>NC_081407.1:949831590-951031590 GCF_030272615.1 Cryptomeria japonica | reverse complement strand
AACGATTGAAGCTCATATTCTTTGTGTCTTTTTGAAGTCAAATCCGTTGGTATACAGAGGACCTTGCTAAATTGTTGGATCGATTCATATGATTATAGTAGAATTTTTATGATAGCATAAGTGTGGATAATATTGTATTTGGAACTGAATGAATGAAATTTTTAGTGTGATTATAGTATCCATTGATCACATTATTATTTCATGACATTTCTTTGAGCATATTAAAGGAAGAAGAAATTTGATAAAAAAGGCAGCTTAGAAATGAATGTTGCCTTCCGATTAATTGTGAAGTGTGTATTTTGGTGAAGGGGTTCAATTAGAGTTGAGCGAGGTTTTCTATATAAAGTTATAGCCATATGTTGGAAGTATTGCAAAGGTGAGATAAAAAAGCTGCTGAAGAATTGGCTGATAAGACCTTTTCAGCTCACCAACTTAGCTATTATTTGACCTTCAACAAAGAAGGAATGTATGTAAACTATGAGTCTAAATATAAGTTGAAAATAATAAAGAACTACTTCATATTGATAAATTGTTGGATGCAATGCAGGGGTGACACTATTTTATAAGATACATTTGTGGAATAAAGCCCATCAAATATCCATGCACAAAGGCATTTTTTTTGGTAATTTCATTCTCCCTTGCAAATGCTTCTAGTCATAGTAAAGCTAGTGAATGTTGTAAATAGTAGTATCTAGTGCATAATTGTTTGATTGTTTTAAGATTAAGTCATGATTTTAATTGGGAATGGTTTTGTATTAGATGCGTTTTCATTATAACAAAGGGTAAAGTTAGAAAGAAAAACTATAGTTGTGTGCAAATTGCTTGTTAGAAATTGGTCCACTAGGATTGAGATGTCAAATTGATCTGGATTGCACTATGAATGTGCATAAGGCCTAATATATCTAACAAGTACCAAAAATGTAATGTCCATTTGCCCAACTTATTATCTTTTCTAGTATTATTTATATCCATTCTATTCATAGAGATAAGTGAAAATATTTCACTTGACTAGTATATTTTGTATAATTATGGGATTTTGTGTATCGTTGGGCATGTTCTTGTTTTTTCTCCTTTTTCATTTAAGATTTTTGTACAAGTAACTAATGTCAAAATTATACTGCAGAATCTTTTTTTTTTTTTTTCAAATTTTTTGAAAACCCTCAAGTTAAGAAACTCTTGAAAGATATCAAAATCTCTCTCTCTCTCTCTCTCTCAAAAACATTTGAAAGCAACCTCTTTGAATTACTTTGCCCTAATGCAAGATGGAAATTGTTGTTGTAAATATGGTAGAATTGCAAAATCACTTTATTGTCATACAAACACTGCAAGAATGATTCAACATAAAAATGACATTTGAATATTGATCAAGTTACTCTACATGTTACACGGTGTGAAACGTTGTTAAGATTTTGTGTGCTACTTCACAAGATGTGCCATGTTGCTGATTAAATGAGATTCAACACATAAAGATGATTTTAGGTGCGGGATAGAAACTCTTACACCCTTTTTGCATGATTCAAATGTGAATGCCTTAGTTAAAGAGTTCATTTACTCCATGTTCGATTACCATAACATGGAAACATTGAATTCAAATGCACATAGAAGTAAAAATATTACTTACAACACGAGGATTAGCCATACAAAAACTTGATGCAGGAAAACTCTACATGGAATTGGTGGCCTTTTGGGATTGATGTAGAACTCAATATAATCACATAGTCAACATGGTTGTAATGGAGTGACATGCAAGTGCAACAACTCTTTGTAATCAACTTGTGCCTTCGCCACTATGAACCAGGTCTCTACTCTTGTGTCTCATATGGTTGTGGTGAAGAATTCACAAATATTTAACAATACATAAGGTTGATTCCCAAGTTCACAAGGTCTCTTTTCCTTTCCTTCGGCTCACAAGATTGCTGAAATTGAAACAAAAGGTCATGGGTAGTTAGGAATGCCCATCTAAAAAGCCTTTGCCTAGGCCATTTTGTGTTGATAGAGATCAAAACTTATAATATTTTTTGATGATTCCAATGCCAATGTTTTGGATTACATACCAATGGCGTTCATCAACCTGCCAAATAAATGACAAAAGGTGTAATGTCCCCATTTGGGATTTACCTTAATTTAATCTTGAGACAACCATTCCAACTTAAGGTTAGAATTATTATACATTTATAAAGATAATTTTATCAAGTCCGAAGACATTTTATTATAATATTTAATTTAAAATTCTAAAAATACTTCAGAAGATAGAACTTATCTTGATAGCTTTCTTTGATTTGACAATGGATTTATGCTGATTACTAATCTCACATAAAACTGATTACTATCTCCTTACAAATCTTCTATAGAACTTTTTACAATCTCCTCATAAGTCTTATCATAAAATTCTTCGCTATAAATCTGAGATAAAGTTTTTTACTAAATCAACAGCCTATCTCCTTATCATTGACTCCTGGTGCATATGTTTTATGTCCTTGAAAACACACACCTTCCCTTCACAAATGATTTTTCATGTCATTTATATCTTCAATATTTTCAAGTGACACAATGCTTCCCTAAAGGCATACCTTCCTCAAACTAGTCACACCTTTTGGGTAGTGAAACAGTTTGCTCATAACTCCTCTAAGAATCGCCGCACCCTTAGAAATGAACTTTTTAAACTAAACCTGCCTTCATTCTTTAGCGGCGTATGTATGTTTGATGTTTAACAAACATATCATTATGAAATCGGTCCTTTTTCTTTTATTCATTATGCTAACTGAAACGCTACCTTTTTTTATTATCATTGTTGCTTTTTGATGAGTTGAGATATTGGCTCTTTTATTCCTATAACTGATAAGTTTTTGCCATGTTTTAATTTGTATAATGGGATAGTATTTGAGTCATATGATGTATTAAAGTTTGACTATGTGCATTTTAGATGATAACTAAACCCATTAAATCCTGTTTTGTTTGACCAATTATTCCTGTTGCCATACCAATTATTCGTGTGGCCATGCGAATTATCATAGGTGATATCATGTGCAAATGTATAAGTGTTATGATTAATTAAAATAGATATATATATGTGTGCTTGTATGTTTTATCTTTTTAATTGCAGGAATAAATGAGATGCTGTAGAAGCGGTTATTGTGTCACGTCATAAAGGCAGTTGGAGATATTCAAGGAGCAGTTAAATATTCAAAACAACAAGGAGAATAATGTGCGTTAGAAGTGGCAAAGGAATAGCAAGGCGCGCCAGACTCATTTATGTTTGTCTTCAGCAAACATCAATCTTGTAACACCGCCACGCTATATTCTTGGCTGCGGTTTAGTAGAGATCCACGTTTTCAGTGGATTAACTCCTTCTATTTGCTGTCATTAATGTTGTCCGCCTCATTTCATCGGCGTGACCTTGATAGTAGGGAGTTGTTATAGTTTTCTTATAAATAAGAGCCCGCGCCTCTTCTCAGAGGTTAGAGATAGGGGATTAGAAACAGAGTTGCATAGTATTTTTAGAATTAAAAGCATTTTCTTTCATTTCATGCGTTGTATCAACCTTTGAAAAACAATGAATAAAAATGATGCTATTCTAAGTATATAGAGTTATCTTTGAAGTTTGGATACACTCATCCAAGGGGGCCCACTTGGTGAGTAGTCCTGTGTATTCGTTAGGTTCAGTTTTCCTTTTTGCTACATTTGATGTTCTAGCGATAGATTGTTCCTCCAGCCACTGGAAACAAATCCCGTGACTGTTCGTACAACCAAAGCAAACAGAGTAATTCTTGTTTGTCACCTCTGAACTTAGTTAATAGTTCTGTAATTAGAATTTTTTGTTAATGCTAAGCTTTCCTGTAGCCATTCAATTGTTATGATTCTTGCTTGTTCATTTCAAATAGATTTAGTTGCTGTAGTAATGCAGAATAGCTATTGCAGGAACTTAGTGCATATATAGTGCAAACCCATTTCAAGTAATACGTCCCTAGGTTGACAAACAAATGAACTTCAGTTGTAGAGATAATAACTTCACAGAGTGAATTTCCAATCTTTGGGTTGAGGTTTTAGCTTTGGTTATTGTTCCTATTGATGAGGCAAACACTTGTCAACAAGTCACCACTATTATTAATATAGCTGTTTGTTTTATTAACATAGCATAAGCTTTTATTAATCTCTATCTTGGTTACCGTCCATACAATAAGCCTTTATCATTGCTTGGTTAATATAATTGTTGAAATTATGTAGCTAGAATCAGATTCTACTTGGTTAAATTTTAATGTTGCCTTTGGCAATTAAAATTTAAATTAATTGTGATAACTTGTGCAATCAATTATGTAATTGGGCTGGGCCCAAATATAATGTAACTTGTTAATGGGGCCAACCTAATGTGGGCGTGCACACTTCATAAGGCAAGGACCTATTTAATATGTAACTTATAATTCAAGTTTGCATTTTGGTGCCAAGGCCGACCTAGAAAATAAAATGACTTGATCTCACAAATATACAATTCAAGTCAAGCGAGCATCTTTTGCCTTATGCAAATTCAGATGTGCAACACACAAAGTCAGCGAACTTGGTCTAGAAGACAACGAACTCACTATCTAGCCCAGCTAACTCAGTCTTATATATGGCGAATCTGATTTCATGCAATTCACAAGGGTTCTAGCCAAGCGAAGCTCTCCTATGTTATGCGAATTACTTCTATTGTTGGGCGAACTCAGTTAGACTGAAGATATTTGCTCCGACAATCAGAGAACTGGTTCTAGGGTCTGCACATCATCATTTTGGAAACTAATTAAGTTCAGATCAGAACTAAGATTCAGATAAGTTCGCTCCTATTGTACCCTAGCTGGGCAAATTTGTAATTGTTTATTTCTGCCCTAATACAATCAGATCCGAGACCTTTTGATGTTGGGTTTTTCAAGAGGGAGGTTTTCCCAGGGTATGTGTGTGTTATGTGTTTGTTCTTCATTGCATTCTGGTTTCTTGTTATTTATTGATTAATCCGATTCCTAAAATTAACATGGTATCAGAGCTTGGTTCGTAAATAGTTATGATCAGATTTGTCTATCTTTTATTGTCTTTCAATTCAACATACTGTTCAAAGTTTGGACTACATGGCTTCTTCCCTTAGGGCTGAAGGCAGGTTGGAAGCTTTTGCGAATTACACCTCTTGGAAGGTTCGTATGATGATGGCATTTAATGATCTTGCTGAGTATGTCAGCAAGGATGCTAAATAACCTACCGATGAAAAGGAAAAGGAAGAATGGCAGAAGGAGGACTTTCAAGCTTGAAGGTTGATCATTGATTCAGTCAAAGATCATATTGTGTCATCTATCTTCAAGATGAAGTCCGCTAGAGAGATGTTCAACACATTGGAGAAGATGTACGAAGTCAACAACACTAGCCACATTCTTGCCTTGAGGAATCAGCTCACTCACATCCGATGGGAGAAAGGGGAATCCATCACCTCCTACTTCATGAGGATGATTGATCTAAAGGATCAACTCTCAGCAGTTGAGAAAGAAGTTGAAGACAACTATCTTACCTTGACTGCCCTAAATGGTCTTCCTCCAGCTTGGGAACCATTCATTCAAGGAATCAGTGCTAGGATCGAGCTTCCCAAGTTTGAACGATTGAGGGGAGATTGCATCCAAGAAGAATCTTGGCTGGTTGCCAAGGGAGCATTTATAAGCTCTCATGGAGGAGATCATCACATGCTTGCAGCCCAATCAGTCAAGAAGAAAGGTGGAATTTGGAAGAAGGGCAAGTTCAAGAGGAATAGAGATTTCAGACCTTCAGCAAGTCATGATTCAAGAAAGAAGCCAAGAGATCTCTCACGTATTCGTTGCTTTAGATGTGACAAGTTTGGTCACTATGCGAAGGAATGTCAAAATCAGCCTAAGCAAGGAGAAGCAAACCTGAATGAAGTTGCAGAACCAAAGGATCATGAAGACTTCCTGTTCATTTCTTCCTTATCAAGCAATGTGCCGACTAACAACAACACTAGGTTAATAGATAGTGGTGCATCTAGGCACATCACGGGATATCGGGAACACCTCTCAGATCTGATAGAGAAAGATGTTAATGCATGATAGCCTCGGTAGGATAAATGATTGAATGAGAGATAAATGAAGTCTCTCATTCAAACATTTATTATCATGAGGGGGCACGATCAAGTGATGTCTTGATCGGCCATGTCCAAAAGACATGGCCGGTCAAGGCATCGCTTGACCGTACCTAGCCCACTACATATACCAAATGAAATGTGTGAGAATGGACATTGAAATTAATAAATGCTCCTCCTCTCCTGCAACATAAAATAAGACAATCAGATTTATACAACAATTCAGTGATAGATAATACATAAAACAAGATAAATTTTAATTCTGATCCACAAAACTAACATGGTATCAGAGCCAGGTTTCCTTCTATAAAGCCTAACTGCCTGAAGGAAGATCCGATTAAGATCAGATTGATATCTCCTTGAAAGTCTCGAATATGGCCACATTGCAAGAACTTGTCCTCTCAAACTTAAACTACAAGCGTCCCTTGCTGAAGTCAGAAATTTAGACGTATGCTCAGAAAAATATGTTCTCTAGAAGAAACTCAAGATACCTTGTGATTGAGAGGGAGCTTACTAATCAAGATTGAACGCTTCTGAGGTAAAAATTGTAAAAATTGATTATTATTATTAACACTAATAATTATTTTATGGGCCCTGTGTAAATCATAAGGAAGTGACGACTTCCAAATGATTTCCACTTGTATTTTTGAGGTTATTGGAAGGTGACGATCTTACAATAACTCAAGATTGTGGATAGAATCGCCGACTGAGGCAATCCACATAAAAGCTTGTGGATAGAATTGTTGACATGGGCAATCAACACGAGCTCATGGATAGAATCGCCGACTGAGGCAATCCACGTAAGAGCTCATGGATAGAATCGTCGACTGAGGCAATCCACGGAAGAGCTTGTGGATAGAATCGCCGACTGAGGCAATCCACGTAAGAGCTCATGGATAGAATCGCCGACTGAGGCAATCCACGTCAGAGCTCATGGATAGAATCGCCGACTGAGGCAATCCACGGAAGAGCTTATGGATAGAATCGCCGACAGAGGCAATCCACTCAAGAGTTTGTGAATAGAATCGCCGATAGAGGCAATTCACATCTTGAAACTATGGTCCCAAGATAAGCATCATACGATTTATGAATATTGCTCCCAATACCTTTTACATTTATCTTGCCTAGCTAAGAGGGAGTGTTAATGCATGATAGCCTCGGTAAGATAAATGATTGAATGAGAGATAAATGAAGTCTCTCATTCAAACATTTATTATCGTGAGGGGGCACGATCAAGTGATGTCTTGATCGGCCATGTCCAAAAGACATGGCCGGTCAAGGCATCGCTTGACTGTACCCAGCCCCCTACATATACCAAATGAAATGCGTGAGAATGGACATTGAAATTAATAAATGCTCCTCCTCTCTTGCAACATAAAAGAAGACAATCAGATTTATACAACAATTCAGTGATAGATAATACATAGAACAAGATAAATTTTAAATCTGATCCACAAAATTAACAAAAGAGTCTAACCTTCATGTGGTAATTGGTGATGATGCTCAGTATTCGGTAAGAGGTTTCGGTAACACTTCTTTAAATTTAGATTTTGGCTTCTCTATACATCTCAGTGATATCTTATTTGTACCTGGAATTAAAAGGAAGCTTATCTCCATTTCTGCATTAGAAGATAAGGGTTATGAAGTAGCATTTTCTTATGCCCTTAGAAAATGCTACTTGATAACCCTTATCTTAGTTCAGATCTGATTGTGATTCAGATAAGTTCGCTCCTATTGTGCCCTAGCTGGGGTCTGCACATCATCATTCTGGAAACTAATTAAGTTCAGATCAGAACTAAGATTCAGATAAGTTCGCTCCTATTGTGCCCTAGCTGGGCAAATTTGTAAATGTTTATTTCTGCCCTAATACAATCAGATATGAGACCTTTTGATGCTGGGTTTTTCCTCCAAGAGGGAGGTTTTCCCAGGGTATCTGTGTGTTATGTGTTTGTTCTTCATTGCATTCTGGTTTTCTGTTATTTATTGATTAATCTGATTGCTAAAATTAACAATTAATGCCGATGTCATTGCTGTATTTTGACATTAATCTCCTTTTATTGCTGAACAATATTAATGCTGACCTCTGCTTTGCTACCCTTAGTGCCTGCTTTCTTCAGATTTACTTGCTTTCACGTAGATGTCTAAATAATATCTCTGTGTGGTTTTCCTTGGGTTGCTTGTGTTCATTGCTAACTGTAGATTAGTTGCTTTTCTGTCAGTTTGCTCCTTTATCATGTATCTGAAACTTCCTATGAGGTCTCTGCAGATAAACTTAGTTGCTCAGTTAATTATCAAACTTCCCATAGCTGTCAAGTACAGAATGAATCTTGATACATTTTGTGGATGTGCTCCATTGATTGGTGGAATCTTATCACATCTTTCGATTTGATTGTTCTAAACAACAAATGACTTAATATAGTTGCTTTCTTTAAACAAATGACTCGCTGTTCTCCTTATTTAAGTGTCACTACTGCTCATATCAAATATCGTCGCTGCCTGATTATATGTACTGTGTATTACTGAAGGAGTTGGTTTTCACAGTATGTAGTTGACATTGTCAATTATTAGTAGCCTTCACTTTGTATTCTTTTATTGGCTGCTGCTCTTTGTAAATGATTTATCGCTGCCCCTTATTATAACTGTTGCGCTTCTTTCATCTACCCTTTAATATAGTCGTTGTTCTAATCTATGCTTCCTTAATAATATCATCGCTGCCATTTATTGATCATTGTTTATGATCAATATAACACATTTATGATACATGGTGTTTATCATAACCTCGCCAGTCATTGTTATTATCGTTGAATTATTCTTTTTGAGATCGCTGTACATACATCTGTTCAGACATGGACCAGCTAGGACTCGAACCTAGGACCTTCCATACGCTGTTGGAGTGCTCTACCACTGAGCTACTAGCCCCTCTTGGACCAGTCCATCGTCGGTCCTGGTGTGGCTTATTTCCAACACCAACACCCCCCTTAAGCCACATCTCTTGTGTGCTTGGGGCTCCTAGCCTGAACCTGGCTCTAATACCATGTTGAGACATGGACCAGCTAGGACTCGAACCTAGGACCTTCCAAACGCTGCTGGAGTGCTCTACCACTGAGCTATTGGCCCCTCTTGGACCGGTCCATCGTTGGTCCGGGTGTGGCTTATTTCCAACACCAACAACATCTTAATGGATTGAGCTTTATTTGATGACCTGTCTATTAACTGCTGCAAACAATAGTACCGCTCCTTGTTGTGTATTACGATGATGACCATTGTTTTATTCAAGTATGGACACGCCTTCCATGTAACCGATGCCTAAAAATAGATCATTTGCCACCTTTTCTTGATTGTTGTAGTGTCATGAAGTCTTTACGACAAAGCACATTGTTTGGCACCTTACTCAATGGATGGAGATTGCTTTCTTTTGATAACAAGCACTCCTTAACAAACAATAGTTAATCTTTAGACTGTATGTTTGGATTAGATGAGGACTTTACACCCTCCTATCAATGTTCCAATCTTTACTTATCATTTTTCTTACATAAGTCTTTCTAATTCGATTACCCATTAGTGGCCTGCAATGGAATTGTTTACATATGTATGATCCTTTTTTATGCTTTGCAATTTTGTCCCTGCATAGACTTCACAAAATTGAAGAACTTGGTTGCCATGATTTGTAAAGTATGGAGACATCACAGTTTCCCCTTCTTCTAAATGCTTGCCCACGAGTATTTTTAAAAATTACTGATTCTTGGACCCCAAACTTAGGGTTAGAGAAATGACTTACAAGTAGTTATTTATTCATGATGGTCCTGAATATAAATCCTGCAACCACCACATAGAAAACACAAGTGGATACATATATACATATAAAACTAATGGCATTGTTAGAGTTAGCTAATATATCTCCTATATTACTATTACTATCAAACATATTTTGAGCATAGAGATAGGGACAAGATAGGTTTGACCAAGTCAACGCGTACTATAAGCTCGAGAGCGGAACTTTGGCCCTCTTGGCCAAGTGGCAAGACTTAGACATCCACTTGAGGTAACCTACTTAGTGCTTGTCTTGCTTCCCTATTCATGTCTCATGTCTTATAGATAATAGCTCATCATGGTAGGAATGGTATGTAGATCGTAGTGGGGTTCTCGGCTTGTCCAATCTTAAGCTCAAGAGCGGGACTTTGACCTTCTTGGCCTCTTGGTGGCAAGACTTTGAAGGTATCCTACTTAGATGGGAACCTTTACCCTCTTATCTACCTCTCTTATTTATCATGTCATGTGGGAGAATGGTATGGAGATCGTAGTGGGGTTCTCGGCTTGTCCAATCTAAGCCCATGAGCAGGACTTTGACACTCTTGGCCTCAATGGCAGGACTTTGACATCCACCCAAGGTATCCTACTTAGATGGCAAACTTATACCCTCTTATCTACCGCTCTAATTTATCATGTCTTGTGGGGGAATGGGTAGGGAATGCAACTTGGTTCCTTGACTCCTTCATGTAAGGGCCATCCAAGCTTCGATGCCACTTTGGTCATCCAAGGATGGCTTACTTACGAGCCTCTCATTACCCCTTCATCGCATCCATACCCTTCCTCCACAAGGGTGCACTTATGATGCAGACATACATAATCATTATCTAGAGAAACATCTTTCTTATTATAATGGATGTGGCATAACTTGGATAAATTAATCAGGACTTGTTATTAATATGACAAATATAATCTTTTCTAAGTACATTCTTTTGATTCACTCAAAAAAAATATAGAGCCAAACACTGAGCATACACATGAAAACATGAAGCATACACATGGATCTATGTAAACTTGGAGCATAAACACAAATGTGTATTGTTAGATTCCTTCTTTTCAACTAGAATGATTTATTGATTTGTGTTTACCTTGAAGGATGGCAGGATCAAAGCTCTGATACCACTATAATGTCCCCATTTGGGATTTACCTTAATTCAGTCTTGAGACAACCATTCCAACTTAAGGTGAGAATTATAATACATTTATAAATAAAATTTTATCAAGTCTGAAGGCATTTCATTAAAATATTTAATTTAAAATTCTAAGAATAGTTCGGAAGATAGAAGTTATCGTGATAGCTTTCTCTGATTTGACAATGGATTTATTCTGATCATAAATCTAAAATCTCCCATAAAACTCATTGTGTGCTGATGTTATGACTCATTGTATGCTAAGGTATAAGAGAATGTCTATAGAATTTTGGGCATAATCATTAAACATAATTGTGTATATTCTTGTTAAGATCTTCCCCAAGATGTTGTAGGGTATCCCATCACAAGAGCCTTAGTCAGCGATGATCTAAATTTCTTTACTATTTTTGATTGTTAAGGAAATTGATGGACTACATAGAAAATTTTGTTGGGAGGTCCTAACATAGTTTTCTTAAATGAAACTGCCGTTACATTTATAGGCTATGTTTGCCTATATCTTGGTAAGCCTAATGCTGATAATTGAATGCATCAAAGAAAATCTTATAGGATCTTTTAGGTATGGTGAAGGCATATTGAATTGGGGAATGTGTATGGAGTGACATTCAATTAGTTGGGTAATGAAGTTAAGACTGTTGCGGATTAGTTGATTTCATGTAATCAACAAGTAAGTTGTATCTTGTCATGGACTATCTGTTGATAAGCAAGAAATGGTGAATTATTTCTTTTTCTTTGACTGAAGAAGTGTACGAAACTGTATTTTGCAATCGTGATACCTTTTGAGGCTAATTTATATCTAGCAGCCTCAAGGGATACTTCTCAGCAGGTCAAATTACTTGATGGATAATTATATTTCTGAGCAGGTCAAATTACTTTAATATGCCTTTCTTCTACTAGGCATGACATTTCCTCTGTAAGCAATGTAAGCAGATTTCTCAGTAAGCTCAATACCAGAGTTATCAGATATGCTAACGTCCCTGCCCTGGCACGTGTGCTGCTGTACTTGGTACTGTGCTGCTATACCTGGTACCATATTTGCATATTTCCAGAAAATGTGTATTTTTATCCATGTCTGATTCACCAAGATTCAGGTGTTCAAAAAAATAGTGCTGCATCTGAACCTAACTGCTGTAAAATTCTGAATTCATGAACAGAAAACTGATTTTGAAAAGAAAAAACCTATAAAAATGCGAGCCATGATGATTCTATATAATATTAGCAGTTTTCGAGGGTTCTGATTGCTGGCGATGCATCGTGACACTATGCTTAGGTAAGATTGATCTCACTGTGCGTTATGTTTTTGTAACTTTTGTGGTCCTTTCTGGGACTTTTGATTCATTCTGCATGACCTAATTTTGATTTTCAGTTGTAAAATTTCCTTTGAAAGCTGCATATTAAATTTTACTGTGTGTGCAAGTCATGTTTTAAAAATAAAATATGCACTTGTAAAAATATGGACTGCAAATTTTAACAATTCCCTATATTTTTATTTTTATTTTCTTTCGGATATGCCCTCTGTTTTTAATTGCTTTTTAGGTTTTTATTTTTTTAATCATATTTTTTTTTTTATAACTTTTTTTTTTTAAATTATAAAATATAATCTGTTCAAATATTCTCAATTGTTTTTAGGTTATTGAAATTAAAACATATATTATATTTAATATAGTTTTAAAAATCAACCTAATTTTTAATTTAGATATAAATATTATTTTAATTCTAATATAGATATTCTATTTTTATTCAAATATAGATATTCTATTTTTATTTCAATATGAATGTTCTATTTTTATTTTTAAAATTATATTTTAAATAAATTGCTATTCTATAAGAATTTTGCATGATGCCACCTCTACTGATAGCTCTTGAGGCTATGGCTTCTTCGCGTGCCTCGAAGAGATGCCAGGTCCTCACAGGCCCATGGTGATGACTTCCTGCTCAGGACAAGGGCTCTTTCACTATTGCGTGTCTGGGGGGTTTCAACGTGGATGCATCTCTGATGGGATTTGGTGCGAAGGCGGACTCAAATGTTGATGGGATCTTGCCCTCTTTCTGTGTTTTGCTCTCAGACTTGGTCACAGCCCATTAGTTTGTTTTTTCTTTAGTTGTTGATTTCGAGGGAACAACCTGCGCTTGGAACGCAGGGTTTAGGCTTTGGTGCTGTTGGGCAAAATATCGGTTGTCTCACTGATTGGGTTGATGTTCCCCTTGCGAATCCCAATAGGGATTGCGATTTTAGTTGCATGCAATTGCAACATGGTAATAGGGTATGGCTAGATCACACAAAGATTGGAGACAAGCCTACCCTAAATTGCAGTCTGTTCCCCTTGTGGTCCAACCAACAAAGCATACACAAAATGTTGATCTTGGGATGGATGTTCTGCAAGAGGTGGATGATCATGTGGCTGTCTTTGCCAAGCGGGGCTTGATTGGTAGATTTAGTTGACTTTGGCTGAGTTTGGCAGAATTTCATAAATGGATTTTTAACACTTGGCGTCCCATTCTGTCTGGAAATATCCAAATTTATCCTTGTGTGAGGGGGTTTTTTGTTGTCGTCTCTAATAAGGTCAAGGATCTCTGTAGAGTTATTTGTGACTACCAATGGGATTGCGACGAGCACTTGCTAATGAAAGCCTGGCACCCTTCATTTGATCCTTCCATTGAATCTTTCTTTGCGATTCCAATGTGGGTAAGGTTTCCGAACCTTCCTTTACAGTTTTAGTTTGGTTCCTGTTTTGAAGCCATTGGGAATTCATTGGGAAAATTTCTAGCAGTTGATGAGGGCTCTTCAAAATATCTACACACCACTTATGCTCGCATACTAGACGAGATTGATATATCAAAGGACCTCTCAATTGAGATCTCCTTTAGCACCGAGCATGGTTCTTGGAATTAGATCATAGATTATGAAGGTATACCATTCCAATGCCACAGATGTTATAACATCAGGCATGTTGCAGCCCAACGTGCAAAACGAAGGAATGACAACAAGGCTACATGGTGGAAGGATGCGTTCCCCCACCATTACTCATTAGAAAAGAAAGAGTCAAGTGTGGATGGTAAAGCTGGTACTAAAGCAACACATTTGTACTTGGTAGAAAAGAAAGAACCAAGTGTGGATGGGAAAGTTGGCACTAAAGCACCAAAGATGTCATTTGGGGAAGAAACCCATAAGTCTTCTCCAAGCAGATCACAGCCCGCACCAAGAACTCCAGATGGTCCCCCTCCTTCTAGGATGGATCATGCTGTTGTTGGCGGCAATATTGTACATGAAAATAAAACTAGTTAATAAAGTTGTAATTGTCTTCGTTAGTTGGCAACCGCGGGGTGGTAGTTGCGGTGCGATGGTTGGCGCTCGCACCCCCTCTGTACTTTTAAATACTTCCGAATGTAACTTGTGAGAAAACGATTATGAATGGAATAACATCTCTTATACTTGTCTGATATCTATGGTGTTATCATTCTGCATTACGTGCTTTATGCTTTAAGTTATTCACCCGAGAGGGTAAACATTTGGCGTCATTGCCTAGACGTACTTGGGAACGGAAGATGCCGATGGCGCACGAACGCGATGGGCCTACCCGTCGGTGAGATGAACCCAGAGGCCGACGACGCTCACATGGAACAATCGGCAAAGGGGAAATTGAACCTTGTAATAATCCCGACACAATGTTGAGATAAATTGTGGCCAAAAGGAAAAATAATAAAAAGTCTTTTTTTTTGTGTACATGGCGTGTGCTAGCTATGTACGGAAGTGATTAATGCCCAACTTATTGAATAAAGATAGAAATAAAAAAAGCAGAAATAGACGAGTGGGAGGCCGCGCAGAGGGCCTTGATTCTGGAACGACGTGCAAAACGTAGATGGAGGCTGAGGCAACTTGCCGAACGACGACCTACCGAAGGGTTGCCTGAAGGGAACCAAGGGGGTGTCACGGAGGGTGCAGAAGCTGAGGGGAATTTCTATGCGTCGCCAGACCATCGTAGGGTGAGTAGCCACGAAGAGTTTCTGGAGGAAACAAGGTTACAGAGAGATCTAGTCGAAGAGACCCGGGATCCGTTCAAAAACTTATCCCTTACACCACAAAGTGAGGATCACCAAAGGGAGCCAGGAGTGGGCGCGGGTGACAACGAAGGGGGAGGATAACCGTACGGTAGGTGCCACACTCGGCAGGCAAAACACCGCACCTTCAGTTACCCACGTAGGACACACCACTGGCATCGGAGGGACTGAAGGGAGTGGCGCAGGGGCACAGACACAGCCACAGCCACCTCCAGGAAGACGACCCCCATCAATGTAGAGTAAACAAAAACTGCCGAAGTTCAATGGTGACGGGAAGGAAGATCTCGTCCGCCATTGTCGAACGTGCGAAACCATATGGTCAGCGAACGGTGTTACCGACCAAGACGAATGGGTAACACAGTTCCCAACAACTTTAAGGGGAGTGGCCATAGACTGGTACTTAGACATGGATAAGGCCAAAGTCGGCACATGGCCCGACCTAAAGGAGGAGTTTGGGACAGAGTTCCGCCTCCTGAGAGATGACAACGAAATAGTCGCCGAGATCTATGGAACGAAGTAGAACAAGAACGAGACTGTTCGAGCCTATAGTTGGCGGTTGAAGGAACTATTGGGAAAAATGGAGAAGTCAACCAGCAGATGGGTTGAAAAAGCGATGGTTCGTGGAGTGACTAAAGCATTCCCTCCGAAAGAAGATGAAAATCGTTCCACGTACATCGTACGAAGACGCATACGATAGAGTGATGGATCTCGAGAGTGAGACCAAGACATCGAAGAAAAAGGAGGAGGAGGATAGCTTGTCCGAGGAGGATGACTCGTCATAGGAAAGCAGCAGCGACAGCGAGGCTAGCAAACGGGTGCAAGCGCTCCAAAAAGACATGGAGCAAATGAGGAGGGAGTTCAAAACTATGAGAAGCACCGGTCGAACTGAAGGGGATATATGGTGCACTCAGTGCAAAGAGGGGCACACAAAGGGTACTTGCTCGAAGAAAGCATTCTGCGAGATTTGCCAAGTGATGGGACACTCCATCAAGGAATGCCCATACAACATGAAAACCCAAAGTACACAAATGAGCCAAGTGTTGTTCACGGAGCAGGCCACAACATCCGCACCAGCGGGCACGGCCCAGCAAACCAACACAACGACATCATCTGGAGGTTACCGGGACAACAGACGCGGCGGCAGAAGGAATAGCAACAATAACAATAACAGAAGCCGTATCCAGTATGACGCCAAGGGCTGGCCAATTATCCAATGTAGGGCCTGTAATCAGTGGGGGTACTTCACCCGTGATTGCACGAAGGAAGCCACCCCTCAACACCTCTGCCGATGGTGTGGGCTAGGCGACCATGAGCACGCAAATTTCCCACAAGCAGAGGTTAATCTCCTCAACATTGAGAAGGCTGAGAAGACTGGTGAGAAATAAGTACTGGCGATCACTCGCGCTCAGACGAAAAAAACCACTTATCCTGACCCTCGTACGGAGAAGGAGAAATTACGGGAGGCAAAGGCCAATATTGAATGTGAGATGACGGCTGCTGTAGAATTTGTGGTTCCAGGTCTTCGGATGGCCATTGAAAATAGACTTGCCACCAACAGGTCCAAATTGAAACCCTACCATGCGAAGTGCGCAGGGTACCCTAGAGGCCGGAAGGACACCTGAGAGGCCTGAGGGGGACTCGAGAGGATGGAAGGGGACTCGAGAGGTCGGGCAGGCGAATTGAGAGGCACGGGACCAATGTGGGAGACTCTTGGGCGAGGAAAACCGAGAAGGATGAAGGGTGATCCCAGAGGCCGAAGACTCTCTAGACAACTAAATTAGGTTATTAAATTTTTTTTTACAGCTGTACGGGTCCGTACGACATTTTTGACCGTACGGCTTGAAATTTTTTTTTAAAAAAAAAAAAAGAAAGAGAAGAAAGCCACGGTGGAACCATTGTGCGATGGGACCACCGGCGGTGGCAACACCTACAGTGGAACCACAGCACACCGACGATGGCAACACCTACGGTGGAACCATAGCACACCGATGACGGCAACACCGGCGGTGGAACCATCGTACGATGGGACCACCGTGCGATGGAAACCACCTCTGCCGCAAGGAATAAAGGTGCGTAGCGCGGAGACATAAACGCATCACCGCACAAACAAACACAACCGAACGGTGGAGGGGTGTTGACCGCACGGGAAGGTGGCCGTACGATTGAAGGTGCCAGTGCTATTGACCGTACGGGGAGGTTGTATGGCCGGGGTGCCATCGGGGACATTACAGTGGAAAACCCCCCAAAAAAACCGACGACCAGATTTAAAATCATTCGATGGAGTCTGGATCGAGGACACTGGAAATTGTAGAGTGGAGAAGAAGGGTTTTTGCATCTTAAAATATCACTGAAATGATGTGCGCCATGGACTTTTGTGTGGTTCTGAGGGTTGTAAATTGGTGTTGGCGGTGTTGCCCTCGGACCCTGCGAGGGGCACTGCCCCTTGACCCCGCTGGGGGCATTGCGCCTAGACCCCCAGTTTATTTTTGAGCTACAGTGCACTTGTTGGAGTTGGGCGAAGGGCATTAGAGATGTCACAGTAAGTGTTGTGGTTGTTCGTACTGTGAGAAGGAAGCCTGAAGCTAAGCATTGGTGAGGGAAGGCATTTGCAGGTCCGTGCAGTTGTATGACACCAAGGAGTTATTCAGTTCAGTTATTAGCCTTTGGGGAGTGTGATGGAGGATTTAAGGTGTCTCGTAGCCTTTGTGCCAGCGGGTTGTGGCCACCTCCAGGTAGGAATGGTATGCTTTGAGGAACTTGGAGTGTGTCTTGGCTGGACGTGCGGTTGCCTTGGTGGATGCACAAAGGGCTTGGGAGGAGCTGACCACCAGGTTGGAGGCAGGAGTAGCGTGAGACTTAGCTCAGCATACCTAGGAGTTGGATGCTGAGAGGGCAGCGCGGGTGGCCATTGAGGACAAATTGGCTAGGGAGACAGTATGATTTGAGTAGCAGTTGGTGGATGTTGAGACTGAAAAGCGTGTTTTGCAGACAAGTTTGGTTTAGGCATAGGAGGACTATGATGTCAAAGGAAGCAATAATGGTGAAATCGGCACTCGAGCATCGAATGGTAGCAAAAAAGGGTTTTCAGGCGAGGACGCAACATAGGATGGTAGCAGAAAAGGGTTTTTAAGCGAGGACACAGCAGGTGTATAAGTTCCGGGCTTGACTGGCGTTAGCAGTTCTGCTTAATGTCATCTCTATTTTGTATTAAGTCGTCCGGAGACGACTTCTTTTCTTTTGGGGGGGGATGATGTTGGTGGCAATATTGTACATGAAAACAAAATTAGTTAATTAAGTTGTAATTGTCTTGGTTAGTTGGCAACCGCGGGGTGGTAGTTGCGGTGCGACGGTTGGCGCTTGCACCCCCTCGGTACCTTTAAATACTTCCGAATGTAACTTTTGAGAAAACGATTATGTATGGAATAACATCTCTTATACTTGTTTGATATCTATGGCGTTATCATTCTGCATTACGTGCTTTATGCTTTAAGTTATTCACTCGAGAGGGTAAACAACTGTTATTGCCTCATCACCAAGGATGTGTGTGGCTGGGATTAATGAGAGCTCAGCAATTTTGGCCCGTGATGATGTAGAAGAATCTACAGGTAATTTGGTTGGGGTTTTGGGAGATGGGTACTCAGAAGGTAAATGGATAGTTGTGCAAAGAAAATGGAAGAAAAACGAGGTTATTCTCAATATGCATCTTCGCTCCCATGACAAATGTGGAGCAATGTCCTAATTTTGCAATTGGGATTCTATTGTTAATTTGCCCGTTAATGGGCTGCACTTTTTTGTGTGGTGTGGTTTTGTGGGTTTGAGGTGCCACTTGTTAATAGTTTGACTGCCGACCAGCCAGTATAAACTTATGGGAATATGTATCACTTTTTTATTTACCCATACATGGGTGCTGCCTCTTGCAGCTATTTAGCTACCAAAAAAAAGAAATCACTTTTCTATAAAAGATTTGAAAAATATGTAAAGGAATCAAATAATAGTGTTAAATAATATTATTATTTTTATTTAGGTTTAAAAATTAAACTTAAGATTTATATGTGAGATTTTTATAATTTAAAAAAAAAAATTAAATTAAGAATGTGTTATGTGTGCATGTGTGTTTTATGAATGCCGTATCCTGCTATATCCACACGAGAGATCTTGGAAAATGGCTGTATCTGTATCCAATACCATATCCGTATTTATATCCATGCCTGTGTCCATGCAACTTTGCTCAATATTGATAACAGGGCGAAGCAAAGAGGATCTTTAGGAATGCCAAAATACACATTAGATTTCAGTTTTTATCATGTTGTTTCTAATGATATTAAATGTTTGATTTTCATAGATTCTGATTGGGGTGGATTAATATATTTCTAGTAACTTTGACATGCAAGAAAGATCAATATTTTGATTATTTTACCGAAGTTTGCTTCAAAGACTTCGTTGTGTTGAATGTGAGGGAGTTAGATGTTGGGCAATTACAATCACAGCAGGATCAGACTACATACCTTTTTGCTATAATTAAGGCATACTCAAACTTGTCAAAAGTTAAGTTTTCCATGTGCACCAATCAGAGGGTCATCTTCATTTTGTTTGTTTTCTAGGCAAGAGAGTTACCCAACTCAAGCAAGCAGCGTATGCATTTATTGAATCTCTATGTTTTGAAATCTTTGTAAAACTGAAGTGTAAAATTTGCATGTCTCATAAGAGCATTTGCTAAGTTTCATACAATAGTTAATATCATAAAAGCATAAATCAGGAAGAAATTGCCAAAATTGTGATTAATGACGAAACAGTGGAATCCTGATATTTACCATTTTATTTTTCAAAAACATGATTTTTCATTTAAAGTGTTGTCTGCTGTTTTGCCCTATTTTCCCTGATTTATGCCAGTTTTTTTGAGGTTAGTGTGAGTTTTACAAGTATAATATATTGAATTTCACCTACCCACATAATTATGTTGTCGGTAGGGTTTATACCCACACATTTTTGCCTTTTTTTTTTTCATTTTTCTTCCTCTTTGTTTCTTGGATGACTTTGGAAAGAAGTTTTGTATGTCAGTCTATAAGATTTGCTGTGATTTTATTTCCAGTTTGCTGCTGTACGAACAGTTTTTTTTTGTTTTTTGTTTTCTCTGGGGAACAGGTTCTTGGTATTCATGATTCTTTATAGGCTCATAATAATTGAGGTTTTAAATAAACTCCTAATGATTAAGGTTTTAAATAAATTCGTAATGATTCATTAATTTTTCAGACATGTATCATAAAAAATTTCAGACTATTTATATAGCTGCATTTATTTGTTCTTGGTAATTTGGTTTTGGGTTTATAAATCTTATCATTACTTGCATTAACAATAATAAAATCTTACTGTTATTTGCATTAAGAATAATAAAATTTCATCATCACTTGAGGTTTATTAAGATACAGCTAAAGAAAAAAGTGATGTTAAGATCACTTGAAGTTTTAAATTCTTGATAAAGTAATTGTAATAATACTAACTTGTGTTTGTTTGATAACTGACTAATTATATGTTACTGTATGATATAATTAAGTAACAATAATGTTTTATGATTGTCATTGTTTAAAGTTTCTAACTCACGTTTGTTTGATAATTAAGTAATTATATGTTGCTGTATGATATAAGTAAGTAATGATAAGATTCGGCAATATCATTACATGAAGTTTGTAATGTCCTGTTTTAGGCCAAGTCAGGAAAGCCGGGACAATTACTTCAACTTCCCCTTTCTACTATGTCAATTGAATACTATGTAAGCAAGTAATGGAATATAAATCAAGATCAATTGCAATTCCTGATATAATCAATATAAATGTGTGTAATTTGATGTACAAACAGCAATGTGTGTTATGACTGTTGTAAAATATGCTGTGTAAATGTTATATTATCACTTAATAGTGATATGCAATATCTGATATATACTTTGATTATGAAATTGAAATTCATTGCTTTCAGCAATGTGTAATAGGCTGTCCTATTTTGCCAATATTCCCTTGTCAAACTGATGGTATTCCGACAAACAGTTGGCTAGCTCAATGATGGACTGTTTTTTTTTTTTTTCTGCTATGCTGTTAAATCTGTGGTTATGTTGTAACCTGGGGCGTTTGTTTAAGAGTTTTGCTATCTTTCACATTCCAATTTACATATAATGATGAAAACAATAAATTCCACATAAAAATTTTAACATTGATTTCCAATCAACAAGGTCTTTTGAATTGAGCTCAAACTCCAGAATTTGTTATACAAATAACATTAATTGCAGATTACAATCAATCAGTTCCAACAAGAAATTACACTATATTCCAAACACAAGGAAAATACAAAGAACATGTACCCTAGCCGCTGGAGGTCATTCCTAGGTCGCTGTCCTTCTCCAAAAATTATATCAATGAAGTCCATGGCTCAACACCAGACCACGATCGAGTTGAATTCAGGTCACGTCCTTATACTTGGACAGCACACTCTGCTAATCTCAATCGCTGGGTATTGAGTCTGCTACACCAAATCTCGGTTATCAAAGGATTCTGTGTTCCACTGTGTATACCCAGCCAATGGTAAGTTTACGCCCGAGTAAGGTTCTTTCATGCCCAGCAAATGACAATGACTGCATTAGAAGTTTAGGGGGCAAGGTTTATTTTTCTGCAAATATTGATATCTCCAATAGTGCACTTACATCACTCTTCAGGATGCCCCCAAGTGGTCCTAGCCCAGTTCCGCCTGCAACCAAGGTGTGTACAGCAGTAGCTATGTGAATACGTCTGGCCTATTTCAATTTAGGGTGTAGCATTCAACTGGTACCACTCTCACAACACCCAATGACAGCTGCTATCTCTGCAAAATGGTGTCATCCTTAAGGCCTGCGACTAGATTCTACTGCGACTTCCCTGCAGCTGTTATCTTCTTCCCTTACTTCCCACGCCAAAGGAGCCAATGTCCACAACTGACCTCCTTAATTCTATCGACTTGCTAATAAGATACAGAACTGGGAGGAATCGATATGAATACCTGAAGTTGCTGTGTAAATCCCTATTGTGCACAAGTTCGAATGGCAGTTTGACTGCTCTTCTACTCCTCCATTGTAGGTTTGTCTTCAGATACCTTCCCAACCTGATCTCTCACAGGCAAGAAAGATGCCACATCTGAGGGATTTCGTCCCCAAATGCCAGGAATTTCCACAACTGAATCCAGAAAACAGCAACTTCCCAAAATACCATTTCCCAAGATGTTCCAATCTGCATTTAATGCTTTCATTTATAATTCTCATTGGGGTCATTTCCTAAGACACCGCGAATGTGGGATAAATAACTTCTTTTTAAAAATATCACTCCTTTTAAAATAAAGTGACTTTATAAATAAATGTACTTCAATTTAATAGTCACTTTATTAATTTAAACTCCCTTTTTCCTCTGACAATGACCCTTTCAATAATATAATAATATTTTGACACTTAAGGTCACTGTTTTATGCACCCAAGATTTAAAACTTTTTGCCTGGTTCCAACGAACTATAACACTAAGGTTGGAATTAAACATTTTAATTAAATTTAAGCAACCTTAGTAAAATAATTAAAATAACTCATTAATGCATCAAATTTGCAAAAACTTGTCAGAACACATCGGAATTGAGTTCGGATCTCACCGGAGTGATCCTGATGACGAATAATAGCAAACGAGGTTGATTGGGCGACCTACTAAACATAGACGGCTTCTCCAAGATTCTTGGAGATCAATCCAGAGGCTAGAAATCACTTCGGAAAGTGGCGTATAACTCCACTAAATCAACTGAGCTCATCGGAAACATTAAATTACTCATCTGAACAAGCTGATGTGAACCCAAAGTTTCAGCTACTAAAGCTTGCTAGAGAACCTGAAAAATTGGGGACATTACACAATGGCTGCAATATCTGATCAATCTGATTATTTATGTTACAACTGATGAGAGGATATCGCCAAGAGGGATATCGATTGCTATGTCTGATCTTCCTTTATAGTATATGCAATAGAGTAATATGTTGCTTATAACAACAAGATTGCTATTTCTGATATGAAATTAGATACGTGCAATGCACGAAGTAAGTATTGATCACTTTGGAAGCGATATACTTACTGATGCTGTTTCTGATTTGGAATATATATCATGCTGTTTCAGATGTGAATACTACTCGGCTACATGCACACGATTTGGGGCCTTCGGCTTTTGCTCTTTATGAGCGATCCAAACTGGATGATAAACAAAATATAAAATCTCCACAATAATCCTTCAAATGATTGTCTTCAATTCTTATATATATCTCTCATTATTGAATACCGCTCTCCAATAGTCATGTCTCATGTCCATCCATCAATCACTTCTCTTGTAAATCATACCTTTCATTATGAAGACTGATTGTTCCATTTAGTTATCTGTTTGACTTACATGCAAATCGCACCTTTTCATCGTATCTGCTGATTGACTAGTAAATCATTGCAACCTAATTAGCAATAGAAATGTTTAGCTTTCATTTGCCATAACTGATGTTGTCTTACAAATATGCTGACTCCCGCGTGGCCTATATTCTTCTCTTTGTTGATGTCGTCCTACATAGACTACCACTTCTTGGTTCAGTCATTTGTAATTTGGTCTTTGTATAATTATCAAATCTATGATATTTGATACCTTTGACTATTCCTTTATTTACAAATTGTCTCATTAATAGTTGACGCAGAAGTAACTTGTTTGACTTTTGGTCGTAAATGGTATTCCTTGGTCTTGCGTAGGCTTTAGATATGTTTGATCGATGTTTAGCATATATACTTTGACTGTTGTGTATTAGTCTTCAGAATACTTGGAATATTTATCCTTTGCATTAGTGACATTAGGAGCCTGCCTTATGTTTACCAATAAATACTTATTTTCATCCACAAGCATGGGCTTGATTGAATGATGATAGATTAATCTGGAGGCTGTAAGAAATGAATCTGAAAACCAAAGGATTTCCTATCCAAACTGCAAACTTAGTAAAACCCAAAGATAGTCAACATGAAGAAACCCAATTAACTTTGATTTCCTATAAGGAGATAGATTTATGTTAATCCAGAAGTGAAATTGTCTGAAAAAAATTGTCATTTGATAAAGTATAGAATAAATGAACTAACAAAATTACAAATATATCATGATCAAAAAAGCTAGAGGATCAAATTCCTCGATTTAAATACTCCTTGATGCTCTTGCTTGCCTTCTTGATCTGAAGGATATGATTGGTAGAGGTGTGAGATAAGACGATCTGAAGGATATTATCGGTAGAGGTGTGAGATAAGACTTTCACTGAGAATATATTTAGGTCACTTGGACCTCTCATCAAATGAGCTGTGTCCCAAGATGGATTCTACATTTGAGATTTTCTTAGTTGGTCAATGGAAATATCACCCAATCGAACTATGTCAAACATCGAATTCATGGCTTGAGAATTCCATTGGTTAGCGTGGGGTTTGTTCTCACAAGTTATAACTTGATAAAGATAAATTGTTTAATCAAAAGCATATAAATGCAAGTAAAATCAGTTCTTTTTAGATTGTCAATCATTGAATTTCTGTAATATCCCTTGCCAAATCTGATTGAAAACTTCTGATTTAAATGCTCAAGGAATATTGTCAAACACTTGTCATGAAACTTCTGCACTTGCTGATTGTGGTTTCTTTTTGATATTATGTAATTCTCACGTGCCAATGAGTGGTACTAACAGCAATAAATGTAGCCTCCAACAATCTGAAATCGCTCTTCAAAACCCTTTGAATTTATGTAGATTAACTCTTCTAAAATGCATTAGTACTGTAGCGTTTTCTATTCATGGGTACTGTAGCGAACGATTTACTATTCACGGGTATTGTAGCGCACTGTTCACGGGCATTGTAGTAGCAAATAAATCTCTGAATATAATCCCTTTCAATCTGCAAACAAACTCTGAAATAAACCCTCCAATCAGCTCAATATTGACTCTTGAATGAAGCCAACTCTCACAAGCATAATCAGATGATATCGCACACCCTCTATATGCTGTTACAATGAAGAAGCCACGCTCTCCAATGCCGATGAGCCTTGAATCCCGCAGAAACCCTTGGTATTCTACACTTCAATGCTCTAGAGAAACTTCAATCAAAAACTCCAATCACCTAATGAGTTCCATTTCTTTTGCAAAGCCTTATATTCCCTCATGAAGTTCGATTTCCTCCAAAAAGCATTTTTAAATAACATTTAAACTGTTATAATATTTCATTGGCATCAATAATGTAATTAAACCTTGGGTTATGTGTTCATAAATTATTAATAAACTTGGCCCCCTTCTCATGATCAATAGACCCTCATTTAAGTGCTTTATAATATAAAGTCATTTTATAACTTAATAATATAATCTCCAAATAATTAATGTTTAATTGAGCCAATTAAACATTAATATCTCCATGAATACTCTGTATTTTCGAACGTCGTCTGAACTGGGAGCTAACATGAGGAGACTGCATATGACCATACCCCCTTTACTAAAAATAGCAGGGGTCCATCTCTAACATCCCAAGACTTACAAAAAATAGTAAGTAGAGCAAATGATGTTTGAATGATGCCAAACGAAGACCAAACTGAAGCACTCTGAACATTGGGGATGATAACAATCCTCAAAAGACCCTCTAACCAATCCCATTAGCCTACGAGGGTTAGGGTAATAGGCTAATCCTCACTAAAGAACTGATGTCAACAAAAAGGGGACATCACAGTCCGCCCCTCCTGAAATTGCTTGTCCCCAAGCAATCTCGACGGCAAATAAACTTCTCCACCCGAATCCCAGGGCAATCTATACACACATCCATCCATACCGTGGAGATAGGAATACTTGGAAACATCTTCCACACAACATCCCTCCACAACCTCTGCTAAACTCCCATGGATGTGATATCCAACTAAACCATCATGCCTACTGTCACCATAGTCTCTTTGAAGCCATGTATCCAAAGATAGTCGCTGTGTCACAGGAATAACAATCTCCATCGAATACACATCAGCATGATGGGAAATTGAACACTGATCCAGTAAGTAGCCCCCAACAAACAACTGAGTCGGGTACTTGTGATTGCTAATTCCATCTACGGAAGATGGTAACTCTCCATCCCACAATGGATGGTATACCCTCGAAGCCAATCCACACCGATGCATCACCAAGTCCTCCACGTGTGGATCAAAGGAAAAGTGGTGAGCACTCCTCACAATGTAATTCCTATAGCAGGCTCCAACCTCGATCAACGACTCATCACTAACAGCTCTGGAATCAAAAGATGACTCTAAACTCTGGCCCTCAAAAACGGATAAGGTAGGGCCTTTGGCAACGTGCTCAACAAACCCAATCGCAAAATCTCTATTTGGAAGCATTGTAGCCAAAGTGTCTACAATTGCTCCCACAAGACGCCTGATGGAATGAGAACCTCAAATGAGAGTATCCCCGGTAGCTCCATACAGATCATCCTTAAACTTTGAACTCTCAAATAAGTGCTCAACAAATAAGTTGGCGTCGTAAAACGGAAAAACGTTGAGTCAACCTTATCTCCAGAAACCTGTAGCTAATGACTACTCTGAGTCGCAACAAACTGTCCACCAAAATCAATTGCATGAGATGAGGAAACAGATTTGCTTCTAGGAGTGGGAAACAAATCAATGTGAGAGCCATGCTCCCAACCAGGTAATGCTCTACTAGTCACTTGTGTAGATGAGGGAGTGTCACGATGCACCAACACACAACTCTCTGGAGAACCCATCACTGCCATACTAGCACTATCAGCAATTTGACCTGCATCACTTGTCGTAGCACCGATCATTGAAGAACTTGGTGTACCATGTGGTTCTCCACTGCTCCCAACCAAGATGCTCATCCCATCTAAATCAATTGCACCTAACTCAGTGATGGAGACAACAACATCCTCAACATATCCATCACCACATCCATGATCCGTGGATATAAGACCATCACCGACTGCCACTGTAGGAGACTGTCTTGTATATGTAACTGGTGAAGACTAAGCTCGTCTCAACTCTACAGCAAGATTATCAATCCGTGCTTGCGACTCCTGAAGGGCCAACTGAGTGCTCTCCAACGAGTCCAAAGTCACCTCAAGCTCATGAGCGAGCTCGTCAACCTCCTCTTCCTTGCCCCTCAATGCATCATAATAGATACTGTTAAGCATAAGGAGATGATCTCTATCTGATAATATCTTTAGGTAATGATTCTGCATTTCCCCAAGGACATCTCTGAGCGATTGAAACTCTGCAAGGGTAAGTCCACCATCCAAGTGCTCACATACACTAGGAGTCCAGCAACAATGTGCCACCAATTGCTGCACAACATTGAATTGTTCTAAGGCTGAAGTTATCATACTTTTGTTCACCTTCAGTTGCCCTACTAAATGGTGAGAACCTTGGAACTTCTCACTTCCATTCAAATTTCTTGGTTTGAAATCTACACTTTGGTAAGAGGCGGAGTCATCATTGCTCGCTGAGTGGTAAGCATCATCATGTGTGCTATCTACTTTGCACACATCCTCAACAAGTGTACCGCTGTCATGTACCTCTTGGGATGGCTCGAATAACATGTTAGAGACTATGGAACCGCCAATATCAATGCTCACGTCCCCTATCCATATAGATGTGTGCACATTGGTCAAACAATCCTCAAAACCATCACCATTAGGCAAATTTTTTGATTTGTTTTCCATGGTCTGATTGGAAAAATCAGACTTGTTGTGGTTTGAATCCACAACACCTATGGCCTCAACATCACCCGTAACTTGAGTGTCTGGATTAGGTGCCTCCACACAACCATCAATCTCACCTGAGATGGCTGCTAACTCACGATTAGGCAATGAAATATGACTGCTGTTGCAAAAATCAGAATTGTTATCATGATTGATAACGACTTTTAAAGTGCTATCAATGTCAACATCAAATCTGATCCTCACTTCTTGCACATGTGCCTCCTCACTCTTGGAGTCATCATGAAGTGTCTTGTGCCCAACATCTTCCTCCATGTAAGTATGATTTTTGCTCGCCATAGGTTCAGCTGTATGCTGGTCACGGGTTGCTAAAAATTCATTACAAAGGTTTCTAGATACTTGCCCTGTAGAGACCTCTTGTTTCTCCTTCCCCTTAAAAAGAAATGTCATATATTGAGCAATTTTATCAAGTTTTGCAGAGTCTGAAATCAATTCATCCAGCTTCTTCTGGCTTTGTTTTAACGTTTCCAATGAGGAATACACTTGCTTCATATTTTGGTCCCACCGATTCTGGGTACTCGAAGTAACCATGATTAACTAGTTGAATCAATCTATCCAATAGGTTGGCAGGAAACCACTTTGATACCATTGTAGTATCCCTTGCCAAATCTGATTGAAAACTTCTGATTTAAATGCTCAAGGAATATTGTCAAACACTTGTCATGAAACTTCTGTACTTGCTGGTTGTGGTTTCTTTTTGATATTATGTAATTCCCACGTGTCAATGAGTGGTGCTAACAGCAATAAATGTAGCCTCCAACAATCTGAAATCGCTCTTCAAACCCCTTTGAATTTATGTAGGTTAACTCTTCTAAAATGCATTAGTACTATAGCGATTTACTATTCACGGGTACTATAGCGCACTATTCACAGGCATTGTAACAACAAATAAATCTTTGAATATAATCCCTTTCAATCTGCAAACAAACTCTAAAGTAAACCCTCCAATCAGCTCAATATTGACTCCTGAATGAAGCCAACTCTCACAAGCATAATCAGATGATATCGCACACCCTCTATATGCTGTTACAATGAAGAAGCCACGCTCTCCAATGCTGACGAGCCTTGAATCCCGCAGAAACCCTTGGTATTCTACACTTCAATGCTCTAGAGAAACTTCAATCAAAAACTCCAATCACCTAATGAGTTCCATTTCTTTTGCAAAGCCTTATATTCCCTCATGAAGTTCGATTTCCTCCAAAAAAGCATTTTTAAATAACATTTAAAATGTTATAATATTTCATTGGCATCAATAATGTAATTAAACCTTGGGTTATGTGCTCATAAATTATTAATAAACTTGGCCCCATTCTCATGATAAATAGACCCTCATTTAAGTGCTTTATAATATAAAGTCATTTAATAACTTAATAATATAATCTCCAAATAATTAATGTTTAATTGAGCTAACATGAGGAGACTGCATATGACCATACCCCCTTTACTAAAAATAGCAGGGGTCCATCTCTAACATCCCAAGACTTACTAAAAATAGTAAGTAGAGCAAATGATGTCCGAATGATGCCAAACGAAGACCAAACTGAAGCACACTAAAGCACTCTGAACACTGGGGATGATACCAATCCTCAAAAGACCCTCTAACCAATCCCATTAGCCTACGAGGGTCAGGGTAATAGGCTAATCCTCACTAAAGAATTGATGTCAACAAAAAGGGGACATCGCAATTCTCATTGGAATTCAGAAATTGGAGAAGATTTTGACCGAAGAGAGAATTGCCTACTGATTTCAGCAAACTGCTGTATGATATCAACAAGCATTACTATCATTTTTTCTTGTGATTTTAATGGCTGGCTTAGGTGACAGGACCTGCGACATTAGCTAGGAGAGGCATGGATTGAATTCTTATTTTGGACTAGGTTTGACTACAAACATTTTAGTTCTTTATAAATCAGTCATGCTAGTTCCTATTGTACATATTTGAGTTGAACCTTGCCATACCAGCTGTCTAGGCCTTATTATTCCGTGATAAACTAATTGCATCATCTATAAAAGTGAATTTAATATCCTGGAATTAAAATGACAAACCAAATAAGAAAACTTATCACAATGTTAAAAACATACAAGTCTTGACCCCATTATGAGAACATATTTCACAAAACTTATGAATTTTTTTTATTTTGTCATGACAAGCACCTTTAATAAACTGTTAAACATGAAACCAACATATTTTTCTATGCAAATGTAATGTTCAGAGAAGCTGGAAGTATCCCATTTAGCCTATTCAATATCCGTAGGCTAATTTTGGGCTATAACGGGGAGTAAATTAAAATAAATGAATTATATAAAGTTATCCAAAAAAAATAAAAAAAATTCTGGATGACTTTAATTAATTTTATAAAGTTACTTAAGTGAATTAAAGGGGAAATATTAAACGTCAATTTATAAAGTTGCTTTAATGAAATATTTTTAAGTGGGAAATTAAAAAGTCTCTTCATGAATGTTTTAGCTCTCTCTATTGTGGAGTTTGAGCTTCTTGTTTGAACAAACCCTATGTTGTAGACAACATCGGGGGGTCTTATCAAACTGCCCAATCTTGCAGCTTTAACATGCCAGTTAATCCATTATGTGGAAACAAAATCTGAAATATATGTTTATTTCAACCCCCATTTATACATTTGTACAATTAAATATCTCAACAATAACATCTATGAGGGCTAAACATAATTTAGAAATTTTACAATTTTTCTAGACACTTATGCCTACAAGTCTTTGAATCTTTATGCATTGACACCACCTTAGCTTCACTCGTCACTTGAAGTCTAACATGTTCTACATTCTACAACTCTCATGGCTGCCATTAACACCTCCAACACACTTTCAAAACTCTTCTTTCTCTTCTTCTATCTTTCTCCTCTTGGCAAGCTAATTGCCTACACTCTTTAGCAATTCTTTGGAGCAACCTGCGAGTTCTTTCTCCAACCTTTTTTCTGTTGATTGTTGGTTCTTAACATGATTAAATGTTGCATTTTATAACCCTTGTGAGGCACCCAAATCTGTTCTTTCATTTCCCTCAAATTGTCTTTTGATATTCCTTGTTTATGGTTGAAATTCTTCATTGAATGCTTCCAAATAGGACCCAAGATTGCTAAAATATATCTAACTACTTGATGTATTAAATGACTTTGAAAAATGAATAAAATCAAGAACCAAGTTGTGCTCCTTAGGAAATAGAATAGTCTTTAATTATTTGCTCAAAAATCACTAGCTTCCCCTTCTATTTTAGGCACCTTAAGTGAAAGAATAAAACAAGAATGGAATTCCAATGGCCACTTGCCTTATGAACACTTCCCTAGGCATCCAAATTAATTAATTTCAGTTTATTTTCTTTCACAAGTTTCCTCTACCATGCGAATGTACTCCTTCAAACCTTGAAGCCTTTAAATTGTGTAATATAGTCACATTAAACAGCCTAGTTGCCTTAGATTTTTGGAATAGAAGCCAAGTCTTGATGAATGAAGATTTTATCTTGCAAAAGTCCACAAGATTCTCTTGAAGATCCAATGTACACCAAAAAAAAAAAAAAATTAACCTTCAAAAAAAAAATTTTTTTTATTGATGCGGAATTGCTTGTGATCACAAATGCTTCTGCCAAACACATCGATTAATTAGTTTGTGAGCATGGGCTCACGAAATGGAGTTGGATAGTAGAACTATCCTTTCAAGCTTTGAAAAAACTTGCAGCAAATTCCATAATTACATTAGGCTTATAAAAATACTTTTTTCTTCGCCTCTTCCAACATCTAGCCAAAATAATTGCCATCCTTCTCCACCAAATGTCCTTTTTCACTCCTCTTCCACCAAATGGAATCTACTCCAACATAATCTGACATCCTCTGCCAATTACAATTCTCATTCTTCTCCTCTCACGGGATCCAAACCACCATATTCTAGCCACCTCCACCATCTTGTATCTGTGCTATTCCCTGCAACATCATACATTCATTTCGCTGCATATAGATTAACACTAACAAAATCCATTTTTGCATCACTTTATTTTCCATCTCTACATTCACTACATTGTGATTCTCAACAGACAATTAATTTTTCATAAATTCAAGAAAGTATGGTTTTACCTCGTCCTCCATTGTCACCACAATATCCTCTTTTTCACTATCTACTAAAATATTTTCATCTTCATAGAATCCATTCTCTTCTTTAGCATAAAATGAAAAAAATTCTGCCTTGCCTCTTTTTTTGTTACTGTTGCAACATCTTCTTTACTTTCAGCTGCGCCTTTAAATACTTTCATGTCCTTCAAAGGATTCTTAGCCTGCACTGACTCTCCTCTTTCTCGTCCTCAAGCTCTACAACTTCACCTTGGCTCTCTTCCTTCACGACATCATTATTGCTTGCTGTTGTAATCTTTCCTCTTTCGTCCTCACTTGCATACACAAATTCATTTACAAATGCATCTTTGTTAGAAAAATAATGGGAGTCTCTTAGACCCATATTTTTCTCTTCTCTTCTCTTTTCCATTACTACTTTGGTCTCCCTCTAGCCTCTCATCATACCCCTCATTTCATTCATTCCAGCCATGTACATTCATTTCTGAATTTTATCTCTTGTTGAATGAATGTATATATGAAGGTTAAAATAAAGATAACTTTCAGATTTTATTTCCAGTGTTTTGGATGGGATACTAAGGCTGCATGATAGGGCACTTTGATAAGACCCCCTGATCTTGATTGCATCACCCTAGAACCAAAAATTGATTTTGTTGAGACATGCACCAGCTAGGACTCGAACCTAGGACCTTCCATACGCTGCTGGAGTGCTCTACCACTGAGCTACTGGCCCCTCTTGGACTAGTCCATCATCGGTCCTGGTGTGGCTTATTTCCAACACCAACACCCCCCCTAAAGCCACACCTCTCGTGTGCTTGGGGCTCCTAGCCTGGACTTGGCTCTGATACCATGTTAAGACATGGACCAGGACTCGAACCTAGGACCTTCCATACGCTGCTGGAGTGCTCTACCACTGAGCTACTGGGCCCTCTTGGACCAGCCCATCATCGGTCCAGGTGTGGCTTATTTCCAACACCAACAGATTTTGGTGGTGAGAGATTTACTCTAGCCGATTTGCAGGTGGAATCACATAGGAGTTGAACTTTTGAGTTTAAATAATTTGTCAAGGTTTTGTAAGAAAATGATAAATTGTTCTCTCCAATTTGAAAGTGAAGATTGAATATCATATTGGTTATCATTTGCAGGAGGACATTGATGCCACATTTACAAGTGTCACCAGGAAACAAAAGAATACATATCATTTTCTTGGCTGGGTGATTTCCATGGTTGGGCAATTGGAGTTTTGGTTATTGCTGGGTGTGAAAGTTACCTTTTTGCTAGGCACCAATATTAGTGTTTGGTGGGCACAATTGTCACAGTTAGCTGGTCTAAAGGTTGGAGTGAGTTTTGTAGCAGGATGGCATGAGGGTTTTGGTGGTGTTGGTAGCCTTTTTTGGCTGTAGGCATGAGGATAATGAGTTTAAAAACTCAGGTGCAGACCCTTATGATGGTTGCTGTTCAGTCAGAGGTGAAATAAAAAGTTACATAAACAATCACAAAGCTAACACAGAGTTTATCTCGTGGAAAACCATCTCGGGTAAAAACCATGGCATTAAAAATTCATTTCTGATAAAGGGCACCAACCCAAATACAAATAAGAGCTCCAACTCTACAATAACAGATGCACCAACCTTAATTAATAGAGGCACCGACCTTAATTAATAGATGCACGAACCTCTGAACTACCGAAAATTTTAAAGAACAAGTAGACCAGAAAATTCAAGAGATTCTCACACAAACTTATAATTTGCTTCACCCTGTACAAAATCTCTCAGTACCTGTATTCTTCATATTCACTACTGAACTCAACAATTAATCAGATACACATATTACCAAAACTATAAACCTCCATTTAGTTACTTCTGAATTCACATCTGCATTACATCTTTGCTTCAACAAAAAACACTAACTCTCTGCAACTCAAGACAGCCATCTCTTCTTTTAAACAACAATGTATTCAATTTTTTACAAAGAGTTCTTCTACTCCTTTTTTATAAAAAGAAATCTGCAGCAGTTCCCCATATGATTTTTCATACAGCCACTGTCAAAACCTTTTTTTTTTTCGTTTGTTACCGCTTCATCTTTTACGCAGCTCCAGAGAAAAAACTTTTTACAGCACGAACTCAATAAAATTATAAGAATATTGTTTTTCACCACTCTTTTCTTCACACGCACTACATACATGCATGATAATTGAAGAGAAGAAAAACAATTTTTTTTAAAAACGTTTTTAACAATCTTCTCATTAACGCACAGCAGATTTAAAAAAACGGACCACATTGCATTTTACGTGTCCACTTTCATTAAAGCAATAGCGCACAGATGATCTTGAACAGTCGAAATTTCCAGCATACCACCACAACTCAGTTCAGCCACTTCACAAAAAAGACGAATATACCATGTTGCAGAAATCCATCTGACAAGGTCCGAAAGATTCAGCCAAGAAAACAGTTCTGAAGAAGCCAATAAAAAATGAAGCATTTAAATTGATGATTCCTGCCATGAGTAAGAACAAAACAGAAGTCGTTTTTTTACACAGTTATAACCCCGCCTCCAAAAAAACACCTGCTTATTATTGCTGAGACATGACTTCAACCGCTTGAACACAAGAAGAAGAATACGCTTTGCCCAAAAAAAAAGGGTCTTGGCAACATGTGTTTAGCCCAAAGAAAAATAATTAAAAGACACAGCTCTGTTAGAACAAAAAATAACTCCCAGCCTGCATCGCTCAGACTGAAAAAGAGACAAAAACCACCACTGTCAGAGAAATCAAACCACATAGTTGACTTCGCCCACTTTGCGAATCACACTGTAGGGACCATAAAATCTAGGTTTCAACTTTTCAGCTCCGCTCTTCTTGAGCGATGACTGTCTATATGGTTGTAGCCTCAAGTAAACCATATCCCCTACCTCAAAACTGCGCTCAATTCGATGCTGATCAGCGTACAATTTCTGTTGATTTTGGGCTTGTTGTATATTTTCCTTGAGCACTTTCAGGATGTCCTGACTATCCTGCAATAAGTTTTTGGCTTTGGGCACTCTGCTGTCCCCCAAAACTAAATCCATGAAGCTAGGTGCGTCATAACCATAGAGTGCCATGAAAGGAGTCATCCTGATGGACATATGATAAGTGGTGTTATAACAATACTCTCCCATATGCAACCATCTGACCCAAGCCTTTTGTTGTGCAGTTACATAGTTCCTCAAATATCCCTCCACCCATTTATTCACAATCTCTGTTTGCCCATCTGTCTGCGGATGATAACTAGTGCTAGGTGTAAGATCTGTATCACACAACCTAAACAACTCCTGCCAAAAAACACTCATAAACTTACTATCCCGATCACTGACAATGAATCTGGGCAACCCATGTAACCTGAATATCTCTCTAAAAAAAAGATCTGCCCCCTGTGCTGCTGTGTAAATGGACGAAATAGCAAAGAAGTGAGCGAACTTCGTCAAGCGGTCCACCACCACATAGATGCAATCCCTTCCCTGCACTCGTGGTAAACCAGTGATGAAGTCCATCGAAATACTTTCCCATTTCCTATCAGGAATGGGCAAGGGCTGTAAAAAACCTGCAGGAAATGTGTGCTCTCCCTTATTCTGTTGACAAACCGCACTCCTTGACATACCTCTGAACATCATCCTTGAGCCCTCTCCATGAGAACTGCTCTCGGATCTGCCTGTAGGTCTTGAAGATCCCCAGATGCCCAGCTGTGGGAGCATCATGAAATGCCTTCAGTATCACCTCTCTCAAATGTGATGACGGAATCAAATAAACCCTGTCCTGAACTTTGATCAATCCATCTATCACCTCATAGCGATCATCCTGTATAGTACCTGAAATCAATCCAGAAACCCAAGCATCTCCGACATACTCTGCTATAATCCGATCTCTCCAATCTCCTGAAATCTCTACCAGAGCACATAAGTGAGGTCTCCGAGATAAGGCATCAACCACCACGTTTTTCTTACCTTTGACAAACTCTATGTCAAAGTCATAAGCCTGCAATTTAGTAACCCATTTTTGTTGCCGGTCATTAACATCACGCTGGTTCATGAAGTATTTAATACTATTGTGATCAGTTTTGATCACAAAACGCCCACCTACCAAATATGATCAGAATTTGGCCTATGCATGCATTATGGCCAACATCTCCCAGTCATAGACAGAATAACTCCTCTCAACTCCCCGGAGCTTCCTACTCTCGAATGCAATGGGATGCTTCTCCTGCATCAATACTGCTCCAATCCCATCACCCGATGCATCACAATGAAGCTCAAAAGGCTTCGTGAAATCTGGTAGAGCTAGAACTGGACATGAAGACATTATCTGCTTGAAATGCTCAAAACACCTCTGTGCTGCCCCTGTCCACATGAAGGCCCCCTTCTTGGTGAGATCTGTCAAAGGCGCTGCCCTCTGTGAAAAACCCTTAACAAACCTTCTGTAAAATCCACAAAGACCAAAGAATCCCTTAAGCTGTGTGAGGTTCGTAGGAGTAGGCCAATCAACTATAGCTCCAATCTTTTCAGGGTCTACTCGAACTCCATCTGCACTAATAATATGCTCGAGGTATAGTAATTCTGTCATACCGAACTCACACTTAGACTCCTTGGCATACAAAGACTCTCTCTCTAGGATAGATAATACCTCCTCCAAATGCTGTGAATGTTCCTCCCAGGTCTTATTGAAGACCAAGATGTCATCAAAGAAGATCAAGACAAATCTCCTCAACTGCTCCCTGAATACCTGGTTCATACAACTCTGAAATGTAGCGGGTGCATTGGTTAGTCCAAATGGCATAACCGTAAACTCAAAGTGGCCATAGTGACATCGGAAGGCAGTTTTCTCAATGTCCTCTGCCCTCATCCTGATCTAATGGTATCCAGATCGTAAGTCTATTTTGATGAAAAAGCATGCTCCATGCAATCCATCAATCAACTCATCAATCCGAGGAATGGGATATCTGTTTTTTATTGTTTTCTTATTCAATGCCCTGTAATCGATGCACATGCACACTATCACATCCTTCTTCTTTACCAGAACTACAGTTGAAGCAAAGGGGCTTTTGCTAGGCCTGATGTGCCCCATTTCCAACAACTCCTTAATTGCCTTCTCTATCTCATCTTTATGTTTCTTAGGATGACGATAGGGAGTGATCATCACTGGTTTGGCTCCCTCCTCGAGCTCAATAACATGCTTTGCACCCCTGTCAAGAGGAACCCCGTGAGGAATATCACTGAATACCTTGGCATGTCTGTCAAGAATCTCCTGTATATCTGGTGGATGACTCTTCACCTGAGGCTCCGGTGAAGTTGGCATAACTAAGCACTCTGTTGCCCACTCTGTCATTATGCCGAAAAAGTCTCTCCATTCTCCTCAAAGAGACTACCCTGCAACTCCCATCTGAAAGTCCCCTGAGAACAACAGTCCTACCCTCATGCTGAAACCTCATTTCCAACTTCGCTAGGTTGAAAGTGAACTCAACCAGCAATGCCATCCATGTCATACCGAGGATGACGTCGTAATCTCCCATGTCCACAACATAGAAATCATCCTCCAACTCATAGCCATCTCCAAATCTAATGTGAAGATTTGAAACCTTATGAGTACATAATAGCTTTTGGCCATTAGCCACCATGACTCTAAAACCATCATGCTCCTCTGTCTGTAAGCCTCTCCTGGCTACCAACTGTGTATCTATAAAGTTATGTGTAGCCCCAGTGTCAATGAGAGATATCACTTTCTGCCCCTGGATAGTACCCCTGACCTTAAACGTGATTGCCTTTTGGGCCCCTGTCAAGCGTGCCAACGATCTATCATCCTTAGGAATGCTGCTCTCCTCTATCGTGTTACCCTCATCTGAATCGGAGTGCTGATCCTCCCCCTTTGACTCTGACTCCTCTGCTGAAAAATACTCTATTTGATTTGCCTTAGCCTTGAGAGGGCATTTATGAGATAAGTCCCAAGGCTCCCTACACTGGAAGCACAGTTTCTTCTTTCGAAGTTCATTCAAGGTTTCACTGTCTAGTCCTTTTGATCCTTCTTTGGGTTTGTTATACTCTTTCTGAAATGGTTTTTTGTCTTTATCCTTGCGGTAGGAAGAATTTTTTGAATGGTATTTTCCTTTGTATACCGAAGGGGCTAAATCTCGTGCCTTTTTAGTTGCTTCTGCTAAGGTGAGTGGATCATGTCCCTTCACCCAACCACGTAATGGATCAGCAAGCCCATCACAAAATAACACCACCAATCTCCTAGGAGAGATATCAGTAACAAGTACAGACAAATGCTGAAACTCGGCGATGTAAGCATCCACAGAACCTGACTGTTTTAATTGTGCTAGCTCCTTGAAATGTAACTTGGGATCCTTAGTGTCAAATCTCTCAATCAATCTTTCTGTGAATTCCTCAGAGGATGTAATCTGATTATGCCCCAGAGTCACCATGCCATGATGCCACCATTCATGCGCAACACCGTCCAAATGCATAGCCGCATACTTGATAGCCTCCTCCTCAGGCATAGGATTTAGCTACAAGTATGTGTCTACCTTCTGCACCCAGGCTCGTGCGGTCATCTTCCCTAAAGCATCATAATAAGGCAAGGAAAGTTTTCCAACTTTCTTTCTCAGCTCAAAATTCTGATTCCTCCCTCCTGCTCTAGGCATATGTCTCATCCTCAAGTCCATATAATGTCTGAGGGAAATATCTGCCTGAAACTTGGGTCCACTGGCCTCCCAGTCCCTCCTGAACTGACCCTTTAACTCAGTAATTTGCGGTTCGCTCACTGGTTGAACCAAATCCCTAGGTGGGAAGGTGGATAGAAGAGGTCTCGAGCTTGCTGTTCGAGCTGGGCGTACAACGTGTCTAAAGTTATCCGCCTCATTCCCATTGTTGCCATGTCCATTATTACCATTAATGTTATTCTCAGGGCCATTGTTGTTGCCTCGGCCTCCATTATTATCATTGCCCCTATTGTTATCGTTTCCATTGTTGGCATCACCTAGATTAATATTGACGCCCATCTGTCTAGCCATAAGCTGCAACATCATGTCCATTCGCCTATTCTGCTCCTGCTGCATACGCTGCCCTTGCTCTAACGTAACCAATAACTGTCTGAACATTACCTCCCCCTGATCTGGACCGGTATTCCTATCATCTCGGTCACCCATACTGCTGTCCTGATCAAAGAATATCTCCTCTGTCTGTATGACTGGATTCGATGTCCACCTGCACGGATGAACTAGACTGCTCGCTCGGTGAGTTCAAATTTCTGTTTTGTCTTGCTTTGGTATGGCGGAAGTTATAAGGCCCCTGTTGCATGCTTAAACATACATGCTTAGCATGTTTTTTAATTCATTAATTTCTGATTTTAGTGTTTTGATATTTCGTCAAACACTTTTCCCTCTATCCGGCTGTTCCAAAGTCTCTGTAAGACCTCCACAGGATGGCAAGACTTATAGCTTCGATACCACTGTAATGGACACCCTGGAATGCCCAAAAACCATACCAATTGCTGCTAGGAATTTTATCAAACAGTTTACATCCAACTCCTTATTTCTCCATTTAATATTTTAAATTCCCTTATGTCTCCGGAAATGAAATGTTGGTTTGTTTTACATGGAATTGAAATCACAGAATATGGACAAGAATGAAACTACAATAATATGCAAACTAAAAATTGAACTACTGTTGATAAGATGTTATTTTCAGATTTTAATAAAATCAAATACATGGCAGATTATCAACATAATACTCTATTCCAGCATTATTGACATAATACTCCAGCAATCATTTTCAATCTTGCTGCTATAGTGACATGAATAGTACCCACGTGAATAGTGTTGCAGCAATATTAATTTGTCTTCAACAGGTCCAATATCTTCATAAAATCATCTCCTCAAAATGGCATAAGCATTGGACGAGTAGGGAAGAAGATATGAACAAACATTAAATCTGCCTGTAGCTGGAAATGCACCCAATTTGCCTGATAATGAAGCTGATAGCAATGGATTCCAAAGGCCAAACCCCAGGGGAATGACGTCTAGAATGTCACAAGAGAGGATAGACGTCCTCTAATGCCAAGAACGGATCTGCAACTCACACATACCAATTCTTCTCATATTCAACATATCTAATGAAGCCACAAACGCTTTCTTTTATTTTTTTTCCAAGGGTCCATTCAACTCTCATGGGCAATGTGGGATAAAAGATGAGCAATATAAAACATATATTAAAATATTCACTTATGTCTCCCTTGGGTACAGATCCCCATAAAATAAATATTAGAGTAACACTTTAATATTTTACAATTAAATTAAATGTTACTTTAATAAAACTTTAGGCATTAAAATGTATTAGCAATCGGACTCCGAATAATGCGAGTGATAGCTCGTCGGAAAGCTCTCACCGAGGAGTATCAAATCCAAACACCAAAACTGGCCTCCACTATGTCCTGCTGACTTACTAAAAATAGTAAGTATGCCTGAAACTGAGTAAATCAACTTCGTTTTGGCCCAAATTGAAAATGACTAGGCCAAAACACTCCAGGATCCCCTTAAACCCTTCGTTAGCCCTCGGGACCATGTAGAACAAGGCTAATGCACACACACTTGGTCAACTGCTAAAGTGGGGACATTACACCATGTGCGACATATTACCTTGATCTTACCCTAGACAACAATGGAAAACTTGAATGGATTACGGAGGTATCGAAAGAGGCTCACACAGTTACCAAGTTCATCTACACCATCATACAAGGGTAATGTGTATGATGCTCTCCTCCATTGAGGGCAAGGAGCTAGTTCAACTAGGGGTGACATTAATTGCTAAACACTTGCACTACAAGCTTTTTGCTAGCATTTCTCATGGAAAGAAATTTCTCATGGGCTATTTGTATTAGGCCATGGATAGGGCAAAGGAGGTGATGAGAGGTGGAATGGAAAATAACAGGGACATGTAAATGCCATTATGGGACATGATAGGAGAGAGGACAACATGTGTACTTCTTTCTTCATGTTGTTGGATACTATTTCAACAATATTTGTACTGTAAGATAAGTTTGTTTTTACACATGGCTTATTCATGTGCATGGAGGAAATTTTCCGTACCCTAAAAAAGTTGAAGATAGTTATGGTAGAGTTGTCAATGTACGAGTAGGCAAGGTTTTCTTTTTTAGGTATGCTTGTAGTGTAAGGTAGGAAGAACTTCAAATCTAGAACATTTTATAAACTTTGAATAGTCTCTTTATTTTGTGGACATGTAATTTAATATATTCTTACATGTTATGATCTCAAAATTATTTGAGTTTTTAGCATATTGATGGGGTTTTTTAGGTGAAGAAGTAAAAAATCTTAAATGAAAGGCAAGACACACTTTGAGGCAGCCATGGAATTCATCCGCTTGCAATTGTTTTCGGAGTGTTTTTGAACTCACATTCCAAGAAACACAATTGTGTAACACAATGGATGAATAAATTCTTGTTTGTTTACCACAATGTTTGTTTGAAGCTTAAAAAAGCTGAAGGTTAGAATTTTAATATAGTTGCAATCATAGTAATAGTGGTATTTTTTATGGTTTTTTTATTTTCAATTGCCAAGACTAACTTTTATATGACAAAAGTAGATACTCTCAAGGATGACTAGTCAATTGGTTTTGACAAAATTGATCAAGAGTTTGAGTGGATTACAATTGATTATGCCTTTTTTAAGGAGTGCAACTATGACAGTGATTTAAAAAAAATTGTCATACTTCTGGTTTGTTGATTTTTTCTCCAAAATATTTTTGCTGCTATGGCTAATATATTGATCATAAATGAAATCATATATATATACTCTGTAAATTGACACGAGGAGATAAATGCACAATAACATTTTGCGGTATGAACAGTAGCAGTAAGGTAGTTCCCATAAACTAATATGTAATTAATGTGTAATTGATGATCGGTTGACCCTTTTTATCAGTAAAATCAAAATGCATTCTTCAGTTTAATTTTTTAATCTGATCTGTAAAAATACAGCAATATTTTTTCTTTTTTCTTTTTTGAAGTCCTTTATGTTGGTTTTCTCTCGTAAGAGATTATGGTCTTCTAGGAATTAATGTTTAGCTGACAATAAAGCAAGGTATCTTATACTATCAAGAAGTTGGAGATTGAGCCTATGTGAGTGCTCCCCATGTAGTGTTATCCTCTCAGATTCTTGTGCAGCTCATTCTGCTTCTCCATTATGGGGGACTTTCAACATGGATTTGTAATTCATCCCTACAGCTTTTAACTTATCATGAAATTCATCTTGAGTGGTTTTTATAATTTTTGATTCTACTATGGATGTAGCAGTTCAAATGGCTATTATTTCTTTCTTACAAAATATGCAGCTAGAAAAATCTTAGAAGAAATATGATGTTTGATGGTTGGAACATTGTGCTATACTTGTTTAGTCTGGATACATCATATTCAATGTTTTGTACAAAATAGGTTTGGAACATGCATTATAGCCACTTCGTGGTTCAGTTTGGCTAGTTACATCAGTTTATTTTGTGGCTGATTTTGATTAGCAAAAACACCTTAGTGTTATTCTAGCCGATGTTTATTATAAAGAAATTACTGATATGCTTAAAGAATAATAATGGTGTAGCAAATAAAAAATTTGAAATGTGTAAAATTTAGAGCGTTTTCTTTTTGTAACATCTGAGAGTAACATACAGAGGAGAAAGCACCAAGATAGTTTGAATTGAGACAACCCGTACCCTGAGAAACAGGAAGTTAGCCATGATTGTAATAACAAACATATGACTAGAGATCAGTTACGTTAGTTGCGTTTGCTTTTCATTTCCAGTGTTGAGGGCATGATGGTTGATGTTAAATTTTAAGTATCATCCAATGATATTTATGTTCGTTTCCATTCCTTATAAACTCATTTTGATTGGCTATTTTTTCATGTTGATATTTTAGTTCTTGTTCAAATTCGGCATTATATTGGCTGATAACCTGCATTGTTGTTGCAGTCATGTATAAAGGTAGCAATGGATTTTGTATCACCCGAAAATGTACAACAGTGCGTGCGTTTGACAGAGGAATTCCGCTTGCTGCCTAAGAGTCATAGAGCTAAGGAAGATAAGTTAGAGGTGATTTCTTAGCTAGGAACTTGTTTTATGAAATCATATTAATTTAATGTTCTTTCTTATTGTTTTTAAAAATATTGTTGATGTAGTTAAATGTTGGAACAGGTTAAGAAAATGACTTTATATGCTGTAAGTGCTGCTGTTCGAGAAATCAACAGGTTGACAGAGGATCCAAATAAGACGTGTTGACATCGCTTTCAACACAGATTATCATGCTATTTATGTAAGCGGCATAATCTAGATTTTGGCTCTTTGGATTTTGTATTGGGGATTATCATTTTTCTCATTGAATGTCGGTTTCAGGGGACCTTAACAATACAAGAGCTTACAGATTGGCTGCGGTTATGGCAAATGTTGGAAATCTTGGGAAAAATGGATTCAAAACGTATACTTTGGTGTCTTTTACACAAATGAAAGAACAAAGCTTTTCTGTAAGAATAGTTGTTGGCATGTAAACCTTCAGAAAATTTAATTTATGCTCATCTTCTATTTGTCAAGCAACAGCCTGTCAACTCAAATTTTACGGTTTTTTACCTACTTGTAATCCTATCCAATCCATTTTTTGCAGAGGATAATTGGCTTTCCCATAAGGAAGGTATCATCCATCTTCTGAATTTCTGTGAAAACCTAATGGAGAGTCCCTTTGCCAATTCATTAAATGACAACCAATGTCTTATTGGCTGTAGGAAAATTCATGCTTGTTTAATAGGAAGGTTACAGGCAGAATCAGGATGATTGATAAAGATTGTAAGCTTAAATTTTTGTTTGGTTTTTGGAATTAAAAAGCTAATAGCTATATATAAGGTAAATGGAAAACCAATCCCCTTGTGAAATGCCTAGTGGGGGAGATGGGATAAGCTTCTCATACATCAAATTGGTGTCACACTTGGCATTGACCTAAATAACTGCCTTTACTTTCCCCTTTTAATAAAGCGTTAATTTATATTTTAGTTTTGGCATTTCTTAATTGTTGCAATTTACAAATGCTATTTTAGTTTGGCATTACTGTTTTGTAAATAGTGTTACGATGCATCAATATTTTCGATTCAATTTTCTCAATGGTTTTGTTTGTAGGAACTAGGAAGGAAACTGAAAAAGTATCATGGGATTCCAAGAAGATATTTGAGGACTTTGGCGTTAACTAATTACGCTTTTACGGTGGTTTTTTCAGAATGTTTAAATTAAGCTTTCTTGCCACAATACAATTTTTACTACAAAAATAGAAGCACTCCTAACAGATGCTACTAACTGAGGGACGAACGCCTCACAAGTCATACTTCTTAATTGGCAGGCTTTTGGTGGATGTAAAGTCCTTATAAGCCCACGTTGCCTTACTATTATAGTCAATATGGGAGAATCCAACACAAGTTATTTTATCTGTATTAATTTGAACATTATTGCCTAATTTTTTTAATTACTTTCTTTTTATATCATATAGAAAGGCTGAAGAATTTACGTTGGTTCATCTTGAGCTTCCAAATGTCAATGTGTTCTTTGAGTCAATATAATTGTCAAATTTAAGCTTTGATGTTGATTTGTAGTGGACACCCCCTGTTCGGTACTAAATTTATGTCCTTTTTACTTAGTGTAATTTTGTCAAACAGTTGGCGTGCAAGCTGACTACTGGATTTTTTGGTTCTTGACTTGCTATAGGATAAATTTGGTTAACTGATATTTATTGTAAAACTTTCAAAGTTTATTCAATATAAAAATAACCAGACATATCAAATACCAAAAACAAGAGGATTAATGCTGATGGTATTTATTTAATTCCAACTCCAAGCATACAAATCAGATTTGAAGAATATTACAGACCATCTGATAATAAACAAATTCAAACCTGGACTCTACAAGTATAGAACCTGCTGAAAACATTGTTCATGCACTGTAGCTGCACTATTCACGGCACTGTAGCATTTTTACTATTCACGCAGCACTGTAGCAAAAACACTGTTCACGCGGTACTGTAGCAAAAACACTGTTCACGCGGTATTGTAGCAAATCACTATTCACGCGGTACTGTAGCAAAAACACTATTCACGCGGTACTGTAGCAAAAACACTATTTTCAAATCTGCACTTTCAAACCCCCGTAAAAACATCATGCGAGAGCACCAAATGAAGCCCAATGTGTTTCCTCAATGAAAACACCATTAATCCTCCTGACTGTGTCTTTCAACAGCGAAGAGAATGCTAGCAAAGAGGGATTCCGTCCTCCAAGCCCAATAATCAGATTTCTACGAAATCAAACAGCATAACATTAATTCATCCCCAGCATCCCAAAAGAGAGCTCTCGACCTCCATTTATATCTTCTTCCTGGATGCAAACACTTCATTTCCTCAATGTGGGATAATACATTTTAGAATAAAATATTATTTCCCACAATGTACACATTAAAGGGAACTTTTAATATTTTAAACATTACTTTATATTCCCAACCTTATAATATAACGATAAAGTTAAATATTTAATTTAACTTTACACTTTATCGTTAAATATTAAAACCTTGTTGATAATCCCTTTAAATCATTGTCGCCTTCAAATATTGTCTACTGATAATTATGCCAACCAGGGAAACACTAAAAATTCCAAGTCATTGCTTGGAGACTAACTTACTATAAATAGTGTCTAGAAACCTTGTCAAAGCAGCACCGATTGGCCTGAAACTGAAAACACCTAGGCCAAAACACCTCAGGATCCCACCAATGTCCTTGTTAGCCTTCGGGATCGTGTCAGAATAGGCTAACGACACCCCATATCATGTTGCGCTAAAAAGGGGACATTACAGTCCGCCCCCCTTGAAATTGCTTGTCCTCAAGCAAATTCAGTCCTGAATGTTGCAATACCTGTTCATTCTCCCATGTAGCATCCTCATCTGGCAGGTCTCTCCATTTCACCAAGTATTCCTTAACGATTTTGTTCCTGAGTGTCCTTTCCCTGACATCCAGAATAGCTTCGGGTACTAACACAAGCTTCCCCTCCTCATCCAAAGGGGGTAAATCTGCAGAAGGCACTACACTTTGACCAATGACTTTCTTAAGCCTAGACACATGAAACACATTGTGCACCCGACTGCCCTCTGGAAGCTCAAGCTCATAGGCGACTTCGCCCACTCTGCGAATCACCCTGTAGGGACCATAAAATCTAGGCTTCAATTTTTCAGCTCCGCTCTTCTTGAGTGATGACTGTCTATATGGTTGTAGCCTCAAGTAAACCATATCCCCTACCTCGAAACTGTGCTCTATTCGGTGTTGATCAGCGTACGATTTCTGTTGATTCTGGGCCTGTTGTATATTCTCCTTGAGCACTTTCAGGATGTCCTGACTATCCTGCAATAAGTTTTTGGCTTTGGGCACTCTGCTGTCCCCCAAAACTAAATCCATGAAGCTAGGTGCGTCATAACCATAGAGTGCCATGAAAGGAGTCATCCTGATGGACATATGATAAGTGGTGTTATAACAATACTCTCCCATATGCAACCATCTGACCCAAGCCTTTTGTTGTGCAGTTACATAGTTCCTCAAATATCCCTCCACCCATTTATTCACAATCTCTGTTTGCCCATCTGTCTGCGGATGATAACTAGTACTAGGTGTAAGATCTGTACCACACAACCTAAACAACTCCTACCAAAAAACACTCATAAACTTACTATCCCGATCACTGACAATGAATCTGGGCAACCCATGTAACCTGAATATCTCTCTAAAGAAAAGATCTGCCACCTGTGCTGCTGTGTAAATGGACGGAATAGCAAAGAAGTGAGCGAACTTCGTCAAGCGGTCCACCACCACATAGATGCAATCCCTTCCCTGCACTCGTGGTAAACCAGTGATGAAGTCCATCGAAATACTTTCCCATTTCCTATCTGGAATGGGCAAGGGCTGTAATAAACCTGCAGGAAATGTGTGCTCTCCCTTATTCTGTTGACAAACCGCACACTCCCTGACATACCTCTGAACATCATCCTTGAGCCCTCTCCATGTGAACCGCTCTCGGATCTGCCTGTAGGTCTTGAAGATCCCCGGATGCCCAGCTGTGGGTGCATCATGAAATGCCTTAAGTATCACCTCTCTCAAATGTGATGACGGAATCAAATAAACCCTGTCCTGAACTCTGATCAATCCATCTATCACCTCATAGCGATCATCCTGTATAGTACCTGAAATCAATCCAGAAGCCCAAGCATCTCCGACATACTCTGCTATAATCTGATCTCTCCAATCTCCTGAAATCTCTGCCAGGGCACATAAGTGAGGTCTCCGAGATAAGGCATCAGCCACCACGTTTTTCTTACCTTTGACAAACTCTATGTCAAAGTCATAAGCCTGCAATTTAGTAACCCATTTCTGTTGTCGGTCATTAAGATCGCGCTGGTTCATGAAATATTTAATACTGTTGTGATCAGTTTTGATCACAAAACGCCCACCTACCAAATATGATCGGAATTTGGCCAATGCATGCATTATGGCCAACATCTCCCTGTCATAGATAGAATAGCTCCTTTCAACACCTCGGAGCTTCCTACTCTCGAATGCAATGGGATGTTTCTCCTGCATCAATACTGCCCCTATCCCATCACCTGAAGCATCACACTGAAGTTCAAATGGCTTCGTGAAATCTGGTAGAGCTAAAACCGGACAAGATGACATCACTTGTTTGAAGTGGTCAAAACATCGTTGCGCTGCTTCTGTCCATACGAAGGCTCCCTTTTTAGTGAGGTCTGTCAAAGGTGCTGTCGTCTGTGAAAACCCCTTAACAAACCTCCTGTAAAACCCGCATAAACCAAAGAACCCCTTAAGTTGTGTGAGGTTCGTGGGAGTAGGCCAATCTACTATAGCTCTAATCTTTTCAGGGTCTACTCGAACTCTATCTGCACTAATAATATGCCCAAGGTATAGTAATTCTGTCATACCAAACTCACACTTAGACTCCTTGGCATATAAAGACTCTCTCTCTAAGATAGATAATACCTCCTCCAGATGCTGTGAATGTTCCTCCCAGGTCTTACTGAAGACCAAGATGTCATCAAAGAAGATCAAAACAAATCTCCTCAACTGCTCCCTGAATACCTGGTTCATACAACTCTGAAATGTAGCGGGTGCATTGGTTAGTCCAAATGGCATAACCATAAACTCAAAGTGGCCATAGTGGCATCGGAAGGCTGTTTGCTCAATGTCCTCTGCTCTCATCCTGATCTGATGGTATCCGGATCGCATAATTAATTTTGGTGAAGAAACATGCCCCATGCAACTCATCAATCAGCTCATCAATCCTAGGAATGGGATACCTGTTTTTTATTGTTTTCTTTTTCAATGCCCTATAATCGATGCACATGCGCATTGTCCCATCCTTCTTCTTTACCAGAACTACAGCTGAAGCAAAGGGGCTTTTGCTAGGCCTGATGTGCCCCGTTTCCAACAATTCCTTAATTGCCTTCTCTATCTCATCTTTATGTTTCTTAGGATGACGATAGGGAGTGATCATCACTGGTTTGGCTCCCTCCTCGAGCTCAATAACATGCTCTGCACCCCTGTCAGGAGGAACCCCATGAGGGATATCACTGAATACCTTGGCATGTCTGTCAAGAATCTCCTGTATATCTGGTGGATGACTCTTCACTCGAGGCTCTGGTGAAGTTGGCATAACTAAGCACTCTGTTGCCCACTCTATGTCATTATGTCGAAAAAGTTTCTCCATTCTCCTCAAAGAGACTACCCTGCAACTCCCATCTGAAAGTCCCCTGAGTACAACAGTCCTACCCTCATGCTGAAACCTCATTTCCAACTTCGCTAGGTTGAAAGTGAACTCAACCAGCGATGCCAGCCATGTCATACCGAGGATGACGTCGTAATCTCCCATGTCCACAACATAGAAATCATCCTCCAACTCATAGCCATCTCCAAATCTAATGTGAAGATTTGAAACCTTCTGAGTACATAATAGCTTTTGGCCATTAGCCACCATGACTCTAAAACCATCATGCTCCTCTGTCTGTAAACCTCTCCTGGCTACCCACTGTGTATCTATAAAGTTATGTGTAGCCCCAGTGTCAATGAGAGATATCACTTTCTGCCCCTGGTTAGTACCCCTGACCTTAAACGTGATTGCCTTTTGGGCCCCTGTCAAGCGTGCCAACGATCTATCATCCTTAGGAATGCTGCTCTCCTCTATCGTGTTACCCTCATCTGAATCGGAGTGCTGATCCTCCCCCTTTGACTCTGACTCCTCTGCTGAAAAATACTCCATTTGATTTGCCTTAGCCTTGAGAGGGCATTTATGAGATAAGTCCCAAGGCTCTCTACACTGGAAGCATAGTTTCTTCTTTCGTAGTTCATTCAAGGTTTCACTGTCTAGTCCTTTTGATCCTTCTTTGGGTTTGTTATACTCTTTCTGAAATGGTTTTTTGTCTTTGTCCTTGCGGTAGGAAGAATTTTTTGAATGGTATTTTCCTTTGTATACCGAAGGGGCTAAATCTCGTGCCTTTTTAGTTGCTTCTGCTAAGGTGAGTGGATCATGTCCCTTCACCCAACCACGTAACGGATCAGCAAGCCCATCACAAAATAACACCACCAATCTCCTAGGAGAGATATCAGTAACAAGTACAGACAAACGCTGAAACTCGGTGATGTAAGCATCCACTGAACCTGACTGTTTTAACTGTGCTAGCTCCTTGAAATGTAACTCGGGATCCCTAGTGTCAAATCTCTCAATCAATCTTTCTGTGAATTCCTCATAGGATGTAATCTGATTATGCCCCAGAGTCACTATGCCATGATGCCACCATTCATGCGCAACGCCGTCCAAATGCATAGCCGCATACTTGATAGCCTCATCCTCAGGCATAGGATTTAGCTGCAAGTATGTATCTATCTTCTGCACCCAAGCTCGTGCAGTCATCTTCCCTGAAGCATCATAATAAGGCAAGGAAAGTTTTCCAACTTTCTTTCTTAGCTCAAAATTCTGATTCCTCCCTTCTGCTCTAGGCATATGTCTCATCCTCAAGTCCATATAATCTCTGAGGGAAATATCTGCCTGAAACTTGGGTCCACTGGCCTCCCAGTCCCTCCTGAACTGACCCTGTAACTCAGTAATCTGCGGTTCATTCACTGGTTGAACCGGATCCCTAGGTGGGAAGGTGGGTAGAAGAGGTCTCGAGCTCGCTGTTCGAGCTGGGCGTGCAACGTGTCTAAAGTTATCCGCCTCATTCCCATTGTTGCCATGTCCATTATTACCATTAATATTATTCTCAGGGCCATTGTTGTTGCCACGGCCTCCATTATTATCATCTCCCCTATTGTTATCGTTTCCCCCATTGTTATTGTTTCCATTGTTGGCATCACCTGGATTAATATTGATGCCCATCTGTCTAGCCATAAGCTGCAACATCATGTCCATTCGCCTATTATGCTCCTGCTGCATACGCTGCCCCTGCTCTACCGTACCCAGCAACTGTCTGAACATCACCTCCCCCTGATCTGGAACGATATTCCTCTCATCTCGGTCACCCATACTGTTGTCCTGATCGAAGAATATTTCATCTATGTCTGTATGACTGGATTCTATGTCCACCTGCACGGATGAACTAGACTGCTCACTCTGACTATCCGGATTTCTATTTTGTCTGGCCCTGGTATTGCGAAAATTATAATGCCCCTGTCGCATGCTCAATCATACATTCTGGACCTATTTTATTTCTGCAATATGTTTTGGTGAAAGTTTCCCACAAGATGGCAGAATCTTCTGCTCTGATACCACTATAGTGGACACCCCCTGTTCGGTACTAAATTTATGTCCTTTTTACTTAGTGTAATTTTGTCAAACAGTTGGCGTGCAAGCTGACTACTGGATTTTTTGGTTCTTGACTTGCTATAGGATAAATTTGGTAAACTGATATTTATTGTAAAGCTTTCAAAGTTTATTCAATATAAAAATAACCAGACATATCAAATACCAAAAACAAGAGGATTAATGCCGATGGTATTTATTTAATTCCAACTCCAAGCATACAAATCAGATTTGAAGAATATTACAGACCATCTGATAATAAACAAATTCAAACCTGGACTCCACAAGTATAGAACCTGCTGAAAACATTGTTCATGCACTGTAGCTGCACTATTCACGGCACTGTAGCATTTTTACTATTCACGCTGCACTGTAGCAAAAACACTGTTCACGCGGTACTGTAGCAAATCACTATTCACGCGGTACTGTAGCAAAAACATTATTCACGCGGTACTGTAGCAAAAACACTATTTTCAAATCTGCACTTTCAAACCCCCGTAAAAACATCATGCGAGAGCACCAAATGAAGCCCAATGTGTTTCCTGAATGAAAACACCATTAATCCTCCTGACTGTGTCTTTCAACAGCGAAGAGAATGCTAGCAAAGAGGGATTCCATCCTCCAAGCCCAATAATCAGATTTCTACGAAATCAAACAGCATAACATTAATTCATCCCCAACATCCCAAAAGAGAGCTCTCGACCTCCATTTATATCTTCTTCCTGGATGCAAACACTTCATTTCCTCAATGTGGGATAATACATTTTAGAATAAAATATTATTTCCCACAATGTACACATTAAAGGGAACTTTTAATATTTTAAACATTACTTTATATTCCCAACCTTATAATATAACGATAAAGTTAAATATTTAATTTAACTTTACACTTTATCGTTAAATATTAAAACCTTGTTGATAATCCCTTTAAATCATTGTCGCCTTCAAATATTTTCTACTGATAATTATGCCAACCAGGGAAACACTAAAAATTCCAAGTCACTGCTTGGAGACTAACTTACTATAAATAGTAAGTGTCTAGAAACCCTGTCAAAGCAGCACCGATTGGCCTGAAACTGAAAACACCTAGGCCAAAACACCTCAGGATCCCACCAATGTCCTTGTTAGCCTTCGGGATCGTGTCAGAATAGGCTAACGACACCCCATATCATGTTGCGCTAAAAAGGGGACATTACATGATTATGATCTTATTTCTACGATATGGCTTATCTAAGTTGGTTCGGGGGTCATTCAATGTTTCATCACCATGCAAGAACAATGTCGGTGAGCAAAAGCCCATTTTGACACATCAATTTTGCACCTTTACCCTACAGCTTTATTTTCACTTGATTGCAAGTATGTTTGATCTTCTAGCTGACATTCACTCCCTTTCTCACTAGTGTCATTTCTTTTTTTGCACTTTCAAGCTTTCACATTTATCAATACTTGTCCAAACATTTCTTATTATCTTCCTTAACTGATGGATAGTTGTTTAAAGCTCATTTTTACATAACCTTGTTGGTTTCTCTCTTCTTTGTTGACTTATTTCTTCTTTGTTGACTTCTTTCATCTTTGTTGATTTGCAGGTTTACAATTTATTCCAAGTATTTGTATATACTATACAACATTGTGTTGGATTAAATTGTCATTGATGTCAAAGGTTTTCTATTTGGGCCAACTTCCTTAGGCAAGCCAAACAATTTAATAAATATCACATGCTTACTTGGCCAACTACTTTTGGAAAGGAAAATACATGACAATTGACAAGTGGGCATTTTAAATTGTTTGACGCCCCTTTTCCTCGGGACGACTTCGTAGGGTGAAGCGTCCACCTTGAGCAAGCACAAATCAGATGAAAACATATATATTATGCAAGGGTCGACCTCGTGGAAGATGACGCCCATTTTGGAAGAAATAAATTGAAACGAATTAATTATATTTGCTCCCTTGGCAGACCTTGTTGAAGGGATGTAAATATTGAAGGGATAATAATATTGGTTGAAAGTGGCGCTTGGAGATCTATAAATAGAGGATTGTTGAGGATCATTTATTCATATATTCATTCGTAGTCCAAAAGCAAAGAAGAGCAGATTAAGAGAATATCATTCGTATTCCTATAGCAAAGAAGGGCAGATTAAGAGATCAGAATTTATGAGATTAATTTCTGTCATGCTTGTCGAGCATCTATGGTGAACCCATGCAAGGCTCATAAAGGCTTGTTGTGAAGTTATTTCAGATTTGTGAGCATGTTTTAATCAGTTGTTCTATTCTTTGCAATTTTTATTGTTTGTGTTTATCGTCGTTTATGCCCAAGTAAACAATATGACTTACCGTTGTTTTGGTCTATATTCTCTCATATTATTGTTTCTCATGTGGAGCAACTAGAGCTTGTTGGAGATTTTTGATTGATGTTTAACGATCCTGATTGGGTCTAACCTCTACCACACCAAGCTCTTAATGGAATATAAGGGAGCACCATCAAAGACAACTATTTCAGAACAACTAATCATGTGCATAGCACATTTTTTTCACATAATATATCGTCTTTCAACTCGTCTTCCTGCAATATTAAAGACAGTGTGCATTGTTTTCACATGATATATTGTCTTTCAATTCATCTTCTAGCAATATTAAAGACTTAGGTTTATTGGCTTTGTTTGGTTTTTTGTGCATGGAAAATGTATGTAGATCTAAATTGAAGGTTAAATTATTATTTTATATTTTATTTCTTTTCATTAACCATCCATATCCTTTCTTTTGTTCTTGGGTGCTTACAACCAATGTAGATGTTTAAATTTGTGAAATGCCTCTTAAAATTTTTGCTCATACCTCGAAAGATCAAGCCTCTCTTGAAGGGAGGCCAAATTGAGAGATTCATACTCAATTTAGGAGGGATTAGTCCTACTTTACTAGTACCTTCCTTGAATGCTACAAAAAGCCAACAAGTTCAATCATCCTCAGAGGGTTAACATGCTATGTCATATGCCCTTTAAAAGCAACACAATTATAATGGCATTAACATTAGTAAGTGTAGAAAGTTGTGGGAAATCATTCCTACCGCTTACATCTAGCCTTAGAATATAGTTCATGAAAGTGAATCAATATAGAATTCATCCATCCAATGAGGGAGGATATGCAAGCATGAGGCTTGGGGAAGCCATTTTTATTGGACATACCTAGAAATCACACATCTATCCTTTCGTAAAAGCCTATAAGAAAATCCCTACTTAATCTTATTATACCACTATAGATAAGTCAAAATCAATCATGCAAGCTTCACAACCAAAAATCAATCATGCAAGCTTCACAACCAAGTGTAGGGACTTTTCATGGACCTAGCAACGCACATTGTGCAATTAATATTTTGATTACCACAATTGTTGATGTTTCCTAGTTATCGTACATATACTTCTACTAATGGATATTTGACTCACTCATTTCAATTATCCATATTATTGAATCTTACCTTGAATACCTTAAAGATTCATTAGGTTACATTTTAAAGAATGTACTTTTTCTAAGGCCCTTTGTTGACTTTGGTGTTCCCCTTGTACAAACTAAAGCCAATGTTAGATTTGTTGAATGTCAACCTAAGACATGATATAATAAGGTTAATCGTGGTATTTAGAGGGCTATTAATTACCCAAGATCCCTAACTTTGACATAGAGATGTAACATTTCAATTTTGAATATCATTTTGTTTTTGACATGGAGGATAAGATGGCAATTGTTGAGGACCCTTAATTCAATGCTATAGATTCATTGACAACATTGTATGAATACTAAGAAGTATTTTTGGTGGACTAAATTGAACATGCCAATCTAGAACAATTATTAAGGTAAAAACCCCTCTTTGAGATGATACTGTTATTTTTATTGTTATACGTAGATACAAAAATGGTTGACTTTATAAGACAATCTCATTTCTTAGGTATTGCAATAAGATATAAAATTAATGCTTATAAGAATTATGAATATGTAGAATTTGTGGAATAGAAAATGGAGTTTGGCAAACTTATTGTGCAACAATAATTACTTTGCAATTAATGAATAAATTTGTGATCAGATTAGTAGGTTGCTAAGAAGAATTTTGAAATAACATGTAATGTCCCCTTCCTAGGCACTTCAACTTGGAGGTTCATTAGTCTATTTAGTGGGTTCCCATAGGCTAATTAAAGGTGTTTCTTTGAGCTTAGGCGATTGAGTTGTTCGCAATGCCCCTTTCTAGAGTTAACTTGGATGGTTTTCCCATATTGACTATTTTTAGTAAGTCAGTATCAAGCATTGGCACTTTTTATTGTTAGTACTGTCAAATTTTTGGATTGGTGGATGGTTGTAGTTAATAATTCAATGTTTTGATGGTTGTAGTTAATACTTCAATGTTTCAATATTTGATATATTCTAATGCTTTTAAATTAAATAACAATAAATTATAAAGATAAAATTAAATTAATGTAAAGTACAAAATATTAAAGTAAAGAAACAAAATATGTAAAAATGGGATCCTCTTAAAATGAGGGTCACTTTGAAAACATAAGAAAATTTTAAATTAAACTAAAATAAAAATACTTGAAGGGTAATTCCATTTTGGGAAAAAATAAATAAATTCAAAGTGATTATCCTCTTAACTAGTGAACCCACCCATTACTCATTTTTCCATAACCTATTAACTTCCTTGTTCGGTGATTTATTCACAACTTTTTTTTAAGAAGCTTTCAAATGAATGCAATTGGCAGGTGAATGAATGTGTTTTTTAATGACGTCCACGAGGCCAAATAGCATATGGGATCCACATATAGCTAGCGAATAAGGCATGCAAAGCCCAAACAAATCCAAACTGTTAAACGTCTTTCTCCTTCTCCTTTTGCATCTTGGATCTTCTGTTATGTAACTTGATTAGGAAATCTACAACTCTTGGTATCTTTTCTTCGTCAAATAGACTACTCAAGGTGTTCACATTTAGTGTCTCAACATACTTACTCCAGATGTCATTGTAGTTAGACACTCCATGATGTAATGCCATTTGGTCTCCACCACCCCTTACGTGCAATATCTACACTTTCTATCTTCCCATTCCTCTTGGGGTATCATCTATCTCCCAGTTTTCTATCTAAGTGTTGATATAGTATTCTTTTTTCCTCCCCAACTCACCTGCGCACATGCTTTCTTTGAATTTTTCTTGTACGTATTTTTTTATTTCTCCATTGTTATTCAAGCAGTCTTGTAGGGTAATACTCCATTTATTCATCCAACCTAGTGTCATTTTTGACTAGTGATATATCTTCATGTTTTCTAACCTCCTTAAATAACTTAGCAATTGGAACATAACATGCCTCAACAAGGAAAGCCCCGCATAGATGATTTAATCTTTTTGCCATAGAAGCTTTGAAACAACTATGGACATGCATCGAAGCATAATGGAAAGGGGAATTTTCGTCAGATTTTAAAGTTGGAAATGCTGTTAGATACGCACCCAAGTGTGAAAGCATAAAGAAAGTCAAAGTGAACTGTTTGACAAGCCGCCTCAAAGGTTACGACCATCCACTCAAAGCATCAGGAATAGGATATTCTTGTCAGAGATTATAGGTGCAAAATGCTCTGGCACACTTGCATGCAAACTGTATTATCATAGAGGACGTTCCAGAACTCTTGACAAAGCGGCTTGAAGAGAATGCACAAAGAAAGTAGTGGAAAAATGTAGCACAGACAAAGCTCCTGAATCGTTTGACAGAATTCCTCAAGAGGTTTCATGCGAAGTGAATGCATATAATGGAAGTATAGACTTTGTATGTTGATCTGTTTGAAGAGAATGCCTCAAGAGGTTTCATGCAATGGAATGTCGTTGTTTTGTAAAATGGTTTTAGAACATTCCAAGCTTCATCAAACTTGTATGTGCGTAAAATTGGAAGCTTGGAAGAGAATACAGTCCATTTCATGGAATGCATAATACCATGTTATACAAAAACAGATTTAACCTTCAAGAAAATGCAATTGACGTCTGCGCTGAAATGAAAGTATCAAAACAGCATATGGGAATTTTATCAGATGTTATTGTTGCAAGTGCCCTCGAAGCATTGACAGGCGCGTGAGCTATTTGTCAACCTCGAGGGAGAGGGATATCATTTCAAGAAATGAAATGTAATGATTGCATGATGTACGGAAAATGCATTTGTTGAAAACATTTAGAAACTTCGCGTCAAATGCTTTGGTAGTCATGCATGCAAAATGTGGGAGCCAAGACAAAGCCCGTGAATTGTCGGGAAGTACACCTCCAATCTCTTTTTTCACTAAAGTGAAGAGGTTTCTAATTAAACTCTTTTTGGGCAAAAATGGGGTAGTTTCTAACTCAAAATATAAAGTTAGTTACAAGGTCGTTATTGTGAAGCTTAAACCTTGTACTGTAAGTGGGGACTCTTAAAAAGGAGAAATTTTGGAGAATTTATTAGAGAAATACTTTGATGATTTTTGTGTTTACACTTTGTACAAAAGGGCTCTTGAGATTGTATAATTTCATGGAGATAAATAAATAATGTGTTTAGCTCGTATGTTCTAGATGTACTTCTCAGTTACTATTGTAAATTTTTCGTATGCCAAATTAGTGATATCTTTTGTCTTCATGAAAATCATTAGGCATCTATTGAGATGCTTATAATCTTTCTTATTGATGCAACAAAATACAATTAGGCTTTGGTATCTTGGCTTGAATTTGTTAAGTTACCTATCTCTTCGTATGTTGAGATATGTCACCCTCCTTTCATCGTCATTGCTTAGGAAAACATGCTTTATCCTAGAAACCCCCTTTGTAATTGTTATCATTTGTGAAGTCCCAGTCAGTGTTTGTATGTCTTCTATTGGGGTTTATTTTATCCTTTTTCATTTGTTTTGTCGTGTCTCCTTTTCATACTTTCAAGTGAAAAGTGCACAAAAATACCAAATAAAACCCATCATACGAGGGAACTATCACTCTCAAATGTAGAGGAAGATTGTTATTTTTAATAACGATCTCTTCAACTGTTGGGACGTTTATCACTACTCTTTGGGAAAATAAGGTCAGTTTTAGAGAAGCATTCATAGTGACAAATCTGTTTACCAACAACTCCCCAAACTATGGAGTCATTGACACCTTTGGAGATAGGCTCCCCTTTAAAATTCAGACATTCTTTTGTTATAGTTATTACTTATATAGTGTGCATTCGAGTTCCATTTTGAAGTACAATATTTTGGTTCACAATAACTACAGTTTCACCTCTTTTAGGCGTTGCTTACTAAATTTTCAAATCGCCTTCATCCATTATGTAACTCCTTGTTCCATTCCAGTGTCTTTCTCGAGCTCTAACCTTCTACAGATCAATCTAGTTTTTTCTGTAGTTATCTCAAATTATTGTAATTGTAACTTTTAGTTTGACTGAAAAATTTGTCTATCTTTTAAACTATCTTTCATTTCTATTGAGGAATAAGGCCAAATATATATCTAGCCCACTTCTCAATAATGAGAGGAAGATTTTTTGTCATTATGTTTTCCCTTCAAGAAAACTCTATAATTAATAGTTTACCTTCTTTAAGGGCCCATTAAATGAGAATTAAGCCGAAAGTTATTTGATAAATTTGCTTTTTAGATCCCTCTTGAAGGAGAGTACCCGACCTATTCAACTAGAGGATGTGATCTTTAGTTGCTTTTTAGTTTATGTGGTTTTTTTTTGTGTGTGTTAATTTGGTTTTGTTCTTTTTTGTATCAATCCAGAGTTGTAAGAGTTATCAATTATTTGATAATTGGTAACAAATTCAACATGGGAATTTGAAGGTTTTATGCAAAAGCATCCACAATTGATCAATTCCAAGGATAATGCTTCTATGAAGTGGGGGCAAGTTTTGTTCTTAAACCATTGACTTTATCAAGATATGTATAGCTAACTTATAGCTAGCATAACTCTTAATTTAAGTTATATGATCATTTATGTAGGTAGTTAAGTTGTCTTAGGTGAGATACGAGGAATATGTATCGTATATCTAGAAGCTTGTGATTAGTTTATTATCATCATAGTACAAATTGTGTTCTTATTATATACTTTTGAATGTTTCCCCCTTGAAGTGGGTTATTTTTCTCAAGAATTGTCAAGTATTTGTAATACCTTTCCAATTATATTCTTCTCTTATGCAAGTTATCTTATTACACAATATTTAGGCCCTCTCCACCAAGTGTCTTTCTTTGAAGATGTGGGTCAACAATCCACGTAAGAAGACATCAAGAATTTTGTAGTTAAGTCACCCATAGAAAACAATATTCACAATACAAGGTTATGTCTTCATTGTTAATTTGTTTACACCAAATCATGCTAGTAACTTGTAAACATACTTGTTTTAGTAATTTCTTAAATAAACAAATTTCTACAAGGAATCTTGCAATGGTGAAATTATTCGGCATCTCATTTATAGTTGGGATACAAATAGTTTTCTCGAAGAGTCTCTAATGGAGGAAAGACATATTGTTGAAATTCATTAATTAAATTGGCTTGTATGAGTCACTCTTCCTCCTCAACCACCTTATTCTTACTATATATTTTTTTTTGTGAAAAATATAATTCATTTATGTGCTAAAATGGTCTCATTATGTAATACATGTACTAATTTAAAGAGAATTCTTTAAAAAAAATCATATATAAAAAATTAGGAGAAGGATTGAGTGGAGAGATAATAGTCTATTTTATCTTCATAGAGTAGGGTTGATATCAATATCTATTATGAAAAATTTGGAACACCTTCAACCCTAAGTCTATTATTATATGGTGAAGACAATTTTCAATCATAGAAGTTAAATGGGTTAGACCTCTAGACCATTGAGTTTCCTTGCCATTAATGTCAATATGCTAAAGGGGGGAATTAGATAGGGGGTAATGCCTTAGAAGTAGAGAAGAGAGAATAAGATTTATCTTGGGAGGAAGTCAAAACCTTAATTCTTGAAAGACCACTCTTGTTACAGATCATTTTTGAAAAATATTTTATTAGTCTATGACTCTACTGAAGCCACCTTGAGAGTTGAAAAAATTGTAGAATAATGAAGGACAATTTTAGGACAGTTGCACTCACATAGGAGTCCATAACAATAATTCTAAATTTTGGGATAAATTATCAACAAGAAGTTACTAGAATTAGATGGAAAAATATTTATAATTTTATTTAAAAATATCTATAATGTCAAAAATCATAAAAATATTAAATATGCACAAACTCATGAGTTTGATCCTTTTACTTCTCCTCAATCATTTTCCATATTGGGAATTATACATTGGCTCGAACTCTTCAATTGGCCATACCCCCTTTCTTTAATTTCCTATTGCACCCTCTAAATATTAGGGCTATCCATAGCTAGGGGTGGATAGCCAATCATGCTACAATACTTTCAAGAATCAGGTGTAGTGCACTAGACCAATGCGCCTTGAAATGAGTGTTGATTAATTGAAGTGGATTTCAAGTAGGCATATATTATATGGTATGGATAAATACTAGAGGTAGTTGGTCACCTATTATTCTATGGTGGAGGAGATAGATGCATCGAGTCTTAATTGAAGTCAGTTGAGTGCATACTATAGCTTCTCAATCTATTTATACTTAATAATGAGGATGTCAAAAAATTGATATAGATTATTTCATAAAGTGAGTTGAATTCATCCCTTTTAAGTTTACAACCTAGTTAATAATATCTGTGTTTATATTATGGATAATGTTATTTCTCATTTTGTATTACCTTCTACTATTATCATACATATGAAACATCTTTTAAAAATATGGACATGAAGATTTTTTTAGATGAATGTTGGATTCAAGAATTTTATCCTCTCCATATTATCCATAGTGTATAGGTAAAGGAAAAGCTTCCATTAATACAATTACAAAAATATTGTGAAAAATGGTAGACAGGTATGGTACTAACTGATACAAACACCTTATACCTACTCTATGGGCTTATCACACTAGCCATTAAAACCTTGTAAAATGTACTCCCTACTCACTTACATCTATATTATCATCTTTCTCTTTTATGCCAATAGGATTTTCAAGTGGAGCACTCATTGCAAGGGAACATATACCAAAGCAGTGTCTATATCCATAAGATTTCATTTTTTTTATGAATTTTGAAATATTTTAATTTATTTAACTTGATTTTATTTTAACATAAACCATGATTGCTCACATAAATATAATGGTAAAAATTACATACCTTGCAATTTTCCCCTTTATTGTGGAACCACTTTTAGTTTTTTGTCCCTAATACAATGACTAGAGTAAAAAAGTATATATTTGCATAGACATTGACAAATGATTTGATCCTAAGTTGATCTCATTTATATTCATTCCTAGGTTTTAGACATGATCACTAGTTTATCCTATTCTCTTCCCATAGTCAAATCCATAGCTAGCATCTTCATTTTTCTCTTGTGAGCTAACATAAATTCAACAATGCATGCAACATAATCTTTCTTCAAATTATAAGGAAAAGCTCATTTTGGATCTATATAAACCTAAAATGAAACCTAGACTATAACTAGACATAATTTCACAAGTATGTATACTATACAAGATTTCAATGAATCATTTTACATGAAAGATAAATTACTAACAAACTATGTTTTTACTCCAAATTTAAGTACAAGAATATCGACCTTCAATCCTTGTAGTGATATTTTTGGACACCAAAGAGGATAATTTGTCAAAAATAAAAAGTTTAACTTCTCATCTATGATATCTATATTTGAATGGAGAATAAAATAGTGCTTTCTAATAGATAAAGTCAAGATCAATATATTCACATTAATAAGAGAGAATTAAATGAGTGAACATAGCATGATTTAATGAAACAAAAAAATTAAATACATATAAGGGTACAATTAAGAAAGTTAGATCTTGCCAATGCAAAGCTTGACTAAATGTAATCCCCTACCAATTCACTTCTTGAGATTACAAACATCCAATCAAAATTATAATGAGTTTAATTGAATCATAGCTTCCATAGCATCAGTGTGACTTCAGCTAACTATTTGAAATCTGAGTTATGTTGTCATTGATCTCAAACTTCTTGGACCAGATATGGTCTGATCTAGATATAGTCTTGTATTGTGCAAATTATTATTAAAGATAGTTGGTGACAAGTGAGATATCATTATTTTGTCATGCAAGTAGATGCATGTTTCTCTATTTTGTACTGTTGATTAAGGGTGTCAAAAATTGGTGTTGTTGTTGAGTTTGATTGGCATCTTAGTTGAGTTTTTTGTGGAAAATGATCAAAGATGTATGATGTCAATATGTTCTTCTTGGTGTTGTTGATTTTGATTGGTATCTTAGTTGAGGTTTTGTTGTCATTGATGTTACAGTAAGTTATATAAAGTTGTAGCAGATGTTCAATGGTATATTTGGTCTGGTATTGAGTTTTCAAATATTGGCATATTGCCTAGTGAAGATGTTGTGCTTACATGAGGGGTTTTCAAAAGATCAGTGTAGCAAAATTTTCAATATGTAGGAAAGAGTATTTAATCCTATGGTGGAAGAATGTTTTGTTCTCGATTATGAAGAGTATGGTGTGTGAACTTGGATATAATGTTAATGTTTTGTGAATGGTGTACTATCAAGTTTGCAGGTCCTTTGGTTGTTGAAATAATGAGATTAGTTGTTGTTGTTCTCTTACAATGAGAGTGTCTGTCAGACTGGTCCAAAATTTTCTTAGTGGCTTCCAAATATATGAATTCAATTGTCGTGGTTTGGAGATCATACTTATTTCGTTTGTGTATTGTTCCAATTCAAATCTCTATTGTTTTTTTTTGTTCTACAAGTGAGTTATGTCGGTTTAGTGTGCTTGGATGGATTATCTTGTTTGGATCATGCTTTTTTGGTTCAGATATGCATTGGAGGTTGAGTTAGAATATTTTTTTGGGTCTTATCATGGTGTGTGGAGATTCACATTTAGTAATTTGCATTAAAAGATGCTTTTGGGCCAACTTGTTGCCGAGTTTTATTATTTATCTATATGTTTCATTTTGAACTGGCTTTGTAAGATGTGTTAGGGTATGTGGTTCATTGGAATCAACTTATAAGGATGTGTGGTGTTGATTTTGGGTGCCCTCTTTCTCTTGGAGTGGACCATATTGGATATTATTGGTTTGGAGGGCCTAGTTTATGTAATTTTATATACTCTATTTTGGGTCGACCTAGTTGAGAGTTTTAATGAATATCTTTGTATATAAGGATGAGTAAATGTATGTTTTGAAGTGTACAAAAGTGTGGGATGTGTTTGAAATTATGTGATGTGGATATGAATGATATACAAACAGGTTTGATGAAAAAGGTGTGTGAAAGTTAGTTGAGAAGAGCTTTAACAGTGTTCGGTAATAGAGTTTGTGGTCAGATATATTTGTCATGATATTGGACACTTGACATAGAGGTTCAAAGTCAATTTTATGATCAGGAGATACTATTAATTTTCAGTTAATCTATTGTTGTCAAAAGACAATGTGTCTCTCTTGGTGGTTCTTTGTATCTTTCCCTGAAGCAGTGAGTTTTAGTTGTGCAAGCCTTTTGTATTGTGCCCTAAGTTTGTGCGCCTTAGCTAGCAAGTCTGGAGTAGTGAGGTCCGCATCCTATACCCTAATCATTGTAATCATTTATATCTATATCGTGAATGTGATTCTCACTGTGTTTTTTTCCCTTCTTGGGTTTTCCACATAAATCTAGTGTTCATGAGTTGATTGTGTTTTGTGCTTCCATGATTTCATCAAAGTAATATGTTAGCTATGGTTTGAAGTTTAATAGATCAAAATAAACTTGTGTTAGAGACTTGGACTAATTCACCCCCCTCTCAATCCTACTATGTGTTCAACACTAACATTCCAACTTATTTTTCCAAAGCAACCATTAATAGGCTCACAAAGGGTAGCTTATAAGGACAATAATATTGCTTAAATATCCAAAATGAATTATTTTGAATATATCTAACCTCTACCCATTGAAAGAAAGAAATAAAACTAATTTAGAACAAACTAGTTCTATAAAAAATGAATTAAATATAAATCCTAAAGTAAGTTCATACCTATCACTTAGAATAACCACTATTGATGTTGATAGTTGTTTGATGTGATTGTTGCTAAATATTTAAAATTGGCATGCAAATAACCTATATAAATTTGAATAAAATTTTAACCTAAATTATCCAACCCTCTAGAACCTTTGAATATGACAAAACTATCATAAATTTTGATAGCTATAAAAAACACTATGACCATGATGAATTCACTAATGACAACCAACCTAAAACTATACTTCAAGTCTCTATAATCGAGGATTTTTTTATGATATGCCAATCATCTAATTTTGAAATCTTAATTTAAAAACCTTTTCTAATGATTCCATCAATCAATTAAGATTTTTATATATTAAATATAAAGTATGAAACATTACATATATGAGTCTACATAAATCCTGAGTATCAAGACTTTTAAGCCATGAGACACATTACAACATCACGTACAAGTGAGTAAAGAGTATTAACAAAAATTATAGACTATGTCCTATACATCATAAGATATGTAATCTAAGAGATACATATATTGCAGTATGTAATATATGACATCAAAAAAAGGACCAGTGAATGACTATTCTCTTCAATTATCAAGCCATGATGCCCATCCTAGAGGACCTTCCATCGAGATTGCAGTCTTGGCTTCTTGGGAAATGACGGGAGTAGCAGCAAAGTGTTGTTGTTGTGTCGGTCTTCTGTAGTCATAGATTTCCCTCATAGTGGTACCCAGAGCTGAGGTAAATGCAGATCGGTCATTGATGTACTTGGACCATGCATAGCCATATGAAAGTAGACCTGGACGGAGCCTTCATCTAGGAATCTATCAAACTTCTCTTCTGAGATCTTCATAATTAGCGTTACCTACGAAGCAACATTATGATATATATGTCTCCTGAGAGACTCAGTAAGCACCCTATCCTTATTCTGAAACTTAGCCTCATTATAACATTTCCAAATAATTCATAAGATCTCACAGGTTAATATAGACTAGAAATAATTAATGTCTTTAAATTTTACGCCATTAATAAAACCATGAACAATATCAACATGAGTGATACCATTATGAAAGAAAATGCCAAACATGTTCCAGATTTCTCTGGCAAAGAGACAATTGAAAAAAATATGCATAGTTTTTTCCGAAGTCCTGTAAAGTGGGCACATGAGCGATTCATTTTGCAGATTTTTAATAGGTAGTTTCTGCAATATAAGGATCCATTTGAAGCATTTTTGTTGAGGCAGAGTGATGGAGTGCCAGTGGCAAGAGAACAACTTCTGCCAATCATCTTTAGAGTACTGCAAATTCCAAACAAAGTTAAGATGCAAAATAATATCATCATTAGAGAGTAAGGAGTTATAAATCACTTTAGCATTGATGTTGGGCAGAGGGGGGTCACCCATCCATGTGTAGGAGGAGGATATGTCCTCCTTCACAACACATGGCCTAGATAAGTCCACCTTGTCACAAGCAGATTTAACCATAGCATAAGTCCTCCAATTGGAGGAGGGGATATAAAATCTTTGCTGAAGAATGTATCATGGGAAGAGAGCACCATTGGCAATAATATCATTGAAGGTTTTGATGACTTTGAGAGCCCATTTTTTTGTTGAGCACCCCTGGATGAGGTCCAAGGGTTTATCCTTATGAATAAGATTCCACCAAATCGATTTCTCACCTGCAATAGTGTTATCATTGTCCACAATCCCATTGTTAGCAATCAGGTGCCTGGTGGATTCATAGGCTTTCCATATAGATTTAAATACCGAGGATCCTGTTGGGGAGATAGGAATCCTGCCATCAATCAGGTCAACGAAGGGGAGCTGCTTACAACCCTTGGATTGCTCAGGTACAACGAGTCTAATATTGTTTTTTACAAGTATTTTTCATGGTTCATCCCCTTCCAAGGCTTGAAATATCCATTTGGCAGCTGAAGAAATGCCTTGAAGTCTCAGGCCTTTCAACCCTAATCCACCCATTTTCTTATCTAAGCAACACCAACTCCATTTAATTGAGTGTCATTTCTTGTTACCTTTACCATAGGACCAGAGGAAGTGTCTGATGACCTTCTGAACATCATTGATCTGATAATTACAAAACATCCACACTGAGGAATATTACAGAGTGTAGGAGGATAAGATCTTTTGACAAACCTATAGTCTACCTTCTAGAGAGGTATACTTTGTTCCATTTGTTGAGTTTGTTATCCAATTTTGTTTTGATCCACAACCACATCTCTCTCAGACATGGGTTAACAACAAAAGGAATTCCCAAATATCTGACCTATTTGGAGGGCCCACCCCATTGGAATTCAAATTTGGAGAGTCATTCAGGAGAGGACTAATCCCATCCCAGCAGTATGGATTTGGGAGCCGAAACCTTAGCTCTTGAAGATTCACAAAATTTTCTTAATTTATAGAATAGAGAATTAAAGTTTTCTTCTTCCAGTTGCAGAAAGAATGCAGTGTCATCAACGAATTGGACATTTACCAAATTGATGTAGGAGCATCCCCGGTCTATGAGCAATCTTGCATCAACCAAAAATGTTTCCTTTCAGTTCAGTGTGTATTTTTATGCGTTCTTGCCAGTAGTTGCTTGTTTTTCATTGAAGATCCTATTTTCAGTTTCCAGGCTAGTTCATGTGCTTAATTCCAAATTTTCAGTCCATTTGGATTCTTTTCCGGTTAGTTATCGCTCCCAGTTTGACTGTTTCTGGGTTCCAGGACAGTTCTTGTTCTTACTGGTTAGTCTTCCTTCATTACTGAAGCGGTTCTTGGCGTGTGGATCTATTTGGATTCTTGTCTGATGTTGTTTCGTGTGTGGCCGACCTTCCTGCTGATCCGTAGTTCTTGGTTGTTATTTTCTGGTAGAATCTCTTTCATTCTTAGGGCTGACCTAGTTACACGTTTCATTTTCCTGTATTGGTAAATGTAATATTTTGTGGCTGACCCGAATATGTTCTAGAGGGTATATATAGGGTATTATGTAATCAGTTGTCAGACAAAGGAAGTAGAAATCAGAATAAGGATTGAGATTGATGATTAGTGATCTGGTTGATTATGAGGGAACCGGTTGGATTGTATCGGGCTTGTAGCCTGCATGTAACTGGTTAACTACCAGATGTTCTATGATGATTGTATGATGATAACTGGTTAGTTGTTGGAGGTTCTAAGACAATAATATGATCTGTTTCTATAATCTTGCTATGTTTTCTTGTTGCTTTCGTTGTGTTACTCTTGCTACATAAGCCGATCAATTCTATTTTGAGGGTTTTACCGGTTATGACTGCATCACAAATCCATGTTGTTGGGAAGGGTTATACCCTTCACTTTAGGAGAGCATGAGGTTTCTTTAAGTAGATAAAATATAGCATCAACAATAATCACAAAAAGTACAAGAGCTAAGGGGCATCCTTGTCTGATAGATTTGTTGAGTGAGATAATCTGAGAGCGAGATCCATTTATTTCTACTTGTGTAGATGCATCTTCTAGCAATATTTCCACCATCTGGCAGAACCCTTTAGGGAAACCAAAGGCCTCAAGCATCATAAGTAAGAACCCCCATTCTATAGGGTCATATGCCTTCTCAAAGTCAATAAGGAATATGGCAACTTTCTGGTTGGCGGTTTTAGCCTAGTTCATGGCTTCCCAACTAGTAATCAAATTTCCAGGATGTATCTTCACTTGATAAATACGGTCTGAGTGTTTCTAACGACCTTAGGAAGAATCACTTCTAATCTAAGAGCCAACATCTTGGCTAATATTTTATAGGAGAGTTAAGGAGAGTGATAGGTCTCTAGTTCCTGATGAGGTATTTGTCTCCATCCTTTCCAATCAGTTTGATGATCCCCCTATTGATCTCTGCACCTAATGACCTAGCAGCTAGAGCCTCTTGATATACTTGAAGAAGGTCCTCTGAAGTCCAATCATTGTTGACTTTGTAGAACTCTACAAGGAGCCCATCTAGTCAGGGGGCTTTGTCATTACTCAAGCTCATAATATATTTTTTGATCTCTTCAATGTTGAGGGATTTATTGAGAGCTTCTACATCCAATTCTGAAAATTTCTTGGGAATGAGTGTTTTACTTTGATTGAGAGAAGGATAGGTCTGGGTGGGGTCCCAATCAGAAGTGAATAGGTTCTCATGGTATAGAAATAATGCTCTCTTGATATCCTCAATGTTAGTAAGCTCAATATCGTTATCCCAAATCTTGTCCACCCTCTCCTTAAGCTTCTTTTGTCTAAGCATGTTGAAGAATTTTTTTGATCCCTTATCACTAAATTGCATCCAGTTAAGTCTAGCTCAGACTTTGGCTCCTTGAGATTTCATGTGCTGGAGGTTCCTGAGCTTGTCTTAGGTATGAGCAACTAGTAGGGAAAGATCAGAGTTACGGGGGTCCTGCTGAACAAGAGCCTCATGAGTAAGGAGTTGGTCTGTGAGGTTCTTTTCCTCCCTCCTACCATCCTTAGCAAATTTGGTGCCTAAGGTCTAACAGAGGGTTCTCCAACATTCCACATCCCTATTCCATTTTTTTTATTGCAAACTGATTTCGGGAGTTCCATTTGTTAATTTGTCTAACAATGTAGAGTGCATCTCAAATATCCTGATTGTCTAGAAGTTGAGTATTGAGTATGAAATTGTTATGCCTCCTGGGTTGGTGGGCTAGACAAGAATTAACAACAAATTGAGCCACAATGGGGTGGTGATCGGAGAGGGTGTATGGCATTACATTAACCACACATCTTGAAGAGCCTGGAGTGAAGGTACAAGCATTAGAGTTTGCATAAAACCGATCAAGTCTGGAATAGATCCTCTTAGATCCTTGTTGGGCATTGCACCATGTGTACCAAATGTTGTTATGCTCTTTCTTTCTTCCTTCAAGAGGATCAAAGAGGTGAAGCCTAGATTTCTTCCTATCCTGATATAGTTTCTCTCCACACTTTCATTCCATGTTCAGCCATCCAATTTTGTCCTTTGCATTCTCAATCATGTTAAAGTATTCTCTGAGAATTCAAGGAATGCTGGGGAGACTAGAAAACCCCTTCCAAAGTTCAATTCTGTCTCTGAAATCATTAGGGACGTAAATAGAGCAGATGCCTACTTTACAAACCTCTATTTCTAGGATCACCCAAGTTGCTCTATTACGAGGGGAGGAACCATTAGCATTGATCTTGGAGGACCATTTCCTATTAACCATAATAACTGCACCACCTCTACCTTTTTCATGGTTGGTGGTGAAATGATTTGCCTCTTTCCAGGTGAATGTGAGATTAACATCAAAGAGGAATTTGGAAGCTTCAACTTCTTGCAGGAGAAGGATGTCTAGATTTCTGCACTGATGATGTGTTTTCTATTAGGGGATTCGAGTCCCGTAATGTTCTAGGAGATGAGTTTTAAATCCATGATAAATTCTTCAAGCAATGGTATCCTTGGCAGTTGTAAAGTTGTTGAAGCATTTGGGAAAATCTTTTTTATTGTTTTTCCTCTTTGGGAGGGGAGAGACCTTTTTCTTTCCTATTGGTCTCCCTCTTTTTCTTTTAACTACTATAAAATACCTTCACCATCCGTGTTTTGAATCCCCTTCTTTATATTCCAACAGTGGGGGGAGGTCCTCAGTGTTGGCTTGGTCACTAGACAAGGATCTCTGATCTCCATCAAAATCCTCAAACAGAGGGTTCGTTCTGATTCTCTCGAAATGTTCGGAGGTATGTGCCTTGGAAGGACCTGACACTTGATTTCTAACAATGGGATTATCTTTAATAACTTCTATATTGACAACCTCACGCTCACAAATGATGGGGTGAGGGTCAAATGCAGGGGTTAGATTTTCACTAATCCGATAACCCTTATCATTATTAACATTCTGATTAACAATAGCATTATCTTAGTTATCAATATTAACAATGGAATTATTAACATTTCCAACATTAATATCAACACTGTTTTTTACATTATTATCATTATCTTCTATCAATTTATCTACAGAATTAGTCTTATTTTCAAAATCCCTAATCATAGATTTCACAAAAGAACTTTTACCTTCAGGGCCTGCAGGCTTGGGGGATTGTTCGGTCATTGAGTCAAACGTCATGGGATTATGAGGGGTCCTCATTATATCCAAAACAAGTTGCTGAGCATTTTTTACCCTCATCCTCCTCAATTTGGACAGGTGGGTAGGGTTGATACAATCCTTCTTCATCTGGGCCAAAGATACCTCCAGCGCATAATGAGGGGGCAAGTGAACATTGAAGCCCCCTATATCCATATTTACATCAAAGGAGGGGGGAGGGTCTGGAGGTTTGGCAATTGCTTCTGCAACTAATTTCTTAAGATCCTTGAGTTTCTCCAGAATAGGCATTTTCTTTGCCATCAGTTAAGAGGAGTAGTTCTTATTTGATGATTTCTCAAAAAAAAATTTGGTAGCAGAATTAAGATTGTGCTTGCCAAGAAGAGGGAAATTACACAAATGTCCTTCGCATCTATAGAGGAAGCAGGCATTCATGCCTCCAAGGATCTTGATAGGGAAGGAAAAAGGGTCGTTGTCCATCGAAACTTTGATGGATTTGGGGATATCCTTTCCTGGGTCTATCGTAATGAGAGCCCGAGCATCAAGATGTGGAACTCGAGAAGTTGAGTGATCAATCCTAATGATTCTACCAACGGGTTTAAGGAGTTGCGGGATGAATCTCCAAAGTAGGGGGAGATTCTTGATAATGATCCATCTTGGGCATGATAGGGCCAAAATCTCGTTGCTAACCGCTTCAGGACACCATTCGATGGCCCTAAAAGTGCTTTTTCCAATCGATCAAAACTTTTTAATGATCACCTGTTCCTGAGATTTAGAATCTTTAAAAAATATAAATAATCCCTTATGAATCATGTGGCAGAAAGAAAAAATTAAACCTAATTTCTTAATGCATATATTTTTAAGCCATTCATCCATGAATTTGCGGGCCGGATAATTAGTAATGTCCCTGGCTACCAAAAAAATGGCAATATCCTTTAATTTGTTATTTTCATTGTTTATAGCATCTAACATAGACAAATTGGTAGTTACGAAGAGGGAAGAAACATAAAGGGTAGGGTGCGTACCTTCTTTTCCATTGAGCCCATCAATATGTGTAGAAGATTCAAAAGCCCTAACCTCTAACTTGGCCACTTCAAAAATGGGATGACTGTCTAAGTATAGGAGGGCCGACTTAAAGGATCTAGTGGGAGTCGAGCCCTCAGCCGAAGGGTCTCCACTTGATTCACTTGACATCAATGACCAAGCATGCGAGATCTCGCATGGAGAGAGAAGCCTTGTATAAAAGACAAAAGGGTGGAAGGAGAGAACAAAGAAATAAATGTGGGCAATAAATGAGAAGGGAGAGGATACTAACCCACGTGGAGAAGGCCGCCTACACTCCTCCACATTTGAAGACGCATACCCCTCTCGTACAATCAAATCTAGCGAACCCAGGAAGTTGCAGAGCCCAAAACTTACCACCACAAAATCGTTTTCTTCCCACATCAATCAATAATGATTAAACAATCTAAATTTTAGAATATGGATGTCATTAGTGCCATTTCTTTGTAATCAAATCTCATGGGAACCTTTGTTAGGTAATGTAGCATCATAAATTGTATACCCTTAATTAGGGTTGTCCAATTCCACGCTTAGGTTGGCACCCACCTTAGTGTGTCCCATTGCATCTTATATTTATAAGGCTCCTTTAGGAATTTAATCATTAATTTAATTAAATCTAAAGTCCTCTCTCAACAATTCACATATCATAAAATTGGGCTCTTAACCCTAAGCGCGCCCCTTTTATTTCATTTTAAAATAATCCTAATAATGTCCTTATTTCAATCTTCAAATCACATTCTTGCATATCTAAACACCTTGGATTGACCTACCGTGTTGGATTTGATTTAATAATCACAATATCACACATCCCTAAAAAATTGGGAAAAAGTCGACTGGACTAGAATGTTAGCATTCTTGTCCCATACTTTTTTCCTCGAATTTCAGGAGCTTAATTTGGTGGTATTATAATGTTCAAATTTTGCTTTCTGTCAATTTTTATTAATTCTCAGTGGGTCTATTATCAAAATTAAAGTTATGGTTTCATATATATAGATTTTTCTTTCCCTTATTTGAGGTTCCAAAATTTAGAATTGAAGGAGATCCTTGTGAAGTGAAAGTATAGGTTTTATGTGAAGTCTACAATCAAAAAATTCATCATTCATCAAGTCTTCATCAACCTTTTCATCATTCGTGAAGCTTTAGGAGATATTGAAGAATAATAAGGAGATCACCGATTGTTGATTGGCTTGTACCTCTCCTTAGGGTTTGGTATGGTTTCATGTAATTTTCATATCTCTATGTGAGTTTCAGCTCTATACATTATCAACTTTTCAGATTTACATTATTACTTTAGATCTACATTAAATTTGTAATTTGAAGCATTATATTAAATTTATCTTAGGTTTTTTGCTCAAAACATAGGCTCAAACTCTAGTTTGCATTTTAGCTCATAGGAATCTTACAAACACATGAGATTCTAGGGCATACACACTTTATAATACAATATTGGCTCTTTGTGGAGGTGAAAATCACCAAAAAAGGGGGTTTGACTAACAAAAAACCCTATATAGCCACAAACACGTCATTTTCGATCTTGCAAGTGCAATTATAGGTTTTCGTCTAAGCAAACAATTTTTGAAAGATCTCAACCAACTGTCACAGACCCATTTGCAGAATTTGGACCTGGATCCTAGGGACCAGGGTGACCACGCTTTAGTCCTCAAGGACCAAAGTGCCCATGCCCTGGTCCTCCCTTATTTAGTTGTAAATTTGACATACAAGATTTAGACAAGCTCAATTTCTAGATTTGCAGTTTTCAGATCAGTCCAGTCACTGGAACCAAAGCACCCAGTGTTCCAATTCTCTCAGATCAAGATCAATTTGTAGTATCAATTGCACATCAGATTCCTATTTCCAAATCTGTACTTGTATCATTTTTGCTTCTGTATTAGACTGTTATTTTTTTTTTCTAGTGGTTTCCATTCATCCTATTAGTTTAGTTTGGCATTCTCTCACATTTGATACATTCCCTTTCATATCAGCGAAAGAATAGAAACCCTCAAATTATTCCTTGACTCTCTTTCTCAAGAGTAAGTCAAACTGAATCACTTCCTTAGGCTCTTTCGCATGCCAATGTTTGTATGAAAGTAGGATTAGGTCTTAAACTACTTGATTCCATTTTCATGCTACATGGGTAATAATTTGAACACCTCAATTAAATTGTGCATGGTGACAACTTGACATCTAAAAGATGACCTCCTCATTGTAGCCCAAAATTATTTCATTATGACTATATTTTAAGCTTGATTTATGTGAACTTTCTCACAACTTACCACTTTTCACTCTTGGTGCACATCACAAACTCATTTTGACTTATTTTATATTATTAAGTGAAAATTTTAGGTGGAAAATCCATAAATATGTGTAATTACCTTAGGATTTTAATGCTATATAGAGGATGGTGAAAATTTTATGTGACACAACCACTTATAAGGTGTGCTTGAAGGGACTTTTGTGTAATACCATCAAGAATTTATGCATATATATAACCTTTTCATACCCTTTAAGTGTTAGTGGAGTTCACTTAAGTCGATGCTCATATTTAGACACGTTTTTCTCCTATCACGTCACCTTTAATATGGTTCTCAAACTTTAGTTGCATGCCTTATATCCTAGATACACTTTACTAATAATTTTGTAATATTTTTTATATCCTAATCTTTTAATTCAGGTGGAAAAGGTACTCATAGAGCTTAATGATTTTGATTTTGATTATGTAGATTCATCTACAATAGTCTTAGGCTAAGTTATAAAAGTCGTCATTTATGAGTAGAATGACTTGTCTTAACTTTTGACTCTTATAATTTTAATTTTAATGTGTGGACTATCAAATCATGTGTTACACTCTTTTGGTTGTCTATAGTGTTTTTAATTCAATATTATATCATGTCATTGGTTGAGATGAGAATTACAAAATTCATATTGATTGGAAACATTTGAGCAATTTGCATTTTGACAAGCCTTAATAAATGCTTCTCGCAGAAAGATTTGAATACTATCTTATGTTTTCTACTATCTCCTTTAGTGATCGTAGCCCAGGCCAAGGCCTCTAGGTTAGTCATGATGCAAACTCAAGTGAAAGGACAAACACAACCACAAATGGCTAATCCAATACCCCAAAACTTTGTCACTTGGAATAGTGTTAGTCTTTTGATTTCTCTTGCTCATTTGCTTCAATGGGACCCCATCCCTACTTTCGCATTAAAGGCTTTACCCTAATTCAATGGGGAAGATTTCAAAATGTCTATTGAACACCTACAAGATGTAGTCAATGTCTGTATAGTTCATAATGCCAGAAAATTAAATGTTGTGCTTAAGTTGCTTGCTGGCTCTTTTAAAGGGAAAGCACAAGATTGATATAGATCTTTAAGTCCAAATTCTGTAGCAAATTGGGATCCACTTGTAGATGGTTTCTTTGACGGTTTTTTGAAAATGGGGATCACTCATCCTTGTTGTAGCAATTGATAACTATCAAGAGATCCTCACAAGGGGTAGTGACAGATTTTAACACCTAGTTCCACAGGACTTGGGAAATAATTCCTTTAACAACTCATCCTTCTCTAGCTATGGAGTTTACATTCTTCCTCAAATCTTTTAATCCAGACATATCAATCATGATCCAATTGTTAGGAGGTAATACTTTGCCTCATGCATATGATCTAGCCCAATAAGGGTAGAAAATAATTTGATCAATGTTTGAAAACTCCTGCCAAGGCCACCTATGCTAGAGTTTCCTAAAATAATAGCTAAATCTCTAGTAGCATCTACTCCTAGCATGTTTGCACCTCCTCAATTAATGTATATTTTTAAAAATTCTCAACCAAGTAATGATGCTTCATTGCCATTATTGGTTGTAGAAATAAGTGACATGAAGAACTTTTGTGAATGTTCTCAAATGAGATCATCAACATCAATCACCAATAAGTGATGCCTCCAAAATCACTGTATCAAGGCTATTAGGGAAAAATATCACCTTTTTTAGAAAAAAATAGTATCAAGGAGGTTCTAAAGCAAGTAATCAACCTCATCCCTTATATTAGATTGTTCATGATCCTACTCCCCTCCAAGCAATACCACCTATTAAAAATAGAGAGTTGGTCGCAAGTCAGAATAATCTAGCAAATGATTCAAATGTCTGATGTTTTCCATGCAATGACACAAGGTGGAAGAACAGCATACTCAGAGTGTTACACCTAATACTAGATATTATGCCTACGTGTCCCTTGGTATAGATAATTCAATGTTTACTACTCAAATGTAGGTTATGTCATTGATCAAGGGTTGACATTGCTCTAGATAATGCACTCTTCTCTTGGATGGAGGAGGAAAACATTGTGTATACCAATGAGGCATTCATTTCAAAGGCCCCTCAAGTATAATCAGACTATAATACTCACTTAAAGCGAAGGATTATTGGTTAACCTATAGTTCAAGTGCGGCGGCCTAAAGTTACTTATGGAAAGATTTATGAACCTCCTATACAAATGCAACGGTTTCAAAATCTAGGAGAAAACATGCTAGGCAGATAAAGGAATTTAAGATATCACACCTTGCTTCACTCAATGTGTTGGAGCAGAAGAAGAAATCCCCTACTAATGTATCCTTATAGGATATCTTAGCTATTCTAGAGAAAAATTCATTATTGAAAGAAGCTTTGGAAGGTCAAGAAAAGTAGGTGCAAGATGAAAATGTTGTGAAGAGGATCATATGAAAGGAAAAGCACCAATTACCGGTGAACAAGGGTAGCTCTACAACATTCACTAGCTCAAAAGATTATCAAAAGAAGGAAGAGATAGGTAAGTTAAAACATATGCCCTTTTTATTGACTCTTATTGTAAGAGAAAGTTTATTTCATAATTCCATAATTGATTGTAGAGCTAGAACCACGATTATGCCAAAACAAATTGTTGAAGCCCTTACGTTGGAATATGAGGCTTTAAATAGGGGGTTATGTAATTAGATGGTCAAAAGGTTCAAGCTATAGGAATTATTAAGGATATCCCTCTAACTTTGTATTCTTGCTCAATTATCATAGTACCCCAAGAGGTGGTAATAATCAATATTCCCCATATCTTCAGTTTTTGTTTATTCTAATAGTTTACATCAATGATTGGTAGTTATTGTTGGAATCAAGGAACACTGAGAAGGGGGTGAATCAATGTTCTACTGGTAAATAAATTTTTGAACTTATTCTTAGACTACCGGAAGAAAATGCAAGAAAGTAAAATACAGGAACACAAGGTTCATATACAAGAATAAAAACCATGGTGGGATTGGAACCCACAATATTCATATACTGTGATCAAGAGTACATAAATATTACATAGGGGGAATGTACTTGCATTCAGGAACACCACCTAGAACCAGAGGTTCAATTACAATATGGAAGTCACATTGACTTACAGATCATTTACAATGATAACTAAAATGATTGAGCTCCAAAATAGCATCAAACAATGCTTGGATGAGTTCCGATTAAGTTCAAAAAGTCTGACTATAACTGCTCTGCAACTTTGCCCTGTTCTGCTTCTTAGTCAGCTACCAGATCAAGAATGCGCACATGAAACTGTGCCAAATAGGTTTCTCGATCACTACTCTCTCATATCATACCTCAAAAAGATCTTATACATCGGTCATATATATCCACAATCACAAAATGAAACATTCATCAATTCAGTCATTGATATTATGCAATGTAACGTGTAACCAAGTGTCGGCTTAGACCGGATATCTAAAACATATGCGGATCAACCAAATGATGTCAAAATTATTTCTACATGTCAGCCCTATCATCCCATGCACAAATCTAACCACCGAAATCACCACAAAGATTCCAGACCAAAAGTGCTCTACTTTCTTGAAATATCGGTGACAGATTACCGAACCACTCCCTCTATCGGTTACCAAAATCCATAACTAGCGAATAGGATTTCCATGAAGAGTTTCCATCAATGACAACCCTAATCCATTATACATGCATTGGTATCCACCAGATGAGTGTCAATTTACAACAATCTCCCCCTTTGGCATTGATGGCAACACTCATGAAAAATGACTAAGTGTTGAGTTAACCTATATACCGAATCAAAATATTTAAGGCTCCCCCTTACACCAAAAAATCAAAAAATAACTTGTGTCAACCAAAAACTTGTATCATTTCCTATACATTTTTTACTCTACTCTCCCCCTTTGACAGCAATGCCAAAGTTGTAGTGCTACTCAAAAACTTATATACAAGAGTATATACCAAATATTCTATACATACTTGAAGATATCTGCAAAAAGAGTCTTCAAAAATACTAAGTGGGTATCCCACCCATTCTTTGACTTGTCCAAAACTGTGATGAAAGCACTGAAAACATAAGCATATATCTCCACATCTTTCAAGTCTGTCAAAACTAGTTGTGCCATTGATTTCATGCAATCTACTTTGTTGCTCAACATGGTGGCCAACTGGGGGGTAATAAGGTTCCGGAGTTCACCAACTTGCCTCAGTATTTTGTCCTTTTCTAAATTTAGGCTCGAGATTTGATCAATTAGAGACATCACTTTTCCTTCTATATTGTTGGTAAGGGCTACATTGGAATCAAACGACTGAGATATATCATCAAGCTTGCCCTGGCAAACTAATCTGCTTGTCTATATCTGATGTGAATTTGGGCAATATGAGGCATGACTTATAGATCTTTCCTCCTTCACTCAATGCCTTGGATATTGTTTGCAGTCCTTTGTTCAATTTGACCCTGTCATCTTCAATCATCTTCTGGAATGTTTGCATATGCACCTCCTTGAATCTGTCCAATACTTGCTTGGTGGTTTCCTTTTCCAATGACTCAAAATTGGTACTGATATTATTGATAAACTGTAATAGCTTGTCAGAGGGATTAGAATTTGGATCTAATCACAGTTCTGGTACCACCTTATGCAAAACACTTACAAACATCTCAATTAACTTTTTGTCCTCACTCTCTGACTTAACCAAGTACTGACTAGCTTGAGCCTGAACTGCTGCAACGATCATCAACCTTTTATTCGGAGACATTTGTCCAATGTTAAGAGGTCCATCAAAATTGATGGATATTTGAGGTAAAATCCTTTTCCCTTTGTCCTTCAGTGTGTCAATTGCCATGATCACCGGGACATCATCAATTTTCTGCTTTCCCTTATCCACCTCTTCGACCTTATCATATGCCTCTCCTTTATCCTTTTCTTTTTCTTCAACCTTTGCACGGATGTCACCACTTGGTGCAGTATCATATTTTGGTTTCTCTTTGGCTTCTTCAACTTTCCCTTCCACCATCTCCGGGTTGTCCTTGTCAACCGAAGGATTTTGACTATCCTCTGCATCAAGGGTTAACTTGGCCTGATCTCCCGGATTTGCCTCTGTCTAAGTTTCATCCTTTTGATTACTAGGAGCACCTACCTGTACTTCCGGAGGGGAAGTATCTTCCTTCTGAGATCCATCATCAAACTTAGGGTTGATTGAAACTCGATTGTTCTTTAAATACCTTTTCCACATCTCTTCAATTTCTTTTCTGACTTCCTTAACCCTGCCAATCATAAGCCTGTTTACTTTGTTTTTGCTTCAAAATTCCTTCTTGTTGGCTTTCTCCATTAGTCTATCAACTTCTTCTTGTGAGATACAGGCATTGATATTGATCAACTCACATTCTTTCATTTCCTTATCTATTCGACTTGCAGTTAGCCTTCTAGCATCAAGAATGTTATATAGATCCTTTGGAATACTATGTTCTAACTCAATTAATGATTTGTTGAAGTTATGAAAATGCAACATAATAGCTTCCTCAATTTACCTCTACTCATTCTCATCAATATTTTCATAGTATGCACTAATATTATTGAGATTACTATTAATAATTATTTCATCTATGAATTCTTTTGCAGTCAATGGTGGAATGATGGTATGTTTACGTTCCACCTTGCCTGATTCAAGATCTACATCAAGCTTTGTCCTTAGCTTTCTTCCTTTTTTAGGCCTGCTAGTTAGAGCAGGTTTTGATTTTGTCTTCTTGCTTTGTTGGGCACCACCAGACTATGGTTTCCTAACCACTTTGATAAATTGTCCTTTCTTCTTTGCTTTCTCTACTTCCTCATCTGACTCTGTCTCGGATGAAACAAGAGATACAATGACATAAGTTTTTTTTGGCTTCATTTTCTGCTTCAGTACTCCTTTGTTGGATGAGCTTTTAGTTGTTGATTAAGGAGATGGCTTCACTGAAGCAGGAGAAGACTTAGTCTCCTTGGAGGGAACTGGTTCAATCTTAGGCTTCTTTGATTTCTCCTCTACTTCCGTCTAAGCCTTCTTCTCCTTGTCTTTCTTGATACCTTCTCTGGTAAAGCCCATCTGTTCAGCCACAACCTTGGCCATTTTTGTTACCTTTCTTTTCCTTTCGGACTGAGTGAGCATCTTATGCAATTCCATATCTTTTTCTTTGAAAGTGCCAAATTTTGGTTCTTGAGTGTCAATCGGTTTTCTCAAAAGATGTTGAGAATAGCTTTCAAGATTTTGAGCATCAAACTCATAGCCCATTGGCATTATCCATATTGTCCTTGGCTCTACTACCTCCATATGGCACTGGTCCTTATCAACCATGAAACAGATAGTATCTGCATATTTTTCCACTACTTCCTTAGGGATCCTTTCCCTATTCTTCATTCTTCCTTGGAAAGTTTTGAAGAAACTCCATAGGGAAATTGTTTGATTCTCTTTATTTCCCATTCTTTGCAAACCTTGTTTGATCTGAGTAGCTACCCATAAATCAAATGCCTGTTGGACCCTGCCTGTCTCATGGATTTCACTCATGAAGTATAGTGCTAGGAAAACAATCAATGAACCAAATTTGAAAACATGCTTCTTGTCTGATTTGATTTTCTTCAAATTACTCAGGAGCTCTTCAAGAAGAAATTTGCACAAGTCATACTGCATGTCCTCTTTCACCATCTGATAAGCTGCATATATTGTAGTACTGGAGACCGAATTCAACCTGCTAGACTGATAAACTTTGTACCCAATAATCATTGATGCAAATTTAACATCATGCTCTAAGATATCATCAATCGTCATTGACCTGTTGTAAAATTGAGTACCGGTTAGTTTTTTGACGGTTGTGTTTGCTACCTTCCTCAAATTAGGTTTTCCATTGGTTTGGTGTAGGCATGTGGCTGCATGAATGACCTACTTGGTTATCTTATAAGGTATGTCCAGCCATATGAATTCATCATGGACACGGCTCAAAATGTATCTTACCCATTCATCTTCATCGAACGTCGTAAAATGAGCAAACTGTGAGAAACCCTTCCTTTATAACTGTGCATATTTTAGTTTAGGGTTTCCAACTTGATCCATTATGTGCTTAGTATACAAGGTTAGGATATCCTTACTTCTAGTTTCCTCAATTGTCTAGAGAATGTGTGCCCTAACATCGTCAATGTGTAGAACTCTGTATGGTATGGATGAAAAAGCACCATTGGGATCATCCTCAACAGATTTAAATGGATGTCTTTTGAATTGAGGCCTTGCTTGTTCAGAAATTTCTACTACCAAAGGTGTATCGATAGAAGAAGATTCTATTTCAAAAATTTCGGGCTCAAAGGATGAACACACTTCGGTAAATACCTTTTTTTCTGTCGGATGCACAAGAACTTCTTGTCGGATCACCTCAAGCCTTCTAATCACCTTGAAATATGGTTCGCCTCACTCTGCAGCTTAAACTCTTCGCTCACAATGAGAAATTATTCACATTTTGCCCTTTTTAACTTTGCAAACCCTAACTTTTCAACATAAAGTTCAACCAGATGGTGTGTTCAACATAATCCAATCCACTGGATTCCAAGATCGGTATGATGAATTCCAGATAATAATCTCCAAACATATGCAATCAACCTTGATCGATCACCGATCTCTTTAAAGGGTTCTGCAAGATTTTGCATGAAGATTCCACCCCCTAAGGCCGAATGCCTTAGTTACCAGATGAAGTTCTTGCTTTGAATTCAGGTGCAGATCCACTGGCTGCCTTGGATTCATCTTTCCTGACCCACATCTTCTCATTCTTATTCTTGATCTCTTCTACCTTTGCCTTGACTTTTTCATCGGCTTTGTTCTTGTCTATCGGAGCATTCTTGTTCATATTCTTGCTTCTGTAATACTTTGCAATGTGACTGGTTTTGTTGCATGCATGGCAAATAACATTGTTCTTCTGGCTAGCCTTGTTATTGCTTTGATTTCCTTTAGATCTACATTGATTAGCCATATGTCCAAATCTACTACACGCATGGCATCTGACATTCTTGAGACTTCTACATTCAATTGACTTATGACCATACTTATTGCAGTTGTAACATTTAATGGAGAATGATGAGTTATTTTGATTGGCTCTATTTCTACATTGACTTACCAAATGACCAAATTTATTACAAACAAAAAATTTACCGTTGAACTTGTGAGCATTAGGTTGTCTTACCAAAGGTTTCTTTCTCTTCTAATGATTAGGCTTTGCATTGCTTTGTCCAGAACCAAAGGATTCTCCTTTTTCATATCCAAGTCCTCTCACGTCTTTTCCATGTTTTTGACTATCCAGCATCTCATCCAACCTTGTTGAGCTAGCATTAAATTTGTCTTTGTATTCATTTGTAGTAGCAAGTTCATCTCTTAGGGAAACAATTTGTCTTTCAAGTTCTTGACCATTATTCCTTGATTATGTTTACTCAAGCTTCAATTGATCATTCTCATAGGTAAGCCTGAAGTATTCATCTGATTTGTCTTTCAACGATTGAGTAAAACTTTCTTCATTCTTCTTCTGGTCTTCAATCTCCTTAGTCAGCTTCATCACAATGGATTACATCTCATTCTTCAATACAACATTCTCTCCAGCAATCTTTTCACATTCCTCAGTTTTTCTTTGGTCTTCAATGCTTTGCTCCTGTTTCTCCTTGAACTTGTCCATCAGCTCTTTTCTCTAGTCTCTTGAAGTGTTGACTTGATCTTTCAAATCATTAATTAAGTCTTCAGTTGCATTCGAGTTTCTCTTTAAGGAACTTATTTCATTTCTTGTTGCATCAAGATCCTCAAGTGCCACACAAAGTTGTCTCTACCAACCAAAATCCATTGGTTCAATCTCTCAGACCTTCCTCAAGTGGTTAGGCTTCTTCGGAGGAACTAGGCTCTGATACCAATTGTTGGAATCAAGAAACATTGAGAGGGGGAGGTGAATCAGTGTTTGACCGATAAATAAATTTTTTAACTTATTCTCAGACCACTGGAAAAAAATGCAAGAAAGTAAAATGCAGGAACACAAGATAATCAACCACAAAATCATAACACTAAGATTTTTACGTTGAAACCCAGAAAGGGAAAAACCACGGTGGGATTGGAACCCACAATATTCATATACTGTGATCAGGAGTACATAAATATTACATAGGGGGAATGCACTTGCATTCAGGCACACTGCCTAGAACCAAAGGCTCAATTACAATATGGAAATTAAACTAACTTATGGATCATTTACAATGATAACTACAATTTTAGAACTCCAAAATAGCATCAAACAATTCTTGGATGATTTTCAGTTAAGAGAAAAAAGTCTGACTATAACTACTCTGTAACTCTGCCATGTTCTGCTTCTCAGTCAGCTACCAGATCAAGAATGTGCACATGAAACTATGCCAAAAATATTTCTCATTCATTCCTCACTCATATCATACCTCAAAAAGATCTTCTACATCAGTCATATATATCCGCAATAGTAAAATGAAACATTCATCAAGTCGGCCATCAATATTGTGCAATGCAACGTGTAACCAAGTGTCAGCTTAGACCGGATCTCTGAAACATATGCGGATCAACCAAATGATGTCAAAATTATTTCTACATGTCGGCCCTATCATCCCATTCACGAATTTGACCATCGAAATCACCTCAAAGATTATGGACCAAAAGCGCTCTACTTTCCTGAAATACCGGTGATAGATTACCGGACCACTCCCTCTACCGATTACTGAAATCCATAACTACTGGATAGGATTTCCATGAAGATTTTTCATCAATGACAACCATAATCCATTATACATGCATTGGTATCCATCGGATGAGTGTCAATTGCCAACAGTTATATGTCTCTTGATTGGTCCCACTTAATCCTAAGAACCAAGTATGGGTCCAAGTTGAAAGTACTATCAGATCCCTTGCACTTCGAACATATAGAAAATGATGTTATAATAAATTTAAAACCCACCCATACTTTCTTCTCCAAAAATGAAATGTATTGTTTTGAGTTGTTGGAGGAAAAAAACATAACTAAAGATAGGAATGTAGAAGAGGAGGTTCTATTGGATCAATTTATAGATAGTGACCCTTTTGGAAACTATCACGCTACCAGTCTAGGGACATATGTGATCTATGATGAAGATCAACCTATTCCATAAGTCATTAAAGAAAATGGGTATGTTTCTAAAATCAATTGGGATCATGAATCCAACTTATGGACTATACACTTTGATGGTGCAAGATGCAAAATTGGTTTTGGAGCTAGTGTTTGTATAACCTCTCCAACTAGAGACCAAACATTAAAGACCTTTCACTTCCAATTTGCATGCAGAAATAATGAATTCAAATATGAAGCTCTAGTTAGTGGACACGACCTTTGTATCTTTGTAAATTGTATTTGCATACGATTTCATCCTCACTAGACCTCACCTTGGCATTTCGTCTTTCAGGGCCTGATGTCTACTTTGATTCTTCTCACACTTTCAAAAAATCTACCTTTTTAACTCCCTTTTTTACCCTTGGTTTAATTTAAGTTCTAATTAATAAGACCAAGGAACCTTGACTACCCTGGTCCTCCTAATCAAGACCCAAATTTGGTACCATCAATAGTCACTTCAATTGGGCAATAATTTAGATCCTGTGTCAGCTTGCTCTAGAAGTTCAAATAATGTTTGGATGGTTAATTTTAAAAGGAGGCCTACCCTCTCATTTGAAAGATATATGGATAGATATTTGTCAGTTACACTAGCAAATTAAATTCAAGTGAGCAATCAATCAAGCATTCGTCAAACATTGAAGGAGAGGTCAAGTCAAATTCAAGCATTCGAGATGACATATGTTATCAACCTTTAATGAAAACATTCTACATGACATCCTAAACACTTGGCATGAGGATTCAAGCAAGCTTCATCAAGGTATCAACTTCAATTACAAGCATCCAAATTTAGATCTATCTTTTCCCTCAAAAGGAAAGCATTTTTCTATAATTTTATTCGATTTCAATTTCAAGGTTAATTCCTAAACTGGGGACCCAAGGAAAACCCCTATCACAAACCATTTTCTCTCTTTTTGTGTAGAACAAATTGATTTAGGTGTTCTAATTGAAGATTATAACAAAACAAATGACGACGAACAAGTTTGAATTTTACAGGCGTGAAAAGTAGAGGACCGGGTGAGTCCCACCATCCTAGTCCTGAGAATTTTCTTCGATCTTCTAACAGTAGATTTTGTGTGTCTCCCTAATCAAAAAAAATAGCCTTCTTGTCTTCTTGGAAGTTGTAGGACTAAGACACCCTATGCTCCTGGTCCCAACAATTCGGCCTAGACTTTTATCTACATGTTCCAATTCAGTTTCCCTTCTCAGGTCTATGTTTGCAACTCTGTTTGAATACTAGAACACTCTTTCATTGTTGTTTTGCTTCAATTCCTCGTTATTTGATCTAGATCCAACTTTACAATTCAAATACAACTTCAACTCTAAAAGAGGAATCAAACACATGAATCCAATCAACATCTCAGTTCTGTCTTTGATTGAATTATGGTTAGATCTATTGGTTTCCATTCCTCTTTTTTAATTTAAAGGGTTTACCCCGTCAAATTAGTGGTTTTACCTATATTTTGGTGAAGCCCTAACTTTCCAGCCTTCACATTTTTAATGAAATTGATGTATGCATTAATTCAGATTTTTATTTTCAGATCTAATTCATATGCACTTAAATATTCATATTTACACTCATAGATCCTATATGCACTTGAATTACTCAAAATTAGAGGTTAAATTGGTATAAACCCTAATTTATTCTTCTAAAATTGATCTATGGGTTGCATAATTTTAATTGTATGCTCGGATCTAAATGCTATGACATGTTATGTTCAAATTTAGATGCATCTAGTGTTCAATATCATACTTCACATTGTTTAATTCATTGGTTAATCAATCATTTTACAAATAAATTGTATTGCTTGATCATATCTTACATTTCAAGTCTTTACATTCAATATTTCCTTATTTGTGTATGATTTTTGTTTTTTATTAAGGAAAATCAGGTTTTAAGGGACCCGAAACCCGCTTACAATACGAAAAGATAAGCATAGTACTACATCCCATATTCCAATGAGAATAAGTTAAATACTTGGGGCTTCCTAAGGTTTAAATACTAAGGATATGGAGCCCTAGTTAACTATTATTTTCCTTTTTGTGCTTCCTCTAATCCCACACATGATATACCTCACATCATGGAAAATCATTCCACTCATACTTCTCATTATGAGGATGACTCACTAACTTGGATTACTAGTGACCAATTAGAGAAGCTTTACAATTAATTGGATAATCTTGAACAATGGATGGGTCAAGAACATTTGAAAAGTGAGGCAATCCCCTTGATTGAAGGTTTGAAGAGAATGGTTCAAAGTGACAAGATAGGTGTGGATGTGTTGTGTGTAATTTATCATATCATTGATACCATTATTATCGCAATAAAAAGTTTTGTCAAACTTCTTGGTTTCTCTCAACCTAGTAGCCAGGTTAATCATTCTATTCATGCCTACATCATTGCCTAGTGTGCCTACATTTACATTTTCTATCATGACTACTTCCACACAAAATGTTAATCCTACACATGTTAGTCATGGGGGCAATCCTGTTAAACAATATTTTCACATATCTCCTTTTTTGAGTCTTTCATTTGTTTCACAACCATTTCCCATACCAAAATACCATAATGTTCCCCCTCCTTATTCTCAACCTCTACTTGCTTACAACAATATTACTCCTCCATCACAATCGAATATGTCCAATTTCAAACCACACTTAAGAAACTATCAATAACCTAGCTCAAACTATATCATCTTTATAACACCAATTGGCTTCTTTAACTCAATCCAAATTCAGTGTTCGCACATTTGATGTAGCGAGTCCATTATTTGATGAGATTGTTTGTGTGGTTCCTCCTAAACATGTGGAAATTCCTCAATTGGAGTTATATAATGGAAAAGGTTACTCCTTGACTCATGTGAAGACATTTCAAAACTTATGTAGTTATTTCTCTCACGATTAAAGACTCATTGCAAAATTATTTACTCAAACCTTTAAAAATAAATCTTTCCAATGGTATTGTTCTTTGTCTCCTTATTCTATTACTTCTTTTCAAAAAATGGCTAATGATTTTATTCAACAATTTCAAAATTACATTGGTCCTAAGATTGCTTTGACTGATTTGATTCATTGTAAGCAAGGAGTTAAAAAAAAGAGATTGATTTTATTGATAGATGTAAACATTTGCATTCACAAATTACTTATCATGTGCTCGATCATGATCAGAGAATTTTTATTTCTAATTTACAAATGGATATTAGAGATAAGATTATATTTTCTAAGTTTACTTCTTTCATGGAATTGTGTGTAGTGCTTCATAATTATCAACTTCAAGTGTGTAAATTTGAATCATCTTCTTCAGTGGCTCTAGTTGATAATAATGAGAGAACTCAACAATAATTTATGAAGTTCAAACAAACAAAAAATTTAATTATGATAAATGATAACATAAACACTCAAGTGGCAGCCACAACATTGGGTGTATCCCCTTTATCCAAATACTTTAGAAAATAAAATTCCTCTTTCTGAGTCTTTGCAAAGTATAATGTTGAAGTTGATGAATGCTAATGTGTTGCAACTTCCTCCCATCAAACCAATTGACCCTTATAAACCATTACCAACTTCCCATGATCCTAAAGTCATTTGTCAATATCATTGTCAACCAAGTCATGACACTGAGAAATATTACCAGTTGAGGCATAAGATACAAGACTTTATTGATAACAATGCTATATTTGTAGCTGGTATGAATGACAAAGGGAATAATTTTGTAGCTCCTCCTAGCCAAAATATCCAAATCTTCTCCAATTTGTTTCCTTCTCATTCTACCAATGTTGTTGAGTCTGAGCCAATTGCCTTCTTCCCTAATGACCTTGTTATAGAACCTAATAATGTTGTGAGCCTCATTGACAAACCTAAACCTAGATGACCTTGTTATAGAATCTAACAATGTTGTGAGCCTCATTGAAAAACCTAAACCTAGAAGAGGCCTATGCATTACCTTTGATCCTGATGAGACTATTGTTGTACGTGATCACTCCTTATAAATTACTATGAAGACCAAAGACAAACTATCATGAGGGGTTCTCATTTATTCGGTATGCATGATGAATGTGATTACTAAATAACATATTTTTACTTAAAAATGCATCAAGTAACATATGATAAAGTTTATGTTATGGTTAAGGTGTATGATGATTTATGTGCCCTACTATTGGTTTTATTACTCTTCTTGTTGAGGTTGGTACTAAGTTCTTAGATGTCACCTTTGTTATTATTCCTAAATTAGATCAATTTCATGTGAAGTTGGGACATCCTTAGCTCTATTCCATGAAATCTATTCCTTCTATAATTCATAAATGTTTGAATTTCCCTCATAATGGCACTATTATAACAATTACTCATAGCCTTTACCAACCCACAACAAAGCGTGGAAATTTCACTCTTGATTACTTTTGGCCTAAACATCTTGAGCCTTTAAAGCCTAGAGATGACATCCTTTTATTATCTTACCAAAAATGGAAAAATTAGATGATATTGACCTTGAGAAAACTTAGAGACCCTACACCCATGGATATTCCTCTTCCTCATCCTAGACCTAGTCTTCTTCCTATTCCTTCTATTCCTCATATATATGCCATAATCACACATCATATAAAGGAAAGCACTTGGAATAATGTATGTCTCAACCTATTGGGGTTTCTTTTTTTCCTCCCCCTATAAGGGAAGAAAATAAGCCTATTTTGATTGATCCTCGACCTTCACAAATCTTAACTAAAACTAAAAGGAATTGTTCTGTGAGAGGACACTGATAAAGACGTCATGCTAAGGCTCATGAGATTGCTTCCCAAACAATTTCCTCCTTGAAGACACCAAATGTTGACTTGGTTCCACTTGTCCAACCTTCACCTAACTCTAGGGAGGAAGTTCAACTCAAATACATTGGTTAAAAATGCTCACGAAAAATGATGGTTCAACTTATTTCGATGTTAAAGATCTTATTATGATTAATTTAGATGATGATAATAGTGTTGTTCATGCTAACATTGATGATCCTGATGATTTTGATGATATGTATGAGCTTGTTGAGATTAATCATGAGTTATCTTCACATTTTTCAAAAGCAAAAATCCTAGATCCTAGTGTCAAACAAAGTGATTAATTATTAAAGCATTGTCCTTGTTTGGAACTTGCAATAGCTCCATCTATCATACTTGTTGTGGCTCTTATTTCATCTTTTCCACTATCTGTAAATGATATTAAACAAGATTGGGAGGTTGATGTTATTCTTAAATATCTTCATTTGTATTGTGGACTCTCTTTTGTTTGTTTGCTTGTTCATAATGTGCTTTCGTTGTGATGTGTTGTTTGATATGTTTTTGGTGTTATGTTAGGTTCTCTTTGGATGACCCTTGTTACTCCATTAGTTTAAGGTAATAAAGAGGTTTAATCTATTATGGCATTCCTCTATTTGTATCTCAATGTTTATGTATGTCGTATCTATATTACGCTATTGTTTGTAAATGTGCCTTTGTGTTGTCTACTTGGGGACAATGCAAAGCGTTGAGATCTCATTTTTGGTATCTTCCTTGTTGACTCAAAAAGACATTTGTTTGTTATCTCATGTGATCTTCTTCCATTGTGTTTGTAGTTCCACCACTTTTGGGGGATGAGGTCAATTTAATACAATTATTTTTTATATACATTATTTATCACAAGCGCATTATTGACCCTACAATTAGTGGATCTCTTATGTTCCTTATCATATATTTTTTGTGACCATTAGCCTTTGTTTTGTCCTTTCTTGGAGACATATCAGTGTGGTAACATGCTTGTCTTTTGGATGCATGCTACCTTAGACCTATTGCTCTCAATAAGGCATACGCAGTTACTTTAATGTGGGGGCATATACTCCACTCAATGTTACAATTTATGCACACACCAATGATATATTTTCAATTCAATTCAATAATCAAGTTACTTTGAAAATTGAGCCTTTTTCTTTATAATTTGGTATTTCAAAATTTTCTTTTTCATGACTCATAGTAAGCACAAATCTTACTAGGCTAGTATAGTCATGTTGTTTCTGCTTCATGTGTGTCTTGTCTCTTTGGTATCTTGGTGATTTTTTTTTAATAAAACTTTGTACTTTACCATGAGTATGGGTGTAGTCTCATAGTTCGGCTAAAGTGGCGTCTAAATGTAGCATCGTAAATTGTATCTGCATATAATTTTGTCCTCACCTTCTCGTTTTGTCTTTTATTGCCTGATGTCTACTTTGATTCTTCTCACACCTTTCAAAAATATGAATTTTCAACTCCCTTTCTAACTCCTATTCGAATTTGAGTCCCGTTTAACAGGAACAGGGTGTTGGGGCCCACTGGTCCTCCTAAACAGGACCCAAGTTTGGTCCCATCAATGATCAATTCAATTGGGCAAGAATTTAGGTCTCGTGTTGGCCTACTCCAAAAATTCAAATAATTTTTGGACATTTAAGTATAAAAGGAGGCCTAGCCCTTTGATTTGAAAGATAGATGGATGGATCTCTCTCAATTACACTCCAGAAAATTCAACTCAAGTGAGAAATAAATCAAGCATTTGTCAAACATTGAAGGAGAGTTCAAGTCAAGTTAAAGCATTCAAGATGACATCCATGATCAACCTTCCATGAAGACATTCTACATGACATCCTAAACCCTTGGCATGAGGATTTAAGCAATCTTCATCAAGGTATCAACTTCAGTTACAAGCTTTTAAATTCATATCTACCTTTTTCCTCAAAAGGAAAGCATTAGACTGCAATTCAATTCCATTTCAATTATCATTCCAATTTCAAGGTTAATTCCTAAATCAAGGTTTGACCCAATGAAAACCCTCTCTCTCTCTCTATATATATATATGTGTGTGTGTGTGTGTGTGGAGGAAATTGATTCAGCTATTGCAAGCAAAGATTACAATAAAATAAACCACAATGAACAAGTTCAGAGGACCAAGCAACTCCCAAATGTCTGTAGGTATGTGCCTTGTCTCCACACTCTAGGTGCATGGCGAAGAGATCCCTAGGCACATTGGAATAATAAAAGGAATTAAAAATTCCTTGGGAAGGGACAAGGGAATTAAAAATTCTCAAACAGAAGATTGCATGAGGAAAAGAAAAGGGAAAAGGAATTAAAAATTCCTTAGAAAGAGAGGGCATGGGAATGTGCAAAGGATTTGAAAATCCTTTAACATTTTCAAATTAGGTGCATTTAAGGTTTTGGAAGGAGGGGACAAACCACTTATGGCAAATGGTTGACTTTCTCCTAATCATGATGATTAGGATTTTGTGCAAATGATTAAGGAAAGAGATTATGTGAGCTAATGAGAGGTTAGAGGGCAAGTAGATAAGGTAGAAGGTTTTGATAAGAGGAGAGAGAATGAGTGGAAAAATATAAAATTGAGGGATAATGATAATCATGCTTCTAGAAGAATTAATTAGGCTAAGTGAGGATTAGAAGAAGTGATTTGTAGGAATCACATGATTGAGTTAATTAACTAAGAGGGATTTAGAAGAATCAATGACTTAAGGGGCTTTAGAAGAAAGATAATTAATTTATTGACAAATTAATTATTGGACTATAGTGATAAATTAATTAAAATTGAGTTAATTAACCTTAAGAGGAAGGGGATCAACACAATTAAATTAATTAATTATGTGGACATGCTTAAATTAATTAAATATTAATTTAATTATTTTTAGACATCTACAATAATGAATGGTAATAATATGAATGTGACTAAATGATAATGAAAAATGACATGAAATGATGATGAAGATGATAATATGGATGCAACTACATGATAATGAATGAATGCAACTATATGATAGTGAATGATAAGGCAACTAAATGATAATGATAAAATGCATGGATTTTGCTAAGGAATTAACCTAAGTCATGGGTTCAATGATAATGCCAATGAACCTTAAGATGTATGCCAGGTCCTAATGCAACTAAAATGATATTTAAACTGTATGAAATAACCTAATGCAAAATATGAATGCAATAATAACCTATATGTATATGCAAGTGCAATGGGATGGGAATGAACAATTTTTTGTAATGATCCAACCATAATACAATGATATGGGACTAGATAAAAAGGGGGAGGGGAAATGAATAAATTGAAGTCTCCAAGATGAGGGAATGATGGAAAGGGATGGGAGGATTGTTGTTTTGTTGTTGTGTAGATGTGGAGAGCAAACCTAGTTTGATATTAGCAAGGACAATTGATGAGCCAATAAATTGACCATATTATTTCATGTTTTATGATACTTTATCTCATTTTTATAATGTCCTTCCAAGTCATTTCAAAAAAATTACCTTGGTTTTGTGTAGCATTAACTAGGATTAATGGTGTTTGATATGCATATGTGTGTTTATCTAGTTAATGCTAAATAAAGGTAAAATATTATAATAAATTGTTATTATTGAATGTAAAGTACTTAAGAAGGATTAACATTTTTTTTTGAGTGTTTTCAGTCGTTCATACATCTAGAAGAAAGGAGGAGCAACTTGGCAATTGACAGATGTAGCAGTTGACTGAAAGTGTAGAAAAGGTTAAAGACCACTTTCAGTAAAACGGGAATATCTCACTCGTTTCTTAACGAAATTTAAACTTTCAAAATGATTTGGAAAGATTAAAAGGATATCTAAAAATTGTTTAAACCATTTGATATTATGCATAATGGTTAATGAGAAGAATTCACCAGAAGTTGACTGAGACAAAATGGTAGATTTCCAGGCAGTAGTTAAGGATTGAGTTCTAATTCAAATTGGACTATTTTACCTCTTCGTGAGTTTGTTTATTTGGAGTTATTGAAGTCAATTAAAATTGGAGAATCTTGTGGAAACAATATTTGATGATTCCTAAATAATTATAACATGTTTTGTACACATGTTCATCCATGACTGTATTTTATAGTTGTAGAGTTTGAAGTTGATTAGAACTATCTCAACTCTTGTTAGTTTAATCTTTATTACCAGTCATGAATTGAATAAGTCATATCCTTTTTGTCCTAGGATAAATGACATTTTTAATAAGTTGTTGAGTTTGTAATTAGTCCAACTCTCAAGCCTCAAGCATAAATCTGAGATTTTGTGAGTAAGTAGTGTTGAAAGTAGTGTTGAGAATAGTGTAGAGAGTATCCAGTTAGTGTTGAGTCTTGTTAATGGTATCGAATTTCAATCAACAAGTCTGATATATGTCCATGTAATATTTGATTTGCAATAAGAAGGTTATTTGAGCATTGAAGCTTGTCTATTGAAGAGGAAATGCTAATGACATATTTAAGCAACTCAAACAAGGGCCACTTGAGGAACTGTGATTTCATCATAGTTTAGATTTGCAATAGTTTGTATTTTTATTCATTATGATTTACTTTTATTAGTGAGTTGGTTATGATAGGTTTCATTTTCAGCATATTTGATTTCACTAGTTTTAGAACAATCAACTTGCAGCCACTACTATTGCAAATAACCAGTCTTCCTACAACCACTGCTATGTAGTTAGTTTTATTTCTAGCATTGTCTGTCATGTTTTCAATTCAGTTTATTATTCTAAGTTTATTTGCTATACACAACTAAAATAACAACTTAGAAGGCTTCCATAGTGCATATATATTGTTGTCTCATTCCAAGTTCACATCCCTGGGTTGATAATTAAATGTAGCTTCTAGTTCAAGAAGGGTTGCTTAGTGTAGATAAAAATCCCTAAGTTCTGAATTAATATTCAAACCTCAATTTCAATTAGAAATCTCAACAAAAATCTGCACCACTGATTATAGGAATCGGGATGTTGTGAAGATCCAAGGTGTTGACTAGACTCTCAGACAATAGGTATCTCAATGCACATAGGCTCACAAACATCGTGATGATGTAAATGCGAGACTGCAGGATAGTACAAGAGAAATTGTCAAATACGCCATACCACAAAAGATTCCCCAATATACACCAACCCAAGACATACCAAGATATAGAATGATCATGAAATCCATAGATAGGAGTAGTCATAGGACATAATATGTAAATAAAAGCAAAAAGACCAAATCATGCAATCGACATACACATGGCTTGCTGACATCTCTTGCCAAGAGTAGGACTAGGATTATGCCAAACATGGGAAGGATGCATCCCGATGGGCAAAAGCAATTGATGGAACTGATTTAGGCAACATAGTAGATGGAGGTGCAAGTGGATGCGGATATGGGCCCTGATTACAGAGATTTGATTAGCATGATATGGATGGATGTTTGCATAAGTCAAGAAGAAGCTCAACTTGATGGGATACGGTCAGAAAGCAGGGGAAAGCTCAGTGTACTAGACAAATCCTTATTCATAGCTTGAATGAAAGCTCATCATCTCATGGGTGCGAGGCGAGTGTGAGGGAATGATGTGGGCGATCAAGATGGAAGGGACCTACATAGTTAAGGGGACCAGATTTGATGGGCTAGTTGTCGAATTAATAGCTTACATGACTAAATAAAAATAATGTCAAACGGGGGGATGAGACGGATGAGGGACTGGAGGCGAATTAATGGCTTACATTACTAAAATATGGATATTGGGCAGGAGGGGGGGAGTAATGAAAGCAAGGGGGATGTGTGTCCAAAAAGAGTGGATTTGACTTATTTACCTTGGCGCCTGAAACCAAGTTTTCAGAAAGGTACTTGCCCATAGCACCACAAAGTGGTTTTCATTAATGGACGAATTGATTTTTCTTTACTTTTTTGCTTTTTTCATTTTTTGTATTTTTTATGATTTTATGATTTATTTTTTCTGATATTTGAAAACTGGTAACCTTTGAAGACTAGGCATGTAATCTCTCCAGATGCATGATATTTATGGGCTCATCCAAATGATCTCCTTTAGGTGTAGCCAATTAATAGGCTCCTAATCCATACTTTGCAGTGATGAAATAGGTTCCAAGCCAATTAGGCTCAAACTTGCCTTTCGTCTCACAATCTTGAAGATTTCTCTGATTTTCCATAAGGACCAGGTCACCAATGTTGAATTCTTGGGTTTTGACTTTCTTGTTGTAGCTCAGTCATAGAAAATTTTGATATACCTAGAGGTGATTTAAGGCCTTGAGACGCCTTTCATCCAGTAGTTCCAGCTCTTATAATTTGGCTACCCTGTATTCTTCATCAGGAAGGATGTTCTGCAATGATACTTAGAGTGAAGGGATCTTGAAGGGGTAAGATAACTTCGGAACCGATTACTAGGGAGTATGGAGTTGCTTCGTTGGGGGTGTGAATGCTTGTGCAGTAGGCTGAAAGAGCGGGATGGAGTTGCAAGTGTCAATCACGACTAGCCTCATTAACTATTTTCTTGAGGATCTTGATAAGAATTTTATTTGAAGCCTCAACTTGACCATTACCTTGTAGGTAGTATGGGGTAGAAAAGTGATGTTGGATGGTGAACTTCTGACATAATTCTTGACATCCTAATTTTTGAATAGTTTTTCATTGTCTATAATGATAAATTTAGGGATTCCATAGCGACAGATTAAATAATTCAAGATAAACTTGGTGATTTGTTTCCGAGTGGTGAAAGTAAGTGGTATGGATTCCACCCACTTGGTGAAATATTTAGTGGCATTTCTTATGAACTTGTGGCTATTGGATGAGGTGGGATGGATTTTTCCTATGAGATCAAACCCCCCACTGAGAAAAGGGCCAAGGTTTGATAAATGACTGCAGATCCTGAGAAGGCACATGAATCTTGTCACCATGCTTTTGACAAGGGATACATTTCTTCACATAGTGATAAGCATCTTCTTCCATTGTCAGCCAGCAATATCTGGTGTGCAAGAGTTTCTTAGCCAGAGTGAAGTCACTTGACTATGCTTCACATATACCTTTGTGCACTTCATGTAGTGTTTATTCAACCTCCTCTTTGTCTAAACACCTTAGGAGAGTTCTATCAAAGTGCCTTCGAAATAAGGTATTACCTAAGATAGTAGCAAGCAGATCAATGACAGATGAATGTTTGTTGTTGAGTTTTAGTGAGATGAGGGGGAATGATGTTATCTCGGAGGTAGGAAAAGGTTTCGTGGTACCACGGGGAATCAAAACCAACAAGGACACATGCCATTTCTGATCCAGGGACATCATATGCTGGTACTAAAAGATGCTCGACCAAGAATTCACATTTTTTACTATTTGTGAGCATCTATAGGAGGGAACCAATTGTAGCCATTACATCAACAACTTTGTTGTTAATCCTAGGAACTTGCTCGAACTTAATGAAGATGAAATGTTGCTTGAAGTATTCAACCATGTGACGATAAGGAAGTATCTTGTCATCCTTTGTCTTATACTCATCATTAACCTATTTTATGACAAGTTGGGAATCACCATAGACTTGCAATTCTATGATTTTCCATCAAATAGCCAAATGAAGTCATGTGATGGGAGCCTCATACTCCACTATGTTTGTGTGTGAAAAAGCTATTTTGTATGACTTCATAATGCAATATCCTTGAGGTGTGATCAACAATATGTTTGCCCCTGATTTGTGTTACATGTAGGAGCCATCAAAGTATAAATGCCATTGGGTTGATTGTGTGACAGTCATGATGGAATCATGAGGAAATTCTTCTATGAGGGGGTGGTCATCTTGAAGTGGAGTGTCACCAACCTAATCAGCTATGATTTGTCTTTTTATTGCTAAATCATGTCCACGTACTCAATGTCAAACTCACTTAGTAGCATGACCCATTTTGTTGTGCGTCTTGTGAGCGTAGCCTTAGACAAGGACTTGAGGGGAGCAATTTTTGTTGAGTTTAGTCTTGTTGTTATGCTTGTAGTGAAGGAGTTTTTGAGTGTTGAAGACTACTGTGAGGCAAGCTCTTTCTATCGTAGTATAATTGGGTTCGTATCCCACAAGAGTGCAGTTGATGTAATATATTGCATGCTCTTTTCCTTTATCAAATGTTTGTGATAATAATGCCCCTAGAGCCACTGCAGTTGATGATATGTACAACAAAAGGGGTTGTCTAGGTATAGGTGGCATCAAAACTGGAGAGGAGGCCAAATATTATTTTACGTTATCAAAGGCCTTCTGACATAGACAGTACCACTTGAACTTGGTGTCCTTGTATAGAAGATGTGCAAAAGAATGACACTTGTCTACAAGTTGTGCGATGAACCAACAGATAGACTGAAATTTTCCTTAGAGACTATGAAGCTATCTGGGTGTCTTAGGAGGAGACATTTCCATTATTGCTTTGAATTTGGCTAGGTGTACTTCAATTCCTCTGCGAGAGATTATAAATCCCAACAAATTTCATGACGTGACCCCGAAGACACACATCTTAGGGTTGAGGTGTTGTTTGTATTTGTCCAGTCTTTCAAAGATTTTTCTCAAGATAGGAATGTTCTCTTCTCGTGTCTTAGACTTTCCTAGGAGGTCATCCACATAATCTTCCATAATGTCATGCAAGATTTCATGGAAGATAGTTGTCATTGCTTGCTAATAAGTTGCTCCTGCATTCTTTAATTCAAAGGGCATGACTTGATAGAAAAATGTGCCCCAAGAAGTAGTGCATGGTGTCTTGTGTTGGTCTTCTTCAGTGATCTTTATCTGACTGTATCTAGAGAATCCATCCATTAAGGAAAGCATTTCATGCCCGATGGTTAGGTCTACAATCATATCTATATTTGGAAAGGGTAAATCATCTTTTGGACATGCTTTGTTGAAGTCTCTAAAGTCTGTGCAAATCCTTACGCCCCCAGTGGGCTTGTCGACGTGTAAAATGTTTGAAACCCACTGAGGATAATCAATGGGTTTGATGAATCCAACATCCAACATTTTTTGTAGTTCTTCTTTAACCAGGAGGGAAACTTGTGGATGTATCTTGCGAAGTTTTTGTTTGGCAGGCTTAACATTGGGTCTAACATCAAGATTATGTACTACCAAATCTGGTTCAAGCCCTGACATGTCACCATAAGACTAGGCAAAATTCACTTTTGTCTCTTTTAGGAACCTTATGAAATTGTATCTCTCCTAATCTGTAAGAGACTTAGCAATAAGCACATTCTTTGGATGGCCATTTGTACCCATGTTGATAGTGTCTGTTTCTGCAATTAGCAATGGGGATTTTTCCTGATATGGGGGAACCATGGTAGGGATGACAAGTCCCTCATCTTCTAGTGCCCGATTCGGGTTTTCACTAGAAGATATGTCCTTTATTTTTACTTTTTCCGAGTCTGAAGGTGCCTTGGACAGGTTTTCACCAAGGGACGTGATTTTTTTTTATTTGCAGTTTGCGACTAAGGGAGTTGACCTAACTACCAAAGTATGCCTCCCTATTGAGATGGATTCCATTCACAGATGTGTGGTATTCAAGGTCTCGCATAGTAAGTAATTCCAAGAGGGAATTGTCCTCAACACAGATGTCAAGAATGGGTGGTCCTCACTGGTCCCAATTAATAAGTTCATGGTGGACGAGTTGAAGTTGTGATGGGGTGGAAGGGGTGATTGGGGTGATGGTGTTAACGTAGGCATTGTTAAATAGGTCATTAAGGTATTCAAAAGGCACTTCACAGAATTCCTCTTCATCGAAGTCTTTGATTTCAGAAGGAGGGTCTATTGGAGCACTAGTGATAGTGACCTTAGGCACTGGTGAGTAACCCAAGCCCTTATTATTCTTGTAGGAAATTAGAGAGATGGGTTGTTTTCTTCCTTGTTCTTGAGGTCATATACCATGTCCTTTATAGCCCATATTGTCTACAATAGCAGATGCTTTAGGATGCAAATATTTGGGAATATTTTCTAATGCTTTAGATGCTTCTTCTCGGTATAGCCACAAAGTGACATCAGTTTCCAATCTCTCTTCATCAAGTGGGCCCTACTACTAAAAGGTCATCTTTTTGCATTTCATGGTGGGTTTCTTTTGGATCTTAATTTCCTTAGGTTTGTCATATAAATTAGGAGAGGGTGGGAGGTGACCCACATAGAGTGCATTTTGAAGTGTGTATTCTCCACAACCGTTGTCAATTATCTTAACCTTGATCTTGGGTTGGGATAAGGTGGATGCGATGTTTGAAGGATCATATGGATGTGACAAAACGAGTGTATTAAGTGGGCAATGATAAGGGTGTTTCCCTTCAAGGAGTTTGCAACATTGAAAGGGCTGCAAATCAACCGGGATTATAATTTCTCTACCATTGTAAGGGAATTTAAGGCATTGATGATATATGGATGGAACAGTTTGAATGGAGTGGATCCATGGTCAACTGAGAAGGATAGTGTAGGGGAGATCAAGGTCCAAGACTTAACTTGTAGTTTCCACTGTTGCAGGCGCAACTTAAAGAGGTAGTGTTATAGTGCCTTTAGAGACCCTCTATGCATCATCATAGGCCTTTATTTTGATCTTACCACATGTATCAACCAAGTCTTTAGAGATACCTAGTTGTTTAATCAATTTGTATGTACAGAGATTTAAGCTAGATCCACCATCTATGATAACTCTCTTGATTTTATGTTTTTGAACAATAGCCTCAATGTGAAGGGGTTTGTTGTGGGATGGATCAGTGGATGGTACATCTTTAGATTTTAAAATAAGATGGTGCTACGTAGAAAGGTTGCCAATGAGGGCTTGGAATTGGGCTATATTAGTGGTATCTGGGACACATGATTCCAGAAGGGCTTGTTCAAGTATCTCCTTATGAATGGGTGAAGTCTTAAGGAGTTCTAGGATGGAGATCTATGCAAGCATCTTACCGAGGTGATCAAGGATATCATAACGATGGGTAGATGACATGGGGGCTTACGGAGGTGGGGGAAGAGGACCTCCCTAAATGGTTACTCTCCCTCTATGGGTGGTGACATTGCAGTCATTCTGGGGATATGAAGTGGAAGGTGAGGCACCTTGAATGACTATCTTACCTTGGGAGGGTCCTCTTGATGATTGCAGGGGAGGGAAACCTTGAATGGTTACCCTAGGTATGCAGGGAGTGGAAGGGAGTTTTGCTCCTTGGATTGTCATAATATTGACATGGGTATTAGTGGGCTCTATGCAACCTACCAAGGAGTCAAATCTGAAAACGTAGTTGGTGTAGTCATAGTTATCCTTACCATGCTTCAGGAAGGGATCCTGGTACATCTTAAGTTTTTCATTTGAATTTTTAGGTTAGTAATTGCAACCTCAACATCACCCTTATCAATCAGGTCTTGAATGTAATTCTTGAGTTTCATGCACTTGTGTGTATCATGATCGTTGACATGATGGTAGTCACAATATTCATTCTCATTATACCATCGGAGTTTTGGTTGATTTGCATCAAAATGGAGAGTCATTGGAAAGACAACAACACCAACCTGGACAAGCTTTTGGAAGATGACCTCAATGGGCTTGGCAAGTGAAGTGTATCTGCACTGGGTTTGATTGTTGGAATGGGGAGGTCAAACTTGGATAGAGAGATTATTGTGATGTTGGGATTGATTGTGGGGGTTAGGTTGAGTGTTTAATTGTTTATTGGTGGTGGTGAGTTTTGTGGGGATGGTCACAGTCTGAACATGCTTGGAATTGGTGACTCCATCATTGATGACATTTTTATTTTTGGACCAATACTTGGGCTTGTCATTATACAAGGAAGAACCTTGATTATATTTTTGATAAGGTTTCAATGTTCCTTCCTCTAAGAGGACATGCTCTAAGGCTAGGCCTTTCTTAGTGATTTGCTGAAATGTGTCCAAGCATTGACATGTCAAGGCATGAGACATTTTTGGTACCAAATTACGTTGAAATGGCTCAAATTGGTATGAATATGGTATGTCCCAAGGGATTTATTTGATAGGATGTCGCCACCTTTGAATAAAAATTGCAAAGGTTTCTCTGGGCCTCTGTTTTGTGTTGCATAGGTCCATCATAGAAGCATTATTCTCAATGTTATATGCATAATTGGACACAAATTTCTCAACAAGGTCTGGAAATGATTTAATGGAGCCATGGGGTAGGGCGGAGAACCAAGTGAGGGCATCTCCATTAAGACTTTTAGGGAAAAACCTTCTAAGGTAGACATCACTATAGGAGAACCCCTGACAAAGGATATAAAATTCACGAGCGTGGTCTCTTGGGTCACCCTTGCCTTTGTATATTTCAAATTTGGGCATTTCAAAACCTGGGGGATATGGGGCGACCGAAATGGAAGGATCATATGGACAAGGACATATTTCTTTGAAAGTATAAGGTTTATTATTAGTCCCATCCTTGAAATTATTGATAAGGTCCTTCTTGTCTTGAATTTCTTTTATAAGGTCAGGTTGTTGATTTTGGACATGGGGGATGTAATGACCTGCGTTAGACCCTCGGATTTGGTTGGATATGGACAAGATAACACCACCAATATATTGATAAAATCAAGTGGTAGGTTGAGAAGTGTTTTGAGATTGTGATATGATAGGAGGTAGGCTAGTGTTGATGTAATTGAGGGAATTGTGAAGAGGTGTGAATGACCTAGGAGGTTGAGAGATGGGTGGATTAGAAGTGTTCAGGGCAATATAATTTGAAGGTATGGAAGTTGCTAGCATAGAAGTTGTAGGTGGTAGATAAAGAAGAGCATCGAGAACAAATCGGTCTTCGAGGTCACCTTCGGGTGGCTTGTGAAGAATAGATCGGTCAAAATCGGGGGGCAAACACCCCCCTTGAGTGATCAGTTGAGCTACAAGCCCATTAGGATTATTTTTAAAAAATCTTTCCATCATCTCTTGATTTTAAGGATCCTCTATGAAGGATTGTAAACGTGGGGAATGCTCAGGTTGATCAATGAGTTGTTCCTCTTGTTGGGGATCTTGATCAAAGAGGTGACTAATTTTAGGCATCTCATTGCCTTTGATGGCCATCTTCACTTTTTGAGAGTGATTCAAGACCATACACAGGTAACTTGAAATATGAAAATGACTAGAAGGGATTTTGGAATAAATTGGAATTGGTGAGAAAAGTGATGAAAAGGACTTAGCAAGGATTTGATTTGATTTGGGCTGGATTGAAAATGATTTGATGGTCCATGGATTAGGATGAGATGGATTGGATGATATCTTAGCCCTTGGATTAGGACATAGATTGGGAGGGACACAAAGTGAGGTAATAAACCAAGCTAGGCCAAACTCAGACCTTGTATTAGATCAAGCCCTTTTCTACTTAGGATAGACTTCGTTCCTAAGCAAAATAGGGCAAATGATTACGGTTTTGATCAACCCAAATGATTAGGATCAAATAGACAATATACTTGAGATAGATTCTTTCCCAAGCACAAAGCCAATTGTGGATTTTATTAATGATAGAAGGTCTAAGTCAGACTTTTGTGAAGTGCTAATCTTGGATTGGGAGGTTGATTTGATTGATTGATTGGATTAAGTTTGATGATTGATGTGGTAAGTCCTTAAATGAAAAACATGGCAATGGTTATGAAAGAAAGGATAGATTGAAGAGAAGGAATGGAATGAAGGTTAACCTAGATAGGAGATGACTCGATAAGTGATTTTGGGCATAGACAAATTGGAAAATGGGATGCAACCACTCTTATTGATGCTTTGGGACAATCCTGATCTCTGATGGAAAGCACGGGTTCTCAAAGGTTCCTCGCCAAACTCATTGTTGTAACCATAAAGATAATTTTGGAAACAATACAAGAAGGTACGAAGTTTCAATAAGAGCTTGCAATTAATATACAAGAATTTGTGATGCTTGAGGATTTGTTTATAGCTAGGCTTCTTCTTGACTTGGTGATAAATGGACTTTTTAGGATTCTTGAGGGACTTGGTTTTATGGTGCATGAGTGAAATTTAGTAAAAAAATTGATAAGTGTGGAATTTGTCTACTCTTGGCATGATAAATCAAACAATGACATACACATTGGCCAAGGTAACGCTTTATAACAAGCGTGAATGTGAGGTGGGGCCTAAGTTACCCCAATATAAAATAATTCACTGGTTTGCACAATGAAGATACATGAAAAACATACAACCTAGGCTGGGAAGTGGAAACCATTCAATGGGCCCCCGCATCAATAGAATACCTCAAAAAAGCGGACAGATAGAGATTTTGGTAGCACTAGCTCCCCCACCATGACACTCACTTCTCGGGCATACCAAATTCTCTTACCTCGAAGATTCAAAGATATTTTAATCGAGAGATTCCTGACTCCGCTTGAATGGGTACATAAGGGGTATCTACAGGGCACGCTAGTTTAGGATCACAAATGCAATAAGAAGAAACACAACACATAGAATAATGAACACAATATTTTACCTTGGCAAAACCCTCATACTTGAGGGAGAAAAACCCAGCAAAATATTCTCTTATAATCAGAAAAAATAAGTGCAGAAATAGCACTCAACAATCAGGCCATAGAAAGGGTGCATATTATACAATCAATTTGCACTTGTATATAGTGAAATTTCTTTAGATGCACAAATATTTAACTCTTCTCTTGAAGTTGAATCTACTTCTCTTGAAGGGCGAACCTACTGTTGAAGATATTTGAATTGAAATAGATTGAATGATAATAAAATGAGGAGACACCTACTCCTATATATACAAGCTAGTTGATCTTTCTTTCAAGGGCCAACCTAGAAGAGTAAAAAAATTATTTAGAAGACAAAGACTAACCTGCCTTGAGCTAAATATATTTAAGGGAAAATATCTCCTAAAGCTAAAAAACACTAACAATACGATCCACACACGCTAAACCATCAAATGTAGGGATTTGGGCTACTAAAACAAGGTTTCTACTAATTTTTTGACAGGTGCAGTCCAACAACGATTCCACAAAGCAATCCACTCAAGGATCTAACTGAGCTTATTAGTGCAGAGAAGGCCTCCACATATGTCAAATTCACTCAACATAATGGTCATTTGACCAGGGTTTTCATATAGTGGCTCGAAAGGCACCTCTCAAGATCGCGTCGGGAGAGATGATATCCCTAACATGTCCCAATTTTGAATTACTCCATTGGAGTGATGAGGCCCCCAAGAGGTAACTCTCTATGAAAATAATAAGCAAGTGTTATTGATCACCTTTCTCTTCACCCAAGGTCCATGAAGGTGAGGGGAGAGGATACTTGGTGCAACGATGGGTCCACTCTACACATGTGCAAGCACACCAATCACAAAATACAAATGTTCTTTATAAGACCAAATGAAATGTTTTATAATCTAAAATGCAAGAAAAGAAACTAATTTAGTGATAAAACAAATGGTCTTCGACAAGCGTGCTGCAGAAAAGTGTTAGTAGTCTGACAAATTTCTAGGACAAATGAAGAAAAAAGGCTGCAAAACCAAAATTTGATTAATAATACCTAAAGTCTACTACTCCAGCACAAACGTCGAAGTACAGGCACAGATGTCAAACTCTGCACAAATGCTAGTGTATGCGTAGATGTCGGTTTAAAGCATTAATGCAGAAAACATAAAGAAATGTGGAAAGTTTTTAAATTTTGAATTTGAAAATGGGTGGGAATGTATACTTGTGGAGATGTCGAAAGGTCAAACGCATACATTGGCGTATGCACAGACACTGAAACAAGGTTTGTTGCATAAACTGTTAGCTGAAAAATTAAAAAATTTGAAATTTTATAGAGAGCAGGGAAAGCAGATAGGCGGAGACGTCATTCTACAGCGCAGACGCTAATGTGTACATAGGCATCGAAGTGCAGTTTCTTGTAAATTTTCCTAATTAGTCTAAAAAAAGGTAAATTTACTATTATAATTTTGAATATTTAACTAAATACAAGGAAAGTGAAATCAACTAGCTAATTTTTTGGTGTTTTTTAAATTTATATGTGAATTTTATTGGATTTTATGCAATTAAATTAAAGAAAATAGACAGAAAAGAGATAAAAATAGAGATGCTAATTTAGACCATGAAGACGCCGATTTAGAAACCTACAAAACAGAGTAAGCAGGAAAATTTCAAATTCAAATGTAGATGCCAAACAAGCCTTGTGGAGATGCCGAAACCATGTCGAAGATGTCGAAGTGTAGTCAGAGATGCTGTTGTGAGTACCTACGAAGAAAAAATTAAAAACGAGCCAAAAAAGATCAAATTCTAGGGACATGGGTCCCACCAAGTATGCCAAAATGGAGACAAGAAAATGGTTAGGGTTTTCACATGCATATAATAAACATAAATAAATCCTAAAACATGCAAATGAGACCTTTAGACCTTCTTCTCCTCCCTCGGATTGAGCCTTTGGTGAAGTGGAAATGTGCCCTTGCTCCACTTGATTGGATTTACTCCTTTATTAGATGTGGATTTCTCTCCAATACACAACAACAAAGTATTTTAATCGATGGATGATATGATTGATGGAAATTGGCTAACTGTGGAGTGATTTGGGCATAATAAAGGTGCTATGGATGATTTATAAAGCTCAAATAGACATAATAAGTTTGCACAAAGTTGGATATGTAAGTGAAGGGATGAGACTCCAATTTATACATTGGAGGAGGTCCAAATGAAGGGCCAAGATTGATTTGAAATGGAGGGTGGAGATTGAAAGAAGGTGGGAGAGGATTGAAAGGACAAGGTGTGGGATTCAAGAGATTTGTCATAAAGGCATTTATTGTCTCCACATCCAACAAAGTACATGGGGAAGAGATCCCCAAGTACATTGGGAAGGGAAAAGGGAATATAAAATTCCTTAGGGAATGAGGAGAGTAATTAATTCAAAAAATGAGGGATGCATGGGAAGAATAAAGGATAAAGGAAGGAAAAAAACCTTGGGAAGAAAGGGAATGGGGATGTGCAAAGGATTTGAAATCCTTTGACATGACCAAAGTTGGTGCATTTAAGGTTTGGAAAGTGAGAGGGGAAAGCCATTTATGGAAAATGGTTGACTTATTCCTAATCTTGGGGATTAGGAATGTGTAAGTGGTTAAAAGGAGTGATTAGGTGATTTAATGAAATATTAGAGTGCAAGTGGGAAAGTTAGGAGGATGTAACATGGGGAGAGAGAATGGGTGGAGAAATATAAAATTGAGGTATAATGATAAGCATGGTTATAGAAGAATATATTAGGCTAGATGAGGATTAGAGAAAGTGATTTGTAGGAATCACACTGGTTAGGTTAATTGATTGGAATTAATTAACTAAGTGGGTATTAGAAGAAATAATGACTCGGATGACTTTAGAAAAATAGAGAAATAATTAATTTATTGACAAATTAATTATCAGGCTATAGTGATAAAGTTGATTAAATTTGAAGCGGAATAAGGATAACGTAATTAAATTAATTAATTATGTAGAAAGGCTTAAATTAATTAAACATTTAATTAAATTAATTTAGATGTCTACATTTTGTCATTGACAAAGGCGATTACATTGACCTTGAAGTCAAAAATGGCAAAAAGTCAAAGGTTGGAAAAGAGGTTCCCTAAAAAGATGAAGGCTAACTTATATCATTATCTGATAAACACGAAGGAGTCATAGCATGGACTTCTGATGATCTAAGAGGATGTGATTGTGACATTATTCGACACATTATAAAGTTAGTGTAAGGGGCTAATACAATTAGATAGAAATAAAGACTGGTTAACCCTATGATTGAGTCTCTTATGGGTTAGGAATTAAATAAGCTTATTGATTCCTAAATTATATATCCAATCAAGCATAGCACATGGGTATCTAATTTGGTGTTAGTTCAAAAGAAAAAATGGGGACATTTTTTTTTTGTGTGGATTTTTGGGATTTGAATAGAGCATCTTTGAAGGGCCATTATCCATTGCCTTCTATGGAGAAAATATTGTAAACAGTTGCAAGGTTCAAAATGTTCTTGTTGCTCAATGGTTTCTCCATATATAACCAAATTTTGATGAAAGAAGACGATCAACATAAGACGACATTGACCAAAAAGTGAGGAACCTTTGCATATGCCAAGATGCCTTTCATCCTCTCAAATTTTAGAGACATATTCTAATGCACAATGGATATTTCCTTTAAGGATTTAATTAATTTGATCATCCTTATTTACCTAGGCGACCTTATAGTGCTCTCAAATAAAAAAGAGGATCATTTTGATCATCTAGTGAAAGTTTGTCTAGAGTATGAAGAGTTTGGGGTATCACTAAACCCCAAGAAGTGTATATTTGGAGTTCCCCAAGGGAAACTCCTTGGATATGTCATGTCAAAACAAGGGATCTCCATTGATCCTGAAAGGGTCAAGGCTATCACAGAATTAACTCTACCTATAAATAAAAAGGTAGTATAGTCTTTCCTTAGAAGGACAAATTTTGTAAGCAAATTCATATTCGATTTCATTGTATTGGTAAGGCTAATCACTATCATGTTGTGAAAAGAGAAAGTATTCAAGTGGAATTCTGAAGGTAGAGAGACTTTTGAGAAAATCAAAGAAGTTGTAGCCTTTTCCCCAACATAAGTCAATCCATATTTTTCAAAATATTTCATCATGTATGTTCATCGCAGTGAACATGCCATCGTTGTAGTGCTAACCCAAAAAGACAAAGAGTAGATAATTGCTTTTCATTCTAGGAACCTCAAGGGATATGAAACAAAGTATAACTTTGTAAATAAATAGGATTTCACCATCATCAAGGGCCTCAAGTAGTTTTGGCACTTGATTGCGGGAAACAAGGTATTGGTATATGTAGCACATTCAAGTGTGGAAGAATATATAATGGAAGGGGAAATCACAAAAAAGAGATCCAAATGGATCATAAAGATCCTAGAGTATGATGTGGAGATTTGACCTACTAAATTTATCTATAGAAGAGGAATTTGTGAATACCTAGCTAAAGAAAATGAGTTCACGACAATAAAAAATGCTTAAGAGTTGGTGTTGGTCAAACCATTTGCATTCTCAAGAGATTGGATATTTGTCTAATTTTTTTTCATTAAAAACGAGATTTTATAGGCTGCAAGGGTTTGGATATGCTTTGGTTGAAGGGGAGTTTTTTAAAAAGAACTTTGATGGTGTTCTCCTTCGTTGTGTAAACAAAACACAAGCGGAAAGGGTTTAGGTGAGATGCATAATAGTTATGTGGGAGGGAATTATTTTGGAAAGACTACAACCCTTAAAATTATGCACATGGGTTCTTTCTAGCCCACCCTATTTACAAATAGCCATCAACTGCTCAAAAAATGTCAAAAAAGCCAACAGTTTGTTAAAAAACGGAAAAAATATGCTATGCCTCTAAATCTAATTGAAATTGATGAACCCTTTGCACAACAAGGTTTAGATTTTATAGGGATGATCAGCCTTACATTCAACACTAGACATAAATGGATTTTAACTACAACATATTACTTCACTCAGTGGTTAGAAGCAGTGCCCATGAAGAACGCTACTAAAAATGAAATAGTTAATTTTCTTGAGAAACTAGTAACCAGGTTTGGCCCTCCCAAAACTATCATCTCTAATAATATGTGGGATTTTATTTGATCTACAATGTTAGAGTTTGCACTCAAGCATGGAATATTCCTCAAGATATCATCAAACTATTATTTGCAAAGAAATGGGTTGGCGAAGTCAACTAGTAAGAATCCAATTAGGCTAATTAAGTGTATAGGTTAAGAGTATCAGAGATATTGCCATAAACATCTACGAATAGCCTTATGGGTTGATTACATCACACTTAAGAAATTCTTGAAGACATCTCCCTATGAATTGGTGTATGGTAAGGAGGTTGTGCTACCAATTTTCATGGAGATCCTTGTGTTGCAACTACTTAAATCCTTGGAAATAGACAACGATGGAGCCATGAATGTGAGGTTGGCATAATTACTAAGTGTTCAGGAATGTCGATAAAAGGGCTTTGATGCCCTATAAATCTATCAACAATTTGTCAAATGATGGTTTGATAAAAGGACATTAGACTTAAAGTTCAGAGAGGGTGATTTAGTTTTGAAATATAATGAGTGTGTCGCCAAGATAGGTCAACACGTGAAGTTTGATGCCTTGTGGAGAGGTCCCTTCTGTATTATTAAGTGCAAAGAAAGTAATTCTTTTGAGTTGGAAGATCTCAAAGGGGATTCCCTTCAAATCCTAGTTAATGGGATTCATTTTTAAAAAAATTATTAAATGCCCCATCCTTTCAGACTTGTAAATATTAGGTTAGTTTGCTTAAGTTGTGAGGTATGTTGTTTTCAAGCTGCTAGGTGTCCTACCCAAATTTTCCCTCTATGGTGTTTCCTTTGCAATCATTAGATGAAATTACACTAATTGAGCACTTCTAAAACTAAATTAAATGTAAGGCTTGTCTATTGCAATTTTGTTTTTGTTTTGAGCGCATCATTTTTTTAAATGGTCATGCAACGAGTTGTATGTACATCCTCCTAGATTGTAGGTGTTTTAAAAAAGAACTAGATTTAATTCATACAAACTATCTTTACAACTACCATAGAAATATCATCTTTACCATTTTTTGCATTCATTCTATGAATTGGTGAGCAAGTAAAAGCAAAGATAAATTGGGGTAAAGTTGGAAAGAGACATTGAGGTGCAAATTTAGTAAAGTTGAAAACCTGAGGTTCAAGAGTGGTATTAATAATCACAAGAGGGTGTGTTTGCAGATGATTGTTTTGTATAATGACTACAAGAGGAGCATCTTCAAGTGGAAGAACAGAAGGGGTTACAACCTCAATTCAATATGTAGATATTTATGGAGAAAAGTCATATGCCTCATCACCAATGTCGCAAAGGCCAGTGATATAACATACTAGGTTTGTGCAGTAAACAAATCACAAAAACCCAACATTGGTAAAGGATTTTGTTGACCAAATTCAAGATCTTGAGTTGTAAATGAATCTGAAAAGCATTTGTGAAGGAGCTATGTGAAGAATGTTGGAAAGTGTAAGAGAAAATAGAAAGGAAGCTCTATATTTTAGACTTTCGCATTGTGGCCTTTTGTAGTACATGGTAATTTTCGTGTATCTATGCCCTGAGTTGATACATACTTATGCAATGAATTTTAACAAGTATGCAGGAATCATCCAAAGAAGGGGATTGAAGCTTGTCATCAATCCAAATGCTATTAGAGATATGCCTTGCATTTCCTATGACCCAACAACAATAGAGACTTTCAATAGAAAAATATGGAATGGTGTACTAGTTGGGTGGAGAGATGACACTTTCATTTTGTAACAAAGAAACAAATAGCAGTAGAAATGAAATGTTGTTTCTCCATTTCCCAATAAGGATAAAAAAATTAAAGATGACATGCAAAATATATTTTCAATGTTGGCTTTCATTTATGGCTTCAATAATGTTGAGTTAGTGGAAGAATTCCAAATGGGTTTGAGTTTCTAGCTTAGAAGACAGAGGGAGTTGGCCTCCTACGATTTTGCAGAAATTATTGTAGAAATTATTACCGAGCAAATGCAAGATTATTTTAGTTCATCTGTATTCAAGTATTTCTCTTTTATAGTCAATGTTCTCCTACATTATAATTTTAAAATTTTCCAAAGGCATATGCGCTTGGATGCATTTGACGCACCAGGAAAGAAAAAACCAGTTACCATATGGATTTGTGTGTTTTCAAGAACACATGATTTTAATTATTTTTCTAACCTATTTTTTAATTCAACCCTCCAAGATTGGTATTGTATAGACTCTATTACTAGGTTTGCTACTTATCAAATTATATGGCTGAAATAAAGTAAACCCTTGTGTGATTGGTTTTATGTGTTAGACTTTACTTTGCTAAAGGTGCATGGTTTTACAAAAAAAACCTTTTAGGTTACCTACACATGTGACTAACAAAACCTTGGCCCTTGAGATCTAATTTTGGTAACTCCTAATACATGTATTGACTTGGCATTTGTGCCCTCAACTCCAAGGCCATCATGGTTAAGTTTTTATATGATGGGGGGAAATATAAACCCATCAAGTCAAGTTCCTTAAGCAATAAGGATAAATCTGATATAATTGGCAAGGAGTGATGATAAAAAAAATGTCACCTTCTGGATGTATCAACAAGAAGTCCAAGATTTGTATTCTAGATATGAGTCCAACCCTTAAATGATAAGATTTTTTATGATAAACAAGAAGCAAAACATCCAAGTTCATCTGAAGAAGTGGCTATTGCCATAAGCCAATCAAGACAATAACGTCAATTAGAAGAGAGGTCGCCCATAGGTCCCATGCCTCAATGAACAACAATGGTTTATAGGGAAATTACTCAACAACAGACTCAAAATATATAAAAGAGGAAAGCTACCCCATCAAGGCAACCCTAGGTTTCCTTAGCCTCAAGGGGAGAAGGATTTTCAGTAATGCCACCTGGATAGAAAAGGAGAAGAGAAAGATTGATCCTATCTGAAGAGCTAGAGGAAGAAGAAGGAGAATTCATGATGTTCACCTAGGCCCCGATGATGGTTCCACAATTAAGTTTCTCCCATTTTCTCATCTTAATATTTGGTCTGATCAACTCATTTTCAGCTACTTTCTTCTACATCACTAACATCAATCACTTCAAAATCTATCTTATCCATGCCCCCCATTCTTTAGCTACTACTTTCCCCTCCATTTCCATTACTCTTCCTTTCCAAGTTGTAGCAGCACAATCCTCATCTCTAAATTTTATAGTCGCCTCTAATTTCTCGTTGGCTCCAATTCTTCATCAACCACACAGATCACAATTGAAATTGTGTTAGTATCACCCCAACCTTCTAATAGTGCCACCACTTCACTAATATGAACTCCTATAGGCACTTAATTAGCTATGTGAACTCCCATTATGTCAACATCATCTTCTGTGATGCCTTACTCATTTTTAGTGTTTTTGATACCCCCAAATTTTACGATGTCACTAAATTCTTTAAGCACTTCCTCTGTGCTTGTTACCCTAGGAACTCTAGATGTAGTACATGCACTTCAGAGCATTCCACCATTCTCTCCACAAACCCTGAGCCTTCTAAAGATGGAAACATGCTCTAGATGTCAAGCAAAGGCAATTATGATCTCCATTCATTTTGGTTGTCCCCCTAGTATCCCTTTTGTGGGGCAATACATATCCTACCCCTCTAAATTGGAAATTCAAGCAAATACCATGAAGCAAGCTTGAGTAGTGAAAGCTCAATAAATGAGAATGAGGGATGATGCACAACCGGTAACCCCAAGGATGAATACACTCTTTGATAAGAAGAGTCACTAGATGATACCGGTGTCAAAGATCCCTAATGTAATTAAGCCTCAATGCCAAATGCATTTGAAGGACCATACAATGCATGCCATCAAAATTGACATGAGGATGGTTCATCCTCAAGATAAGGTGGAATTAATGGAAGAAACACAAAGGGTACTAACCTCTAATTTCCTTAGAGTAAGAAAAAGGCTAGAAAGGCAAGAGAAAGAGTTGCGATAAATCAAGGGTGCATTGGAAAGATTTAAGTTAAAAGTCATGGTGAAAGAGACAAATACTGCACGCCTTAGAAAGGAGCTTGAGGATAAGAATTCTATAAATCTCCAATCTAAACAAGCAAAAAGGGTTAATATCCAAACTAAATTAAAGGATAACTTGGCAAGGTTCAATGAAGAAAGAGAAAACATGAAAGTGAGAGAACGAGCCAAAGAACAAGAATTGATGTAAATTCAATTTGGGTCTTTTAGATGCTATCAAGTAGCTAGGTTAGCTTGAATAGAAAGAATAAATAGCGAAAGATTGCCTCATAAAAAGAGGTGACTAAGGCATAGAGCCAAGTAAAAAGTGAAAAGGAAGCTAGGGTATTGGTGGAGAGGCAATTGCAAGACAAAATGCAAGAATTAAGTAAAGTGGAGCAAGAACTCACCAGCACAATATGTATGCAGATATAGGACAAACAAGAGTAACAAGGTAAAGAATCTCAGTTTTAGAAGGAACTACTAGAGGCTAGAGCCTTGGTAGATGTTGAGAAATGGAATAAGAAAATAAGTCAACTCTACAAACAAGAAACGAGTAACTGGCAAAATCACACCAAGAATCTTTCGGTTCTTTGACATAAATCAACAAATTGTAGGAGGAAATTGGGAAAAAGGATCAACAAATTTAACAATTACATGCCACATTGGCTGCCCCTACTCAACAACCTTGTTTTCTCTCAATGCTTAAGTGGTTGTATCTCTCTTATTGGGACAAGATTTCAATATTTATTGCTTTGTTGAGGCCAACCCTCCAATTTATTGTATATGACAAAAAGCTAAGCACAAAGTGGGGTTGACAGTTGAACAAACATTGTAGAGGATCATCCTAAAGTTGACTAAGTCAAGGTCGCTAATTTAAAAACTATACATTTTGAATAATGACACCTGGGTTGCCACATGCATCACTAACTGAAGATTGGCAGTGAGATGAAGATATGAGTTTATTGAGTGTAATGCAACTAGTCTTAATAGAAGATATTACCTCAATATCCTCGAGCTCACTATGACACACATGAAGGGTCAAATAAAACAACTCATCCAGCTAGGTCTCCTATATCCTTTCTCAATAGATGAGATGGTACTGAATGAAAATCAAATGCAACAATTGTTGGATGAAAGACAACAAGACCAATCTTCTTTACAAAATTTAGGCCTCGACCCTAATGTCACAGAGATTGAACTAATATTGGCACAACAAAATTTCCATATAGAGGTTGCGTGAATCATTTTATCTAACATCTCTTCTTGAGAGATGATTGATATTTATCAGGCCTTCACAGATTTGCAGTTGCACATGTTGCAAATATAAGTGTGTTATCGTTGATGTCAAACTTGTCTAGTATTGTCATTGATGTCAAACTTGTCTAGTGTTGTCATTGATGTCACAAGTGAAGATGAGTTTGTGTTGTCTATGATTGTGTGTAGTGGTGACAAAGGTGAAGAAGAAGTTCCAGTTGTGTCTTCAATGCAGTTGTGGTCTTTTTTTTTTTATCTATCCATGCCTATGCTATGGTTTAAAAATGAGTGTTCAAATGTTGTTATGTTATCTGGAGATGATGTTGAGTGAGTATGAGGTGTTTCCAGAAGGTGATAGTATTGGAAGTCACGATATGTAGGAAATAGTATGTAAAGTCTTTATGGAAGAATTCTTGCATAACCTCTAGATTTTGAAGATGATGACTTGCAGTTTTAGATTTAATGTCTATGTTTTATGGATGTTGCATTATTATGTTTTCAGTTTTTTAGTTGCTAAAGTGTGGAAGTTGGTTATTAAAATTTTCTAATAGTGAGGCTATCTGTTAGGACTGGTTTGGAGAATTCTCCAAATTGTTGGTTAATGTGTTGAAGCTTGGAGGATATGTTCATATTGTTCATGTAGTGTTCTAGTTTATATTTCCAGTGTTGGTTTGAACAACAAGTGAAGTTATGTTGTTATGTTGTTCGACATGGTCAATTGTGTTGGTCTTTGGCTGACTTTATTGGTTTATCTTATTTAGATCATACTCTTTTGGTCTAGATATGCATTAATGAATGAATTAAGGTGTTGTTTATGGGTCTTACCATGGTGTGTGAAGATCTGTATTGAATAATTTCATTGAATGACGTTTTTTAGGTCAACTAGTTAACATGCTTCACTGTTTTACACGTTACTTTTTATGTCGAATTTGGCGGATGTGTTAGTGCAGTTCATTGGAATCGAGTTTGGAAGACTTGTTGTGATGTATTTGGGTCCCCTTTATCTCTTGGGGTGGACTACATTTGGTGTAGTTTCTCTTGATGACCAACCTTGTGAAATTTATGTATATTCTATATGTGGTGAACCTAGTTGAGGGTTTCAATGAATAAGCTAGTATATTTAAATATGTGCAAATGTGTTAATTGATGCATGGAATGATGTGGGTTGATTGTGAATTATGTGCAAGAATATGTGAAGAAGTGGAAGTGGAAATTTTAGTTAGTGATGAGCTTTGATGATCATATCTTTCAGTGTGACAGAGTTTTGAGAGAACGAATATGTGAGTTGTGTTTTCCATGATATTGTTCACTTGACATAGTGGTTCAAGGGAATTTTCACAATCAATACATGGATTTGTTCATTTCAATTCATCATTTCCTTATACCTACCAGAAGATAGTGTGTCCTTTTGGCAACTTGTGCATATTTGTATGTTGTCCTAGAGCAGTGAGATTTAGTAATATAAGTCCATTGTATCTACCCTTAGGATTCTGGATCACAATAATGCAAGTCCATTGTATCTTCCCCTAATGTTGTGTGCCTTATTCTTGCAATTCCAAATTAGGAGTAGTTAGCTACCTAGGAACTGGGTCTAAAATGTTGCATTCAATTATTCATATTGTGATTGTAATTCTCACAATATTTTTTCTCTACTTAGGGTTTTCCACATAAATATGGTGTTTTCTTGTGTATTGTGTATTGTGATTTCATGTTTCATTATTGTAGAGATAAGATAATTATGGCTTTAATTTTAAGTGTTTAAAGATAAATTGGTTTAAGGTCTAGACTGATTCACTGCCCTCCCAGTCTTATGGTGTGTCCAACGATTGGTATCAAAGAGAGGTTCTTCTGAGATAAGATTATCTGGTTGGGGAAGGTCTGGGATGGTCCAAGAGATTAGTTTCAAAGACCAAATTTTGATGGCACAAATTATTCTTCTTGGAAGGTGAGGATGAAATATCATTTGAATTCTATGTTGCTTAGAATATGGGATATTATTAAGACTAGTTATATTGGTCTGAATGGTGGTCCTTCTACACCAAATGAGGTCAAGACTCATGAAAATAATGTCAAGGGAAGCAATAAAATTGTCACTAGTTTGAGTGACTCATAGTTCTTGAAGGTCATGAGATGCAAATCTACAAAGGAAATTGGGGATAATTTGAGCAACATTTATGAAGGAGATCAGAAGACTAAGCAAGTCAAGGTGCAAAATCTTAAGTATAGATTTGAGATACTAAGGATGTTTGAAGATAAGAATAGTGAAGGTTACCTACACCAAGTGAATGAGATAGTAAATGAAATTAGAGGTAATGGTGGAGAATTGAAACAAAATGAAGTTATGAGAAAAGTGATGAGGACACTGCCTAGATCTTATAAATATAATTTTTATGCTATGGAAGAAAGCCATAACATGAATACATATACCATGGATCAATTCTATAAGTCGCTCTATGAATTTGAGATATCAAAGTTTGAGGAGTTAAATAATGTCAAGAAAGAAGTTACATTCAAAGCCACCAAGAAGATTGAAGATGTACCTGAAACACGCAATGATCTAAATGATATTGAAGTAAACTTTGCGAGGAGACTAAAGAAAGGATTCAAAAAATTCAAAGGTAAGTGTCCCTTCAAATGTTTTAATTGTGGAAGAATTGGTTGTTATGCTGCTAGATGTACTTTCGAGAAAGATAACTATAAGAGATCAAATGATGATAACAAGATGAAGGATAATTATAGGAGAGATGAAAAAAAAAAGTTGACAACGCTAAGCCTAAAGAAGAGTTTTTTTTTCAATGGAGACCTATTCCTCTAAGGAAGAATATTTTTATGACTTGGATGATGAATCATTATTTTTGGCCATAGAAGAAAAGGATAGTGAAAGGTCTGGTACTCTACATGATGAGAAGAATAGTGAAGCATCAATTACTGTGATGACTGCACTGCATACAAAAGTGGAATGTAAACCTTGGATAAAGAATTTTGGATGCTCAAATCATATGATAGTGACAAAATGAAATTCATAGACTTTGAAAATTATGATGGTTGATTAGTGAATTTCGCTGGTTAGGAGGTTGCACTTATTTTTGGCAAAGGAACCATATCCATTGATAGTAAGAATAAGACAAATGATGTTTATTATGTTAAAGGTTTGAGACATAATATTTTGAGTTTGAGTCAGATGTACAATAAAGGCTACAAGCTCTTATTTCATGGGTTTAGATGTGAGATAAAAAAGGAGGTTCTGGAAGGTTAGTTATAGAATGTAAAACAACAAATGGTAATGTCAATTATGTAAAGGGAAACAAAGAAAGTAGTTGTTTGTCGACATAGAGTACTCAATGTTGGTTGTGGAAAAAAGGAATGAGACATATTAACTTTGACAACATGGTGAAGATCAATTCTACTCATGCTATGAGAGGTTTGTGAAATATTATTAACTTGCCAATACAATATGTAAGGAATGTTAGATGGGAAAATAAACAATGAACAAATTCGAGAACAAGAAGTATTCTACTACAAGACCTTTGGAGTTCATTCATACCAACCTATGCGGAATGTTGGGAAAATGGCGTCTCAACCTTGCATTTACACTAGGCTATTATTTACAATAAGTTTTCATTTGAGCACATAATGGTACAAAATTATCCAAGAAGCTTCTGGTTGGTTAGATAAGCATGTCGGTAAAGTTTTGTTGCAAGATCACAACTAGTTTTGAAGATATTAAAGTTTCTGTTTTGGAGAGGTGCAATTAAAGGTTTAAACTTAATTTTGGGGACTTTAGATCCTCTGAAATTCCCTAACAAAGTGGTCATAAATGGCATATAGGTTTACATTGTGATAGAACACTTCGCGAGATTTTTGACGCTTCAAACAGTTGTCAATCGGACATACATTTCACAAGTTATGGCCTCTAAAAGTTTGGACTCCTGAAATAGGAAATATAAAATGCATCGAACACATAAATGAGTTGTAAAAGGGAGGGGCATGTGTTGATGTTTGTTTTTACATGTCATAAGGCATCTAGATTGGATATATGGTTGACTATACTTTAATGGGTGGTTTTAACCCATGGTTTTGTAATACCATTTGATGCTTTCTTGTATTGTATCTTATATATGAGGTCTGTGAGATAGAGGTTGTGTGTAAGAGTCTTATAGCTATTAAGTTACCTCTGAATCTCTGATTAGTGGTACTCATGTGAAGAGCTTACTATGCAAGTATATTGTAATCTGTAATTGATTGTTGAATAATATATTGAGATGCTTTTAGAGTGTGGGGTTTTTCTTCCGAAAGGGTTTTCCCCACGTTAATCACTGTGTTGTGGTATGAATGTTGTTTATCAGTATTTCTGTTAAGTTTATGTAACTATTATGACCATCTGTAAAATTTTTGCATAACCCTCTTCTCAAGGTTAGTGTAGTAAGTTGTTCTTCTACTTAACTTCCTTATAAATGGTATCAGAGCTTGATCACCTTTGGTTTCAGTTGTGGGTTGCTGGGTTTTTTGAACTAATCCAGATTTGAGTGGGAGCTTGTGCAAAAGACACTTTTTGATCTTGTTGTAGGAATTTTCAGATGGCAAGTTTGTCAGGGAGAATAGAGGTGGGTAAATTTAATATAATGAATTTTGAGATGTGGAAGTTGAAGATGGAAGATCTGCTAATAGATCGAGATCTGTGGGATGTTGTTGATGCGAATGTCCAAAGACCCTTAGATCCTATTGCAATGGCTCAATATGATTTTATGGGCCAAAAAGTCGAGGATCTAATCAAACTATGCTTGGTAGACTTTGTTCTGATCAATGTCCACAAAGAAAACTCTACAAAGAATCTATGGACTAAGCTTGGTGAAATGTATCAAGCGAAAACTTTATTAAATCAAATTTTCTTGAGAAAGAAATTGTATTCCTTGAAGATGGAAGAGGGTGGACGGATTGCAGACCACCTCGAAGCATACAATATGTTGGTGTCTCAATTGGTATATGTCAATGTGAAGATGAACAAAGAAGAGAAATGCCAAATCTTGCTTTGTTCTTTGCCTGATTCGTGGGATTCTCTTGTTATGGCTATCAGTAATACTTCTCTTGTTTTGAAGTCTGAAGATATGATAGGTGCCCTACTTGGTAAAGAGATGCGGAGGAAGGTATCCATCACTTCAAAGGAAGCCCTAATTTTTCGTGGAAGACCTAAGGAGAAAGGAAAGAAGAATGAGTAGTGCAATAAGTCCAAATCCAGAGGGAGAACAAAATCTCTTGGAAAGTTCAAAGTCATTTTCTAGAATTGCGGTAAACCAGGTCATAGCCGTAAGGACTGCAAGGAAGAAAAGAAGAAGAAAAAGAAGAATTTTGATTCTAATTCTAAGTCTGAGAAGGAAGATGGTGATGTTTTAATATGGAGCATAATCAGACTCAGAGGTTAAATTTTCCCTACTTCTATCAGCGTGGTTTCCGCCCATATTTTTCAACAGGGATTTGGGGGTAGCGCCCCCAAGGTGGGTCAAGGGGCAGTTCCCCTTGCAAGGTCAAGGGTCAACACACCTTGCATGCTCCCTGTCGCAATACAGGGTAGGGAAAGGGGCAACGCCCCATGCGACCAAAAAGACTTCTTATTTTATAAAGGCGTTAGATGTTATTTTTCTATTGGTTGACATGTTGTAACCCTAATTTAATAACTGACATAAGTCTTGATAAAAAAGGCTAAGGGTTAGGGTTTTCTACAGATAATTTTATATCATTTTGCAGCGGTATTGAGTTGCAGGGGATTGTTTGTTATAATTGATTTTTTAATTCTATTTACTGGATAATAATATTGGACTCTTTGTTTGGTGGATGTATCTCGAGATTGGGTGAACCACATTAAATATTGTCTCTTTGTTGTTATTATTTATGTGTTTAATATTTATCTGCATATAATTGATATTTTTTGCATGCAATTTCTAACAGGTGATGCATTCATTGCAGCTTTGGTGACTCATGCAGGTAATGATGCCTAGTTAATTAACTCGGGTGCATCTTTTCATATGAATTCCAATAGAAATTGGTTATCTGAATATGAATAATTTAATGGAGGTAAGGTGTACTTGGGTGATGATTCACATTTAGACATTGTTGGTTGAGGTAAAGTTAGAATCAGGTTTTCTAATGGTAGAATAAAAAGGATTAATGGTGTGCTTCATATCCCTGGATTAAAATGAAATCTATTATCTGTGAGCAAACTGATAGATGCGGGTTTGCAAGTAGTCTTTTCTAAAGCAGGATGTAAGATGATTAAGGGTCTTATGGTAATTTCTAGAGGTGTAAGGTTCAACACTTTGTATAAGCTAGAGGCATACACTATTGAGTGTAATAGCACTTCTATAAAAAGTAAATTTGTGGATACTTCGTCAGAAGATTTGAGGGTTTCACCTTCAGCAGATGGACATGGATTTTGGGTACCTAAGGGTGCTCTTTCTTCTGAAACAAAGTTACCTGCAGAGAAGACTATGTTATGGCACCAGAGGCTTGGCCACATTGGAGACAAGGGTCTAAGGACCTTGAAAAATAAAAACCTTGTTGAATGTTTGAATGATTGTAATCTTGACTTTGATTTCTTTGAGTATTGCATTTATGGAAAACAAAACCATGTTTAGTTTTATTCGAGTTCTCATAAAATTTGTGGTTTTTGGATCTGATTCATTCTAATGTGTTTGGTCCTGTAGATGTTCCTTCGATTGGAAAATCCACATATTATGTTTCATTTATTGATGATTTTAGTAGAAGGACATGGGTATATTTTCTAAAGGGTAAATCTAAAGTTTTCAAATGATTTAAAGAATTTAAAGCAATGGTTGAGTTGCAAACTGGAAAGAAAATTAAATGTTTGAGGATTGATAATGACGGTGAATTTTTCTCTAATGATTTTGATAGATTCTATAAAGACTGTGGCATTAACAAACATAAGACAACTTCGTATTCTCCACAGCAAAATGGAGTTGCAGAAAAATGAACAGGACATTGATGGCGAAGGCTAGGAGTATGCTTAGTGGTGGCAGAATCTTGGAAGATTGTTATGGAAGATTAAATGACAACTTTGAAAAAGAATGACACATGGGATCGTACTATGGCCTGAAGGATGGAAACCTGTTGGTTGTAAATTGGTGTTCAATAAAAAGATTGGTTCAGATGGAAGCATTGAGAAGTATAAAGTGAGGTTGGTTGTAAAAGGCTACTCTCAAGTTGAGGGTGTTGATTATGGTGAGATATTTTCTCCTATTGCAAAAATGACATCCATTAGATTTTTTCTTTCTATTGTTGTTGCTTATGATTTAGAGGTTGAGCAAATGGATGTGAAAACTGATTTCCTTCATGGTGATTTGGAGGAGGATGTTTATATAATATAACCAGAGCACTATGTGGTGAAAGGTAAAAGTAATATGGTCTGTAAATTAAAGAAATCTATGTATGGCCTCAAACAGATTCCTAGGATGTGGTACCACAAATTTGATACATATGTGTTGAGCTTTGGATTTGAGCATTATAAATTAAATCACTGTGTTTATTATAAATTTGATGGTGATATTTTCCTGTACATTGTGTATGTTGATGATATGTCATATATTGGTAAAGGTAAAGGTATGATTTCAAAACTAAAGTCTCAGCTCTCTGCTAAATTTGAAATAAAAGATCTTGGTGTTGCAAAGCACATTCTTGGGATGGAAATTATAAGAGATAGAGTGAACAAAAAGATATGGCTAGGCCAGAGTAAGTATGTCAATTCAGTGTTAGAGAGGTTCAATATGCAAGATTGTAGACCATTATGTGTTCCCTGTACAGTTGGAATGAAATTATCTGTTGCAGATTGTCCTAGATCCCCATCGGCGATGAAAGACACAAGCAGAGTTCCTTACCAGAGTGTAGTTGGAAGTTTGATGTATGCTATGGTCTGTACTAGACCTGACATTACCCAAGTAGTGGGAGTTTTGTGCAAATATATGTCTAATCCTAGTAGAGTTCATTGGGATGCAGTCAAAAGAGTCTTCAGATATTTGAAGGGTACCTCAGAGTATTCTTTGTGTTATCATGGTAATTTGGTTGGAGACGTGATTTCCCTTGATATTTATGGTTATGTGGATTCAAACTGGGCAAGTGATATTGATAGCAGAAGATCCACTAGTGCTTATGTTTTTACTTTATTTGGTGGTGCAATTAGTTGGATGAGTAAGCGACAGGCTGTGGTTGCTTTATCCACTAAAAAAGCAGAGCATATAACATCTACTTATGTTGGTAAAGAAGCCATTTATCTTAAGAGATTGTGCTAAGATATTGGAATAAAAAAAGGAGTAGTAAAGTTTATTGTGACAGACAAAGTGCGATATGCCTAGCTAAGAACCCGACATTTCATGCTCGGACCAAACACATTGATGTTTAGTAACATTTTGTCAGAGATATAGTCAAAGATGGCAAGGTGAAGCTGGTTAAGGTAGAAAATTTGATGAATGTTGCAGATTCTTGAACTAAAGGTGTGAGCACAAAGAAGTTCAGATGGTGTTCGAAGTCTATGGGCCTTATGGCCCCTAGCAATTAATTTATTGTGTTGATACTCCCTTTTCTCTTGCAAGGTGTTCGACAAGTGGGAGAAAGTTGGAAAAATGGTGTCTCAACCTTGTATTTACAAGAGGTAACTATATATAGAAACTTTTCATTTGAGCATAGAATGGTGCAAAATTCTCCAAGAAGCTTTTGGTTGGTTAGATAAGCATGGGTAAAGTTTCGTTGCAAGATCACAACTAGTTTTAAAGATATCAAAGTTTTCATTTTGGAGGGGTGTGATTAGAGGTTTAAACTTAATTTTGGGGACTATATACCCTCCGAAATGCCCTGAAAAGTGGTCGTAAACGGTATAGAGGTTTACAAGGTGATAAAGCACTTCGCGAGCTTTCTGACGCTTCAAATGGTTTGTCAATAGGACACACTGTTCACAAGTTATGGCCTCCATATGTTTGGACTCCTGAAATAGGAAATACAAAATGCATCAGACACATAAATGAGTTGTAAAAGGGAGGGACACATGTTGATGTGTGTTTTAACATGTCATAAGGCATCTAGATTGGAGATAAGGTCAGCTATACTTTATTGGGTGGTTTTTGCCCATGGTTTTGTAATACCATTTAACGGTTTCTTATATTGTATCTCTTGTATATGAGGTGTGTGAGATAGAGGTTGTGTGTAAGAGTTTTATGGATATTGAGTTGCCTCTGAATCTCTGATTAGTGGTACTCCTATGAAGAGCTTGCTCTGTAAGTATATTGTAATCTATAATTGATTGTTGAATAATATATTGAGCTGCTTTTGGAGTGTGGTTTTTTCTCTCAAAAGGGCTTTCCCCACGTAAATCATTGTGTTGTGGTATGAATGTTGTTTATGAATATTTATGTTAAGTTTATATAACTGTTGTGACGATCTGTAAAAGTTTTGTATAGCCCTCCTCTCAAGGTTAGTGTAGGAAGTTGTTCTGCTACTTAACTTCCTTACAGGACCTATAGGGACAAGAGTACTAAATGTTGAAAGGTGTTTTATGTTATTCATTGATGATTATTCTAGAATGACATGGGTTACTTTCTTAAAATAAAAATCAGAAGCACTAGATAGATTTAAGGTATTCAAATATATGGTTAAGATTCAACTAGAAGCTAAGATCAAATGTTTAAGGTCTAATAGAGGAGGAGAATTTACATTAAATGAATTTGATAGATTTTGTGAAGAGCATGGTATTAGGAGGCAATTATCTGCACCTAAGACTCCACAATGGAAAGGAGTTGTTGAAAGAAAGAACAAGACTTTTGTTGAAATGTCTAGAACTACGTTAAAATATGTTAACCTATCTAATGATTATTGAAAAGAAGTTGTGCATATTATTGTATATATTATTAACATGGTACGAGTAAGAGTGAATCACACAAAGACACCCTATGAACTATAGCATAGAAGATCACATACTGTCAAATATTTCAAGATCTTTGGAAGCAAGTGTTACATCAAAAGAGATGAAGAGGATTTGGGAAAGTTTGATGCAAAATTAGATGAAAGAATATTTTTTGGATACTCTACAAAGAGCAAGGCATATTGGCGTTACAACAAAAGGTTCAAGAAGACAGTGGAGAGTACAAATATTAGGGTAAGTGAAGAATGGTATCATGTTCCACTTGACCCTGAGATTAAGATAGAAGATGCCCCTATTGTCATGGAAGAGAAGGAAGACGTAGAAGATAAAGAAGAGTCAAATACAAAAGAGAAATAACCTAAAGAAGCAACCAAGACATATGTAAAGTATGTACAAAATAACCATTCAGAAGATTAGATCATTGGAGATAAAGACAAAGGAGTTTAGATAAGGAGAAGACTAGTTGAGACTGGTGAACAAGCAAATTTTGGTTTCTTATCTAAGGTAGATCCAAATACTTTCATAGATGCTAGCAAATATGATGGATGGATGAAGGTAATGGAAGTAGAGCTAAATCAAATAAAAAAGAATTAGACATGGGAAATGGTACCTAGACTGGTGGAAAAGAATGTGATAGGAACAAAATGGGTGTTGTGGAACAAGTTGAATAAAGATGGAGAAGTCACAAGGAACAAGGCAAGACTGGTTTGTAAAGGTTATTCATAATTTAAAGGTATAGATTTTGAGGAGACTTTTGCTCCAATGGATAAGATGGAAACTAGAATAATGTTTAATGTATTTGTTGCATATAATAACTTTAACGTATATTAGATGCATGTCAAGTCAAATTTCTTGAATGAAGAGATTTAAGAAAAAGTTTGCATTGAACAACCAGATGGGTTTAAGTTGTTAGAAGATTTGGATGTGGTTTGCAGACTGAAGAAGGCAATTTATGGACTTGAGAAAGCTCCTAGAGCTTGGTATGCAAGGTTGGAGAAATACTTGTTGTAGTAGAATTTTAGGAAAGGTACAACATATAGTAATCTTTATTTTAAGGTTGAAGGTGATAAATTGTTAATAATGGTAGTGTATGTTGATGATATCATTTTTTGAGGAGATGATGATGTTTGTAAAAGGCTTGCATAAAAAATGCAAAAATAATTTATGATGTCAATGATTGGTGAGTTGTCATTTTTCCTTGGTCTTCAAGTAGCATAGTTAGAAGATGGTATTTTTATTTTTCAAATCAAGTACATCAAGGAGATGTTGAAGAATTTTGGTATGAAAATTTGTAAACCAGTTGGAGCTCCTATGGATATTGGTTATCATTTGAACAAGGATGATGGATTTTCAGGAGTTGATAAAAAAGTATAAATCTATGATTGGTGGATTGTTGTATTTAACTACTTCAAGACTCTCATGATCAAGCAGTGAGAAGGATATTTAAAATCTTGAAAGGGACTCTGGATTTGGTTTGTGGTATTAGAAGGATGATGATTTCTATTAGAAAGATTACATTGATGCTAATTGGGTTGGATGTGTTGATGAAAGAAGAAGTATAAGTGGTGGTTTATTTTTCTTGGGAGAGAGATTGGTCTCTTAGTTGAGCAATAAGCATGATTCAATGTCATTATCTATAAGAGAGGCATAATATATTCCGACAATATCTTGTTGCACTCAAGTCATGTGGATAAAGAAAACTCTTAAAAATATCAAAGTGATGTATGATGAGTCAATTCCCATTATGTGTGATAATACAAGTGTAATTAACATTTCAAAGAATTTGATAATGCATTAAATAACTAAACACATTTCTATCCATTATCATTTCTTCAAAGAGAAGGTTGCAGAGAAGGAAATCAAACTAGAATATATGCCTACGAAGAATTAGATTGTAGATATATTCACCAAGGCACTATCAAAAGATGCCTTTGAGCATGTCTGGCAAAAGTTAGGGGTTATTAACCCTCCCTCAAATTAGAAGCATAGAAGTGGTGCATCATTCTATGGGGAGAATGAAAATTTATCCTTTGTCACTTGGATTAATGTTGTGGTTTCTCTTAGGGGGAGTAATAAAGGTTGTGATTTCCTGGTTGTAGGAAAATGGTTGTAGAAGAGAGATATCCTTGTTAGAGGGAGTGTTGCAGATATTAGAGTTATACCTAGAATGGGAAGAAAGAGTCACAAAGATCAGGTTTGTAGTGTTGTGCCCTTTGTCCTTGATGTCAAAGGGGAAGTTTTATTTTGGGGGTACAAGTGATACCATCAATGACAAAGCAGGAGATTGTTGCAAATATGAGTGTGATGTCATTGATGTCAAACTTGTCCAGTGTTGTCATTTATGCCACAAGTGAAGATGAGTTTGTGTTGTCTATGATTGTGTGTAGTGGTGACAAAGGTGAAGGAGAAGTTCTAGTCATGCCTTCAGTGCAGTTGTGGTCATTATTGTCTATTTGTTTATTGCCTATGGTACAGTCCAAAAATGAGTGTTTGGATGTTGTTATGTTGGCTAGAGGTAATGTTGAGTGAGAATGGGGTGTTTCAAGAAGGTGATAGTATTGGAAGCCACAATATGCAAGAAAGAGTATTTGAAATATTTATGGAAGACTGCTTCGCATTCCTCCAAATTTTGAAGATAATGACTTGTGGTTTTAAATTTAATGTCAATGTTCAGTGGATGTTGCACTATCATGTTTTTAGGTTCTCAGTTGCTCAGGTGTTGAAGTTGGTTATTATAGTTTGCTGACGCCGAGGTTGTATGTCAAGACTGGTTCAAAGAGTGCTCCACATTGCTCTATAGTGTTGGTTAATGTGTTGCAGCTTGGAGGAAATTTTAATATTGTTTGTGAGGTGTTCTAGATCATATTTTTGGAGTTGGTTTGAATAACAAGTGAAGTTATGTTGTTCGGTGTAGTTAGTTGTGTTGGTCTTTGTCTGTCTCAATTGGTTTATCTTATTTGGATCATATGCTTTTGGTTTAGATGTGCATGGGAGGTTGAGTTAAGGTGTTTTTATGGGTCTTACCATAGCGTGTGAAGATCCATAGTGAGTAATTTGCATTGGATGATGTTTTGGGGTTGACTGGTTAACGTGTTTTATTGTTTATCTACATGTTACGTTAGTTGCTAACTTTGGGGGATGTGTTAGTGTGTGTGGTTCATTGGAATCAACTTTGAAAGACTTCTTTTGATGTATTTAGGTCCCCTTTATCTCTTGGGGTGGACCACATTTGGTGTAGTTGCTCTCGATGGTTGACCTAGTGAAATTTATGTATATTCCTGTGATTGACCTAGTCGAGGGTTTTAATGAATAAGTTAGTATATGAAGGTGTGCAAAAGTGTGAATTGGTGCATGAATTGATTGTGAATTATGCACAAGCATATGTGGAGAAATAGACGTGTAAATTTCAATTTGTGATGTTCTTTGATGATCATATCTTTTAGTGTGATAGAGTTTTGAGACAGTGAATGTGTGAGTTGTGTTTGCCATGATATTGTTCGCTTGATAGAGTGATTCAAGGGCAGTTTCATGAGTAGGAGATCTTGTTCATTTCAAGTCATCATTTTAATATACCTACCAAAAGATAGTGTGTCCTTTTGGCAGCTTGTATAAATCTGTATCTTGCCTTAGAGAAGTGAGATTCAATAATGGAAGCCCATTGTATCTTGTCCTAGGAATGTGCATCTCAATATTGCAAGGCTATTGTATCTTTCCCTCAGGTTGTGTGCCTTGGTCTTGCAAGTCCAAATCAGGAGCAATGAGCTAGCTTGGCCTTGAGCCTAAAACATTGCGATTAGTTATTCACATTGTGGTTTTTCCATGCTTAGGGTTTTCCACATAATTTCAGTGCTCTCTTATGTATTGTGTTTTGTGGTTTCATGTTTCATTATTGCAAAGCTAAGATAATTGTGCTTTTGAGTTTAAGGGATTAAAGATAAATTGGTTTAAGGTATGGATAGATTCACCCTACTCTTAGTCTTGTGGTGTTTTCAACAACACGTTCAACCATATTAGGCAGATAGGGCACCACTGCAATTTGCACTTGAGGAATTATGAATTCATTTTCTTGGCTCTTCCTTTGTCTCGCATAGTTTTTTCGTGAATCAGAGTTTTGAGTTTGTTTCTCTGTAGGTTGAGAACCCCTAAGGAGTTACCAAATATGTAGATTCATTTACATCAATCCAAGGTTGTCATTAAAGTCATCATTTTTCTAAGGTTTACAACCTTTATCTTTTCCTAATGTTGACTTTTTATAGCCTAGGGACTAAATCCTAATTTCAATGAGCCCGCACCAAGATACGCCACTTGGCGGCCTAACATAATTTGTTGCAATACCATGACCCAAAGCTCTCTTAAGGCATGCAAAACTACCACTTGTCAACCTCACACACTCTTATTATAAAGTTTTATTTTTCGAGGCACTCACCTTGGAGGTCGCCAAGTGTCACCCTTGCAAGTTTTTTAGAGGGAGGAAAAGATGAGGATTTAATGAGCTCTGCCCATGTGCCATGTGCCCAACATGCAAGTAAGTTAACAATATAGAAGAATGAGGAAAAGAAGGTAATGATCTTTAAAGCCATTTCATTGAAGATGGTGAATTAGTCTAGGTGGCACCACTACCATGTGCACAAGGAGGAAATACTAGAAAGGGAATGATGGGTTCAAGAATGGTTTCAATGATCTTCATGATGGCATTCACACACAATAAATATGCATAGCCTCTTTCAATTGCATTTTTATTAGTGGTTAGATAATTCATGTTCTATTTAAGCTCAGAAGCATTATGTATTAAGGTTTCACCATCTTTAACTATATACTTAGACTTTGGCTTTATCTTATCTATCAATGAAAGGAAGCATATTAGACTGTGCCTAGTTCACCTATTTTGAATGATTTAAAGTTCTATGTCATTTATGAGTAGAATAGCTTGTCTTAATTTTTAACTCTTATGATTTCAATTTGAATGTATGGACTATCAAGTCATTTGTTACACTCTGTTTGTTGTCTATAGTGTTTGTAATTTGATATCATATCATGTCATTTGGTGAGTTGGGAATTAAAAAATTGATATTGATTGGAAATATGTGAGAAATTTGCATTCTGACAAGCCTTAATAGATGCTTCTCCCATAAATATCTAGATATTATGTTTTGTGTCTATAAGACCTTATGCATTTTGTTCTCTTTCTAATAATGAAGAGATAGTGATGTTTTGTGCTTATGATTCAGAAGTTGCATATTTCTTATTATGCAAGTAGATTTTAAAAGTATTGCAAAAAGCTTTGGTGCTTTGCCTTAGATGTAAAATTGTTATTATGTTTCTTTCTATCCCTTTTCCCTCCCAAAAGAAAATTCAAGAGTTGATTTCTAAAATCTTGAAGGCTATCCAAGGAAGCACATTTAGTCCCCCATTCATTGGACCTCCCATAAGGTTGTGTCCTCATAGGTGTAAACTTTAGGGATCAACATATTTTAATTGGCCTATTTTAAAATATCATCGATGTTATTGCCACGTTTTTTATAGTTGTGTAGAATAATAGGTGACTTTTGCCATAATAAAGAGTACTTTTTTTGATGTTTTAAACCTGCTATCCCCAAATAAAAAAATTAGGGGTGACCTGCAAATTTTTGGCCCATTTGTACTTAAAAATCTCTATGCACGTATTTCAAGATGTTACTGTCATCTCATGTGCAGTAATTGTGTTAGATTTACTAGCAAGTTCCTATCCTAAAAAGTTCAAGGTGAAAATCGGACCTATAAACCTGATTCACACCGTTTTGACTTTTTAGGTGCAAATTGGGTTCGTAGGTCCGATTTACGCCTTCTCTTTGTTTTCTTTTGCACTTAGGTGCAAATTAGGTTCATGAACCCAAAATGCAACTCGACCTAGCCATAAGTTCAAATTGGGTTCATGAACCTGCTTTGCATCTATTAATTGCACTTCATGTGGAATTAATGTCTCCTTTGCTAATTTGTTTTAGGACTTATATTTCATTTTAAGTCTTTTTGGCTCGTATTTATTCTTGTTGATTTGTTGTTTTGCTTGAGGTGAATACGTGGAGCATTCTTTTCCTTCGATTTGTAGGATTTCTCTTTATTTTATTGGTACGTTCCTTTTTTCTTATGGTTTTTCCTCGACTCTTCTTTGTTTTGTGCCCTAGCTAGGGTGTTTTGTTTTTGAATTGCATCTATGTCTCCCATTGGTGTGGTTGGGTTTGTAAACCCAAACCACATTGTTTTTATGGTATTTCAAGTTTCGTATCTTTTTATTGCCTCTCTATGCCCTACCCATAGTGGTATTCGGGTTTATGAATCTAAATTCCATCATTTGTGGGTGGTATTCGGGTTCATAAACTCAATACCACCTTACTCTGCATCATATGCCATGTGAGTGATACTGTTCAACTTTATTGGGCCCAACAACATCGTTCACATGGTGTTGTTTGAGTCTATAAACCTGAACAATATCATTTGTTTTATCCTTTGTCGTAGTGGTGAAGTTCAGGTTTTTCATCCCGAACAACACCACTGGCTTGGTGTTGTTTGGTTCGATGAACTCGAATAACATTATGTTCATATACCTTTACAAAATGTGTTTGGTGAAGTTCAGGTTTGTAAATTCGAACCACACCATTCCGTGGTGGTGTCTGCGTTTACAAACCCGAACTTCACAACCTCGCTCCTCCCTTACATGGTGTATGAAGGGCCAATAGGTCTAACCTACACTTGGTCTATCAAAAGCACTGTTTAGGTGTAGTTCAGACCTATAGATCCAATCAACACCAAGAATATGTTTTTCCTAAGTGTAGTTTGGGTTCATATATCCAAACTACACCTAGCCTTTGTTTTTATTTTTTTAAGTGTAGTTCAGGTCTACGATGTAATGTCCCTGATATAATTAAATAGTCAATTGAAATAATTTATTGTATGGCCCTGTATTTAATAATATATTTTAGGCCTTTTTATTAATTAGTTAGTTATAATTTTTTTGGTGTCGACCCGTTTGTAACCCTTCGGGAAACTTCCTGGAGCCTATATATATGCCTGAGTTAGTCACCGTTGTCGGTAGGCGAATTTGGTATTTTCCTTGTATGTGTGAATTCTCGTTGGAATTCAGTTGTTAGTCATTTTTGGAGGTGGAAGATCCTCCTTACTTGGCATCTGTCGTTTCCATGGGAGTAACTCCTCACCCTATTCTGCTTCTATTCGGTAATCTGTTGTGCGTACATTATCAATATAATTTCTCTTGCATGTGCAAATTTTCGTTCTGAAAATAGAGTCTCTTGTGTTTGGAATATTAATAATTCATCCCATTACCCTTGCTTTGTGCAATACCGAACTGCCGAAGTTTGGAAGGCTCAAGGGGTGGGACTTGATGGACAATCACTCACCATACGACCCAACACCACCATATGACCAACACCACCGTACGCCCAGTTGTACACCCATCACCAACTTTACGGTCAAAGACAGTACTTATCGTACGACTTGGCACAACCTCGCCATACGGTTGGCACAAACACCATTGTATGCCTTCTCTGTGGTCTTCGCACCTTGCTGAAGGGGGTTTTGTGAGTTGATTACCTCGGGTACATTACAGTGGTATCAGAGCTAGTGATTTTGCCAGCTTGTCGGGTAGTAGATGCAGGTGTACACCAGAAGCAGGTACCATTTTGCCGATAGAATGGGGGAACCACATAATCCTGCCAAGGAAGTTATGGCTCTATTAAGGGAGCTAACCAGAAGCCAAGCTCAACTCAAGGAAATAATGATCAGAGGGAAACAACGACAAAAACTCATGGAAGATACATTGAGTCAATTGGAATCGGGAAAAACAAATGGAGGGAGCGATAATTCAATAACTGGAAGGTCAATCCCACAACGTTCAAATTCCTGACCGTTGATGCCAACTTTTCCCCAAAGAACTGAAGCACTGCGTAGGGAGCAAGAACCCACTTTCCAGGAATTGTAAGCACAATTGAATCAAGATTGGAGGGATGCAAACCTCGAGGGATACATATCCTTTAAGGATTATGTCAATCTCTAGATGAAATACTCAGGCAGCAGAAGTTGTGGCTACTATGGCTACTATAACAATGATATCAAACAAAAGGTTGGTAAGATTAATTTGTCACCTTTTGATGGGACTAGAGAAACCTCGACACGAGATTGGATACAAAAAACAGATACCTATTTCCAACTTAACCTGATGCGTGAAGATGAGGCTCTCAAATTTGTTGCACTTCACCTGGAAGGAGTTGCTCACGAATGGTGGCATCATGGAATGGTCACCCTCGACCACGATCAGATAACTTCATATGCCATTCATGGAGAGGCTTATAGACCATTTTGACGGAAGAGATCCTGAACTCAACTTCAAAGAGTTGGCTCAACTGAAGCAATCTGGACTGGTGGACAGTTACATTACATAATTCTAGAGACTATCCGTGTTGGTAACAAGTATCTCGGAGAGGAGATTGGTGGTCTTATTCATGGACGGGTTGATGGAACTATTGAAGGGTTGGGTGAAAGGGTTCAACCCCATCACACTCTCTAAAGTGATTAAGAAGGCGTGTGACATGACTACCTCATATTCTTCCTCTGAGAGTTACTCGGATGACAAACCACCCCTAGCCCAAAAGAAGCCACAAGGCAAAAACTTAGGAGAAGGAAACTCTGCTTTACTTGCAAGGAGTCATGGGAACCAGGGCACCGATGCTTAAGCATTGAAGTGGTGTCTGACAATGAAGAAGAGAATGAGGAAGATGGTCAACAAAGCACGGGGAAGGCTAAGGAAAACATAAATCATGTATGGAGAATTTACACTCTGGTCCGTAGGGGAGGTGCCATTGCCGCTCCGACCAGCACTCCAGAATGCAGTGTGTTTTGGGTTTGCGGTACACTCCTAGGGTAACTAGTCATAGTCATGTTGGACAGTGGGGCCACTCTCAACTCTATCGACTCATCACCAGGAGGTGTTAGCATACAGAAGATCATGAAGGGTTCGAAGTCAAGGTGGTGGGAGGAAATCTATTGTCATGTACTCATCTGGTTCCATAACTCATCATCACCATGGGGAACCACGATTTCTTCGTGATTGATTTGGATGATACAAATGTCAACTTGGGCATTCGATAGATGGAGACCCTTGACAAGTGTACACACAAAGCTTCAAGAAGATGGAATTATCATTCGAAGTGGATGGCAAGAAGGTGGTACTAAGGGGAATTTCCAATGGTGGCGTGAGGTAAATTTCAGCTAGATGGATGGAGGCAATCTTCAGACATGATGACATCATTTGGGAGAGCGAACAGATCGAGGAGCATCAGAGTCTGCAATTGCTTGAGGGAAAGCAATTTTTGGGTTGGGAGGACTGTAATGTCCCCGATATAATTAAATAGTCAATTTAAATAATTTATTGTATGACCTCGTATTTAATAATATATTTCGGGCCCTTTTTTTTAATTAGTTAGTTATAATTTTTTTGGTGTTGGCCCATTTGTAACCCTTCGGGAAACTTTCCAGGGGCCTATATATATGGCCGAGTTAGTCATTGTTGTAGGTAGGCAAATTTGGTATTTTCCTTGTATGTGCGAATTCCAGTTGGAATTCAGTTGTCAGCCATTTCGGAGGTGGAAGATCCTCCCTACTTGGCATCTGCAGTTTTGGTGGGAGTAACTCCTCACCCTATTCTGCTTCTATTCAGTAATCTGTTGTGCATACATTATCAATATAATTTCTCTTGCATATGCAAATTTCCATTCTGAAAATAGAGTCTCTTGTGTCTAGAATATTAATAATTCCTCCCATTACCCTTCCTCCATGCAATACCGAACTGCCAAAGTTTGGAGGGCTTGAGGGGTGGGACTCGATGGACAATCACTCACCATACGACCTAGCACCACTGTACGACCAACACCACTGGACACCCAGCTGTACACCCATCACCAACCGTATCATCATAGACCATACATATCGTACGGCTTGGCACAACCTCACTGTACGACTGGCACAAACACCACCATATGCCTTCTTTGTGGTCTTCTCACCTTGTCGGAGGGGTTTTGTGAGCTAATTGCCTCGGGTACATTAAATATGAACGTGGACTACACCTTTGAGACACACTTAACCTTATGTGTAAATTGAGCCCATGAACTCGAATTACACTAATTACACACACATATAAGTAGGGTTCGTAGGCCTAATTTACACTTGTTCTACCATGATACAATGAGGGTTTTTGTAACTGCATGATCTTGTTTAGTTCAAATGATCAAAATAATTGATGATTGTTCTTCTCAAGTATTGATGATTTCTATATGCTACAATGTTATTCTTGTACAGATGATAGAGCCATCTCCAAGCAAGAAGACCATGAAATTAAAGAATCAAGATTCACATCCAGTCTTCCCACCTTCATTTGTATCCTCAAATATTGATCATATAAGGGATATTGAAATAGGTCATGTGGACCTAGTAGAATTTCTCAAGAGGATTCAACATCCACCCTCATACTATAAGATGAAGCCTACTATAAATAATGGTATTCATCTGGTCTCAACATTCCCAATGTCCACTCAAGATCCTAAATTTGTTCTCGCGACTGCAAATCATTTTGATCCTGTTAGCAGAAGCGTGAAGGATACTAGTGGCAAGAAGATAATCAGGTTTGATGAAGACTTATTTGACACTATCTTCAAGTGTCCAAACATTGAAAAGTATTCTAATATCACCATGCAATCGACACATGCTTACCATGAAAGGAATTCAGATAAGTGTAGAAAGAATATGAACGACAATTGGTTAAAGACCTCAAGACCTACAATTGCCAAGTGGCCAAATGTTGAAATGTGGCGACTGATCAACAAAGTACTGTACACTCAACACGTATCTTGTAATAAATCCTTAAAAAGGTTGACTTAGTTTTTGCCCTAAAAACGCATGTTACAAGCGGCTGGGATGCTTAAGGCATTGTAAGGTTGATGTACTTTTTTTGCTGGATAATAAGAAAGATTGGACGGTTGTGTATGGTGGACGTAACCCATTCAGGGTGAACCATGTTAAATCTCTATGTTATCTGTGTCCTATTTTATTTCTTTATCTTTTGTATTTAAGTCTGCATATAATTGTTAGTTCATATTTGCTTCAGATCTGCTTGAAACCCTAACACCAAAAACCTTTCACAAAAGTGATCTTATTGAAGAGGTCAATGTCTGGTTACTTTTATAAGCAGGGTGAAGGGACTTCCTACTTCAAATACCTATTATGAATGGATGTATCAATACATCCATCTCATTAGGCAAAATAAGGAGAAGATATTTTGGGGCAAGCAAACAAGTGATGCCATATGTGAGCATATAACTAAGGTACTAACTACCCCCAAGTTATACATGACATCTTATTTGGTGTACATAATGGCTTCTATGAGGCATTTACCAGGTTTGTCTACATCAGGAGACAAAAGGCAAGTCGTTGTGTATGAATACTATTCCCAATTGGTATTGAAGAATAGTTTTCATCATTTTCGAAGGGTGAATGATGCATTCTTTGGCTATCACATGTGCATGCTAAACAAATATGTATACAATAAAAGAGTATCATATCATGCATGGGAAGTAGTGAATTAGTACGGATGTATGTTCCTACAGTTCCGTATCTTCACCTACCTTAGGGTGGGATGCTTTAATGGTGAACCTTTTATGCTCCCAAGGTATCCATCAGATAAAATTGTCTTGATAGATTTAGCTCATCAAATGGTGGTAGTACATGGAGCACAATCTGGTTCATCTAATACAGGTTTAAAGTTCTCATTGACTATTGGTGGATGCTCTATCAAATCAATCTTCAAGGCAAGGGCAATGGAAGAATAAATGAGAAGAGTAACTGTGAGATTCTTCAAGGTGAGGAGAGATTTTAATTATAGAGGAAAGAGGAATACATTGAATAAAGCATATGTCCATGTACATCGCATTGAAGACATTTGCATTGGTTGTAGGATAGAGCACAATATTAGGAAATTTGATTATTGCTAGCTCACAGTTGACCAAATCAGAGAGCTTGATCTTGCAGATATCCCAGATTATCTTGAAGATGATGGTAATATTCTAGATCTTTTCTATGTAGAAAAGAATTTTTCTTCAACACCCTTTCCACTCATTCAATGGTCATGGATAGAGGCTACATCCATCAAATAAAGATTCCAAAGTATTCTTGCAAATACTAATGTTTGGATTTATAGCAAAGAAATCTAGTTGAAGCCTTTCTCTACTAGTATTGATGATAACACTGCTAGACCTATTGGTAAAAAGTAGAACAAACAAGATCTTGCTACTCCTCAGAAGGTTCCAAAGTAGAAATTCATAGTTGGGGATAACGAAGGAAAAGTCCAAGGAGAACCATCCATTTCAAGTGTTCAGGAGGCGAAAGAGCCTGAGGTATAAGGTGAGCATTTGGATGGTGAACCTTTTGATCTAAATCCCATTGATGTTGATCAACTTGAAGGTGAGGAGGAGGATAATGAATAGCATGATGATGATATGAAGAAGATGGATTACCACTATCTTCCAAGACTTCTCAATCAGATAATTCCCACGAGTCCCTTCCCCAGGTATCTCTTTCTTCCTCAACCATGATTCATGCTCTTGTTTCTACCATTAATTCTGAATGTTTTGGATCCACTGTAACTTATATTACTCTTAATACAGTTGTTCATATTCCTTCCACTAGTACCGATGAGTCTACCTTGGACACCCCTCATGACAATATTAAGAATGTTTTCTCCACCTTTCCAAATTTGTCTGAAGTGTTAGCCACCATGCTAGATGACTTTGACAAATTTATGATAGAGGCTAGTCCTAGACCTAATGAGTCATCTCTGGAAAATCCTCCCATCGTTGTTACTACAACTTCACCTATTGTGGCTACTACTTCTCAAGAACAAACAAATCCCTCTCAAGCTTTAGTCACAGGTGTTGATGATGATTCTTCCTTACCACCATGGTTGTTCTCCAACGCTCCTAAGAGGAAGAAACAAGTCATTTCTCTACATGATTTTGATTTCAGTAAGCTCATTTCCACCAAACCTAAGACTAACAAGAAAGCTAAGACCTTATCAAGGATAAACACAGACAAGGCTAAGAAAAAATATGCAGAGATTGCCATTCCTCCTGCTGATAAGGACATTGATCAAATTTAGGACTTAGATTATACTATTACTAGGGTTGATTTGGGTAAGCAAACTCATGACTTTGTCAAAGGAGATATTCAAACAATGTTAGATGCTCTCATTGATAGATCTATGATGAGGACAAAATCAAGCAAGATAAACTTAAAGGACAGGTTGAACAACTCACTATTGTTCTAATCAAGGTGACCAAGTCCCCTGAAGCAATTGAACTAGTGACTTCATCATTGGATGAACAGGTCAAAAGAGAGACGAGCAAGAAACTTCACATATCAGAGCAATGGGTGAATGGATGGATAGAATGATCAATCAAGGAGCACGACTCCTAATTTTAGCTATCACCATAGTTAAGAATCTTGACACTGTGAAAATTGAGGTGGACAAAGCTATAAAACTCTTCTCCCAAGAGTTGGAAACACAAGAGAAGGACTTTGATACATGGTTGAAACTTGAAGATTTCAACTTAGATGTTCTTGTAGAAAAGGGTGTCATTCCTTCTCGAAATATGTATGTTGAGCAATAAGAAGCATTGGAACATCAATGAATACTCTGGAGCGACTTATCAAAGACCCAAGAAATGTTCAGAAGGAATGTATGGATAGAAAGAAAGAGATTGTTGATAAAGTATTGAAAATTCCTTTCACTTTCTTAGATGAAAATCAGAGAGTTTTTGATGTTGATGAAATCATCAAAGAATTTAGTTTGTTGCTAATTGCTGAAATTGAGAGAGAGAACTTTTCATTGTCCTCTATAGAAAAGTTGGTTGATCTCCAGTTCATTATGGATTTCTTGGATTCTCTCTTGAAGAAACATAAGAAATGTTGCATTGATTTGGGAGATTCTATTACACGGGTCAAGGTCATCACCGGTCATACTCAGGGACCCGATGGAGTCCAAATGAAAAATTCTCTACAAAAGTTTGAACAATTCTAGGAACGAGATCAACATGAAGATAATTATGCTTAGATTATTTTATGCTTTCTTAGTGTCATTTTGAATAAGCTATCGACATCTCATGTGTCATTCTATGTATGCACTAGTAAACATGTAGGATTGCACGTGTCCTAAGTCAAATATATGTTTCTACCTTGATTTAGTCACAATTAGTTGTAACTTTTCCCTGATTGTGTGCATCATCCCTCTTCTATATATATGAGGGATCTTTTTGTAATAAACATATTTTGGCTAATACGTTGAAACATCTTTTGAGCTTGTAGTGTATTCAAGAAGTTTAATCAAAGAAGAAAAGAAGTTGCACCCAATCTTTGTTTTGGGACTACTCTATTGTGTGAGGGAATGTTCTTATGCCATTCTTTTCTACTTTCTTTGAGATTATATATTTCTTTGTGAAAAGTATTTGAGTTGAAAGAGATAACGTAAAATATTGTAGACTTTGTGTTATGATATCTTATTTAAAAAAATGTATTAAGTGGATAACAAGGTGAAGACTATGTGCTTTGTTAAGTTATCTTATTAGAGTGGAAATCTTTTGTGATATATTTGGGAGTGTAGTGTCATAAAATTGTGACCCTAGCAATTTTTGATTACATTAGGGTCCTCATGTACGCGAGATCGAATCCTCTAGCCTGATTGGAGACTGGAGATTTCTCAACCCTTAGAAACAACTTCTTTCTTGGCCTTTGCATCACCCTGTCCGCACTTTGCCCTGGAGAAAGGGGTAGGATAGGGGAGTGGCACCCTTGTCCTCCCAGGACAGGGGCGTGGCACCCCTATCCCTGCCCTATTTCGGGGCAGGACCCTTCCTAAGGTTGCATTGTTGGTTGTGCATTGGGAGGGAAACTCCCCCGATGTCGGCCTGTGACGAAAATTAAATCCACTAACATGTATTTAAGGGACATTCATCCTCTCATTTGCATAGGTTGGATAGGTCAAAGTTGGATAAGGTCATGTTGCATAAGCGATCGAGCATTCCAACATTCAAGCATTCTTTTCCAACATTGAGCATTCTCAAGTCTCCCTTCAAGGCTAGGTGTTGCATTCAAGTCAAGGATTCAACCATTGAAGAGGAGATTGATTCCAACATTCGATTCCACACAAGCGTTTCTATCAGCATTGCTATCACAACCTCCCTTGAGGTGATTTACAATTTAGTCTTTCATTTACAGCTACTTGCAAGTACTTTCTTTCATTACTTGGTTAATTCTAAAACTGGGGTTTGACCTAAAGGCAAACCCCCAATCCCAACCCATTTTCCTCTCTTTTCTATGTGTAGGTTGCAAGTGCGTAATTGTACTTTCAGAATTGGGCTCCATTTGTAGAGGCAGAAAAACCCTTTTCGTTTTGTGGAGTTTTCGGAGGACCGTGTGCAACTTTTCCTCAAATTCACAGGATGACTTTGTCTCGACATATTACTGCTAGATCCAGGTGCACAACTTCATCCCATATTCCGATCTCAAGTTATAATCAATTCTTTGTCACTTTTGCACTACATAATTTAATCAATTCCTTTCCATTTCAAATAAGGAAGATGGGATCAACTTATCATTTCCATTTCATTTAGAATTCAATCTTCATCATTCATAATTCAATCTTCATCTTTGAAGGTTGAATCCAGTGATTTCTCCTCTCCTCTTCCAAATGTAATTTGGTGAAAAATGTTTGAAGGGTAATCAATAGTGAAACTCTCATCTCTCCTTGGAGGGAAAGGGTAGTTTTCCTCTTGATCCATCATTCACCATTTTTCCACATTACAGGGAGACTTTGTGCTTACAATATATCAATATTTGGGTTACAATGATTGATAGGATTTGAGTATTTGAAGGATACTTTGAGCTCTTTATATAAAAAAGACTCGTCTCTTAAGTCATTTTCAGAAAAGGAAGCAACGAAAGACTTTACGCTTTCATTGACACTTTGCTTCCAGTTAGCATATATTTTTAAGATTACAACAAGTTAAAATTGTTTTGTTGCTCTATTCTATATAGAGAATTAGAGAAATACTTGTTCTAAAAAAAAGAGAACTAAGTTATTGTATCGCCTTGAAATTAGTGTAAAGTTATCAGGTAAATTAAGAATATATATAGATTGCAGTAGAAAGGGGGAGCTTTCCCTTATAAATAGGAGAGATGATATCTTGTCTTCTGAGATGTATTGTCTCACACACTGTGGTGAAAATCCACATTTTGTAAGCCTCGTCGAATTTACAAAATTTTCATCCAACAAAACCTCCCTCATGTTTGATGTCAATTACTTAACACTATCCTACTTGTAACTTGTTGGGTGTAGTTTACTAAATTATTTACCATCTTGAATTCTTTGGTAGAGTCTTAAAGTGACAAACACTCCAAATGTGCACCCCATTTTAATTTAAGTCCTTTAAATATAAGTGCAAATTACACTTTTCTAGGACCCTTTATATGCCTTGGTATGCTTTAATTAGCTTTTTTCTATTTCCTTGAAGTTAAAAGTACGTTTTTCTTCTATTTTAATCTTCTTTTAAGAAAGATGACTGGATTTTCTTAGACCTCTTCCCCACTAGGTAGTTTTTCTCGATTGTTGATCTATTCTCTCTTCTTTAATTTGTCGATGAAGATCATAATTATTTATTCCTCACTTGAGCTTGATGTGACCATGTTTTCCCTTCATAATCATTCTTAGAAAATGCGATGGTTGGATAAAATTTTGTAGACAAACTAGAAGTACCATGAGTTTAAATGAATTTGTAGACAAATGCGAGAATCGACTAACAAAAGAATATTAATAAGAGACACATATATTGAGTTTCACAGGGATGCCAACAATCCTCGTTAGGTGTGCAATTTATGAAAATGACCCTTGATATTATAAATTCCAAATCTAAAATCTTAGGCCTAGCCTAAAATATCCCTCTATTTAGTCATTTTGAGTTGATTTGAAAGATTATACATGTTAAGTTGCATGTTAGGGTGTCATATTTAAGGACAAAGCCTATTTCATTTAGAACATCTTGCAAATATTCAATGCACATCTTACGCTTAGCAATAAATGCTTTATTATTTATTACATTATATTTATACCATTGATATCTACATAGTATCCTAGGTATACTGCATTAATGCTTATTATTATTATCAATCTTTATACAAAGCCATTAAATTGGTATTTTAGGGGTTTGACCAAAGGGAAACATATTTTTGGTCTTGATCACACCTAATAACTTTTATGCATAAACACAAACAATGATTAAGATGAGTTGATGAAGAGCATAGTTTTTTTTTATAGAGACTAGCTTTAAGCAAGGGATTAAATTTACAATTATAAGCTTTTTTTAGTTGCACAAGTCACTTCTATAGTCATGAACATGACCCATTGTGATAGACAATAATTTTACAAATTCTAAAACATTTGTTTAGGAATCGCCATATTTACTACACTACAATGAATCACTTTATAACATATGTCACAAAATATTTACATTAAATTTCTAACAAAATTTCTATATTTAATATTCTGAAAATTTATTTTAAAATCTTAATCAATCTCTAACTTTTATTCTACATATCTGTTTGTTAATATTTATTAATTAATTTATTTCAAAATCTTATACAAAAAGATATTTCATTTCTTTACAATATCTTTACTAATTAAAATAAAATATATTAATTCTTTTGACAACTCTATCCACTATTACCAATTGAAATGAACAAATAACTAATATTTGAAACAATGTAGTGTAACATGAAGCTATCAAATCTAAACAAACTCAAATATTACCCTCACTATAACCTCACTAACTTTATTCAATACAAAACTACTAATTGCATTTCTCCATCACAAACGGATCCATCGAATGAAAATATATTATTAATTCATTTGACCTTAATTTAGTCCTATTAAACAATTCTGAATAAGACAAGCAATGAAATAAAAGAATCCACGCAGGAAAATTTTGTGCTCACGCTCATTTAAAAATGGCCACCAAGCAACAGAACGCAAAACACAAATCTTATAGTATAAATACACAATGAAAATTGCCATAGAGGTAGCGAAGCCTTCGCCCTTCCTGGGATCAAATCCCGACTGAAACCTCAAAGACTCAAATCCATTTCTGTTCTAGATTGGTTAGGATTGATTTTACAGGTTTTCTTCAATGGCGTTTGAAATACTGGATCCGCGTGGTAGGGGGTCCAATGTAGCTGGAGGGCGATATAGAATGAGTTTTCTCGAGAATTTACCTGCAGTAGAGCAATTTCGTTCAGAGGAAATGAATATGGTGCAGTTAATTATCCCTGTGGAGTCTGCCCATAGGTCAATTACTTACTTGGGAGAACTCGGCTGCTTGCAATTCAAGAATGTAAGTTGGATCTCCTCATTGTTTTATTAATTAATTTTCTCCTCCTGGATCCGAAAAATGAAATTGCATATTTAATGGAATAAAATTTGAATATTGTATCCATCGAGGAGGGTAGTTCTACAGAAAACTGGTTTCCCTTGAGAATATTTGTAAATTGTCTCGATAAAGAAAGTGATGTCCGTATGAGAATTTATTAGAATTGCTGTTTTCTCCTTGGATCTTGGTTTGTTTGTTGCATGTAAAACGGAATTGCGATTTTTTTTCTTCGTAAATCTTGTGCTAGTTGTTATTTGGAATTGATACTGCCTAGGTTAAGTTTGGAACATTACGTTCCTGCAGGTTACAGAACAACACCACCATATGAATGGTAGAGTTATTAGCGGACTTATTGCAGACTAAAATGAAATTAGTGGGATTATTAATAATTATTTTGTGCTCAACGTGGGGTAGTGCTTCAAAAATTCGTGGAATAGACAAACAATTAAAATAATTGGGACATTAAAGATGTCCCTATGAGAATTTGGAGGGTTGAATTTTTTAGATTCTTTAGTCGTGATGTTTGAACAATGGAATTGGAATTTTTTCTCTTTTGGTTAAATTTAAGCGAGGTTATTGTTTGCAATTATCGTGGTATGGGGCAAGCTTAATCGCATTCTTAGAATTTGTAAACATGGGTCATGCTCAAATGTTTTATATAGTCATTTCATGACAACGTCACTGTGTCTGCTAGAATTAGGAGCCGATATAATGCAGTAAAAAATGAAATTGATTTTGAATGGCTTTACCAGAACCGATGACAAGATTGAGTCTCTTTTTCCATTGGTAGTTGACTCCTTTGTAGGCACACTCTCTGTCCGGTTTCATAACTTATTCACCAAAACAAGTGTTAAAATCAGTAAAAGAAAAAAAATAAGAAATTGAATTTAAATGAAATAAAATTGAACTTTTTTGTGCTTGAAGGATGGCAATGCTGCATAAATAAGATGTTATAGACAATGTTCTAAAACAAATGAGCAATTTTTTTTTTCTACCTGAGAATTTGCTGGGATGGTTATTTTTGGATTGGTAATTAGTTGTAATAGGATATCTGGTAAGCAAGGGCCATATTCTCTATATATGTGAACATGGTTGTGCCACATTATCATCATGCTAACCCAGCTCATTCATATCGGAGTTGTTGGATGCCCTATTGTAGTGAAAATTGACAACATCAACAACAAAGTTGTTAGGATTGTCAATATCTATGCCTTGAATGATGCAGTTGAAAAGAACCTTCTTGGGTGGTGGCTTGTAGATGAATTCCTTGAGGCTTAGTGGGTCTGAATTGTTGACTATAATATGGTTGAGATGGTGTTAGACAAACAAGGTGTCCTCCCAATGAGATGGGCAGCTGGTGAGAGGGAGTCATGGTTTTATATGCACAACAGTTTGGTCTTTCATCTTGGCCACCAAACTACATCTTTGGTATGTTACACTTGGTCCAACTTGTGTGGTTGGTGGAAAGAGTAATGAAGTCACTTGATTGTTCAATTATTCCACACGATTATATTTCTCTTTTACTAGCTATTGTACTCTTCCGGTTGAGCACATGCTGGATATTCCACTTTTTGAATACTCCCTAATCTGTTTTTGGGTGGAGTGGGGTCTTCAGGAGCCCAAAATTGAGAAAACACAGTTGTTCTTGAACATGTCATTGCTTAAACATTGGCCCATGCTTGCTCATATCAAACGTGTTTGGAACCCAGTGCCATGTTTGAAGTGTGACATGATGCCATCACTTGCACTGCCTGATGTTGAGGATCTAAGGCTGCTATTGGCTGGAATTGGCCACAAGTCTTATGTGGCCATGTCTTTAGGGCTCAACTGGCTCTTTTCTTAGCTTGAAGTGGTGCCCTTCCACAAACCCTTGCAACTTTAGGTGGCAAAACTTTGCCACTAGGTGTAGGTTGTTGATGATAGACAACCAAATTAACTCAAATCAAATTTAGACTTCATTGGTTGAATTTTGGCAATAAAGCTTCCAAGGATTTTTCCAAGCCTTGCATGCATGTAATATAGCCCAAAAGATGCTATCAGGGAAGCAAATAAGCACATTTTAGAGCATCTCAAGATTTTTAATGGCCTTTTTCAACTGTACAAAAATGTTTTCAAAGCCAAGATCCTTCATATGCTTATAAGGTGGCACTTGAGCAGTGTTTGGATGTAGCCCTTCGTATTCTTTATTCCACTCAACTAAGGGCTTACAACAAAATCCTTTCTCAGGAGGACCTCCATTTGGCCATTCTTAGCATTGCCAATGATAAGGTGACTAGTTGTGATGGTTTCCCATTCAAATTTTACAAAATACTTTGGGATGATGTGGGACCTAATTCACACAAGGTTTATCTTAAAATTTTTCATTCAAGTCATCAATCATAAACAGAATTTATATTAAATTCATACATAAGGCTAGATATGTTGAGCTAATATGCAATTGAGGACCTATTTTGCTGAATGTCTCCTTCAAGATCATTGGGAAGGCTTTTATGCTTTGTATTTGACATCTCCTCTTGTTGGTGGTGCACTCAAGGCAAAATGGTTTTGCTAAGAGCAAATTTATCGTAGACAACATTATTGTTTTTTGGGAAGTTATGGAATGAGCTAGGAAGTCCAACCAACAAGCAAATTTTATCAAAATTGACTTTGAGAAAGCCTATGATAGAATTGGATGGCCTTTCATTTAGGCCATAGTCATTACACTTGGCTTTGGCATTGACTTTCTTTAGATGGTTAAGATAATGTTTGTTGTTGCTTTTTCTTGCCTTATTGTGAATAGAATCCAATCTGAGCAATTTGGACTCTTCCGATCTATTTGTCATGGCTGCCCTTTTGTGCCAGTGCCCTATCTGTTGGCCGCTGAAGGATTTGGATGTCTCTTTACATTTCACAAAGACATGCCAAAGGAATTCCCCTCTTAGGCAACAAACCCATTATCTTGTCAATGGTCATTTTGTTGACAACTCTTTTGTCACTCTTATTGAGGATTAAGACAACATTAAGCAAGTGTTTAAGTTTCTTGCCACTTTTTGCTTGAGTTTTTGCTCCAATATTCAATGAAGTAAAACTCGATTTTATAGGTTACCCATCACTCCTTTGCTTAATTTGGCTTTATATGTTTGGAAGCAAATAGGTTTTTTTCTTTCTTTTTTCTAAGATTGCAAGAATCATGTATCCCCCCTATAAACTGTAGTGCACTTGGTAAACTTTTTAATGTTATTAGTGTCATTGGCACGACACGGCCTTTGGTATCATGTGGGCTAGGGGGAGATTGGACCTCGTGCCTACCATAGTAAGTTCTTGCCAATTGAGCCAGGCACCTAGTCCATTTGGAGATTAACAATAGGAAGGTTTTTAATTTTTTTGGGATCCCCTTTGCCTTTCAATCTTGCCCATCTATGCTTTTGACGATATGTGATTGATGGAGTCAAGAGTAGAAATTAGCATACTAGATTACCAAGCTGGTTTTAATTTTTGGTAAAATCCAAATTTGCTCCAAAGTTCTTGTTGCCATGCATGTTTATTACTCTCTTGGGTGTCTTCTAAGGCATCTTACCCAAGCTAGAAAGTCTACTGTGTCATTTTTTTTGGGCCAATTCTGACTGCAACAAGGGTTTTCATAGTGGCTTTGGATTTATGTTGTCTTCCACAAGATTTTGGTGGCCTACGGCTTAGTGATGTGAATTGATAGGGAATTGTGCTTTGTGCAAAATGGATTGTGAGTGCTTGTGGTGGCAATGAAGATTAGAAAGTCTTTTTAATGACTTGTACCTCTGTAGGTTCCCTTTATGGTAGACCAAGTTGAATTGGCCTTGACTTTCATTCCCTTGATAAATCTTAAAGAACTTTTTAGCCAAAACATTCATAAAGCATGGGAAGCTATCAAGCCATGGATCTTGTGGAATGGTGACGTTTTCACAATTGCTTCTATATCACTATAACACCGTATCAATCAACAACAATGTAATTCAGGGATGTGTCCTGTTGATGTGTTTTTTATGCACAAAACATTTCAGAATAAAATACCAAGGTAATTTACCCTCTCTTGAACAAAATCACCTTAGATGCTAAGAATAAGATCAACTAAAATGATTCCAAGGTTTCTACATGTCAGGTCTTGACGAGTGGGTAACTCAATGGTTGATGTGAATTGCTGTGTTTCACTTAGGGGCTTACGCAAATGTTTGGATTATCATGAATGATACGGAATAGGTGTGCTGACAACTTAAGATTTATCAATATGGCTCTGGATTTACTTCTTACTAAAAAAAGGACAAAAGGAATAGGGTTTAGGAAGTCTATTCTAAGCCTAGGAATGCAGGAAATGATGAATGGATAAAGTGGAATCAAACCAGGCCAGGTCTCACAATCAGGTATTGACACAAGCTTAGTGCAATCGTCTAAGGTATACTTAAAAGATTTTTAGGCTATCACCATCAAACGTTGACACCATCCAAGTTGATGTTGGCGGCATTATTGTACACGGGAATAACAGTAGTTAATTATGTGTAATTGTTTTGGTTAGTTGGCAACTGAGGGGTGGAAGTTGCTATGCGACGGTTGGCGCTCGCACCCCCTCGGTACCCTTTTATACTTTGGAATGTAACTTGTAAAAGACACTTATTTATGAATAGAACATCTGATATACTTTGTCTGCTATTTACAACATTATTCTGTGTTATGTTCTTTATGTCTTAAGTTATTCACCCGAGAGGGCAAACATTTGGCGCCGTTGCCTAGACGAACTCGGGAACGGAAGACACGGATGGCGCACAGACACAATGGGCCTACCCGTTGGTGAAGTAAACCCGGAGGCCGATGACGCGCGGATATAACTTTACACAGGAGAAGACATGGCAATGCGAGAATTTTCAATTTTGCTCTAGTTCGCCATTCAGACATACGTTCGACGAGAAGCGGCGGAGGCAGAAATCCCACCAAGTGCCGTGTGGACAGCGCTGGAGGTTAGCCCGACAGTAAACCGGTTGATGAACCACCTCCCCTGGTTGCTTGCACAGGCATCGCTGGCACAACAGGCCCGCCTGGAGGAGATTGCCCAGGAAGAGCGATGACAACAAATCCTGCAACGCTACGAAGAGAATAGCCAACGGGAAACGGAAAGAGATGGCGCCAGGCCAGGAGGGAATTGAACCGTGAACTTCTTATTTTCAAATAAAAGTGTCATTGACACGAGTTGTACTTGAGCAGATGAATTAATAAAGACATGTTTTGATTTAAGAATTGAGAGTAATGGAGATAATGCAACCGATACAATATACATATTTGAAAGACTAGGGAGGGGGGTGAGAAAGCGTCCCTGAAGCAAAAGTGTGAGATGTCGGTGTCTGGTCCGCCAAGCAGGTGCGGAGCTCATATACCTGCTGAGTGCGTGCAGCCACATCCCGTTCCGCCACCAGTACCTTCTCTAAAGCTGTCTTCACCATGTGTGCTGCTTCGAGCAACTCCTTCTCTTTTGTATCCACTGCCTCCGTCGCGCAAACCAACCTAGTCTGCTCGGTTGCCAGACGAGTCTCTACCTCGGCCTTCGCTGCCCGAGTCTCAGTCGTCTCTGTGCGGGCCATCTCTAGCTGTGCCAACAACTGCGCCCTCTCGGTTGCCCATGAGGCCTGCTGACTGGCCACCTCCCTCTCCAACGCTACTCGGGCAGCCTCCCTGACTGCAGACTCCTGCTGTGCACGCCTCAATGTATAATAGGCATCCTGGTAGACCTGCTCGATCTCGCGGACAACTGCCGTCACCCGACTCTCCACAACGGGTTGACACAGCCTCCAAGCCTGGAGCATCTCCTCTGTCTCCGTAGTCGGCCGCCCCTGAGACTCAAAGCAGGTAGAAAAGGCTGTTGGACAGCCCACCCGCATAAACTGTAAGACTTGCTCTAGCTCCACCACCACCTGTTGCAATGCTTGTGTCTGGGCGGCGGCCACCACCCGCCTACCCCTCGTCACCATATCAGCCATGTCAGCGAGATAGGTCTCAACATCCTCCCCCGTCTGTGCCGAAGGCTGTGAAGTCCCTGGTGGAACGGTCACTGCTGTATCCTGCTGTGAAGGTACCGCCTCCGCCACCGAAGGTGCACCATCTCCTGGTGCGTGCCCAGTAGAGGCGACCTCCCTCGCCTCGTTCCCAACTGTGAGTCCATGTGCGTCCCCTGACGAGTCATCCAAGTCGACTACCTCCGCTCTAGTCTCTCGACACGGTGAGAATACAATAGCTCCCTCCGGCTGTGCCAGTGTCATCTGAAACCGCTGTGTGAGCCAGCTCTGCATAGCCTCGAGGTCAGCACGCATCTCCGTGACCGGGGGATGGTTCGCTGTCGTCGGCTCCTCCAACAACGAAGCAGAAACAGTCACCATAGCGTCACTACCCACGACGTCCAACCGCACGTGAGGCTCGGTATCCTCCACCTCCGTCGGCCCCTGCTCTTCAACGACCACTACTCGATGCGGTGACTCCTCCGTCCCTCACTCTGCCATGTCCTCGGTAAGTGCCGCTGTGGTTGGGCTAGATGGTGCTCCCTGGTGCTCGTGCTGGAGGGGACCAAGTGTTACAGGTGTGTGGCTCTGCCCGAAGGCCGGAATATAGGTGCCGCCTACTCCAGATGCTGGCACAGGCGTACCCATCGGTAACAGAGGTGGATTAAATTAGTCTCCTGGAATTTGATGACAACAGAGTTGGACAGCGTGGCTAGAGCCACGAAGAGTCGTGGAATCCGTAAGACTTTTGTTGCAGAGGGCCACTGGAGATGCATTATGGATGTCATCAAGAGTAGATTGACAGGGTCGGGTAGGGCGTCAGACATTGCCCTCCCTCAGATTATGCTGATGAATGGGCTGATGAATGGCATCGTATATGACTGGGCCACGTTACTGGCAGAGTGTATGTATGAACTTGTAAAAGACATTTATGAATAGAACATCTGATATACTTTGTCTGCTATTTACGACATTATTCTGCGTTATGTTCTTTATGTCTTAAGTTATTCACCCGAGAGGGCAAACATTTGGCGCCGTTGTCGGGGAACGAACCCGGGTCACCTGCTTTGAGTCTCAGGGGTGGCCGACTGCGGAGACAGAGGAGATGCTCCAGGCTTGGAGGCTGCGTCAGCCCGTTGTGGAGAGTCGGGTGACGGCAGTTGTCCGCGAGATCGAGCAGGTCTACCGGGATGCCTATTATACATTGAGGCGTACACAGTAGGAGTCTGCAGTCAGGGAGGTTGCCCGAGTAGCATTGGAGAGGGAGGTGGCCAGTCAACAGGCCTCATGGGCAGCCGAGAGGGCGCAGTTGTTGGCACAGCTAGAGATGGCCCGCACAGAGACGACTGAGACCCGGGCAGCGAAGGCCGAGGTAGAGACTCGTCTGGCAGTCGAGCAGACTCGGTTGGTTTGCGCGATGGAGGCAGTGGATACAAAAGAGAAGGAGTTGCTCGAAGCAGCACACATGGTGAAGACAACTTTAGAGAAGGTACTGGTGGCGGAACGAGATGTGGCTGCACGCACTCAGCAGGTGTATGAGCTCCGCGCCCGCTTGGCGGACCAGACACCGACATCTCACACTTCTGCTTCAGGGACGCTTTCTCAGCCCCCTCCCTAGTCTTTCAGATATGTATATTGTATCGGTTGCATTATCTCCATTTTTGTAAGTCGCCTGGAGACGACTTTTCTTTTTGGGGGGGATGATGTTGGTGGCATTATTGTACACGGGAATAACATTAGTTAATTATGTGTAATTGTTTTGGTTAGTTGGCAACCGAGGGGTGGAAGTTGCTGTGCGACGGTTGGCGCTCGCACCCCCTCGGTACCCTTTTATACTTCGGAATGTAACTTGTAAAAGACACTTATTTATGAATAGAACATCTGATATACTTTGTCTGCTATTTACGACATTATTCTGCGTTATGTTCTTTATGTCTTAAGTTATTCACCCGAGAGGGCAAACAGTTGATGCTTGTCAAGGGACGAGTAATAGTTGAAGTTATGCTTACTCAAATTGTAGTTGACCACACAAGGTGCACTTACCAGCGGCAAGAGGCTAGTGGTATGGATTAAGGATTCCACACAAATAAATTCAACAAATCTTCCACTCAAGCTAACATACGTGAAAATAAATTCTAATCTAAATTCTAATCTAACTTGGAGGAATTGAGAATCATGAATGCAAATACAACACTTGAAGAGCAAAATCACCAACAATTGAACAATGATTAGGATTCAAATAGCTGTAGCATATACCAACAATTCTACAAAAACTCTCTCTTACAAATGAGAGACAAGGAGGCATATATAGAGTCTCTTACAAAGTGGATGGCCAAGATTGATCTAAGATCAATGGTCGAGATCATGCCAACAAAACCCTAGAATTGCCCTAATTAGGGTTACATAAAAAATGGTGCTACCAACATATGGCCCAATGAAAAGATACCTAGTCATCAAATAGGGAATCTTCTAGAAGATTCCTCCCTGCATCTCTCTCTCTCTCCTAGCATACTCCAAGAATCTAGCCAATACTGAATCGAACTCCTCCATGGAAATGCTAGGCAAGGTATCCTGTTGTAAATCAATCACGTCCAGTGAATCCGAGCAAGCATTCAAAGTGTTCTCCCATTCTGGCATGAGCTTCTGCAAACTATGAACATGAATCAACAAAGAGACCAAGTCGTCTATTTGACTCTTCTTCAAAAAGTCCAACTGGCAAAAATACATAAATTTCATCTTGTCTCTTAATTCGGCTAAGTGTAAACCACTAGCATCACTAACATCAACACCCAATAATTCCTCAATCGAGGCAAGGATCTTCATCTGAATGTCCTGAATTAATCCTTCCATCTCCATACAACTCGATTGGGTGTTCTCATAAGTCGATTTCTTCATGGCTAATGAACAATACCAGCCATGGAAATCGTATCTGTCTCCATTGTGCACAATGTTCTCGCTGACCAAGGTGGAATCAGGAATCTTCTTCAAAGCCTGGAGGCGTGGAATAGTCATCTCTTGGATAGGTCGGAATTCTTCCCAAACTCCCTCCAAATACTGGATTTTGAATACAAGCCCTGTTGTCCTATCATATGCATGGACAAATTGAGTAAGGAAATCGTCTGCCTGCTTTCTTGTGCTTTCAATCCACTTTTCCACCTCTGAGTGTGTACCTCTCGCTACCTCGCAGTGTGAATGTATTCCATGGTCAACTGCAATAGGGGAAATAAGGGTGGGATTTTCACGCCTTGTCCCTGCAATATACTCTCTAAGTCTGATATTCTCTTCTCTGTACCTTTCATTCTCCGCAATCGCTCTGCCTAACCTTGCATCGATTGCCTGGAGGTTTTCACCAATCTCCTGGAATTCCTACTTTCTGGATGTACGACCAAGGGTGAGTGAAGTGATCTGGGAATCTATAGGAGTAGCAATGTCTGCTATCACGCCTGCAATAGGAACAACAATCTGCGCAATCCGCATTCTTGTCTCATCTCTAGCTATGTGCGATAAAATCTCCGCTCTCTTGGGCTCCTTCTCCTTAGCACTCCTAGCTAGGTAGTCATCAATATCATCAATAGGCTGCACCTCTATCATTTGTTTACTTTTTTCCATACTTCTCATCAGCCATTCAGGAATAGCAGCCATCTCCATACCATCATCGAGACATACTTCTCGATCAAGTCCTTTCAATGCCGAAATAACATCATCATTATCATCAGGATTATTCCTGGTCCAATCATATACCTCATTTCCCAAGCTAACTTCCAAAAGGATAGTAGGGGATTCCGACTGATCATTATTCTCATCAGGAGGTGCAGATGTCGCTGTGGCATGGAACTCTTGAATATTCTCTGGTAGTATCACTGTGTTGGAACACTGCTGAGTCTCCTTATTCTGTTCTATTACTTCAATCACTTTGATTGATGAGACACTGGGAGGGGGTGAAGGAATGATAAGTGGAGGAATGATAGTCTTCTGTTTCTTCTTCACCTCCTCAATCTTCTTCCCTCTGGCCTTGACTTCTCTTGACGTGTTCTTCCTTCTCTTGGGAGTTTGACTCTTTTCGTCTGCATGAATCCTAACATCACTGATAATCCTCTGATCATCTTCGAAAGTAGACTCTTCTGGCTTCATCCTTTCATAAGTGAAGGGAACACCCATGTCAACTAACTTATTCATTTGTATATTGACCCATAGGCGGGAGAAATTCAAGACTTCTCTCATCAATATATTTAGGTCAATCTCCTCTGACTCTGACGAATTAGGCAATAGGATTGTCTTCTTCATTTCACTCTCATACTGTGGATGTGTATGATCTCTATCATCTAATACCTGATCAGGAATGAGGAAAAGTCCACACTTCCTCATGAAATCCATTGACATTTTGGACCACATTCTTCTCTTTTCTTATATGTAGCAAATCGATAGAATATAAGCTCCTCACTCGCAGTGCTGGTGGCTATGGCGGACTGGCAAACCTTTGACGTCTTCCCAACTGAAATAGGGAATGTCATGCCTGTCCTGTGCTTCTCTCTCTGAATAACATCGAACTCTAGAAGTTGTCTCACCACTTCCAACAATATCATTCTGTCGGCTGGATACCTAGGAAGTCTGTAGGGTTCGGATTGAAACCCATGAATCCTTAGGTATGTGAAAATGGGAAACTGTATATACCACGATCCATACTTTTCTATTAACTCTGTTGCCTCCTTGGACAATCTTCTATGGATTCCGCCTTGCAGCATCCGTGTGATGTACATAGTGAATGCATCATTCACTCTCTTATAGTCTTCAATTCTATACATGCTCAGCTGGGGGTAGCACTCATGACTCTTGAACTGTCCTTGCCCATTCCCGACTTCACCTTTGCATATTAATCCTCTGTATGAAACAAACCGTGCAAGCAGGTACACCAGGTAGGAAGTCATGGCGAATGACTTGGACCACTCTACATTCCTCAGCTGAAAATCCAGGTTGTCATTTATAATCTTGGACCAATTCACTAGTGTTCCTCTAAGACAATCCTGGATGAAGTAGAACATCCATCCATCAAATATTGCTCCCTGCGGCATCCCCATCACTCTGTTGAGTAGGAATATCAAATCACTATATTCCTCCATAAAATCTATGCACATAAGTGTCTTGGGAGCCTTGGAATGATGAGACCTAGGCTCAATCATCCACTCTTTGTTAATTAAATTCTTGCATACACCCATCTTCTTCATGTATCTTTCTGCATAATCCTCCTTGGTCACATCTTTCATGTCTGTTCCGCGTGGAATTCCGAACACCTCTGTAATAGCATCCTCAACAAGGTAGGCGATGACAACGCCCTTAGGACTCTTGATCATTCTTGTGAGCCGATCGTAACATCGCGCACACTCTAGGATAAGCTCACTGCACTGTATGGACTGGAAATCCAGCGGCATGGAAAATGCCACTCTTCATAACATTCGCATATGCTGGGAAAGGAACTTGATCTCTGACTCTGAACATCCGACGCTGCATCTGATTGAAGTCTAGGAAATGCATGTTTGTATCAGTGATCTCCTTCCATCTGGATGAAATCTTAAGCTCTGGATAAAATCCAATCTCGAGCATCTTCAATAGTTTTTTCCTTTCCTTATATCCCGACTTTGACATCGCACCTGTACGAAGCTCGAAGTTAGACTTAGGAAAATAAATAATGTTCTTTTAATAAAATTCCCGACTTTCTAAAGATTTAGCTAATTTAGAGCATGGAGTCAGGAAAATAATCCATTCACTTGGTAAATTTTAGCAATTAAGTTCAAAGTGTGACAACACAAGGCATGGAAGCCTTCCATTTCATTAATACCTCCTTATGCTTAGAAAATATGCAAGTTAAAATGCAAAGGAGTAACCGGATAAATGATGACTAAGGAAAGGTGTGAAAGGTTGTGTTTTCACACAATGAATGTCTGAAGACACCTTCCGCAGTCAACAATGGAGGTCAACAATTCTGAAGACAACCTGAAAATTAGACTTTTAAAACATGTTGCAATCTTGAAAAATGCGCATCAGTTTAAAATCAGTTCTAATGACCAAAACAGTCATATTCAGGAATGTAAGTGTGGCTGGTAAAAATTTAATTTTTGAGCACAAGTCTGAAAATTGAATACTTCAGACTTACCAGCACCTTGCAAACTAGTCAAAAATCCCTGAAAATGATGAAAAATGGCTAAGGAATCATCTCCAAGCAAAATCGCCAAAATGGTTAGGTGGCTGGAAATGAAAATTTATGAGGACAACCGCCTAACAATGGAGTTTTCAGACCTGTAACAACGATAAAATGGTCAAAAAAATGCACAGAAAACTCCACAAAATACCTCCTAATGCAAAATGCCTAAGTTGGAATTGGCTGGGCAATAAAAACTTAAGTCTGAAAATTAATGGCAGCCATTAATGGAGGTCAAAATCTGAAGCAAACCTTAAATCTGAAGCGAATCAGCAAGTTGGAAATGATGGCAGCCACCAAGCATGAATAAAAATCACCAAAATATGGCACCAAATCACCTCCCAAGCAAAATCGAAATTTTCCAACTATGGCGCCAAACTGAAAATCTGAAAATGTTGTTAATGGCAGCTTGGATCTGCAGCAATGAAGGTCTGAACAACAAGCAAAATGGTGGAGGAAAAATCGCCTAAGTCTCCAAACATGAAATTGCCAATTTTCACCAAGAAATGCTAAAGTTTGAAAAAAATCGCCAAACTTAGCAAAATCGAAATTCTGAAACTGGTCTTTAATGGCAGCCAAGGGGAATAGATCAGCAAGTTGGAAAAAATGGAAGAAAATAAATCCTCAATCCCACACTTCACAAAAACGCCTTGCTAAAAATTTGCCCAACTTGGAGAAAAATCGCTTTGATGGAGACACCTGACAGAAATAATAATAAAATAATGCTAAGTCTCCTCTCATATATTTGCTTTCACCTCTCACTTTCACCACACAAGCAATGCGGGATAAAACACTTGTATAAATACTTGCTTGGTGAAAACCTAACTTGCTTCTAGAAGGTTCAAATATTAAATGATTATTGCAAGTTATTAAATTTTGCTTTTAAATTTTAAATAATCATTAATAATTATTTAAAAACAATTAAATGGGGCTTCTTTATTAAAATATTGCAATTTAAATCAAAATTAAGCCTCCAGGGGAAAATCGATATAGGTTGGGATTGAAAAATCCCTTTAAAAATCATTAAAATCGTCAAAAAATTCCCCATAAGGGAAAATTGATATATGCTTGGACAAAAATCCATGCATAACTTCATCAAAATGCACAAAAAAACCTCCCAGGGGAAAATCGATATGAGCTTGGACAAAAATCCAAACAAAAATACACTTGCAAACAATCACTCCCAGGGGAAATTCGATGGCAGTCTGGATTGAAAAATCCACACTCCAAACTCATTTAACTTGGAAAAAACCTCCCTGGTGGAATTCGACCTCAGTCTGGATGAAAATCTAGACTCGAAACTCTTCAAAATATTCCCAGTGGAAAATCAATCCCTGTTTGGATGAAAATCCGGACAAAAATCCTTACAAATGCTCTCAGGGGAAAATCGACCTCTGTCTGGATGAAAATCTAGACAAAAATCCACACTTAGTTGTCACAAAAATCCTGGTGGAAAATCGATCCAGGCATGGAATCATCCTCAATGTTGTCTGCACTTCAGCCCGCACTCCTGGTGGAAAATCAATGGCAGTCTGGATAAATCCTGACACTTAGCCAAATTTTAGCACTTCTAGGGGAAATTCGACTTGGGTATGGATAAACAGTGGGGGAAAATAGTAGCCAGTGTGGATTCCAGGGGAAACCCATGTGTAGTATGGATTTTGAGTGGGGGAATGGGTTGGGTAGTCTGAAATGTGAGGGGAAAAACACCTCTAGCATGGAATTTGACCCTTTAACCCCTAGAATATGAATTTCCCTTAGGATTTTATCATTTTAACCACTCAAAATCGCTTAGAAACTTTAAATTTGACCGGACTTAGGCTAATTTTCCAAAAATATAAGAGAAACACTAGGAAAATATTGGAATAAAGTGCGAAATCAACTTAAATAATACCTTAGGAGCGAGAAAACAACTCCAAAAGGTCTGTGAATACCTTGGCACTTTAAAATCACTGATGCGTGTGTTTAAAAACACGTTAACACTCGAAAGGTCAAACACTTAGGCAAAACTTAGGATCATTAAAATATCAACGTTTGCAACTTGATCCTATAAGTTCAAAAACCCTAGACGACACTAGGCATGATCAAAACTCCGAGACTGGAGCACGGGAAACGCAAAATTGCCCACTAAGCAGCCAAAACCCTAACCTAACAACGCAGAAAGCCGACAAAGAGGGGGTCCCCGTTAGCAATGGGGCGATGTGTGAAAAGGTCACAACATGTCCCCAGCTGCATTGGTGCCATCCCCGCTCAGAAATGCCTGGAGGATGTGGGGACAGGTGAAACGTCCCCCCACTATCCCCAAAATCTGCAAAATGTAGGAAACATTCCCATGGATGTTTGAGGAAACGTTGGAAACGATAGGGAACTGCTAGCCATCCTCTAGGACTCAACAACAATATGTTTCATTTTAAAAGAAAACATGAAAGACTGAAAAATAAAGGATTGTGGCGGCCAAGCTGCTGTTGCTCGAGAAGATCAAGCAAAAGATTGCTAACAATGCATTCTTTGTGGGTTTTTGCAATAGCTGGGGCTTCAACTTGCAGATGACCCTGTTAGAGGCTTCCAATAAGCTAGAGCAATTGAAGGTATAGGGCTTTATTTTCTCGAGCTCTTCCTTTTTGGGATTTTGTTTTTCTCAGGGCTATCTTATTGGAAGCATTTGGCTAGTAAGGACTAAGCATATTAGATTGGAGGTTGGAGGCATTAGAGGATGGAGGATTATTATCAGCTCAAGCTAGCTTCTTAGTCAAAGATGATACATTGCATGAGAAGCACCATTTCACATTTGTGTTCCTTCTTGGAGCAAGGGAGGACTTGTCATTTCACAGAAGAACTTGTGGGTGCAGTTAATGTATTCACCATGGTTCAGTTTCTTTTGTACATTGGAGGAGGGATATTGACACTTTCAAAGGAAAATGGACTCTTGGAGGAGAGTTGTTCTCTCATATGCAGCACTAGGGGAGGGATTTTGACACACTCGGAGGAAATGTGGACTCCTAGAGAAAAGTTGTTCTCTCATTGTGAATGGAGGATGGGAATATTTTATGTTCTCTTATGTTGTACAAAGGTTTTGCAGGTTTGATAGTTAGGAGATCCATTGATGGAGTCAATTTGGTGTTTCTTGGGTGAGCAAGGAGAATTGGTGGAGGTGCTTCATCAAAGTCTCCAAAATGGTTGTTGTGTTCAGTGCTTGCAGTGTTTTGTCCTTTGTGTGATTAAGACTAGGTTTAGAGTTTCAGATTGAACATTACATGTTTTCCGATAAAATATATTTCTCTTTTAGCTGTAAGCTTTTAGTTTTAGTGGTGCAAGTTTTTTTTGGAATCAAAACACCTCTTTTGGTCGAAGATGATTTTTAATCTACTTAATACATGTTCACAAACGAAGACCAGTGGATTTATATAGATAGGGCATAGGAATGAGAATGCCTCTTTTGGCCATAGACAATTTCACATTAACTAAAAATATTGTTATCAAATAAGACATAGTAGATATAACATAGCATTTTTTTTATTAAATATTAACTTAACAAGTTTATTAGCAAGTTGAAGCATTTACATTGATTTGCTTTCCTTATAAATATTCATGAGTATGCAGCATTGTGCTTCTTCATAGAAATTACTTGTTGCCAAAGGATATGCTCATGGATAGTGACATGGATGGAATCTTCTTAATGCTATGAGATGATATTAAGTTACTTCCTGTTTACCTAGACATGGTAATAGCAACCATTTGTTATTTAATTACTTTATTTGTTCTCATTGCAAAGAAAGTACTAGAAATATCATAATCATGTGTGTGATGTTGTTTCTGTTTGCTAGCTCTGTTATTTGTTAGGCTTGTGTGTTTCTATGCTACATTTTTCATTTATCAATTATTTGGAGTTAAGTTTATTCCTTTATGATTTGGAAGCATGAAAATCTCAGAGTCTTATTTTGTTCTCTGCAATTGTTTTGACAGTTGAATAAAGATAAGAGTCCATTTCAACTTACCTATGCTAATCAGGTACGCTTATTGTTTCTTAGTCTACATATCTTTCTTGTGCATATCAAGATTTATTTTGGAATTTGGCATCTGGTAAACTTTGAAAATCTTATTGATAGTCTTTGATTATTGAATGCATGTGAGCTGTTTTTAAACAAGGTGTATGACCATATTACCCCAAGTTTCTGGGATGGAGACACTAGGGGATGAGTTTTTTTTTGGGCCATTTTTGGGGGTGACACAGGATGGCCAGACTAACGCATGCTAGACAGTAAGGGCTGAGTTTTGGGGATGACTAGTTCTAAGTCCTTTCTTATAGTGCTAATACATGCTTAAAAGTTTATATAACTCTTTGCATGTAGCTAGGCAGTAGGAGCTGAAATAATTTTTATGTCTAGACTGTAAAGACTGTATGTCAATTAAAATCTGATGTTAGGGTTGAACATCAAAAGAAGGTTTTTAGTTAGTTATTAACCATTGATTCTTTTTGAGTAAATATTTTGTATATAAAAGTAAGTGCCTCACAGTTTTTTTTTTTTTTGTGTGGGGTGTAAAAACATCTACGAGCAACTTCACTAGAAATTTCTCTAGGCGTGTTTTGCAGGTTAAACGTTGTGGGGAGATGCTGAGAAAATTGCATTTCTTTAGAGAGCAAATAAGTAAATCTGGTCTATGTCCTTCAGATGGGCCTCTACTTGAAATGGACATTGATTTTGATGACCTGGAGGTATCTAAATTGATTTTCTCATTTTACTTATTGTAAGAGAATTACTATAACATATTTGTAGTCGTTAGTAATATTGTACCTTACATGTCTGCAGGCACAACTTGCTGAGTATGAGGCAGAACTTCAAGAAATAAATGCAAACAATGAGAAATTGCAGCGTACTTATAGTGAGTTGTCAGAGTTTACATTGGTGCTGGAAAAGGTAAGCTTGGATATTGTACCGTCCCATCATTTCCTTATAGTGATTACTTGTTTATTGACAGAAAAAACAGTGGTTGGAATATTATCAGTGGGTGATTGCAGTTTTTCAAATACAAATCTTGGTCTTAGTTTTATAACTGAATACTCTGTGGGCCTGTGGGGATCTAGACCAAAAGCCAGAAGTTGTATGATAGATTTTGGAAGATAAAGTGTAACTTGCAAGATGAAAATTTCTACAATTCTACCTAGGTAATCAAGAAGTTGAGACTGATTTGTGAAGTTGGAAATGAAATGGTCATCAATGATGCTGAACTAAATATGTGGTTAGTTACACCTCTTTTAATGTGACATTTTTTGCAACAAATTGTTGGTGTGTTTTTATGCACCTCGAACACAAAATAAAATACCAATGTATTCTATCCTCTCTTGAACAAAGACCTCTCAAATGCTAAGCTTCGTGATCAAATGAGATGACTCTAAGGTTTATACTATTAGGTCTTGACTTTATTCATGGATAGACTTAGTGTATTTGATGTGATATTGCTAGAATCACAAGGGGGACTTAAGTTTTGCATGAATCTTGCTGGAACATGAAGACTTAACTTGGAAAACAAATAGAAAAAGGAATTAAGGGTTAAGAAAGCTAATCTAATCCTGAAAATGTAGGAACTGATCCTTGATTAGGTGTGACCAAACTAAGCTTTGTTTCGCCATCAAGGAACAACTACACAAAACTGGTGCAATTTTTTAAGGATAAACGAAATATTTTCATATCACTAATGCACATCAACCACATGAACAATGAGCATGAAGTGATAGAAGTTAAGTTTTCACAAAAGTTCAGTTGACTACGCAGTTCGGTATCTTTATATACTTCCGAATGTAACTTGTGACGGGGGGACGATTATGAATGGAATAACATCTGATATATTGCATCTGATATCTATGGCGTTATTGTTCTGCATTACGTGCTTTATGTTTTAAGTTAGTCACTCGAGAGGGCAAACATTTGGTGTCGTTGCCTAGATGTACTCGGGAATGGAAAACGCGGATGGCGCACAGACACGATGGGCCTACCCATCGGTGAGATTAACCCAGAGGCCGATGACGCGCAAACGGAACAATCGTCGTGGGACGCAGAGCGTGATGGCAAGAGGCGAAGGGGAAATTGAACCCTGTAATAATCCCGACACAATGTTGAGATAAATTGTGGCCGAAAGGAAAAATAATAAAAGTTTTTTTTGTGTACATGACGTGTGCTTGCTATGTACGGAAGTGATTTATGCCCAATATATTAAATAAAGATAGAAATAAAAAAGCAGAAACAGACGAGTGGGAGGCTGCGCAGAGGGCCTTGATTCTGGAGCAACAAGTAGAACATAGACGGAGGCTGAGACAACTTGCCGAAGGGTGGCCTGAGGGGAACCAAGGAGGTGTCACGAAGGGTGCAGAAGCTGACGAAAATTTCTACGCGTTGCCAGAACACCGTAGGGTGCGGAGCCACGAAGAGTTTCTGGAGGAAACAAGGTTAAGGAGAGATCTAGTCGAAGAGACCCGGTATCGGTTCAGAAACTTATCCCTTACACCACAAAGTGAGGATCACCAAAGGGAGCCAGGAGTGGGCGCGGGTGACAACGAAGGGGAGGATAACCGTACGGTAGGTGCCACACTAGACAGGCAAAACACCGTACCTCCAGTCACCCACGCAGGACACACCACCGGCATCGGAGGGAGCGACGCAGGGGCACAGACACAGCCACAACCACCTCCAGGAAGACGACCCCCATCGATGGGGAGTAAACAGAAACTGCCGAAGTTCAATGGTGATGGGAAGGAAGATCCCGTCCGCCATTGTCGAACGTGCGAAACCATATGGTCAGCGAACGATGTTACCAACCAAAACGAATGGGTAACACAGTTCCCAACAACTTTAAGGGGAGTGGCCATAGACTGGTACTCAGACATGGATAAGGCCAAAGTCGGCACATGGCCCGACCTGAAGAAGGAGTTTGGGATAGAGTTCCGCCTCCTGAGAGATGACAATGAATAGTTGCCGAGATCTATGGAACGAAGCAGAACAAGAACGAGACTGTCCGAGCCTATAGTCAGCCGCTGAAGGAACTATTGGGAAAAATGGAGAGTCAACCAGCAGATGGGTTGAAAAAGCGATGGTTCGTGGAGGGATAAAGCATTCCCTCCGAAAGAAGATGAAAATCGTTCCACCTACATCGTACGAAGACGCATACAATAGAGCGATGGATCTCGAGAGCGAGACCAAGACATCGAAGAAAAAGAAGAAGAAGGATAGCTCGTTTGAGGAGGATGACTCGTCACAGGAAAGCAGTGGCGACAGCGAGGCTGGCAAATGGGTGCAAGCGCTCCAGAAAGACATGGAGCGAATGAGGAGGGAATTCAAAACAATGAGAAGCACCGGTCAGACTGAAGGGGACATATGGTGCACTGAGTGCAAAGAGGAGGGGCACACAAAGGGTCCTTGCTCGAAGAAGGCATTCTGCGAGATTTGCCAAGTGATGGGACACTCCACCAAGGAGTGCCCATACAACATGAAACCCGGAATACGCAAATGAACCAGGTGTTGTTCACGGAGCAGGCCACAATGTCCGCACTAGCGGGTAGGGGCCAACAAGCGAATAACAATGCAACCTCGGGAGGCTACCGAGATAACCGGCGGGGAGGACGAAACAACAATAACAACAATAACAACAATAACAACACAAGGAGCCGGATCCAATACGACTCCCAAGGTCGACCGATGGTACAATGCAGAGCGTGCACCCAGTGGGGGCACTTCGCCCGAGATTGCCCGAAGGGAGAGGCCACACAATATTTGTGCAAATGGTGCGGACTGAGAGACCACGAAGACGCCACCTGCTCGAAGTCCGGCGTCAACTTGCTCAATGTCGAGGAAACCAAAGAAGAGGAAGTGCTGGTCGTAACCCGCGCCCAAGCCAGACACGCAATGTGCCCTGACCCGGAGATGGAGAAGCGAAGGGCACGGGAAGCACGGGAAGAAGTTGAGAAAGAGATACGAGAAAGGGTGAAGGCGAAGGGTACGGCGAGTACTTCCAGCCGATCGGAGGCGGAGGATGCTATACTAAATCAAATTTTAAAATTAAAACTGGAGGTGCCTGTGAAGGTACAGGACCTCCTCCAGACAATGCCTCAATTACGAACGACGTTGCTGAATAATCTCTCCCAACCACGCACCAATACCAACCACCGCACAGATGTTCTTGGGGGGTCTGCAATAGACCCCATGCTGCTGGCAGTTAACACTGGAAGGAACCCGACCATTGTGGAGATGGGTATCCTTGGCACCATTCTAACCGATACCATCGTCGATGGTGGATCAGGAGTGAATGTTCTTCCAGAAGAAACCTGGCGGAAGTTGGGGAAGCTGACGCTGTGGCCATCTACATTCAATCTGCTCGGAGCAGATCAGCATGGAATCAAACCCATCGGGACACTGATGGGCCAACAAGTTACCATCGAGACGCAACCCTTCATTTTGGACTTCGTGGTAATCCCACTAAAGAAAAAAGGGTATGATGCGATCTTAGGGAGAGGGTGGCTGGTGGCAGCCAAGGCCACCCACAATTGGAAGAAGAACACTCTGTCTACGGAGAATGGAGGAAGGAAGTTTATCATAGACCTCGGGACGCAGTTGGTTAGTGAGGAACTGGCATCATCTTCGGAATCGGAGGGTGAAGGAGAAGGCAACCTGAGGAACGAAGGACGGGGTTGAAGGGAGCCCAACGACGAAGGGATTCTCAAACTAGAAGAGTGCTCCGAGGATGAGACAGGGTCATTGAACGGGCTCTTCCACTGGCAGATGGAGGATTACGAAATGTTCTAGAGCTACAGGCTCGAAGTAGAGGAACCAGAGCAAGCAACAGAGGAGGTGTACCTGTCGGAATACAGAGAATATTGGAAGGGAGACGCCTCAAACCTTGATGACGTAGATAATCCCAAGATTATTGGCAACGATTGGAACCCTGTGTGGAAGGCCGCAACCTTCAAAATCTTTATTATTCTTCTTCTTCTTATGTACGGGAAGGAGACCGTGGTTGCCGTAGAATTTGTGGTTCCAGGTCTTCGGATGGCCATTGGAAATAGACTTGCCACCAATGGATCCAAATTGAAACCCTACCATGCGAAGCACGCAGGAGACCCGAGAGGCCGGAGGGGGACCCGAGAGGATGGAAGGGGACTTGAGAGGCCGGGCAGGTGACTTGAGAAGCACGGGACCAACGCGGGAGACTCTTGGGTGAGGAAAACCGAGAAGGATGAAGGGCGATCCCAGAGACAGGGGACCCGAGCCGACAACTCTCTAGACAACTAAATTGGGAAATTGGAAAAAAAACAAAAACGTACGGCCGTATGGGTCCGTATGGTAGTTGATTGTACGACTGGGAAAAAATATATATATATATATAAAAAAGAATCCGTGTGGTCCGTACGACGACCGTATGAAAAAAAGGAGAGAAAAGGAGGCTCATCGTACGGTGGACCACCGGCGGTGGGACCACCGTGCGGTGGACCATCGATGGTGGGACCACTGACGGTGGAACCATCGTGCGGTGGACCACCAACGGTGGGACCACTGTGCGGTGGAACCATCGAACAGTGGGACCACCGTACGGTGGCAACACCAACGGTGGTGGGCACCACCGTCGTGCGGTGGACGCCGCCGCGGGTTAAAGCCGCGCAAACTAAAAGGAAGAAATAAAAATCCCGCACCATGCAACTCATGCATGAAGAAAGACACGCAGCCCACGCCAAACAAAAAACAGAAGAAGAGAAAAAAAAGGAGAGACGCGCACAACAACGTAGCCATAAGCGCAGCACCGCACAAACAAACACAACCGTACGGGTGGAGGGGTGTTGACCGCATGGGAAGGTGGCTGCAGGATTGCCGGTGTCAGTGTTGTTGTTGACCGTACGGGGAGTTTGTATGGCTGGGGTGCCATTGGGGTCGGGGACATTACAGTGAAAAAAAAAAAAATGACGACGAGATTTAAAATCATTCGATGGAGTCTGGAGCTAGGACACTGGAAATTTAGAGTGTAGAAGAAGGGTTTTGACATCATAAAATATCACAGAAATGATGCACGCCATGGACTTTCGTGTGGTTCTGAAGGTTGTGCCAGCGGGTTGTGGCCACCTCCATGCAGGAATGGTACGCTTTGAGGAACTTGGAGTATGTCTCGGCTGGACGTGAGGTTGCCTTGGTGGATGCACAGAAGGCTCGGGAGGAGCTGACCACCAGGTTGGAGGCAGTACTAGCGTGAGACTTAGCTCAGCGTACCGAGGAGTTGGATGCCGAGAGAGCAACGCCGATGGCTATCAAGGACAAATTGGCTAGGGAGATAGTATCATTTGAGTAGCAGTTGGTGGAGGCCGAGACTGAAAAGCATGTTTTGCAGACAAGTTTGGTTTAGGCACAAGAGAACTATGATGTCAAAGAGGCACTTGAGCATCGGATGGTAGTAGCCAAGGGTTTTCAGGCGAGGACGTAGCAGGTGTATGGGTTCGAGGACGCAGTAGGTGTGTGGGTTCCAAGCTCGACTGGCATCAGCAGTGCTGTTTAATGTCATCTCTATTTTGTATTTAGTCGTCCGGAGAGGACTTCTTTTCTTTTGGGGGGGATGATGTTAGCGGCATTATTGTACACAAACATAAGACTAGTTAATTAAGTTGTACTTGTCTTGGTTAGTTGGCAACCGCAGAGTGGTAGTTGCGGTGCGACGGTTGGCGTTCGCACCCCCTCGGTATCTTTATATACTTCCGAATGTAACTTTTGACGGGGGGGACGATTATGAATGGAATAACATCTGATATATTGCATCTGATATCTATGGCGTTATTGTTCTGCATTACGTGCTTTATGTTTTAAGTTAGTCACCCGAGAGGGCAAACAATTTCTTCTTTGTGTAATGCATTAACTCTCCATACTTGCAATGATCTTGGATCCTCTCATCTTGAAGCCTTTGTCTTGGACTACTTGCTTGTTATACTGGCAATGTTTCTTGGAGTTTTGGAGGAAATTCAAGATTGTAATAAGGTCTTTTCCTCATGTCGACTCTCCTCCATATTGTAGCATCTTTATCTCCTTATGTGATGAAGCTTTCAACCTTGATGTTGTTGTAAGGCCACTTGTGCTTGAGACTCAACTTCTTCATGTTGTAGTTACCTTTCCTTCACTACCTTCACTCTCTTGCATATTAGACCTTTGATGCTCTTGTTGATTCCTTTGATGTTTGAATGTCCTGAATCTTTGAGGTTGTGTTGTAATGAAGTGAATCTTCTCTATCATGTTGAAGGCTTTGATGCTATCTTCCCTTGGTGTGATCCACAGCCTATGCTTTCTTCCTCTTCTTTAGTCACCTGCAAAACAAACAAAAGGTCATCAAACACACTTGATATTGATTTTGCCAACCTCCAATCTGATATATAGTCCAAATGATGGTGAAATGATGAGCCAATTCCTGATTTCATGTCCAATCTTGACCTTTGATTAGGTTTTAATTTTCATCATGTGTTTCCTTCTACCTTTCAGGTGCATTGTGTAGTGTGATCTGCACAGATTGCATTGGGCACAAAATGCAATGCCACATGCACAAATGGCATTGAACACATAGTGCATGGTCAAGTGCACAGCAAGCTGGGCGCAAAATGCAGTTGGGAGTGTATAATGCGCTCAAGAGGGTTTGATACTTAGCCAACTTTTCAGGTTTTCAAGTCTAATTCTGCCATTCTGAGTTTTGAATGCTGCAAGCACTGATCATCCTTTCCTTTTGTTTTGTTCTCAAACTAACTTGACTCCCTACCCTCATCATGATGGGTGCATTTTACATGTGACCTTGCACAACATGGAGCGCATAATGCACAAGGGTATGCACTATGCACCCTAGGTAGGACTTAGGCAAAATTTCACAATGTTGATATCAAACTTATAGCCTCTTGATCTAATTTCTTGCCTTGGGTGCATTTAGATTAGGTTTGGGATCACTTTGAGGATGTTTTGAGATGTGAAGACCTAGGCGCACCACAAATGTAAGCATGCACAATGTGGGTGCCAAATGCATGAGGGTATGCACTAGACATTGAGTGTTCACACAAAGTAGACCTCCAACCCTTAGTCAAATTTTCATTGCAAACATCAAGCTGACTTCCTTGCTCCCTCTAAATTTACCACCCTAATCACCTTGGGCTAAGCTTTCTTTAAGACTTGGTGGAATTGATCCCTCTTTGTCTGGGCACAAAATGCACCCTGTCATGCACAAACTTGAGCGCAAAATACAGACGGAGCTGCACAACGCACCCATCCTTAGACTTAGCCAAGTTTTGATGGGATTTGTCTTTGAACTCATGATTCATTGCCAACCTAGCCATTCTCGGAAGAGTTTGACATTTGACTTGGTCATTGGATTGTTTTGGAGGTGCCCTAAGGAGTCTTAACATGGGCACAATTTGCATGTAGGAGGGCACAACATTGGGCGCATTGTGCAAGTGACCTTGCACTATGCGCTCACCTCTACACTTAGGCAAATTTTGTGAAGTTGTCATTTGACACTATAACTAATGGATTGAATTGCCCTTGGAGTGTATTTGGTTAGGTCATTGTTGAGTAAGGTTAGAGGCTCATGATCTTGGGCACAAAATACATCCAACAATGCACAACATGGGCCCCAAATACATGGGGTACTGCACTGTGCATCCATACCCACACTTAGATAAAATTTTACATTTTTGCTTCCGAACCTAATGGCATCTTGATCAAATGTGTTGTCTTAGGATCACTTAAGCATGCTTGGGGGTGAAGATACTTGGGCGCACCATACACATGCTACTTCACAACATAGGGCGCATAATGCAAGGATGTTTGCACAAAAGTCATAGGCTAGATTAGTCATCAATCATCTTAAGTGCATGATGCATAGTTGGTTTCACAAATCAATAGGATTAGCATGGGCAAATTATGTAGTAGTACTTGCAAAAAATCCAAGTGACTTCTCCAGTACTTAGTCAAATTTTAAGAAATTATCACTTTCAAGATTCTTTAATTGCTTGATTGAGTTGATCATCTCAAATACTTTGGGTGCATTTCATAGGGGTGTGTACATCATGGGCACATATTGCTCCTACTTATGGACAACCTAGGGTGGGATTCAAGTCTCCCTTTTGGTGCAGGGGCACTAGGCATGAAGACAACTTGGAGGACACCATGGAAGCATGACAAGGAGGTGTATGGGTCTAATAGACTCAATTATGATGTCTTGAAGCCAATTATGGCATTTTATTGTAATGATCCTAATGTAATGATTAATTGTCCTAATGGACCTAATAAGGCCATAGGACCAAATATAGGGTTTCATGGATATAGAATTGGGAAGGGTCTCAAAGGTGTTTAGACCTATTTGATAAATCATTTTGATCCTTTAGAAGTCATTAGGTTGGGGTAGAAGTCCATTTCATAAGAGTTTTAAATTCAAAAATTTGAAAATAGTGGCTAGTGTCATTTTGGGGGGAAAAGCTAAAAACTTGTTTGTTAAGCATTTTAATCATGAATAACTGATGGATTTCGGTTTGGGAAGTTAGGGGAAGGTATTAGAGAACCTTGGAATTCCATTTTGGTGTGGTTGGATGCTACAGTACGGATGTTGTACGGATTTAACAGAAAAAGTGAATAAAACCTTCATTTTCTTGCAATTTCTTGTGTTTTGTTGCTTGAAAGTGATTGATCTTTCATGGTATAAGCCTTGGGCAGTCATTAAACATTGTAATAAGTGATTTGGAATGATTTTGTAGCAGGTTTTGCTCAGATTTTGTCATTTGTGCTGACTGTCCTAAAATTTTCTGAGTTGTATCATTGGCATTGAAGGCCCAAAATGCAATTTGGAGCCTTTCTATGGATGTAAGGTCCTATTTCTCATAGAGGAGGCTCTATATAACATGTACATTATGATCCTAACCAAAAAATTTGCAGGAAGTGTGTTTTAACAGGTGTACACCATGAGTTTGATGAGGGAGAAGTGAGTAGGAAGCATAGCAAACTTATAGCAGCAGAAGATCTACCTCTTGGAGAGGGTAGTTTGATGATTGAAGTTGGTTAATATGACCAAGGAGATGGTGTAGGGACTTTGAATGAGCCCTGGAAGTGATTGGAAAGGTCTTAATTAGAAAATCCTCAGTTTTGGAGCTTAATGGTGAGGGTTTTGGGGTTTGCACATTAAAAGAGCACATAGAACCAATTTTATTGGATATTACTTAGTTTTGAGGCATAACTAAACACTGTTGCGAGTTTCAATATTGGGGAGGAATTATTTCTTACACTTGCTTTGTAAAACTTGGGTTTTTGGTAAGCAAATTTGTCCCAATCTTAGGACAGCAAAGGCACGGTCCAAAACAACCTACCCTAAATCTTTGATATGTTGTAGTAAGCCGAAAAGGGTGTCTGAAAATATTTTTTTTTTTTGGAGTTATTTGGGAAAAGTTGGAGAAAACAATTTATTTCAGCCTCAGGTGGCCTAATTGAGGCTCTAGGGCTAGTAGCAGACATAGTGGGGTTTGAGAGCATGGTGAAGACTTGAACCTTTGAAACTAGTTGAATCTTGTTGGATTGGGTTGGAATAGGTGTTTAACAACCTTAGGAGTCATTGTGGAGAGTGGATTGAGATTTTCCCTTTTAAAACCATTAAGGTGCCTTGGAAACACTAGGTAACTACAAGGAGTGTGAAGCATTTGAAAACATCTTTTCTTGAAATCACCTAAAACCCCTGACCCTCTGCATCAGATTGGTATTAGAGCAGTGAGTAGATCTCTTTGGGAAGGTTTTGACAAGATGACACCGAAGAATCAAATGGCTAGGGAAATTGAAGAGTTAAAGGAAGCCCTTGAAAGAGAGAAGAGGGAAAAGAGAGAACTTGAAGCAGCAAGAGAAAGAGAGAGAAGGGAGAGAGTGCAACTATCTGCAAGGATAGAAGCCTTAGAGAAGGAAAGAGAACAACCTAGGGTGGATGAAAACAATGAACATCTTGACTCACATAATGAAGGAAGTGGGCATGAAGAGCATAGGGAAGAGATAGTAGACCTTGAAGAGAAGAGGTTGGTAAGACTACTAAAGGCAGTACAAGGTGGAGTAATGAAAGGACATGTTGATTTACCTATTTACCAGGGAAGAATGGATAGTGAGGAAGTGCTAGGGTGGATAGAGGCCTTAGAAAACTACTTTGAGTTGGAAGACACGGATGATGACAAGAAGGTGAAATTTGCAAAGGCAAAGTTGAGGGGAACAGCATTAACATGGTGGAGTGGTATGCAGGCTGAGAGGATAGCAAGAGGATTGAATAAGATTACAAGTTGGGAAAGGATGAAAGCAATGATGAAGGCACAATTTCTACCATCAGATTTTGCTATACAAACAAAGAGGATGAGACAAAACTTGAAACAAAGAGACATGGATGTGATGACATACACAGAGCAATTTCATAAACTGAGCATTAGAGGAGGAGTAGAGGATGAAGATGAAAAGGTAGCAAGGTATTTGAATGGGCTAAGATATAATTTGCAGGATGAGATTGGGTTGAATGTTCCACAAACATTGGGAGATTGTTTTCAACTTGCAATAAGGGCTGAGGAGAAGTTGAAGAGAAAACAAGAGAGACAAGGAGGCACAAGAGGTAGAGGATCCATGAGAGGAAGAGGAGGAAGGTCTGCAAATGAATCACAAGGACAAGACAATAAGGACAAAGAGTCTACATTAGAACAAAGAGGTGGTTATAGTTATAGTGGAGGAGGTAGATTTGGTAGTGGAAGAGGATCACATGTATTCACAGGTAGGTGTTACCATTGTAATGAAGTTGGACATCCATCTTTCAAATGTCCTAAATGGGATGAAGCTGATAGAGGCAAAGATAGAAGAGTTCATTTGACATGTGAAGAAGAAGACAAGAAAGAAGACAAAGAACCATTGAAAGCCTATCCTATAACAGAGGGAGATTTTCTTATGATCAGAAGAGGTAAATTGCAGCAGCAAACATCAAATCAGGTATCCATCTTTAGGACACAATGCTTGAGTAAGGGTAAGATATGTAAGTTGATTATTGATTCTGGCTCACATGATAATCTTGTTTCATTTGATATGGTTTCTAAGTTGGGATTGCAAACATTTGATCATCCTAATCCTTATAATGCCACTTGGGTTAGTCAAGAGCAGCATGTAATGATTAGTCAGAGGGCTTATGTTGATTTCTCAATTGGTCCATATCATGATCATGTTTTATGTGATGTTATACCTATGACTTGTGGCCATATCATATTGGGTAGACCATGGCAATATTTAAGGAGGATAATCCATGATGGATATACAAATACATACTTGGTGCATAAGGGTAGTAAGAGATATTGTTTAACACCTTTGCCTTGTAGGGAGAAGTATGAGCATAATGTAATTTGTTTTGGAGACAAAATCAGGTTGTGTGAGCAGGGTAAAGAGGACAATGATACCGGTTGGAAGAACAAAACAAAGTTGCAGCAAAATAGCAGTCTTAAGGAGCAGCATGGTTGTAGTTTCAATAGCATAAGAGTTGGGGGTATTGATTGCCCGGTGATTGAGAAGAGAGATGTGGTTAAACCTCTGAGTTTGCAGATGATATCAGATCAGAACAATGATAAGAAGAGGCAAGAAGAGGTGAAGACACAAGGTCCTAGACAAGGGACTCAAAATCAGCTTTTTGATACTAATGTTTTTGGTAAAGTGAATGCAGGTTGTAGCAGGAGGAAGATTACCTTTGGAGAGTACCTTTTCCCTATTGAAAATCAGAAGACATCATCATTAAGTGGTTGGCACAAGACTGGTCACTCTTGGGACAAGAGTTCTTTGTTTGGTGGGGAGTATGGTGCAGGGGCACTAGGCATGAAGACAACTTGGAGGACACCATGGAAGCATGACAAGGAGGTGTATGGGTCTAATAGACTCAATTATGATGTCTTGAAGCCAATTATGGCATTTTATTGTAATGATCCTAATGTAATGATTAATTGTCCTAATGGACCTAATAAGGCCATAGGACCAAATATAGGGTTTCATGGATATAGAATTGGGAAGGGTCTCAAAGGTGTTTAGACCTATTTGATAAATCATTTTGATCCTTTAGAAGTCATTAGGTTGGGGTAGAAGTCCATTTCATAAGAGTTTTAAATTCAAAAATTTGAAAATAGTGGCTAGTGTCATTTTGGGGGGAAAAGCTAAAAACTTGTTTGTTAAGCATTTTAATCATGAATAACTGATGGATTTCGGTTTGGGAAGCTAGGGGAAGGTATTAGAAAACCTTGGAATTCCATTTTGGTGTGGTTGGATGCTACAGTACGGATGTTGTACGGATTTAACAGAAAAAGTGAATAAAACCTCTGTGATACCGGTTCTCCCCTATTTTGGTTGGGTCCTGGTCCTGGTCCGTGCTCGGTCCTGGTCCTGGTCCGGTTCGCTCTGGGTCCCACCCGGGTCCTGCCCAGGCGGCTGGGTTCCCTGTGGGTCTTGCCATGCAGGACCCACAGGGAACCCAGCCGCCTGGGCAGGACCCGGGTGGGACCCAGGGCAAACCCAGGAGGACCCGGGTGAACCCAAGCCCGTGGGTTCCCAAAAACGGTGCCCACGGGTTAGCAAGCATTTAAAAACAATAAAAAAAAATATTTTTAATCTTCTAATTACATCTAAACCCTAATCCGCCCCTCTATGATGCATTTCATGCATCAAAACATGCATTCAACCTATTCTACTTGCATTTTTGAAGATTTTTTCTCTACAATCAGGGTTCTTAGTTTTTGTATTTTTCTTCGAAGGTGACGACTACGAAGGTGTGAGACACGCATCAAAGGCATAGGAATCACTGGAGAAGAAGGATTTAGCCATTAAAGGTAAGTGAATTTGAATTTTTTTCAAGTTTTCAAGAATTTTTCCAAGTTTTTTTCAAATTTTTAAATTTTTTTTTAAAGTTTTTTAAAGTTTTTTTAATTTTTTTTAAAGAAGTCTTGTATATTTTTTTACACTTTGTATGCATAGTATGGGGTTATAATACCAAAATTTTAATAATTTTTTTCAATAATGTTGTGCGTTCTCTTTTCATTTTAGGTGCACTATTCATATAATCATACATAATGGCTGGAACTGGAAGTGCAAGTGCAAGCTCTAGTTCAGTTGCAAATGTCCGAAATGAAAATACCCCTTTAAAATTGATCAAGATTCACCACTTTGGCATTATACAACAATGATCACGCCAGTTTCTGGTGGTGGGGGTTTTGTTTGGCAATGCAACCATTGTGGCACTGAGTATACCAGCTCATACTATCGAGTGAAAGGCCACCTTTGTTTCATCCTTGGGCATGGAATAAAATTTTGTAAGGGATCAGATGGCAAGGCGCTGTCAAAAGCTCTAGTTTTGGGATATATTAGAGAACAAGAGGAAGCTGATAGGAGAAGTAGCAAAGCAAAGACTGATCATCCTCTTGTCCATCAAAGCTCAATGTCTAAGAGGCCTTCTAGTAGCATTGGCTCCACAAGACCAGCTGGTTCACATCCTTTCATGCAAAACCCACCAGTTGATGCAGTAGAGAATCAGAATGTTGTGGCTTCACGGAAAAGAGGCCCATTGGATTTTGCCTTCAAAAATGAACTGAGAGAGATTGCAGATTCCAAAATTGCACGTTGCCTTTATGGCAATGGGCTTCCTTTCAACCTTGTTAGATCACCTTACTTTCGGGACATGGTGCATACTCTTTGCAATACACCTTCTGATTATGTTTGTCCAGGGTATGAAAAGGTGAGAACCACCTTATTGGCAAAGGAGAAAGCATCCATAGAGTTACAGTTGAAGGTCATCAAAGATACATGGCAGGAAACAGGAGTGACCATTGTTTCTGATGGATGGAAAGATTGTAAAAATAGGCCATTGATCAATGTTATAGCAGCGTGTCCTAAAGGGGCAATGTTTTTGAAAGCAGTGGATTGTGAGGGGCCAGTGAAAGATGCAAGTTTCATTGCCAATATCTTGATAGAATGCATTGACATGGTGGGGCCTCAAAATGTTGTCCAAGTTGTAACTGACAATGCTAAAAATTGTAGGGCAGCAGGGACTATAGTGGAGGCTACATATGGTCACATCTTTTGGACACCATGCACAGTACACTCACTCAATTTAATCATGCAAAAGCTTGGCACACAAATTGATTTGGTGAAAAAACTATATGCGGAGGGCGAGGAGATTCAAATGTTTGTGACTAATCATCATATGTCACAAGCCATTTTCAGGACCTTCTCCAAGTTGGAGTTGTTGAAGGTAATTTATAATTACTAATTTTAAATTTTATTTTTTAATTTTTTAGTTTTAAATTTGTATTTTTTATAGACTTGCATTTGATATATGTTGTGTATTTTGTTATGTCATGTTAGGTTGCTGAAACACGATTTGCATCTCACACGCTCGTCTTAAGACGACTTCTGAAGGTGCGAGACGCCTTGAGTTCTATGGTCATCAACAGCTTGTGGAGTGTATGGAAGCAGTTCCACACAGAAAGAGCTCTAAAAGTAAGAGCATTGATCCTTAGTGAGAAATGGTGGGATGATGTGAAATATGTTTTGAATTTCACTGAGCCCATCATGAGCATGATCAGGTATGCTGATACTGATCGCCCATGTTTGGGCGAGATTTATGATGGCATGGATTGCATGGTGGAAAAAATAAAAGAAGTAATAAATAGAAAAGAAAATGACCCAACGGAAACATTTTTCAAAGTCGTGCAAAAAATTGTTGTTGACCGTTGGAACAAGATGACCACCCCCTTACATCTCTTAGCATTTGCTTTGACGCCAAAATTTTATAGTGCAGAGATGCTTGCAACACCAAGGAGGGTGCCACCATATAGAGATGCAGAGGTTGCTTCTGGCTATAGGGCTGCCTTTAAAAAGATATATCAAGATGAGGAGACAAGAAATATTGTCATGAGGGAGTTTGGCCAATTTGTATCTGCAAAAAATCATGATGTTGTAGCTCTTAATGCTAGATATGGGATGGATGCTGATGAGTGGTGGTATGTACATGGTCAAGGCTCCATTTACTTGCAGCCTCTTGCAATTAAACTTAACTCCCAAGTATGTATCTTTTTATTTTTTATTTTTATAGTTTTCCAATTCCATTTGATGCTATCATATTTTTATTTTATAATTTTAATTTATAAATTTCTAATTATGTTTTAACTTTTAACAGGTTGCAAGTTCTTCTTCAGTTGAGCGGAATTGGAGTACATACTCCTTCATCCACTCAGTCAAACGTAATCGTTTGGGTGCAAAGAAAGCTGAGGATTTGGTCTACGTACACTCCAACCTTCGTTTGTTGTCACATAAGGACCCTGAATATAGTGAGGGTGTAACAAGGAATTGGGATCTAGCCCCTGAGTGTGCTGATTTAGATGCTACAGTTGCACAACTTTGCCAAGTCTCTATAGACGAGGCGGTTATGGAATTTGAGAGAGACATAGCTAGTGGGAGTGGCATTCCATTTGATATTGGTTCAATTGATGCTGAATTTGAACCACTTGATGACCGTGGGCTTGGGTTGGATGCTTCAGATGAAGATGAATATGGAATTTAAATCCCATAGATGGCTTGTAATTTGAATGTTTAACTTTATACTTTATTGTGTCATGACATTTTCACATTTTGAAACTTGAAACTTGAATATTATCTTTTTTGCAAATTATGAATATGATATTACATTTATGATTTATGATATATCAATATCAGAATATTTATTGGCATTGGCAATTATGGATTTATGATTTATTGATTTATGATTTATCTGTTATCATCTATGTATCATTGTATGGGAAAGTTACATTGTATGTTTGATGTTTCATATTTGTATGTTTGAACTATGAACATATATAATTTTGATGTTTGAAGTTTGAACATATATATATATATATTAAAAAAAATAAAAATATATATATATATGTACGGACGAACCCGTACCCGTACCCAAATTTTATTTTTTTTTGCCGAATCCGCGAACCCGAACCCGAACCCGAATCCGAACCCGAATCCGAACCGGAACCAGTAACTTAGTAAAACCTTCATTTTCTTGCAATTTCTTGTGTTTTGTTGCTTGAAAGTGATTGATCTTTCATGGTATAAGCCTTGGGCAGTCATTAAACATTGTAATAAGTGATTTGGAATGATTTTGTAGCAGGTTTTGCTCAGATTTTGTCATTTGTGCTGACTGTCCTAAAATTTTCGGAGTTGTATCATTGGCATTGAAGGCCCAAAATGCAATTTGGAGCCCTTCTATGGATGTAAGGTCCTGTTTCTCATAGAGGAGGCTCTATATAACATGTACATTATGATCCTAACCAAAAAATTTGCAGGAAGTGTGTTTTAACAGGTGTACACCATGAGTTTGATGAGGGAGAAGTGAGTAGGAAGCATAGCAAACTTATAGCAGCAGAAGATCTACCTCTTGGAGAGGGTAGTTTGATGATTGAAGTTGGTTAATATGACCAAGGAGATGGTGTAGGGACTTTGAATGAGCCCTGGAAGTGATTGGAAAGGTCTTAATTAGAAAATCCTCGGTTTTGGAGCCTAATGGTGAGGGTTTTGGGGTTTGCACATTAAAAGAGCACATAGAACCAATTTTATTGAATATTACTTAGTTTTGAGGCATAACTAAACACTGTTGAGAGTTTCAATATTGGGGAGGAATTATTTCTTACACTTGCTTTGTAAAACTTGGGTTTTTGGTAAGCAAATTTGCCCCAATCTTAGGACAGCAAAGGCACGGTCCAAAACAACCTACCCTAAATCTTTGATATGTTGTAGTAAGCTGAAAAGGGTGTCTGAAAATATTTTTTTTTTTTGGAGTTATTTGGGAAAAGTTGGAGAAAACAATTTATTTCAGCCTCAGGTGGCCTAATTGAGGCTCTAGGGCTAGTAGCAGACATAGTGGGGTTTAAGAGCATGGTGAAGACTTGAACCTTTGAAACTAGTTGAATCTTGTTGGATTGGGTTGGAATAGGTGTTTAACAACCTTAGGAGTCATTGTGGAGAGTGGATTGAGATTTTCCCTTTTAAAACCATTAAGGTGCCTTGGAAACACTAGGTAACTACAAGGAGTGTGAAGCATTTGAAAACATATTTTCTTGAAATCACCTAAAACCCCTGACCCTCTGCATCACCTTTGCATTAACCTAAAGCATGGCAGTATTTACATATGCCTCTGCATAAATTCAGCTTTGAGCCCATTGTACCTAGGAAGATGCACAATTGAACAACTTAATCAAATTCTACCAAATTCTCACTTCCTCGATCCTAAGGATCCTGAAATGATATGCTTGCAGTTCCAAATGGAACTACAAATGGAACTACAAGCGATCTTACCCTTTCTAGCTTGTACATTGTCAAACCCTAATCAGAGATGTCTAGCATCCCTAGCAATACTTGATGACTTAGCAACATTTGATAATATTCCTTGCTAAATGACAACATTTGCGACTTTGCAACTTTAACATCTCTTAGTGACCTGACCTCAATTTTTCATCCTGGACTAACAGAACCAACCTCCACTCATAAGTAAAGGTTAACAACCAATAAACTATTGCCAAGCTAACAAAACGACCACCCCAAAAGTGAAAAGTGGGAGTCCCCATTTGCAATGGGGCGATGTGTGAAAATTTCACAACACAAACCCTCAAGGAAAGCCACATTTTTTCCAAATCTATATGCTTCTAATTACATAGGATGGCATAGCTTGAAGCAAAATGGGCAGATATTGTATGGAGGGGTATTTGAGAAAAGATCATTACAAACTGAATACATTCATGTTGGCATCCCCATGGTTGGGAGAATAGAGCCCAAACAAAGCTAAGCATAGAGTAGATTCTAGCTAGCTTAAAAGGGACCAGGTGAAAGTAGTTAAAATAAAAATGAAATGAAATGATTGTATTAATCTCCACAAGCTCAGATAGTCAATGGGACCACAAAGAAACATAGCACCTTGATGAGAAATTTACAAAGTGATGCTCCCTAACAAGCACTCTAACGAGGCACTAGGTTTTTCCTGGAGATTGGATCTGGAACTATGAAGTTTTAGTAGGAATTCTCCTACTTGTTTTTAGTCTCATCTCTTCAAATAGGGTAGCCATAGTATCATCTCTCTCAAGGCATTAATATATTTGACCCAGATATCACTATATGAGATACCATAGTTGCAAAAACTTGGACTCAGTAAATGCTTGGCAAGCCAAAATTTCCAAATATCATAAAACACATAAATTTGCAAAGCAATCTTAAAAAACAGGTATAAAACTAAATTTATAAAACTCACAAGTTGTTCTTCCTTCATTTAGAGATTAAAAAAATGAGTTCAATACACATCGTAGTGTCATTTGATATATCAATTTGATTATAAATTATAAATCCGCAGTAATATTTCACAAATTTCACAAATTTTTTTAAGTGGCTTTGTGGGTGCCCCTGAATTTGAAATATCTCTGGCTGATTATGATGAGAAATCTGATTTCTAAGCTAGATATATTTTGTTAAACACTTGGCACTTGACTGTCATAAAGTTTCAGACTGAGTTTTGGAGCATTAACCACTAAGAACAACTGAGATATAATTTGCAATCAACTTCTAAATAGGTATATAAACGTCTAGGATGAAGGTGCAACTAGTCTATAATGTAATTACACCAGTTTTGAAAGCAAATCATACACTTACAGCTGACTGTCATTTCATCAAACAGTTGTCATGAAACCAAAGGATAATGAGTAATTGATATGCAAACTTAGATTCCTTATTTATTCTTGAGACAATAGGTTCATTACAATGCTCTAACATGTATCCAAAGTCCTAGCAACCTATCACTGAATACTCAGAATGTCTGAAGACACAAGGCAGCCATGGTGGTCTGCATACAACTTGAAATTTCAAAGGAGAATGATGCCAAAAGGAATTTGATTATAATCGCCTTGCCTTGAGATTGAAGAAGCAATCAATATCCAAGTTTTGGAGCCCTCACAAATGCCAAATTGAATTATTCTTCAGAATCGCCCCTGCTGCAAATGAAGGTCTGATAATAAATTATTATCAGCTTCTAAGTCCTCTCTCACCTCCTAAAAATGATTGATGCTTCCTTTGAAATGTAGCGCTACCTTCAAAGGTGGAGTTCGATGGCTTCTAACCAACACAATAAGCCAATTCGAGGGTACAACCGACTGTTGCAGGTCTGTAGATTGGTAACAAATTATTACCAGCATGTAGGATCTCTTTCAATCTCTAAACCTTATCGCTGATCATTCCCAATGATAGCGCTTTCATCCAATGCTAGGTTTGTTGCCCAAACAAGAAGATCTTGTCAAAATCGTGGTAATGGTAAATGTAGTTTGAACTGCTTCAGATCTAAGTTTACCCCTGCATCTCACGTCTTCACCTTCAAAAACATTCTAAGATGACATCGCCTTGAATCCCACAATGAATAGATGCCAATGTAATCTCCTATGAGCAAAGTTGTGGGTTTCACCTTAGCCGTGGCAGGTCTGAAAATGACTGAGTTAAACTCAGTAAACCACAAGGTGTAATCAGCATATATGTAGTCCAAACAATGAAGACTATCACACCCAAATATCTCCCTTTGTCTCCTCCAAAATCTTACTCTAGCACGTTGGCCTTTGGCTACAATTAAGCACAATCGAGATGACTGAAGTATCACCTCCTTAATGCAACCCCTCGGATGGCCTTCCACTCCCTCAATTATGCCATCTATGGGAGTTTTCGTTCCCAAAGACCAAAGTCTGCAGACACCTCTCGGTTCTACAAAACCCAATCAAAACAATATCCAAATCCAAGCTGCCTTGAAGCTTCACTTGATCTCCTTTAATACTTTTTCACCCCAACATCCAGAAGCTTCTAGAAGTGACATAATAATATAATTTTTAATTAGTCACTTTATTAAATTAATTAAATATAAAGTCATCTTTTATTTTTCAATTTATTTGATAAATTTATAAATAATTAACTTAATATTATTATTTAAAATAATTAATTAAGCTATCGATGAAAAAATCCATGAAAAATAACAATTATTTGGACAACTTAACTAATTAAATTAATTAATCAATTCTTCTCCAAAAATGGGGACATTACAGAATTCGATGGTAATAATTCCTGCTGAGGATTAATATCATCCTTAGGCTATCATGCACATCCAATGGTGCCCCTAGTGATGCCTTGCTTTTTGCTTCCTCATGTGCTGCTACATTTTCTGCCCATTTTGTTATCTCCCTCTCCAAATTAGTGATCTCATTTGTGGAATTCTTGGCTCCACATCCTCATCAATTGAATCTAAATATGAATCAATGTCATCTAGGTGAATTGCTTCACATGTTTTTTGCCCATCAATCTTTTTGGCATGCAGATGAAGGTTGTACTGCATGAAAACAAAGTTATTTAGGCATTTTTGAGTTAATCAATCATGCTTTTTTGTGTCAATGGCGTCAAATCTCCTCCAATTGCACTCACACCTAGAAGCACTGATAGGACAAAATGCCAATGACGAGGGTTTAAAATTAGGTATTTTTGCATCAATATCAGATGAGCAAAAATCTTCAAGGACAACATTTAAAATATTGTTTGTCTTAGTAAACTTAAACAAAAATTTAAAACATGGACTTATTAAACATAAGTCTTAGTTAACATATTTGTATTTTTAACCTGGCTATGTTGTACCCATATGAATTTTTGTATGATGCTAAAATCAAGCTGAATTTCGTCTTTTCAATAAGAGTCTTGTTTGTCCAATGTTCTTGTCGTCTTTCTTTTGTATCATTGTAGAGATCATGGAAGGAAGCATCTAGGTCATACTAATTTCCATCAAGCAAAAATGAAAGATTATCACCAAACAATGCCATCTTATTACGAGAAAGATAATTTTCAAAGGTCAAAATCCTCTATGAAGCATACAAAGTTTCAAAATTGGAAAGTGCTCCTTGCTTTTGTAGGCATGCACTTTATCAGAGGTTCTTGTTTTCAAAATTAAAAAATAGAAATTGCTATTCTTCGGTGCGCACTTGTGTATGAGATGACAAAGAATTTGAAAGCAACTTGTAATATTCAGGCATGCACATGATAAAGTGAACTTCACATGTGATGTGCACATCTTTGATTGGAGGTTTACACTTCAAATGTGAAGAAATTCAAATATTTAGGTGTTTGTCTATCTTACGGTAGAGTGCAAAACAGAGCTACATGTATTAGGGTGTGCATAATTGAAGAGAAATTGTGTTTCAAACCAAACATCAAATCCTGTAATGAGGAGTGCACTAGTACGAAGACAAATTTTCCTATGCTCCCCCAAGTTTCTGGTACAGGGATGACAGGGGATGGCAAGATTTTTTTTTGGTATGGGGATTCTTTATGGCCATTTTTTACCCCCGTTGTCCCTGTTTCAAATATGGGGATTTTTTTGGGTATTTTTTAGGGGACAATTATTGAAATAAGGAAAATTTTAAAATATAAGAAAATTTTAAATATCCATAGGATAACATCGACAAAGCATTCATAATAAACATTATAAAACCTTTGTTAGCATGGGTAATTGGATAGGAATCATCATGTGCCTTTTATATATATACATATTTATTATATACAAGCATGAGTTAATAAAAACATGCTTGACTTGTGTATATTCAAGTGAGATTGATTATTAAATTCTTTCTAAATCCTTCAAGGCTGCATGTTTTGTTGTCAAACTCATTAACAGAGAGGAACAGATAAGTAAAAAGATAATTGGTTATGTTCCAATTTGACGTTAGATGGGATACTAGTAGATGAGATTGTTCTATTAGTTGTCTATGCAAATACTGTTAGTGTTTTATAGCTTCGGGAGCTATTTTCTCTTAATTAATGGCAGGTTGGCCTTCATGTTCTAAATAAAATTAAATGGAATGTTTTCAAAGGCAGGTCGGCCTTGATGGGCAATTAATATTTTATATCTTGTATTTTCTCTAGGGGGCCGACCTAGAGAAGATGTTGCCTAGTTATGTATTTAAGGAAGATCAAGTCCTCTCATTTGTGCATCACAATTCATCCTCTCAAGTTCACCTCTGCTAAGCAGCAGCAGAAGTTCGCATCCGTCTAGCAGCAGATCGAATTCTTCAAGAAGTATAATCATTCATTCAAGAGAAGAGACATATATATTGTTGTATGAGACTTGGGCCTGTATAAGGCCTGATTGTTGTATGCAGAATTCTGCACTTCTTTATCTGATATATAAGAGATTATTTGCTGGGTAAACATCGTGTTCATTGTCTTATGTGTTGCATTTTCTGATTGCTTACATTTCTGATCCTAAAACTAACATGGTATCAGAGCCAGGTTAGATCTAGGGTTAGGGTTTGCAAATTTAATCCTATGTGAATATTGTGGGAGATCGATTGCTGAAGGAGGCTAAGAACAAAAGGATCAAAGGTGAAAGAAAAATCAGGAACTTAGGATCAGGAAGAACTTCCTCAGGATGAAAAACCTCACCGAAAATATCAACCACGGTGGTGTAGATCTTGTCTGGTTGATTGCTGATAGTTTCAACAGAGACTATGCTGGTGTATCAATGTTGGTGGTTTACAAAGTTGCTCGGAAGGGTTTGTAGGAACAAATTCTATTGTGAACAAGACAAATTTATGAATTTTGGAGTTGAAAGAATTTTCAGGGAAGATTGGGCGCCTTGTGGGGTTCGAATTTTGTCCTAATACAAAAATGAAGTTTTTCAGCGAAGTGCATAAGTATGGCTGGCACAACTAAATTATATGCTGGGCGTTATTGTTTCTATCTGCTGGCACAATCTTATCTGAGCTGGGTGTGAAATTTACCTTGCTAGGCGTGAGAATATTACAGGTCGAAGACTCCAATTAAATGCTAGTTTGATTGGGCAATGTGAATGCCATAAGCACGGCGAGTAAACTCTCTTTCTGTCAGCCGCCCGACTCTGGAATTAAATATGATGAGCTGGGCGATGCAAGTTATGACTGTATAATGCAATTTATGTGCTCCACAACTGGTTTGAAGCTGAGTTTGGTGTACCAATTTAAGGAAGGCATTCAGGTTAGTAATTCATTATTAGCATATTGTTATCTATCACAATGTGTGAGTGCCATAGTTATGTTTGAATGTGAATATTGCTCATAAGAAGAGAGAATAATTTCTGCATACAAACTAGTGCAACTAGTTTATAGATTATATATAATCCTCAGCAGCTTTCAGAAGGGTCGCGGGTCTATTGTTTGCTATTGCCACTCATGAGAGAAGGTTGTAATGGTGCATGTGGCAATATGGTTTACTTTGGTGCAGAGATTTGGTTGATATTAAGGCGGCGTTTCAGTTAGACATTCCCCCATAAACCTTTGCTGGAGGTCATGGGAACTTAGAAGAAGGTTGCAGGACCATTTAAATCCTACGCTATGCATAGACCTGCCATTATAGGTTGTAGGGTTTCTATGCATCACTACTATGATTGGCAAAGATAATAAGTGGTGGCTGAGCATGAATATCCTGACACTTCTCAGTCTCTGGTGAAAGCTTCATAGGCTCTGAGATTCCAGGCGTTTCATTCTATAGGAAAAGAGATTGCATCAGACCTGGAGTTTGCTGCTATTTCAACATTCTGGGCAGTGCTGGTGCAAGTTCGTGTATTTTCAGGCTTAGACAAAGTTATTGCCAGGTGGCTGTCAATAGTTGCTTCAACTGTTGTCATTCTATTGGCAATGCTTCCTATATCGATTTTACTAATTATAAAGTGCATTAGCATTTTGAAGATGCAATGCAAACGATGGATCAAGGAGTGTGTCATACACTGTGATGAGGGGTTTGAAATCATTTGAACTTGTTTTTCATCGTGATCCTTGTGGCTGAGTGACTCGTCTGTAAAGGGTTTGTTGCATTGTTTGTAGCTGGCATGGTTTTGTAAGTGGAGCTGGGCATGGGAAATCGTTGATAGCTGATTGGAGTTGTTTCTTGGAGGATTTGGATGCCTTAAGGGGTGCCGTACAAACCTATGTTTGACTGAAAACTTATGACAGACCCGTTCCTTGTCCATCCTTGGTAGATAGAGGTTGTTTGAAGATTGCTGGGCTAGGCTGGTGATGATCCGTGTCATTGGGAGTCATTATCAGACTCATAGCTGTTATATCCTTACCTTTTGGTAGTGTTGGAATGCTGCTAGGTGAGTTTGATGTTATTGAACAATCTTGGGAGCTATTCTTGGTGAGTCTGAAGGTGTTGGAGAGAAATTTTCTCTGTCATTCAGCCCTGCAACATTGGATAGTAGACCTTAAGACAGATGCTGACTTCAAATGTGGCTTGAGGGCTATGACAAGATGCAAGATTCAGATGAAGAGCTGGAAAGAAGAGCTAAAGCAGCTGAATTGTGTTTGATTTGGAAAATATGAGGTCGGTTGCATGGGATGGCAACATTGAAGGTGGCGAAGATGAGACAAATCTACAAGTCTATCTCATTGGTGTATCAACAACAAAGAGATAAGACGGTTCGAGGAGCAAAAGGATGATGAGAGATTGCATAAGGAATTCAAGGGAGAAAGAGCTTGATGTATCTTATAAGAAAGTCACGCAGGCTGAAGAAATGAACAAACATGGAGACACTGCTTGCAGCCATGGGACTGAGTTGGTGGCACATAACTTCATTGGAGACATCTCTTGAAGAGGAAGAACCTATACAGATTGTCATTGCGATCCGTTTCTTCAAAGAGGAGGAAATGTCATTCATAGGGAGTTAAATTCCGAGAATTCAAGACAGTTGAGAGCATGTCCGGGAAAAGGATTAAGGTTCTGAGATCAGTCAAAGGAGGGGAGTTCATTTCCAGAGGATTTCTTTGCAATCTCTGAGGTAGGGATCAAGAGGGAGTTCTGTGACTTACTAAGAAAAAGTGAAGATATCAGCTAAGTGGGTTGATTTTTTTTTTTCTCTCAACTGCAGAGAACAAAATCACACAAGACAGTCAATCGGGATTTGACATTGGCAGCTCCGCAAACCTATTCAGAATAGGGTGATCTAAGATGAAGGACAATCCTGAACTCTTGCAAGACAGTAGTGTCGGAGGTGTGCATTGGAAACTGTTCCTCTAAGGCAAGTGTATATGGTGAAAATGGATAACAACAATGGTGAAAGGCTAAATGAATTCAACCACAAAACCCTAGCCTAACAATCAACAAAGATCCACCATAACATATGAAGATTACCTAAGACAATGCAAATCACATGAAATCACAAAGATTATACCATCACATGTCCAATAGGGTTTTGATCTCCATTCTTCCTATCTCCATTGATCTTGCTTGATATATTTGCTCTCAAATTTTATATGCACAAGAGCTCAACAAAGAACGAAATGTGGTTGCAAGTAGGATCGTAGTGTAGTCAATTGATCAAGTAGTTAGCTCATTAGGGTTTGATAATGAAGGAAGCATCTCCTTATATAGAAGACACAATAAGAAATGGAGGGATAAGATTGAGAGGTGTAAAAGGAGGTCGGCTATGATTAGAGGGTAGGTAAAAGAAATAATAAAATAATGAGAGGGGTAGGTAGTGTATGAATTAAGAGATGAATGACATGTGTCATGGGTAGAAAAGGTTAATGAATTAATTAAATAAATAAAGATTTATTTAATTAATAGAAGAAGTAGGATAATTAAATAAATAAGAATATTTATTTAATTTAGGAAAAGGATAATTTAAATAAATAAATGTATTTATTTAAATGAGAAATAAGGCTAGAAGAGGATAAATGAATTAATTAAATAAATAAGGATTTATTTAATTAATAGAAGAATTAGGCTTAGATAATTAAATAAATAAAATATTTATTTAATTAGACTGGACAATTTTGGGTGTCTACAGCAAGCATTGCAGGCAATCTTGAATAAGGAGGTTAGTGGGTTGATGCGAGTCCTTGGAGCTTCAAAGGGAGTTACATCATCATGAAGATTCCTCTGAGACGGAGAAATATGAGGTGAAAGCCCTTGCAGTGTATATTTCTCTGAGACGGAGAAATATGAGGTGCAAGCCCTTGTTCATTTCTGAGACTGAGATAAGACGTCATGTTGAGAGACTCCATGACGACATCACGTTGAGAGACTCCATGATGAACCCTTGTGTTTCTTTCCACACATGGGAGTAGCCATGGTGGACATCATGTTGAGAGACTACATGACGACATCACGTTGAGAGACTCTGTGATGGACACTTGAACATGTGTTTCCTTCCACACATGGGAGTAGCCATTGTGGACGTCATGTTGAGAGACTCCATGACGACATCATTTTGAGAGACTCCGTGATGAACTCTTGTACGTCTCTGATATTGAGATTTGTTTTTTTACAAATGGGTGTAGCCATTATGGGTGTCATGTTGAGAGAGTCCATGACGAGGATATCTGGAAAATACTTCCCTAGCTAAGAGGGAGTGTTAGTGTTTTATAGCTTCGGGAGCTATTTTCTCTTAATTAAAGGCAGGTCGGCCTTCGTGTTCTAAATAAAATGAAATGAAATGTTTTCCAAGGCAGGTTGGCCTTGATGGGCAATTAGTATTTTATATCTTGTATTTTCTCTAGGGGGCCGACCTAGAGAAGAGGTTGCCTAGTTATGTATTTAAGGAAGATCAAGTCCTCTCATTTGTGCATCACAATTCATCCTCTCAAGTTCACCTCTCCTAAGCAGCAGCAGAAGTTTGCATCCTTCTAGCAGCAGATCGAATTCTTCAAGAAGTATAATCATTCATTCAAGAGAAGAGACATATATATTGTTGTATGAGACTTGGCCCTGTATAAGGCCTGATTGTTGTATGCAGAATTCTGCACTTCTTTATCTGATATATAAGAGATTATTTGCTGGGTTTTTCTCCCTCAAGATAGCGGTCTCCACACTTTATCTCCAGCTCTGTAGCATGTTCTTCATTTCCAGATTTTACAAAATATTTCTTAAGGATACCTCATATATTATTCTCAATCTTCTTTAGAAAGACATCATCTTCAGAATTTTGATCTCGTTTTTCCCCATTTCTTCCTAGTAATCATGTAGCACACTTGGAAACAATATCTTGAAGTCTTCAAATCATTAGCCCCTTGGATGATCCTTCATCCTTGGCTCCCCTTTGGTCTCATTCGTCCTACAATCACAAGTTAGTCATAAGCACTATGATAAACCATGAGAATTTTAGGGTTAGCATTTCAAACATCCTTCTTTCACTTGATCAACAATCATATGCATTTCACATATTCCATTTGAGCACTTTTCATATGACTCCATCTATTGGACTTTTTACTCATTGAAGGATATAGCTATTGATGGAGACTCTGTTGATGAACATCTTTTAGGAACCTTGGCCTATGATGAGGATTTGGAAATTTGGAATTAGGAATGTCCTTAAGAAACCTGATTTTACACTTTGAGGTTCCATAAACTCCAAGGGTAACTAGATCCCCTTTCATACCTAGAGAAGGGCCAACTAGAGAAGAACAAGAAATTAATGAACCAAATCAAATCTTAGAGGATCTTGCTGAATCATATTCAAGAGTCAACCTTGAAATTAGGAGAAACATTCCATTTAGAGAATTTTGTGAGGGAGGATCAAGGATTAACCCTAGAATGGAAAGGTGTTAACCTAACAAAATCTTACATCACAAACTAGGAAAAATAACTCTTCCAAATTTTGATGGGTTAGGTAAGGTCACCGCTCATTGATGGGTACAAAAATTAGATACATACCCATCTCTCAACCCCATGGTGGAGGAGGATGCCATCAAAATCACCATGCTACACTTAGAAGGGGTTGCTCATGATTGGTGGTAGTGGTACCATGGGTTTATTACACAAGGCCACCAAAATATAACATCCTATGATGACTTCACCAACAAACTCATTGAGAGATTTGATAAAAAACACATGGAGAGGTATTTCAAAGAATTTACTCAACTAAGGCAAGAAAGGATTGTGGAGGACTATGTGACATAATTCCAAAAGCTCTCTATCATGGTTCCAGGAATATCCAAAAAAGACTCACATACCTATTGATTGAAGGTCAAACAAAATCTATTTGAGGACTACTAAGTGCCTTCGATCTTACTACCCTTCAAGATGCAACTATCCTTCAAGACGCAATCCTAAAAGCTCTATGTCTTGATACCATCAAAACAAAGAAAAGGGGCTACTCTAAAAATGTGACATCAAAAGATAAGCACTTCTATGGGAAGGATAGGTGTAAGAGAGCATTCCTTTCTAAAGACGATTGGAAAGAGCTTTGAAAGAAAAGTCTATGTTTTGATTGCAAGGGAGAATGGGAATGTGGACACATTTGTAAAAAGTGCAAAGATATATGGAAGCCTAGACATTTTTGCACTTGAAGAGACCTTAAAAGGAAAAACCTGTGCTACAAGTGCAAAGAAAAATGGGAATTAGGACATATATGTAGGAAAAGAAGCCAAGCCCATAGTATTGAAGCAATATCCAATAAAGAAACAAGAAAGGAAGGAGAAGAAAATTCAAACAAGAAAATATGGTGCAATGAGGAGGAAGAGGAATATGGAACCTTGGCCTTTATCTCAAAGGCATCCAAGCATCATCCTTTCAGAATCCGAGATGTTATTAAGGGTTAAAAAGTGACAGCCCTTATAGATAGTGGAGCAACCCCATTTTATTGATGAAAACTTGGTTGCAAGAATAAAGTTAGAAACAAAATACTTTAAAGGCTTTAAGGTAGCCTTGGCTGATGGATCTGCTACATGTACAAAGAAAATTTCCCAACTAAACATCACTTTGGGTAAACTTCTAGTCAAAGGCAAGTTTTACATTGTAACTATGGGGGATATCGATGTGATTTTGGGTACCCTATGGTTACACTTGGGCCATTGCATCCTAGAAATCCCAAAATTGGAAATATGTTCTGAGCATAAGGGGCAAAAAGTCCTTTTATGAAGACTATCTGTTGGGTCCCTAAGAGAAATCTCATCCAAAAGAATGGAGAGAACTCTTAGGCATGGACAAGTAGAATGGGCCACCCGATGTTTGATTCTAGACAAATCCTCCACCAAAGGAAAAACAATTCATATTGACATACAACCACTATTGAACAAACATAAGAAGGTCTTTAGTAACATCCCCTCGGGACTTCCACCAAAGAGGAGCTTTGAGCATTCTATTGAGTTAGAGGAAGGGGCAAAACCTGTTGTTACCACTCCCTATCGGCATCCTCGAAGATACAAAGAAGAAATTGAAAAAAGTCATAAAATAGTTGTTAGAAATGGGTTATATCCAACCCAGCTCTAGTCCTTTTGCCTCTTCTATTGTACTTAAAAAAAAGAAAGATGCCACCATGAGAATGTGCATTGATTATAGGGCACTTAATAAAAAGACAATAAAAAGTCAATACCCCATCCCTTGAGTCGATGAACTAATTGACAAACTTCATGGGGTAGTATACTTTTAAAAAATTGACCTACAATCCGGGTACCATCAAATTAGACTAGGGGAGGAAGATGTACCCAAAACAACCTTTAGATGCCATTTTGGTCACTTTGAATTTCTTATCCTATCTTTTGGGCTAACAAACACCCCAGCCACTTTTTAGTCATGTATGAACCACATCTTTAGGGGACAGCTAAGGAAATTCCTCTTGGTCTTTTTTGATGAAATTTTAATCTATAGTAAAACTTGGGAGGAGCACTTAAGACACAGATGAAGTGCGAATTTGCCAACTATCCAAGTGCGAATTTGGATTGAAAGAAATTTTGTACCTAGGGCACAAGATTAGTGCTCAAGTAATCCATGTTGATGAGGAGAAGACTGAAGCCATAAGAAGTTGGCCAAAACCAAAAATTTTAACACACCTTAGAGGGTTTTTAGGACTTTGCAGCTACTATCGAAGATTTGTCAAAGAATTTTCAAAATTGACTGCCCCATTAATTGACTTAACCAAGAAAGGGGCATTTTCTTGGAATGAAGAAGCACAAGCAACCTTTGAGAGACTTGAAGAAGTAGTGAGTTCCTGTCCTGTTTTGGCAATACCAGACTTCTCTTCACCTTTTGAATTGAATTGTGATGCGTTGGGAGAAGGCATTGGAGTGGTGTTAATGCAAAACAAGCACCCCGTCTCCTTCAAAAGTAGAAAACTCAAAACAATGGAAAGAACCTATACTGTTTACGACAAAGAAATGCTAGCAATCATGCATGCCTTAGTAAAATTCAAACAATACCTAACCTGTGGGAGATTTGTAGCGAAAACTGATCATAGTAGTCTGAGATTTTCCTAAACCAAAAGGATTTGAATGATAGGCAACAAAATGGGTAAGCAAGATACAAGCATATGATTTTGACATCGAGTACATGAAGGGAAAGAACAATGTTGTAGGTGATGCTCTTCACGAAGACCTCACCTTGGTTCCATGACAACAATATCCACAAAGTGGAAAACATCCATAATTACAAAATATGCTAAGGATGCATTCTCAAGTGATATATTAGAAGGAAAGGTACAAGATGAAAGATACCAATTGTTGGTGTTGGAAATAAGCCACACCCGGACCGACGATGGACTAGTCCAAGAGGGGCCAGTAGCTCAGTGGTAGAGCACTCCAGCAGCGTATGGAAGGTCCTAGCTTCGAGTCCTAGCTGGTTTATGTCTCAACATGGTATCAGAGCCAGGTCCAGGCTAGGAGCCCCAAGCACACGAGAGGTGTGGCTTAAGGGGGGGTGTTGATGTTGGAAATAAGCTACACCCGGACCGATGATGGACTGGTCCAAGAGGGGCCAGTAGCTCAGTGGTAGAGCACTCCAGCAGCGTATGGAAGGTCCTAGGTTCGAGTCCTAGCTGGTCCATGTCTCAACACCAATCATTGATGACCTCATCCTCTACAAAAATAGAATATACATCACCCTAGGGTCAAAAAATAAAAAGGCAACCCCTTGTCAGGGCATGGAGGATACTACAAAACTTACAAACAAATTGGGGAAAGATTCTCATGGAAAGGTTGAAAAGGAGATGTATTAAAACATACTAGGGAATGCATGGTGTGCCAAAGAAATAAAGAACATACATTCCCAGCAGGTCTTCTTCAATCCCTGTCCATACCAAATTAGAAGTGGTAAAGCATTTCTATGGGCTTCATAATAGGACTACCTAAGGTACAAGGAAAAGATTGTAACTATGTGGTGGTAGACCATCTAACCAAATATGCTCATTTCATGGCCATATTAACAGATTTTAGAGCCCTTCAAGTGGCCTATGTTTTCCTTAAAGAAGTCTTCAGACTGTATGGTCTACCTTGAAATATTGTAAGCGACTAAGAAAACCTTTTTTTAGCCTATTTTGGCAAGAACTATTCAAAATAGCCAGAGTAGAACTAATCCCCAATACCAGTTATCATCTACAAACAGATGGGCAAACAAAGATTGCTAATAAATGGTTGGAGGGATATTTAAGGTACTACGTCACCGGGCAACCTAATGCATGGATTAAATGTCTACATTTGGAAGAGTATTATTACAAGACCACCCACCATATGTCTATAGGGATGAGTCCCTTTCGAGCATTATACGGATACGAAACATCTTTTGGAGATTTGATCCTCACAGAGAGTCGTGTTCCAAGAGCTAAAGATTTTATACAATAGAATATGGATATCATGAATACACTTAAGGACAACCTACATAGCACAAAAGAAGCAAAAAATGTACGCAAATAGAAAAAGAACCAAACAGATATTCGAAATTGAGGACTTGGTCTTTTTAAGATTGCAACCATATGTGAGGCCAAGAAACTTATACCCAAGTTTTATGGGCCATACAAAATTTTGAGGAAAATAGAAGTCACCTACGAGTGTTTCATGTGTTTCATGAAGGATTCACAATGTGTTTCATGTGTCTCGCCTCAAAAAAGTAGTGGGACAACATATTTCCCCATGTTCGAAATTGCCACCACTAGATGAAGAAGGCAAGTTGATTTTGGAACCAGAGACCATCCTAAATATGCAAGAAAAGAAATTAAGAAATAAAACTATTGAGGAGTACCTAGTTAAATGGAAGGGTCTACCTACGGAAGATGCCATTTGGAAAGGAGCAGAGATCTTCGAGCACCCAAACCTTAAATTACTCGAGGACTAGCAATCTCGGGAAGGGCAAACTGTCATGCCCCTGCCCAAGAAGTGATATTAACCTTATCTTAATAAACAAAAAATTTCTTTTATTTATAAGACAACACAAATTTTGGATTTATAGAGGGTAGTGATCAAGTGTTAACAACAACCAAGATTAGTATCCAAGCAAATCAATTTTGGATTTATAGAGGGTAGTGATCAAGTGTTAACAACAACCAAGATTAGTATCCAAGAAAATCACAGAAGCAGAAAACTAACGAACTCAGTGATTAGGATATTGTATACCAATCACAAAAGCAATAATTGATAAACTTAGTAAAAGGAATGAAATAAGCAGATTAAGAAATAAATGAGACAACGTGATGAAGAGATGTCATCAAAGGTTGAACTTGAAGGGACAGTTAAGAGAGGGGCACGACCATTCTAAAGGGGCAGCCACTCCAAAAGGCTGTCTCTCCTCAAAGAGACGTCAAGGTGTAAAAGAGGAAAAACCCTGATGGAAGAAGGCACCAAGGAAGAAATCGAAAGCATCCAGTGACCTTACATTGGCGATCAGATCAGATTAGAATTGTTATTAAGTTACAAGGAGTGACATCATTATTCTTTGTGGTACGTAGCACGATGCAATTCTATGTATAATTACTGACATATGAATGATATGTATCTAACTTAATGATATTATATTATTATATAATCCTTTATATATAGAATATAGACAATAATGTGGGTTCCTCATATATTTGTTTAAATGTTTCAAACAACCATGATAGGGATAGTGAGGGCATACAAGGAGGGGGAACTGTTATGAGGTCCTCTTTTGAGCACACCTCCTCATGGTGGACGACTGATAGTCCCATGAGGCAAAGGGGGTGCAAGGTGTGCACCATCCTTGGGCTTAGAAGGGAAGGATACTCCGGGCACCCTAATGTGGTTTCTCCTCAAACCTCTACCATGGTTGACTATTGGGTTAAGCAGTTCCAATCATAGGGAAGAGAATAAGGGTGGCAAGAAGAATGGGAAATGCGATAGGATTCCTCACTAGGTACACCCCCTCAAATGGATGGCAAAGGGCTACATGAGGCCAAGAGGGATGGTATATCTGCTCTTGGGCCTAGGGTAGAGGATTGATTTGGGCACCCTACCATGCGTCCTTATCCTAACCCTTTATGGTTAACTCCATCAATGAATTAGATATATAAGATGATTAAGATAAAGTTCCTAACCCTAGTAGGAAAGATCTCTTTTATGGTTTTATGCTTTCAATGATTATATAACATGATTGCAGGGTCTCAACCAGGATCTATCTTGTTCAACAATTTAATTAGTAAATGATATCTCTAATTCTATTTCATTTCTTTCTTTACTTGGAATTGTGATTTTAGGGCAAACACTAGGGAATTTATAAAAGGGGGCATTGCAGCTTGGCAGTATCACTAGAGTTTATTTTTTTTACAATGATCATACCAATACAAATCTCTATTAAAAGCCACAATAAAGCAATGCCATAGATGAGGACCTTTCTTTCCTGTGAGAACATTTTGTGTGGTTTTCTGTGTTCATAAAAATTATTAATACTATTTTTAAAATGTCTCTTCTAATAAAATTGAGTTCTTTGCATTCTAGTGTTGACCCATCTTAAGTATAGAGAGTTAAGGTGCCTGATTCTACAGCATTTATTGACAGATTTGACATTGATTTGCAAGCTGTGGATGATTATAGGGGTGCTTTACTCAAATCTTTATGTATTTCATTTCAGGCTGGAATGTTCCTCTCTAAATCTCAGACCAATATGGTTGCTCATCAAACAGAAATGGAAGAAGCTTCATATAATGGAGATGAATTTGTGGACAGTCCATTGCTATTAGAACAGGTGGTTGAGCTAGTAGAAATTATTTTCCTTAAATGATTCTTTCTTTTCATTTGCCCTTGATTAACCAATAACATTGCAGGAAATACAGGCTGGTATGTCAAGACAAGGAAGGCTAGGCTTTGTTTCTGGACTTGTTCCCACAGCCAAGGTTGTACCATTTGAAAGGGTTCTTTTTCGGGCTACAAGGGGCAATATGTTATTTAAGCAGGTGGCAGTTGAACAACATGTAAAGGATCCAGTATTGTCCGAAATGGTAAATTCACATTCTTGTTAGAGCAGAAAATATCTGTAATCACTATATGATTTAAATGCTAGTGTTGTGAGAATATTATAGATTGGTATCAAGATAATTCAAAAGATCAACATGAGATTTTGAAATGCATATTTCTTCCTTTTGTGAATGCTACAGTTATCTGTTCTGTGATGCCTATTTCCTATGTGTCTTCTTTAGTACCTCACTCAATCCACAAGTTTATACATAGTACAAATAGTTTGGAATGAATGATTCATGGGAATATCATAAATGTAAAAATAATTTGAATGATCAACATGACATTGTGGGAGCTATTTTTCTCTCTCTTCTGAATAAAACAATTAATTTGTTCCATGACACTCTGTGTCTTCATTAATACTTTAGTCAATATGTACTGACTTGTTTGCAAATGTATACATATGTTAGGAAATTAATGATTCTTGTTCCTTGTACCTGCCTGTATTTTAGTCAGTACAAAAGAATTTATCAGCAATGAAGAACATACATAGAAGCTTCTTAATTAGTGCAAAGGATCTAGTAATTAAGCCTGTTGATTAATAAGATCTCCTGAAATAGTCAAGGCTTTAGAGGTCATTGAAGATAAAAAACATGAATTGAGTAATTAACAGAATATTAAGTGTTAACATTACTGTAACAACAGTGCTGATTTGAAGACTCTTTTTATAACTGGTATAGATGATTATATGCAATTCTACATAAATGTCTGACAAAGTACATGTAATGTCCCCATTTTTAGCAGACATGGTTTTTTGGTGATTAGCCTATCATTCTGACCCTCTTAGGCTAATGAGTATGGATAGAGGGTCTCCCGAGGCTTGTATCAGCTCCAGAGTTCAGTGTGTTTCGATCTGGCTTTCATTTGGTATCATTTGGACTTCATTTGCTATACTTACTATTTATAGTAAGTTTGAGATGTTAGAGATGGACCCCTTCTATATTTAGTAAAGGGGTATGGTCATATGCAGCTTCATCATGTCAGCTCCCAGCTCAGACGGCGTTTAAAAATGTTGAGTATTAATGGACATATTAATGTTTATTTAGTTTAAATAAACATTAATGTTTTGAGCTTATATTATTAAGTTATAATATAATTTTATATTATAACTTAAGTAAGGGTCCAAGTATCATTAAGGGGGACCATTTAATTAATTAATTGTGGCTCTTTTACCAAGGTGAAATATTAAATGACAAAGTGAAAATATTATATCATTAAATGTCATTTAATATCATTAATTGATTTAATGCCTTATTGGAGAAAATCGAACCTTCATGGGAAATATATATAAGGCTTTTGAAAAGAAGAGAAGAGGGATTGATTATGTGATTGGAGTTTTTGATTGAAGTTTCTCTGGAGCATTGAAGTGTAGAATACCAAGGGTTTCTGCAGGATTCAAGGCCTGTCGGCATTGGAGAGCGTGGCTTCTTCATTGTAACAGCATATAGAGGGTGTGCAATATCATCTGATTATGCTTGTGAGAATTGGCTTCATTCAGAAGTCAATATTGAGCTGATTGGAGGGTTTATTTCAGAGTTTGTTTGCAGATTGAAAGAGACTACAGTGCGCTACAGTGCCATGAACAGTGCGCTACAGTGCCGTGAACAGTGCGCATGAACAGTGTGCTACAGTAGTTTGAGTTCTATAGAAGGGGATTTAGAAAGGTTGAACAGCTATATATATTTGACAAGGGATTTGCATATGAGGAGAATCAAACCAATATATCAAGGCAGCCATTGAAATACCAGGTTTTCTATCTATGGTCATTGTATTAGAAAATCATTACTTCATTGCATCATTTTCTATTATGATTATATCATGAAATACTTGGAGGTTGCATATGTTTAATGGAGATATAATTTGCATATTCCACATTCATGGTAACATTCAACATTGATCAGCCACTTAGCTTTCATGCCAATTGTTTGCTTAAATGCCTAATGGCTGTAGGTATACATTGGGATGCATGACAAGTGTTTGTCTTAATGTCAACTAACTGTACTAGTTAATTTCAGTCATTACATATGTGTGGAAAGGTCTAAAACAGCTAGTATATCATTTCTATAACAACTTTGCATTGTTAGAAGCTTTCCATAACTTCATTTGCAGCCTACAAACCTAAAGAAGACAAATAAAGAATTCACTACAGCGGCTTCAAACATTGTATGCCAAGTGTTTGACAATATTCCTTGGGGTTCAAATAAGCAAAAACAGGGTCAGATTAGCCAAGGGATATTACAGTACATCCTTATCAAGCATATCATCATATAAGAGGATCAGATAGTTCATGGAAATAATCTGAACTAAACCATCCATCAAAGGAGGATTCAGTGATAAGTATACCTACACCATTATCATTTTTGCGCTAAGAAGGCAGAAGGAATATCAATTCCCCATGAACCATGTTCGAGCCATTAGACCAAGCAATAGACAACAACCGATAAGAATTAGTGTAGCAGCAATTAGGAGATAACAATGATCATTAGTATTGGCATATAAGCATTCGATCATTACCAAGTATCACTACAAAACCAAAGCAAGTCGATATTTAGAAGAAGTTGACTAATCGAATGATTAGTCATAAACAGCAATTTGGGATACTAATGCTAAATGGTGGTTATGATGATAAAACCGACTTGCCATGAAGAGGTGCGCATTGCTTAAGGAGAGGCATTCTTAAGAAGAGACATATCTCTTAGAAGGCCACCCTTCCCATCGTGCAAGGATTCATAAAAGAGTTTGAACCCATTCAACGAAACAACATTGGAATTTGTCTTGTCTTTTATTTCTATCCTAGCGGATCTGCTCTCTTGAACATTCATTGCCTTTGGCAGTATGGTTGCATACTTCGAAGTGCATATCAGAAACATCACCATTATCGCAGGAGTTTCAAGTAACAATCAGAAACAGCAATCATATCTCATCACCGTTAGTGATTATCAGCATAAGTTCCATTTGTCAGATCAGACACAGCTCTTATAGCATTATTGCTAAAATCTAAGGAAGGAGATTCTAAGCATACATCACACAGTAACACATCAGAAAGAGCAGCATTCTCTCTTCATTTCTGCCAATTGGATACCTCATTTACATATTCCTTCAAGCTATATCAGGGACAGCAACATCTAATCTGATCATAGTCTGTCTTGGTAGATGATACAAACTTCCTTGCTTCAAGGTGATGTAGACTTCCTTGGCTAGAGGCAAAGTCCGCCCACCCCTTTGGTAATGTTTCAAATCTCATGCCAAAGTCTGGCTAGGCACATTTAAAAGTTCCTCAAGCTATCATTAAGTCTGCCTTAGGAAGAGGTAAAGAAAATGTAAGTGTTGGCACTTAGTTGGAAATTTGGTTAAGTATGGTAAATTTCTCAAGCACCTATCAAGTCCACCCTAATGAAAAATGTCAAAGTGATCAAGTTTTAGGGGGGTAAGAAGGTTGGTTAAGTATGACCAATATTGGCAACATTCCTTGGCAAGACCCCAAGTCCGCCCTACCATGTGAAGGCAGCTCAAGAAATTAATGACAAATCTGATGTAAGTGTTAGCATTTTGAAGGAAAAGGGGTAGAAATAATGCTAAGGGTTGGGAGAGTAAAGTGGAGACGCATTGCAAAAATCCCTAAGGCACCATGAAGTCCGCCCTAGCTAGGTGGAATTCTTCCCTAACCCCATGCCAAGTCCGCCCTTGGCTGGGAAAAAGGAAAGTTTTGGCAATAGAGAAGAAAAAATAATTAAAGCATGAAATAAAGCACAAAGCTTGCAAGAGGAATTCACCTAGTTTAAGGATGATGTGGTTTAAAGCAATAAAGCTAGGCACATGTGCAGTTCGCTCAATCCAAGAGAAATTCAAATGTTTTTGAATCTGGCAAAGTCAACATGAAGCTGGAAAAGCAATTCGCCTAGGATGGAAGTGAAAATTGATGAGGTGCATTTAAAAACAAAAAAACAAAAACTCATCCCATGTGAAAATTCGCCTAAGGAAAGAGATGGAGGTAATTCAAATGCAAAGTCAAGGAAAGCAAAATTCGCCCAAGTTGAGAATGGGAAGTATGGATTAAAGCATAAAACTCACCACATGAAAGCTAAATTTGCCATAGAGAGAAGGTTTTTAGATGGATGAAAAATAGGAAATTGCAAGAAGTTTAAAAATGAAAAAAAACAATAAAACAAGGAAAGTTCGGTTTGGAGGCCAAATTGTGGCTAAGTGCATTGCCATTTGAAAATTCATTAAAACAAAAAAACACCCAAAGGGAGAATTCAAATTTCCTATAAGAATAAGCCTGGGCAATTTCATTATTCACACTTCTCTTTTTATCCTTGTGTAGTTCGAACTTTCCAAGGCATCTTTTCAAGTATTTTAGGCAGTTTAAGGGTGTAATTGCAGGTTCTAAGAAGTTCTAAGGAGAATTCAAGGCATTTGAAGGTTGATCAGTAGTATCCTCTGACATTCTTCATTTCTTGCAGGTCTGAAGCAATTCAAGGGCGGAATTCTGAGATTTTGACCTACAAATTCCCTTCTTTCTTTCTAAATTCTTTATTATCAGACCATTGCAGGGTTTTCTAGCACCAAATTTTCAAGTTTCATCCATGGTGCAAGGCTGCTTTTGTGTCTGAGAGGCAGAAACCATTGAAATCAGACTTTGTTTCTTAATTCTTAGACCTTTCTATCTGATTTTAAGTTTTAAAACCCTTCATGAAGTCTGATCAGGCTAAATTTCCAGATTTTCATAGTTTCTGGGTCTGATTTTGGATTTCCAGAATCTGTGTAAGGTCTGATTTTGATTTTCAGAGCCTCCATTGATCTGATTTCCACCTCTAGAGTCTCAAATCCGACTAAATTTCAAGATTTTCATAGTTTTTTGAGTCTGATTTTAAGTTTCCTGAGTACTCCTAGACCTAGTTTTCAGTTCTGAGTTCAAAATTAGGCATAAAATTCACAAATTCCTAGTTGTTTCAGCTCTGATTTTCGTGTCTCAGAACATACTCATCTGATTCTGAGTCTGATTTTCAAAGTTTAATCAGAAAATCAGAGTTATTGTTCGAAATATGTAAAGTTGACATTATATTTGTCCCTCCTAACTTATGAATTTATCTATATTGCAGATAGTAGATGTCAACAAAAGTCCAGATGAAGTTCAACAACAAGGGCCTGAAGATGGAATCCAAATTTCCTTCGAAGTGGAAGAAAGTCAGTGACATTGACTTAGGTCATGTTGATATTGAAGACTTCACGAAGAGGATGTACGGGACGGATGATCACCTTCCTTCATCAATTGCACAGAAAATGATGCGCAATGGCATTGTCCAGGCAGTTGGGATTTCCTCCAGCAGTACAGTGTTCTGAGTTGATGGTTCAATGTGCGAAGAATTACAATGCTTAGGAGAGGCAAATTGTAGCTCCCGATGGCAAAGTTTGAGCTTACCTCGTGGAAGATGCAATCAAAGAAGTACTTGGCATTCCCAACTACAATTACACCATATTCAAGACTAAGGACGAAGCTTTGGCCATCTTTGAAGCTGATCCTATCACTTGCACCAAAAAACTCAATAAACAATGGCTCCTGAAACTAAGACCACACCACTCCAAAGTGCCAAAAAGACCCGCCAGAATTGACCTCATTGAGGAGTATGGAGACTTAGTCCTTTTGCTCAACAGGATCATGGGAAACCCTCAGGCCTCTACATATGAACCTTGGATGTACTTTTTCATTGATGAAATCACTTCAGGTGTGAAGATGATAGACTGGGCAAAGATAATTAGTAATAATATTGATGAATAGTTAAGGAACTTGGAACATACCGAGTCTTTCTATATGAGTTCCTACGTCATCTATATACTTGCATGGTGCTTCAAATACCGAGGGTTGGTATGCAAGGGCATTGTGGGAAACAAAGAAGGCCAGTTTAGATCATATGATTGCTATCCACTGTTGCAAATACAAGAAAAATCCCACTTCAAGAGAGTCAACGATGCATTTCTCATGTATATCACTAGGAAATTCCAAGGAGGCATCCATCAGAGACTGACACCTGAGCAAAGGAGCTGATTGGGAAGTTCGGGTCTTGGTACATCCAATTCCCTAGATTCACATACTTGAGAAGCCAAGGATTCGCAGGATGCTCTTATAAACTTCCCATGTTTCCAACAAATAGGATGGTGTTGCTTGAAGTCATCAAGCAACTAGTTACGTTTGCAAAAATCTAGAGAGTTAAGTAGAAGACATGAGTTTCTTTTCCCCTCAGCATTGGAAGGATGATAGAATCATGTCCGTCAACCCAAGCAACAGAGAATGCAGATGTTAAAATGTAGTGGTACCCATTTTCATTCTATCGATCAAGGTACAACTTTGATCCTCATCGCCATATCAAAAGGGTGAATGGAAAGAAGTACAAGCACAAAATTGATCTCGAAGACTTTTGGGCAAATGCTGAGGATGAGTATGTTGTAAGGAAAAGAATGCTATCTAGACTACCAGTCAACATGATCAGGACACTAGACCTCTTTCCAATACCAGATCAACTAGAATACGATGGAATCTTCACTCAGTCAAGCTATAAGGGGGAGAAAGACAATCCCCTTCCCATGATGGATTGATCTGCACCCGAGCTCGCTGATTTAGATACCCCGATGAGACCAGTCATGAAGTTTACCAACTGGTGGGTAGAGCAGCAAGTTCTCAAGCTAAAAGGGAAAAACATTGTCTTAACCTATGATTTAATGAAGAACTTGGAATTCTGTTCTTTCGGGGGTGATGAGACAACACAGGTCACAAAGAGGCCCAAAAGTGGGAATCTTAAGAGACATAAGGATGTAGCAGGAAGTTCAAAGCATAAGAAGTAGAAAACAAGCAAAGCAACTTCCACAGTCATCCCTTATTTGATAGAAGAAATTGGATCATCCACAAACAAGGGTAAAGCTCCAGCTGTGAATAATCAACGAGTTGAAAGGGAAATGCCTCCTCCAGTTCAAGAAGAACAAAACGTAGAACCAATCCAACAAACCATTCCTGATGGTCCGGACTTGGAAAATTTTGAAGCTGAAATTCCAGAAGAGGGTTCTCAAGAAGGAATGATTTCCGCCCTCAAAGGAATTGGAGAGAGTGAAGAAAATGAAGAGAATCAGGAGGACAATGACATTGAGCAGCCAACAGTGCCAAGTTGGTTATTGCAAAGAATGAAGAAAAAGACTATTGTAGAAGTCCAACTAGTGGACAATTCAACAGAGTTCTTAGCCAAACTGAACTGGTCTGTAGAAATGAAGAAGGCAAACCATATTCCTTACCCCACAAGGACAGTACAGGGGGCTACCTCTAAAGTTAATAAATCCAAAGGAGACATTGCACCTGAAGAATATGAGGTGATGGATGTGGACATAGGTCATACTACAAAAGAGTAGGAAGTTCAGGAGTCGGACATGACTATCAACAACATCAAAGGAAGGCTAGATAAAGATTTTGGAAAGAAAAATAAATTCAAGGCAGAAAGTGAACTATTGAAAGGTTACATCCAACACCTGGTAAATCCCATCAACAAAGAGGAAGCATCAGTTGCTCCACCACTGATTCTCCCTTAGGAGTCAGTTGAAAATTTCGAAGGGATGAAGGTAGCAACTCAAGAGCCACCGAATTTGTTGAGGAGCTAGCACAAGTTCATGGACAAGTCACTTCCTTCCTATTCAAATTTCAGTGCATAGTCGAATTTGGGGATGAGTTCCAGACCATCCGAAAGAGAACAATACCATGTTTGAGGGCATTGAAGGGAGTCCCTAACCCAGTTTTAATTAGAGAAAAGGTAGTTGATGCCAAAACATTCTATGATTTCAATACATGGTATCATGCCTTGGTAGCCAAAGGAGAGGTCTTGGAAAAGATGAAGCATGATGTTACCAAAATTGAGGGGACAATCAAGGCTATTCAGGACAAGGTGTACATCATGATTGCTGAGTAGGAAGAAGTCTGAGACAAAGACTTGGAGGTAGAAAAATTGAAAGCCAAAGTCCAAAACAACTTTTCTATTTCTTCAAATCTGATCCAAGAACAACATTTCAGCAAGGCAACCTCTTTCTTGACCATTGAAGGTGGTTTTCAAAAGCTTGAACTTGATTGGGCGACTACCTTTGCCACATGTGATGATGACATGGACTTGATGGAGTATAAACTTGACATCTTGCTACATGTACCAATGGATGAGCTGGGCCCCATATTGACCAGATTCGTTGAATTTGCTACAAAGGAAAAGGATAAGGGATACCTGCTTCTAGAAGAAAGCTAGATTAGTTAGTTGTTCATTTCTTATTGGTCCAATCTGGATTACTACAATAGTTTGCCCTAATTAGATTTTTTTTTGAATAATCTTGGCCATTGATCTTAAATCAATCCAGGCTGTTGCTTTGTAATAAGGGTGCCTATATAAACCCTTCCCCCATTTCATTTATTTCAATATGAGAGACTGGAGAAATTGTTGTAGTGATACTTCATAACTGCAAAGACATAATTCATTGTTCAATTGTTGGTGAATCTTGTCTACTTTTGCAAGTTAGCATGGTTTCTTTACTCTCATTAAAGTAGGATTTTATTTACAAATTAAATTGAATGAAGGATTTGATGGAAACTGCTCAATGTGGAATTGCGTGTTCATACTTTTGATGGTTGGATGATTTTCAATTGTCGTGCAAAGTTAGTCTGAAACAATACTTCAAAATTAACTTCTATTACTCCATTCATTGTTCAAAATGTTGGTGAATGAAAGTAATATGAAAATCTTTTGAGAATTCGTAGAAGATTGCACTGTTCTTGCTTAGTTGTTGAATTTGGCGAAGCTACAAGTGATTTTAATTCCGCATTTGCAGTTTCCGTCTCTTTAGTTCATAGGAATAGTTTAGGGTTAGAATTATCTTCTATTAGAATAATATATCTCTACATAGTTAATGGTCAAGTTAGTAGGGAGTTGTTGATAGACATCTTAAATGTCTATAGTTGTAGGTAGTTAGAAGTAGGTGATTTCTTTAATATCTACATTGCTCTGTTATTCCTATATATTGTAATATTTTTTCAGTTAATAGACACTTCATATTTTACCAGTGAATGTCTGATTTTCACATGGTACCAGAGCGGGTATCTTAAATTGTTTGATTTTTTTTTTTCAAGAATTTTGTTTTTCGAGCTTGCATTTGTAAAAATTGTGGGTCTGTTTGGGAAATTTTTTCCCACCCACATCTGTGCGTTTGCGTTTTCTGGTGCATGTGTCTGTTCTATTCTTCCACGCGCGACCTGAAATCTGTATTTTTTTTGTGGGCGTTTTTCGTTTTTCGGGCAAGCCGTGTTCTTTACCCCCTATGTCCGTTATTCTGTGTGCTCGCAGTGTGTAGGGTTTGCATGCGATTTCGCGGCCTGTGTTCGCGTTTGTCGGGGGATTTTCGCATGTGTTTTTGACGCATTTTCTTCTAGGCGTGACGCGATTTCGTCCATTAATTCTGCACGATTTTGTGCCTGTGACCTATGTGCGGGTTTGTTTCTGTGCGGGTGTACGTATTTGTTTTAGGAGGGCGGCAGTAATATTTCTGCAACCTACGATTTTTTTCTCTGCTTCCACCCGCGCTCGTGTGAGTTCTATTCGCGACTATTGTAGATTATTTCGCGTGATCTGTCCGTTCGTTTTGGGCACGCTTCGTTTCAAACCTGTTTTCTGTCGACTAGGGTTTTTACAAACTCTCAACATCTTTGTTGCGGCTAGGCTTTCTCAAAAATATGCTATTTGGTTTTTGTGGGTTTTTGAAAACGCATCTGGGTTCTTGTAATATTTTTCTGGGTGCTCAGAAATCTGTACATTGGAATCCGTGCCACCAAAAATTTCAAAATCTGCCTTGAAATCAATGCCTATTTTCTGCCTCTGTTTTCTTGCATGCATCGCTTATACGCGATTTCATGCATCTCCTGCCTTGATATTCGTGCCATCATTCGGTCAACCAACTTTGACCTTAGTTTTCCCTGATGGCGTCTCTGACGAATATTCTGCTCGAGGGCAGTCAAAAATTCAACAGGAAGAATTACTATACCTGGAAGTAGCACATGATGACTATCTTTGAATATCGCTACTTGGCAGACGTTGTTCTTGGCACCATCTCTTGTCCTACCACTACTAGAAAAGACTAGGACAAATGGGATGAGTGCAACCATGAAGCGGTAATGCTCATCAAACTTTCAGCCTGACGATCAACAACTGCCCCAAGTGCCATCCGACAAGACAGCTGCTGAGATCTGGAAGCACCTGAAAGATCTCCATGAAATGTCAGATAAGAGCCATGCATTCTTTCTCAAGAATATGCTCTTCACGATCATGATAAATGAGAAAACATCTCTTCAGAAGCATCTGACAAAGATCAAGGATATTCGTGACCAGCTGGAAGCTATTGGTTGAAAAATGGAGGAAGAAGATATGGTGGTCATTACTCTGAAGAGTCTCCCATGTTCGTATGAGCATTTCATCGAAACACTCAATATCACTTCCATTGACGTCGATTTGAAGTTTCCCGATCTTTGTAACAAGCTTTTACAGCAAGATCGGTGGCAACAATAGTTTGGAAGTAGTACCAGTTCTACCTCCACCGAGCAAGCGTTCTCTGCCAAATCTTCTACTAAGAACAAAGGGAAGGCTCAATCTTCTCAGCCAAAAGGCTCTGGTTCTTCTCAGGACAAGAAGAAGAAGAAGAACGTTTAGTGCAATTATTGTCATAAGTTTGGTCACATGAAGGCCGAGTGTTGAATTCGATTAACTTATGAACAAAAGAAGCAGAGAGGGTCTCAACAAAAGGCAAATGTCACAGAGCACTTTGAGCAGAAAGAATCTACATTCTATGCTTTTATGGCCAAGAGAACAACAAATCCAATACACTCTTATGCCTGGTATATTGATTCAGGGGCTTCGTTGCATTTTACTCATCGTCGAGATTGGTTCACGAAATTTGAACCATTCTTGGATTCAGTAATCTTTAGAGGAGAAGAGTACACAGTTGTTGGTAAGGGCACTGTCCAGATTCACTCAGGGGGTAGAAATTTAATTTTTCTTGATGTCTACTATGTTCTAGGCTTGGAACATAATCTCCTCTAATTTAGCTAGATCATGAGGCATTCTCCTCAATTAGATGTTGTCTTCAGTTCGTTCACCTGCAGCATTGTTGATAGGGAGACTCGTACTACAATCGCTATGGGACTTGAGGATCATGGTTTGTATAGACTTTCTGATTTTGGTGATTCTCAGGAGCATGCTCTGGCTGCTAGGAGTACATCCATTAGAACACTTTGGCATCAGCGTTATGGGCACTTAAACATGCACTATCTCTCTCAACTGTCTTGGGAGGGTTTGGTTGTTGGTCTCCCTGAGATCCAAACTCAAAATCACGGAGTTGTGGAGCCTGTCAAGCTGGGAAGCAGCATAAGACACCATTCTCGGATGGCGATTCTTGGCGAACCTCCAAGGTACTTCAATTTGTTCACGCTGATGTATGTGGGCCAATGAATACACCTTCTGTTATTGGTTGCAGGTACTTCTTGTTATTTGTTGACGATTTCAGTCGTAAAATGTGGGTGTATTTTCTGAAAAATAAATCAGATGTGTTTAGTACATTTCAGCAGTATAAGGCCTTAGTTGAGAAAGAATCGGGTTCTCAGATTGTCACTCTAAGGTTAATGGGGGGGAGTTTTGTTCCACTGACTTCTCTACATTTTGTGCTACATGTGGCATTAAGTGCCAACTCACCATACCATACACCCCTCAGCAGAATGGTGTCGGTGAATGTAGAAATCGCACCATTACTAAAATGGCACGTTCTATGATGAAGCATAGAAATGTTCCTAAGAAATACTGGGCTGAAGCAGTTTACACTATAGTTTACCTTCTGAACCGGTCATCACACAGGGCATTAGGAAGATGACTCCAGAAGAAGCCTGGTCACGACGTAAGCCTAAAGTGGGCCATTTGAAAGTCTTCGGTTCTACTGCGAAGCTGGATTCAAAAAGCCAAACACTTATGTTTATTGGTTATAGTGACAATGTAATGTCCCCGATTTTAGCCTTTTGGCTAATAGGAGTAATAAGGAGAAATTAATTAAATTGATTTCTTATAAAGTCATTAAAATTAATTAATTATTAAAAAGTGACTTTATATTTAATTAAAAGTGACTAAAGTATAAAAATAAAATATTAAATAAATAGTCACTTATTAAAAATAAATAAAGTATATCTACCCCCTTCTAGAAGGTGTCTCATGACGGGTTATGGAAAAGGTTAAATAGAAGAGGGTAAGAGAAGGAAAGCAGACTTGGATTATGAATTGTTGATTGAATTGGTTTTGTAGAACCAAGTTGGTGTCTGTAGACTAAGGGTTTTTGGGAACGAAAAACTCCCATTGGCAAGCATAACTGAGAGGGTGAAAGATCTCTCGAAGGGTTGCGTTGAGGAGGTGATATTTCTGTCATCTCACCTAGACTTCATTGGTGGCCAAAGGCCCGTATCATTTGGGCTAATCATTGGAGACATTTCCGGCATCCACATGTCTTCAACAATTTGGCTTATTGGAGCCGATCTGCACTGAGTTTAATTCAGTAATTACACAGGTTTATATTCAGATTTCGAGTGGTGCCATACCTTCTATTTGATGGAGTGTTTGAGTGAGGATCGGTTGCTGATCAAGTCTGAAACACATTGCCGGACTGTTGATGCTATAACCAGATTTGCTCGTCATACATCTTTGTAGCATTGAAGTTTCATTTGTTGGTGGGCGATGTTGAGAGGAGACCTAGGCGATCCATTTGATGACATTTTAAGGAGGCATTGTGAAGGAGTTACACATGCTGGTCACCCTATTTCCAAGTCTGAAGTGAAAGGTCTTCCAACCACGATTTTGCTTATATCACCTGAAGAGGGCTTCATACATCACTTCTAAGTTAGGCGATTGGGAGTATAAGGAAAGGCGATTCATTTAGTGGCAGTTTGGAAGGAGGTTAATAGAAGATTGGCTTCTGAGCAATTCCAATCAGAAAATCGAGCTAGACTGATATATGCTACGATTTGGCTTTCTGTTTGTTTATATGGCTCTTTAATTTCATATTGAGAGGGGCGATCTCTCTTATCAATTGAGGCGATCATTTTAGGTGAAAGTTTGGGGTGAATCTGCTATCATTCACTGTGTTCTCAGACCTGTACACTGCAGCAGACTGTGGGGAGCTTCGATTTGGACTTTGGAGTGTCTTTGTCATCACTTCATGCTTATATCCATAAGACGATTAGTCCAGGTTCTCTTCCAAACTCTCATTGTGAATTTTCAGTATGAATGTATAAGATTAGTTGCAGGTTGCGAGTTCTCAGAAGTCTGAAAGGCGTCCATCTATGACAGTCCTTGCATTCATTAGCTACCTATATCTAGTCATTAGGCTGCCATGTGGAATTTAATTTGATTCATTATATGAACAAGAAGTTTGCAATCAGCCTATATTTCTTTATATCTATTATCTGAGGACGCATACCGAGTGTTTGATGTAATGTCAGTTGACTGAAAGTGTTATTTATGTGTCATTCTAAAGGTCTAACTTGGTATTGAACTCTCAAGATAGTTGTATAGGCATTTAGACTTGTTTCCAAACAATAAAGGACACTTATATTTGTTCATAGTCACTGTTAACATCTTTTTCACAGTCTGAAACAAACATATCAGCAGATTATATGATTGAAATCAGAAACTACTAGCAAAATATACCTTGTTTCAATCATCCATTGGACAGGGGATATTACAAACAACCACAAGGCCTACAGGTTGATTGATGTGGAGATAGATTGTTTCATTTTCAGTCGTGATGTTATGGTTGATGAGACTATTGGTCCATTTATGCCTTCTACTACTCCTAGTCCTGCGACTTAGTCTGTGAAGACTTTTGATGTTAGAGTTTGTCTTCCTCTTGGTTCCCATGATGGGAGGGCTTCAAAGCATTCTGACTCTGAAGATGAGGAATCTACCGATCCAGCATCACCTGATTTTTCATAGGATTCGCATCTAGATGACTTTGTTCCGGAAACTCCAGGGGATTTTGCTCCTCCAATGCCAGATGTTGGTACTTTATCCTCAGGACTAAATGGTGGGCCAAGACAATAGGAGATCTTCGTGATGATGAGCTTCTTGAGGATAGATCAGTTCGCCAAAAGAGAAAGCAACAGACTACAGTCAACTTTGCACTTATGGCCAACATCCACAACATCCATGAGCCGTAGACATATTCCGAGACTAAAGGCATTCTTGAGAGGGAAAAGGCTATGGAGATAGAATACCACAGTCTTTTGAAGAATAACACTTGGGTTCGTTATGATCTTCCTCTTGGGAAGAAACCTATCAGCTGTAAATGGGTTTATAAAGTCAAGTATCATGCAGATGGTACTTTGGATAAGTACAAGGCCAGATTGGTTGCTCGGGGATTTACAGAGCGGGAGGGCATTGACTACGAGGAGACTTTTGCTCCTACTGCCAAGATGAGCACAATTCGTCTTCTTCTCGCCATTGCAACTTAGTTTGGATGGAAAGTTCACTAGATGGATGTTAAGAGTGCATTCCTCAACGGTGAGTTGTAGGAAGAAGTTTATGTGACTCAACCTCCTGGCTTCAAGGTCCTTGGTAAGGAACATCAGGTTTGTAGATTGGTAAAAGCCCTCTATGGCCTGAAGCAAGCGCCTTAGGCTTGGTACTTCAAGATTGATCAGTATTTGGTTGAACATGGTTTTCAATGCAGTCCCTCTGACACTAATCTGTATGTCAAACTTTCCGGTGATGATATCCTTTTTCTTGTTGTCTACGTGGATGACTTGATCATTGCTGGCAATTCAACACGTTTGATTACAACCATCAAACAGGACTTGTGCCAAGCTTTTGACATGACAGATTTGGGGCTTCTCCATTATTGCTTAGGTGTTGAAGTATGGTAGACCGATGACAGTATCTTTATTTCACAGTCCAAGTATGCCCACAATTTGCTTGACAAGTTTCGAATGCAGGATTGTAAAACCACTTCCACACCTATGGAGAAAGGGTTGAAGTTATCAGCCAAGTTTGATTCACCTGCAGCAGATGAAACTGAATTCAGGCAACTAGTAGGCAGCCTCATCTACCTCACTGCCATTGGACCTGACATTAGTTTTGCTGTCACCTACATCTCTTGCTTCATGATGGCCCCAAAAGTTGATCATTGGATTGTAGCGAAGCGAGTGCTACGATATGTGAAAGGCACTTTAGACTATGGCATTCTGTATCGCAGATGCAACGATCCAAAGTTGATTGGTTATATTGACTCAGATTGGGCAGGATCAGTGGATGACAAAAAATCCACTTCTGGGTACGTATTCAGTTTGGGTACAAGTGCTGTCACATGGAGCAGCAAGAAGCAACAGGCCGTGGCTCTTTCCTCGACTGAAGCCGAATACCGGGGAATAGTCAAGGCTGCATGCGAGGCAGTTTGGCTCCGGAGGATGCTCTTTGACATGTAGATGCCGCAAGTAGGTCCTTCTCCCTTGTATATTGAACTGGCCAAATTGACCAAAAATCCAGGGGTGCTCAAATTGGCCAAAAATCCAGTCTTCCATGAACGTACCGAGCATGTTGAGCTTCATTGTCCCTACATCCGCAAGCTGGTAGAAGACGAATCAGTTCAATTGCAGTATGTTCCGATAGTGGATCAAACTGCAGATATTCTCACCAAGTCTCTAAGCCCGGATAAATTTGTCAAATTCAAGGGACAACTTAGTGTTGTTGACAGATTGACCATTAAGAGAGGGTGTTAGAATAATATATATCTACATAGTTAATGGTCAAGTTAGTAGGTAGTTGTTGATAGACATCTTAAATGTCTACAGTTGTAGGTAGTTAGAAGTAGGTGATTTCTTTAATATCTATATTGCTTTGTTATTCCTATATATTGCAATATTTTCTCAGTTAATAGACACTTCATATTTTACCAGTGAATCTCTGATTTTCACATCTTCCTCAACCCTCATCTTTTGCCTTTTTTTTCAAATCCAAGTAGAAGTAGAACTTATTCGAAAATCGTCCCCTAAAACAGAAGAGATAACTTAAAAAAATCAGCATAATCTTCAAATCAATTAAAGCTCCTTGGACAGTTGTGTAAGTCCCCCTTGAGATTACCAACATTTTCACAACGAACCAATTGAGACTATCTGCATTGAATTTGGAACCTTGGAGTCGTCTTTGTGATCACACAGTCAATCTGTTTAGCACATAGAGGATTTTGATCAAGAGAGAATAGGATATCTCTAGGTATTTTATTCTGAGTTGTGCATGCATAAAAAACACACCAATAGGACCACAAGGATAAGGATTGTCTAACCATTATGTCCTCTCGTGTGTTTGAATCAGTTGTATGCAAAAGGCAGTTAATGGTTTCAGCATTATGGGCTCAAAGAAGTAATTGGTCTGGTAGCTCTTGGTCCACAATCTATACATTATAAAATCAAGATAATTTATTTTTAAACAAGTTTGTGTCTTTCCAGTGATCCTTGAGAATATAGCAAGTCTGTGACATCTTATACCTTATAGTTATGTTTACAAAATAGTATTTCCTTAATTATTTATCTAACAAAGACAATAATGGGATTGATATGCCATACCTCTTCAACTATTGTTTAGTTCACTAGAGGCAAAAGATGAAATTTCTTCTTTGTTTAATTATAAGCATAAGGAGTTGTTTTCTGCTAAAGTGGCACACAAATAAATTTATAACTTAGTAGATTATAAAAATATAAGTTATAAATTTTATGGGTTACTTAAGCAGCAAGTCAAAAGGTTTGTTTTGAAAATGTAACCCTTGACATCATTTGGTAAATAAAGTAATTATTTGCACTCAATTGCTTATTTTTCTTTCTCAGTTATATAAGTTACATGACATCATCCACTGTTTAAAGGAATCTATCTATTATTTCTTTCTCTAGTTGGGCACCCTTACAAACTTATTGGTATTTATATATATATCACTCTCTTATGTGAGTATGTACTATGTATTCCATGTTGATGAAATAATTTTAAGGTTATCTTGGTGTAGTCATCCCTTTTTATTTTTTAATATCTTGGCGTTAAGCATTATCTTCCCTTATCATAGAATCACCTTTATGCAGGCTTGTTGTATGTTAATAAATATAATTTTTATTTTTGCACAGGGCTAGGTGAAATTTGCATGCTACTTGCCTGCTATTCGAATTACAAAGATTCAATAGCCCTACTAAGTCTTCTGGAAATATTCTTACAGGTCCCAAAAGTTGTTTTTGTAATTTTCTTTTCTGGAGATCGTGCTAAGACCAAAATCCTAAAGATATGTGAAACATTTGGAGCTAATCGCTATCCTTTTCCTGAAGATGCTAGTCAACAAAGGCAAATTATGGTTGAGGTATTTTAATGTACATTTTAGTTTGTACGTATTTTCATGATTTTTGCTGGCATGGACAATAATACTTTTGGTAGTTAATTTTAAACTTACTTGAATATCATATGAATTGTTTTTCAGGTAAGTTGTGTATTATTTTGGCTAGGAAAAATAATAATTTTCACAGTTTTTGTAGGATTATTTTCTTTGTTTGATCCAGAAAGAAATCATAACTTATGCCAAGGGTAAATGTTCCCAATTGTATAAAGGAGATAAACTTCTGAACTCAATTTTATAACTTTGACTCGTACCTTAGTGAAAAAAAGTCACTATTTATTTATTAATTTTTAATTTTTTGCCAGAGAGAAACATTGACTATTCACTACTTCATGGTTGAGCTCAGAACAGTAAACATGTATAAGAAGAATATGCTATACAATGAATATACATGCCAATAGACATGAAGATAAAATAGGCTATCCACGGACCACAGCTATCTCAAAAATGAGAACAAATAAGAATATATAAAAATAAAAGATCATTCAAGAAGGGCAACCCGGACTGAACTGCATTGGTAGTGTTTGTTAAGCAATCGTAGTTTTAAAGTTCCAGTACATAATAAAGTACTCCTTAGCCTTCTGCATTTGCCCTCCCTGAAGAAATTGTGAGACAATTGGGTGGCACTAAGATTGCTGCTTCTGTGGCAGAGTTTGCTGATGTTGATGTCATCACTAACTCTAGTGAAAAACAAATACCAGGGGTAGGTTTTGTAGAAACACTAGACTGACATAATTGCTCTAACACTTCCTGCATGGTCTATGAGGTTAATAAAATAATCAACTCTGACCAAACAACTAAATTTAGTGTGCCCTGGCAGTGTCTCCAGCGAATATTAAAGCTGGTGTGGCTTTTCCATAAATTTGTTGTCATTGACTTACCTTCTGATACTCTTGCTTATGTGGTTCAGCTGCCGCTAGGATATTTTGTTTTGTATGCTCTTATGAAACAACTTTTCCATGAGCTGGGCTGGCTGTTATTTGTGGGTTTGTATCTCAGTGTCTAATTTCTCTTTCTCTCTTTAAGTGCTTTTCTCATTCGCTAAGTGATTTAACATAGTTATATGTGACCTGGTAATGGTTAAAAGTAGGAGTGTGCCTCTAGTAATAGATTCAGTAGTTGATTCAAGACATTCTGTATTTCCTATCTTCTTGCAAATCAGCTGTGAGTTATCACCTGGCGACTGTAGTTTCAATCCTCATCATTTTATCAAACTTCTTTACATCTGTTTAAATCTTTTGCTCCCCATCAAACAATTAGGGTCTGTTACCTAGGCATGTATTTAGTTATTAATCATCTTTTGATATATCTCCTAGTCTAATAATTAGTAACATTAAATCCACTCTTTTTATAGGATCTGAAATGTTGGGTCCCATCTTGGGGTCTGTTACCTCGGCGTGTATTTAATTTGGATCATCTTTTGTGCTAATTTATGACTTTCCTTTGACTGTATGTTCTAAAAAATATTCACATAAACCTTAAATTCAGAAGCATTGCCTGTTTGGTTCACATTTCTTATACCAAGCTCTTGTATCTCAAGAGTCTACCTGTGGAAGTCCTCATATCTGAACTGCTTGTTTTGTTGAAATTTTTTATAGCAAGCCTTTTTATCTCAAGAGTCTTCCTGCCACATCTGATCATGTAGTCTGAACCATGAATGGTGAAAAGTGGCCAATCCTCTAAGCCGGGTGGAAGAATAAAAGATTTGAGGTGCCCCCTGGCCACTTGCAGAGGTTGCACATTGTCTCAGGGATGTATTTCCATCCACACTAGTCATTAAGAGGTGTGATATATAATAAAATACTGATAGTTAAGGTCCTACCCCAAAAGAACCTCAAAAGTAGAAGATTCATATTTAAAATAATAATAACTAATAAATTATTAACTAGCAAAATAGTTTTATTATTTAATTTATTTTAAAATTTTAAATAGGTATATTTAATTACTTATTGTGTAATTTAGAAGTTTGTAAAAATTTAAATGTTGTTATTACTTTCATAATTAATATTATAATAATTTCACTTTCATTTTAAATAAATTATTAAATTTAATTTTATATATTTAACATTTAGCAAAATAGTTTTATAATTTATTATTATAGTTTGAACTTTGTTTATTTTAAATCACTTAATAGTTTGTTAAATTAAAAGTTAAAAAAAAAACCTAATATAAATTAAAAATTACAATTTTCGATTTTTAATTTTAAATAATAAAAGTTATAAAACTATTTTAATAGGTTAATAATTTATTAATTATTATTATTTTAAATATGAATAATAAATTATTAACCTATTAAAATAGTTTTATAGTTTTTAGTCTTTTATTATTTAATATTAAAAATCGAAAATTGTAATTTTTAATTTATATTAGGTTTTTTTTTTAACTTTTAATTTAACAAACTATTAATTGATTTAAAATTAATAAATTCAAACTATAATAAAAATAAAAAATTTAACAAACTATTATAAAAATTTCGAAATTAACAACCTACCTGCAAGCTTGAAATGGCGCCTCCCGTCTTGGCTCCTTCGCGCGTCCTCTGTCGTGGCTCCCCCTGTGCAACCCGCAACCCGTGGCGGCCTCCTCCTCCTGTGCAACCCGCAACCCGTGGCGGCCTCCTCCTGTGCAACCCGTGGCGGCCTCCTATGTTTTCGTGGCTCCCGTGCCCTCCTCCTGCGCTTTCGTGGGATGTTTCTTCTTTTTTTTTTTAACTTTAGGGTTTAAAACGATGTGAAAAAACCTTCGACATTTTTGCACGTGCAGATTCGGAAAAAAAACCCTACGGAATCGCCACGTCTACATCGGATGCGTCGGGGTTCGTGTCTAAAAACGCGGATACGTTTCAGGTTAAAAAAAACAGTACCCTGTTCGAATCCACAGGGATTCCATGGCGAATCCGAATCCGGTACGTATCGTATCCGGATTTGGGAGCAAACTAGGAAGTACCGGTAACTTAGTATTCATATGAAAACATGGATATAGCATGTGTATGATACTATGAAAACATTTTAGAATGTAAAATTTGAACATACAACATTGTCAATAGACTCAATACTCAATATGCACTCATAATTCAGAATTTCAATTCATTCACATTGTCAATATGCATATCATAATAGATATTAAAGAAATAACATACAAAATGCCCAAAGGCTACACTGCTGCCATATTGTTTCATTGTCAATTATAAGTTTATATTGTTAAGTTTTAAGTTTTAATCATATATATTATAAGTTTATATCGTTAAGTTTTAAGTTTTTTTGTTTGAACTTACGAATTGATATTTTATTATTTTGATTTTCTATTTATAATTTATTTATTTAATTTTAAAATTTTAAATGTTTAACAATTAATTTAACAATTTAATATTTTCTATTTATAATATGAATTAATAAATTTAAAATTTAATTAATGTTGCCTTTTAATTTTTTTTAATAACAATTTGAATTAATAGGGGTCCATGTTAGAAAATGAAAAAAATTAAATTGAAAATATGACATTTTTTATTTTTTTAATATTTTTTAATAGCCCTAAATGTGGGGGACGTCTGGCCGTCCCTGGAACGTATGGATGTCCCCCACAGCTAGGGCAGACGTCCCCCCTGTTTTGGGGAAGTCCCCTCTAAATTCTGGCAATTTGGGGACGGGGGGGGGGAAACGTCCCCTGGCCGTCCCCAAGTCCCCAAAACGTCCCCGAGACTGGGACGGGGGTTTTCAGGCTGGGGACGTGTCCCGGGTTTTATAGCCTTTTTTTGGTCTATTCCAACATCCTTGGAAACCCCCAACTTTCTTGGAGAGCACCAACTTTATTGGAATGGTATTTTGACTATGGTATAGAGTTCCTAGATCCAAGCTAAGTATAAAGGTACTTTCTGTATGCAGATCTGACATTCTGGGAGTACTCCACATGTCTTTGAGAACTCAGTCGTCTTGGGAGAGCACTTTAATATAGATGGATATTTTATGTTCTTAAGGTTTTGGTGGTTTGGACAGAATTCATATTTTGGGCTATTTTTAATTTTAATATATTCTGTAACTTTGGTGGTTGTGCGAAAAATAATCAAATAATTAAATGATTAAGTATATGAGTTGTTGAAAATTAGAGGACAACTTATATTTAATTATTTTAAAGGGGGATTGTTATTGAGAAATAAAAGTCACTTATTTTTGGGCTTGAAAATAAAATAAAATTAAAAGGTCAATTAAGCAAGGCAACAAAACGTTATGGAAAATAATATCTTATTATTTTCGAAAAAGGTATGTAAAGAGGAGAATGGATGGGAAAGGCGTTCTTGGCATTTTATTTTTGCAAACCCCTGTTTGGAGAGATTGAATTTAGTTCATTCTTTTGTTGAAGGACAAAAACCCTTTGGCAATCAATTTTGTGGACAAAAGCTCACCTAGTTGATTGAATGTATTCACACAAAATTCACAAATGCCCTTAAATGATGATTGCAAAAAATTATCAAAAGGATTTAATAGATATTTGATGTTTGAGAGTTGTGTAGGTATTGATGACTATTATGACCGTGTCTTTGCTATGCATACTCTTTTAACACTATCACATTTCACCATGGACCTTGAACACCAAACCACTTGCATGATAATGCTGTAGAATATCCATTGGTTTAAACACCTGCGTTAACACTGTCTGCTATCCTCTAGATCTCTTGGCACGCTGTCAACTTAGGACTGTCATCTGTCACAACGTATGGCAGAACTCCTCACTGTCTTCTTGTAGAACTCTCCATGCATACTTAAAATCTTTTCTACAGCATTGAACCAAACCTCATACAATCTCTTACATGTTTCAATGCGATTCATGGTAGCACAGATAAGAGGAGGCAGTTATTTGACATGGCATTGTTAACATTAACCTTAAAGATAACACAGATCACTAAAAGGGATTTGGGTTTTCTTGTAGGCTTTCATAAACACTCAAAACATTGCTGACAATTTTTCTATCATCAGAGGAGGTTTTTTTCTATGCCAATGTGGTCTGGGACTTGACTAAACTTAGAAATAGGCTTCACACAACATCTTTGTAAATTTATCTTAAATCATCTGTGTTTAAAAAAATATACAACATAATTGATTCTTTATAATTTAACTAAAATGTTTACTTCTAGAATTCTAAAAAATCTAATCTTTTGTAGAGAACTGGTTTACTCAACTCCTTTCGTCTTTCTTTTAAATCTAAAATTGAACAAAAGAGTTGTTAGGTAACTGAGATGTTGGAATAAATAAAGAAATTATAGTAATGCCCGGAAGTGACAGTAATGCCAATTCAATAGGGAAGTGTGGATTATTGCATACAGTTGAGGTACTGCACATTAAAATAAGGCCAAAAGTTTTACCAAGGCAATTACTAAAGAGATGACGAAGCTGCTAGGTTTTTGTGACTTGCAACTCTGGAGCTTTGACATCTATTATCACGTATGTTAAGGAACTTGGTAATTTATAAAATAATATCCATATCTATATGATCATCATGATGACCACATCTATTGGAGTTTTGTTGTGCTTCTATATTAAGGATACAAGAAATTGGTTAGAAATTCTGTGTACCTTTCTTAATTAGTTTTCTTGTGGTGCAAAGCTTAGTCATAATACTTCCACTCTTTGTTGAAAATGTTTCTAATATGACTTTAATAACACTCCTCATACTCTTTGGGTCCCTTCATCACATAAATTCAAGTGCAATAATCTTCTGAGAACAAGTAAGAGCAATGTGGAAATCTACGGCCTAGGTGAATATGTCTGACATTAACATCTAATTCAAAATCTTTGTCATCCTTCTTTTGTTCCAACTTCATCAACTAATATGCGTGGGCATTGCACTCTGTGGTTGGAATGTCTCTCCTTTACGTATGGGATTGCAGTTTGGTTTCTTCAAGCATTATAAATGCACAATCTGTATTTTTTGATTATGCGTATAATATTCCATGCCAAATGTTGTTGGAGATGACCTATGGAGATAATGCACCATCCTCAAAGTCCCACTATTAGATTACTCCTGAATGATTCAATCTCAAACTAGAGTACATTTCCAGTTATGTTATTCCAAAATTCATCAGTTTGCAATGGTCATTTACTCTTATTTTATTATCACTATCATATGACCAAAACAACTTCATCTGTACTTGCCTTTTAAGCTCGTCTTAGCCTCATGGGATTCCTTAGCACAAATGTCTCTCTAGAGATGGGTAACGATATTTTCCTGTTTGAGAGATGCCTCTTGAATAACACATGGTTCTTAAAATAAAATGCTCTTTATGTTGTGTCCTGTCTTTATAATGTGAAAATTGGTTTTAAAACAAATGAATTTGAGGGAGGTTGACCATGCAATAAGAGCTCTTTTGATCAGGAAATGCTGGATGATATAGGAGTTGAACTGATTCCCTGGTCAATTTTTATCAGGCTGCAACCTTTACTAAATCAGAATAGGGTTTGGGGTGAGAGTCCCTAGTTTATTGTGTTCATATCTTATATCTGGTCTAACATTGCTTAGTTGATCTTTGTAGTCCCCTTTGCCTTGTGAATTTTACCATCAGAGATGTGAAAAGATGTTTAAGAAATGATTACTTATGGAAATTGGTCACCATAGTGATAACTTAATACACGTGGGTCAAATCTTGATGCAATTTGATAGCGCAATTATGACACGTTGAAATTCTGATCGATATACTTATAGTTTCGGATCATAGCATTGCCACACTGGGCTGTTTGAAAATCCAGCTGTAGGAGCATTGATCATGTTGAAATAGAAGGATTGTCAATAGAAAGATAATCGAACAGGTGTTTTAAGCTTCACAAATTCTGTGAATGTGATGTAAGTGGCCTCTGTGTTAGAGGATGCTAAATGCTTGTGGAGATGATATATGGTGAAATAGCCTTGGGATGATTTTGTTCTACTCTTGGCTGATGAAGCTAAGACCATTCTAATATCTGGAGTTTTTGTGTCAGGAGTTTTATCTTTTATCTGTTAATTAGATACATTTGCAGTGCACAATTATTCAGCTATATACACTAGAAGAGTGTTTTCAATGGCATGATTGAAGAGCTATGATTATGCTTTGTTGTTTTAATGTTGAAAAAGTCCCTTGGAATCTCTAAGCCAAATATGCCACATACAGTTTATATTGTTGTAAAAATTGAAATAGAAAAAAGCTGTCAATTTCCTAGTATACCTATATATGGATGGAACATGGTGTGTCATTACGAAAGTTGTTTCTGAACCTTTATGGTATGCAGGTCTCTGAAAGGCTGACTGAACTTCAAACAACAGTAGATGCTGGCATCCGTCATCGAAATAATGTTCTAATCACTATTGGGTACCAGCTTGAAAAATGGATTATTTGGGTAATAATGTCATTTCTGATGGAGCAGTACTAATGAAAATTATGAGATAATGTGGAAAAGCAGTGTTTTAAACTTTTAAGTTGATCTGTGTTAGAAGAGAAAATTTAAGAAAGACCAAAAATAACAAACAAGCATATTGTAACAAAAGGGTTATGTGGAAGGCAAGTCCTGAAGTATATTTATTTGCATATTTCAGGTGAAAAAGGAGAAAGCTATTTATCACACTCTAAACATGCTCAACGTTGATGTTACTAAGAAGTGCCTAGTTGGTGTGGGTTGGGTCCCTATTTTTGCAAAAGCTCAGGTGGCTTCCCACTTTACTTTTTTCTCTTATTACTCCTAGCAGATTATTTAAATGTAACAAAACTTCAATTCAAACTGGAAACTGATTTTCTTCTTAATGTCTAGGTACTGTTGATTTCTTTTGCCTTTTTCCTGTATCATTTTGTTTAATTATTTTCCATTTCATAGAATCTATGGAATTTTAAAAGTAGGCACCACTCATGCTGTGCAACAGATTCAAGATGCACTACATCGTGCAACTCTTGACAGTAACTCACAAGTTGGAACTATATTCCACATGATGGATACAACAGAGTCGCCACCTACATATTTCAGAACCAACAAGTTCACGGATGCTTTCCAAGAAATTGTCAATGCATATGGGTGAGTGTGTTTTCATCCTTATCATTAGTCAATATTTGGTTTGGTTTTAGAACAAGTAAGATACTTTGTAAAATTCTGTGCCAACTTTTTTGTTCTTTTCTCACTATTTGATGGAAGGCTTTCTATCAAATGGTTCGAGTGTGATACAATTTTATGAAATGCAAGTGTTAAGCTGTAATATATTGACAGAGTTTATGCAATACAGTCTCCTTGTTATAGACATACATATACATTAAATATACATTAAGTCGATTGTTGCATCTGAAACAACAATCGACTTATTGTTGCATGTTATCATCTCCAGATCAGACACAACATCTTTATATATTGTTGCAAGCATATAACTTAACACCAGGAACAGCAACGCATCACAGCAAGGTGATACCAATACCTACATCTGCACATTCTCATTGGGATATCTGATACAGCAGCTTACATTGCTTCATAGCTATTTTCATAAGGAGGATCAATGCATACACATCATTGAACATATCAAGCAAAGCAGAGATAATCCATCTATGCATAACATAAGTGATATCACACACACACACACATGTGCACACATAAGTGATATCTCACACACACACACATGTGCGCGCGCGTGCGCACACGCACACACTCACACACACACACACACGTCCTGCCAGCCAGTGGAAAAATCTTTCAGAAGTGCAGAAAATGAGGACAATTCAAGGATAGACTGAATCCATCCATGGCTCAGTATGAAAGCACTCAAGAGAAACTGACTCAATTGTTAGGCAGGCTAAAACAATTAAGCAAAAATGGCAACAAAGGAGGCAATAATCCTCAATCCACCAACAGTCAAACTCCAACCAAACACATATCTACAACAAATTCGAGATCCCCATCTAAGGTGGAACATCAAAAGAGCAATAGATGATTGATCTACAAGATCAATTTTAACAAGATTGGATTAAGGGAGGATTGCAACATGATATGTCTCTAAGAGACTACATAGACTTAAGAATGAAGTATTCTCCTAAAGAATGACGAAGTCATCACTTGGATCTAAGAAGGGAAAGTAGAAAGCATGAATACTTTGAAGAACAAAAGATGAATGATTGCAATTCAAAAATGGCATCGACAGTTTCACAACAAGTATCATTAGAAGCTTTGAGGGTCATTACACCAAGGGAAGAAAGTGTAGGAAGTTGGACAGCTGCAAGTCATGAAACCCTAGGAGAGGCTAAAGCAATAGATGATCATCAAGATTCACATGGAGCAGTTGATTCTTCATGTGACTCCTCTATCACAAATAATGTGAATACTTGGACTCGTGAAGATCATAAGGTTACACTTACTCTATCTCAAAGATCATGTGTTGAGGATAACCTATCTAGTGAATTCAGAAATGGCACTCATGATCCTTTTCTACATCCTAATGAGTACATGACATTCGCTACCAAGTCAGGGGTTGAGAAAGGAAATATCTCCAATACAAGTAAATCAGAAGTCACTTCTTGTATCCAATCCAATCATTTTAAGGTAGATAGACAAGGAAATGTAACCTTGAAGGTATGGAGAGATGAAATACAGAAGGTAGTAAACAAGGATAGAAGAACATCTAGAGGTTATGAAACCTTGAATCAGTATAAAGAAGAGGATAAGCTGATAGATGTGACAACCAGGCACTTCAAAGGACATGAGTACAAAAGAGGGAATGATGAAATTAAGGGATCAATCAACATAGATGAGTTTTATGACTTGAAACTTTACCCAAAGAGGAAGAAAAGTTGGAAGAAGTTAAGTTTGGTCTTGAGGACAAGGATAAACTTCAACTTATCCATAATCCCTTGTTTAAAATTGAAATGGACAACTTATGACAACCCACTTTTTGAATGGAATGATGAAACCAAAGAAACGAGACTCAGACTCGGACTCGGGACTCGGCGTCAGACTCGGCTCAGACTTGGACTCGGGACTCGGCGTCAGACTCGGCTGGACTCGAGAAAGTGAAAAACTCAAGAAATTTAGAGATTTTTAAAGATTTAAAACATGTTTCAGACACCCTTTATTGAATACACCTTAAAGACACAATAACATCATCAAACTCGGCTCATTTGATTACATACACAAGTATACAGCAATCACATAAGCATAAACGCAAATTGTAGCTGAAGGAAATAACAAACATAGATATATAAATATTGTCAAATGTATACAATATTACAAAACTCATGGAATAAAAAATCCATGTCATCATATGATCATCATCAAATGTTTCATACAAATACCAAAGGTAAATACAACTACAAGCCTATGGCTCTGAGGAGCCTGCACAACAACACCCTCCGGCCTCGACCCCCTGCGAAGGCGTCTAAGGCAGGACCTGGATGATTGGACAGCCATGGCCGCTCCCCGTGACACCATGCCATGTTCACCAACATCAGGAACATCCGTGTCACTATTTGCCTCTGAATCTCTTGTCTGTGCTCGTGCTCTCCGCTCCTCCTCTGCCATGGCTACAGTCTCAGCCTCTATATCTACCTGGTCGATCCAATCAGTGTCAGACTCGAAGGTTAAATTTTCCCTACTTCCATCGACGCAGTTTCCCCCCATATTTTTCGACGGGGGTTTGGGGGCAGCGCCCCCAAGGTGGGGCCAAGGGGCATCGCCCCTTGTGGGGTCAAGGAGCAGCTATTTTTCTATTGGCTGACATGTTGTAACCATATTTTTTCTCATTCTCAGGCGGAGGTTGTAGTGAACAAAGACGAGACCATTCATTTTAAAAAAACTTTTTAAAATGTTTTTTATTTGTCATTTTACTTAACCTAGGCAGTAGCCGAGTTTGGGGCTCAGGACTCGCCGAGTTTGGCGAGTTTGAGCCAAACTCGCCAACTCAGCGAGTCTGGCGAGTTTGCTCGCCAAACTCGGACGAGTCCAAGTCCGAGTCCCAGAGACTCGGCGAGCATGACTCGGACTCGGATTCACTGAGTTTAGGCGATTCATGGCGATTCCCGTTTATGAAACTCATCTAGATGCACATAACAATAATGAAGAACATAAAATCTGGGACTCCAGAGCATTTCTCAACAAGGAAGGATTGCGACAAACTTGGAGTAATAAGGCAAATCCTAGTGATGCTATCACCAAGCATTCCCCCATCAGATTTCAAGGAATTGCAGTTTGGACAAGGCTCCTCGAGAAGATTCCATCCTTTTATCAAAGGTCAAGTGTTGAAGGTTTGAGTTACAACAGTTACCGTATGACATCCATGGATGACCAAATGATTTTAGGACAATTGCTAATGGTAAAGGAACAAACATTGAACAATCCTACCAGTACCAATCCAATTATTGAAATCAGAATAGCACAGTGACAACATGATGGTACACAAATAGGGATGATTTTGATGAAGTTTGATAGTCTTAATGGCATCCTCATGAAGCAAGGAATGAGAGTTGGATCGTTCCACATACTTACTTGGGATCCAGGAATCATTATAACATGCTTGTGGACTTGAGCATCTCCAAGAAGGGGAGACTCTAATGTCCCCATCAAACTCCAAATCCACACAAACGTTCTAAGATTAGTTCCTATAAGCATTACCTGCTGAGACCATTCAAATTTGGGAAGTCTCCCATGGAGACGAATTTGTAAGTAAGATTCACCACATCAATCATAGGCAAAGATCAAATCATGTGTGAAGGACATCATTAACAGAATAAGAGAGACTAAGGGCACATCAATATCAAGAAGATTGACCATCCATGCAAGACAGAAGATGATTGCAAGCAGCAATTAACGATCTCATAAAGATAATTATAGTTAAATAATACACCATTCTGGAATATGCAGAGCAGCCTCATGCATCCAATACAGTCTTACGTAAAGACATACTATTGATAGACACTAAGAAGATAGTCAAGCACTAAAGCTAATCAGATCAATCTCCAATATGATTATTGCGGAGCATCCACTATTGGACATAAAAATGGTTAAAACAGCGATTAATGTGCATAGATTAGAAGGGAGGTACATATGAAAGAATACCGATTATATTCTGAAACATTTATGGGAGGTGATTCTGCAGGAGCGATCATTATATGAAATGGGACAATAATATACTCCCATCCTAGACATCGAAGGCTTGGGAATGATTGCCGAACCTGTGTCTAATCATTCAAAGACAGTAAATTAACATTAACTGATAAACATTAAGCACAAAAGATACAATGAAAGGAAAGGTGCAAGTAAATAGACAACGATTATACCAGACTAATCAATATTATTAGATAAACCAATCATCATGAAGAGTTGCGATTTATATAACAAATCTATTTGTTATAAAGAGATCCGATCTGCAAGAGATATGTCCTTTCCTTATTCAAGAGGTGCGACCCTTTTATCTAACAAGGTATAAGATGGAGATTGGACTAATTCCCTCAATCATTGTAGAATTTGTATTTTTATCCTTTATTTCCAGATTTGGAATAGCTCGTGCTGAGCAGGCCAAAGGCCCAATTATTGAGTGCATAATCCAATCAGTGATACATCTGAAACAGCACCAATCATATAACTTAACACCAGGAACATCAACGTATCACAGCAAGGTGATACCAATACCAACATCTGCACATTCTCATTGGGATATCTGATACAGCAGCTTACATGACTATTTTCATAAGGAGGATCATTGCATACACATCATCGGACATATCAGGAAAAGCAGAGACAATCCATCTATACATAACATAAGTAATATTAGACTTAGTGCACACACACACACACACACACACACATATATTGAACAAGATCATTCGCATACACCTAATTGTTAATTCAGAAATAGCAGTGAGACTGACTTTATATCAAGTGGAAATCATTGTGTATAAAGTCATTTTTGTATTGATTATTATTATTTATAAGTATTAATAGTGAAATTGAGGAAAGAAGTCTTTTGCAATTGATCTTTGCAAGTTAATTGTCCCTATCTTATAAGTTATTAAATAAGGGAACATTACATGATAGTAGATTTAATAAAATTCAAAATTGCAACCTTTAAACTTATAACATAGGCGATTGAAATGAAGGTGGCAGTGATTCTATAGAGGAAGTTGATTAAGATTAAATTAAAGCGTATCATGGGCAACAATTTCTAAAAGCATTCAATTAAATTAAATCAAGAATTTCAAGACAGCAATCAAGGCTGAAGGGCAATAATTGAAAGATGCCAACTAGGAATTGGCACTAATCTGACTTATTGGTTTCAGTAAGAGACTTTGATCAGTGAATTTAAGCTCTGGTTTTTTGATGGAGTTTTGAGGTTTTTTGAACTTTTTGAAGTTTTGTAGTTTCTCTGTTTTGAGTGCATTCCAAAATTCTTGGAGGAATATTTTATTTTGGGTAAGTGCCAAATTTTATAAAGATTGATCTCCAACGAGCTATAAAAAAGGTTGGCATTGTTCGAAATTGACTTTCGGGCAATCTTTGTATTTTGTGCAGTTTGGCTGGATGTGTGAAAAATAATTTATTACTTTAATTATTAAAATTAAATTGTCAAAAAAGAAAAATTAAAATACAACTTATTTTAATTATTTAGTAAGGGGAATTTTAAGTGACTAAAGTGCCAAAAAAGTTAATAATTAAATAAATTCACTTTATAGAGCAAAAAGGATTATTATTTTTAAAAACAATTTTAAAATTTAATTTCCATAAAGTTCTCGAGAAGATAATAAAAAGTGTTGAAGAGACTCATCTGAGTCATTCTGTATTGTTGATTTTGATGAAACCCTTTGTGGGAGTTTGAGCTGCTGTTCAACTTTCCAGCCGTGGGGCAAAAACCCCTATGGTGAAGTTTGGTTTTAGTAGTGAGAGATTTGCCCTAGTCGATTTGCAGGTGGAGTCATTTAGATTTCATGTGTGTGCTGAAGGTTTGCAACGTTTAAAGAAACGATTTGTCTATTCAAGTTTTTTGGGTTTATTAGGTTTGCAAGTTTAAATTTATACAATTTGTAGGCAAATGCAAATTATAAAGGTTTGGATTGAAGATGTGAGTGTAGTTGGTTAAGGTTTTGAAAAGTTATTGCAAGTATTGTTTCTACACATTCCATGCACTTTGGACAATTTGAAGGGCAATAGGTGAATGCATAAATATTCCTCTACTTAAGTATTGTTTGCTACATCAATCTAGAGTGATATAATTACAAGTATACTTTCAGAAAATTCATTCTTTATAATTTATAGTGGATGTTATTGCTTGTCTCAAGAGTTTGAAGTTTAGGTGTTTGGAAAGTGCATGTGGAGCACTAACAGGAGATTATACCTCTTTTCAACTTGAAGGATAACTAAGTGTTTAAAGGAATCATTGAACTCCTAAGAAGTCATGGGACCCTTGTGACGTGGAGTCTATCATTGGGCACATGAGATCATAAAGGAGACCATCAACTATTATATGTAATGTTGTGCATCCAAGGTGAAAGGTGTGGGAGTTGGAAAATAGCATAGCATTTTGTAGGATGTCCTGATATCACTAGGATTTTAAAGTATTCAATCTGTCCCTTTGAAGTGTTGAAATTCAAAATAAGAGCATCTTCCTACTTTATTAGAGCCATATGGTTCGAGGGGAATGCTGTGGGTCTTAGGAAGATTACAAATAACCTTTCAGCTATCGAGAAAGCCTAACGAGTTCAAGAAAAAGACAATGCAGGCTCATAAAGGTATTTTTAAGGAGTCCTAAGAATATTACCACAATAGCTACCTAAGAAAAAGGAAAACACAAGGCTAGGTTGGGGGCATTAAAAATAGAAGTCAACAAACAACAAGAATAGGTGACGTTGGAGGCCGTAAAGTAAGCAAGCACCAAAGAATATTGTTGTTAATTAAGCTCATAAAGGCTTCATATGTTTATGAAGGTATTGTTTGATGTTGCGGGAAGACTAGTGTTAGTGCTCAAAAAACATTGAATTGCCCTTACAAGAGGCCTTGCATTATTATTATAATGGGAATATCACAGCCTTGATGAGTAGGGAGAACATTAACCCAAAGGGTCACATGCATTTGTAAAGGAGCACAAAATATGAGCACTTGGATCAGTAGGATATACTTGTTGTTAAATATTTTGTGGTTTGCTGTTCATACTTGGAAGTAAGAAAATTACGTTCTTTCTATGCTCTCTTAACATATATGTATTGCATTATGTAAAGGATCATTAATTGGTTAGGCATAGTTCATTATAAATCTCTGAAACTATTATATGACAACTTGACATTCAAGTGTTTAGGGGCAATGTTGGGTGTAGTATTGCATTTTTTGTTATAATTTCTCATTGACACTTATTTAATTGACTTAGAGTATCCTTACAGTTTGTCATGTACTTCTCAATGTTTTCAGTTTGACAGTTTGTCATTGAAGTGGTTTTGGATGCCTTCAGGAGTTATAATGCGCTTTTTGCTTATATTTTTCAACTTATATATTGTCACTTATGGTTTTTTTGGTGCCCTAAGTGGGTGTAATGCACTTTTTCTTCTAATTTGATGTTGAGTCTAACCACTTAAGTGAAAAAGTACACTTCCAAGTCACTTAAGTGATTTTCGCATTATAATTGCTATTGACATTGAAAAGTGCATGCACTTTTTTTATGTAAGTGATTTTACTGCAAGAAGGATGTCCACAAGCTCTCTTAGTGACATTTTTGCCTATTTTTTGTTGTTGAAACTCATTATTCTTCTCTCGAGGCATGCTTTGCAGCATCCGTGCACCTGTTTCTGACATGAAATTGTGAAAAGTACTCCACCAAGATGTGTTCCAGGAACCCTAATGGTCATTTCCCTGCATTGGCACTCAATTGCCTTTTCTAATATCCAAATTGTTGTACCCACCCTCTTTGATGTGCTTAAAAACTTCTTCTCATGTGTGTATGCTGACTTGAGACATCAATGACATTGAGAATCACTGAAACAAAGATTCAAGTATGGCCTATAAACAAGAAAGCACTAGAGTTTGACTTGAAACACTAAATACGATCATTTTTGTATTGGTACAAGAAGGAGCTTTTTCTTGTTTATGGTGAATTACATTGATTCTTGTTCCTTGATATATTTTTCAGTTTTATTTGTTGTTTGTGAAAATTAATATAAATCCAATTTCAGTTTCAATTTCAAGCAGAAAACTGAGAAGTGACAATAAACATCAAAGAAACTAAGACAACTGATGCTGTGAGAGCAAGTCAGAACTTGTATAAGAAAAGTAAATCTTGGAGAAAGAAATATATCAATATCTATGAATGACCAAAAATAGATCAAAGGAACTGGAAAGTATAGCACGTACAGTAGCAAAAACTAGGGCAAAAAATGGCCCTAGACATGAAAGAAAATAGGAAAAAATGAGAAAGTGAGAATAGTTGGAAGACAGGGGCTTATTTTAAAAAGTGTAATCCCAAACAAGTATGTACCAATAAGAAAGTGATAATATTATGCTATACAAATATGAATAATAATTGCATATAGTAAATTGGAAAATATCATTTTGCCAAATGGATCTCACATTATTGTGGAAATAATTAGTCCCAGTATTTGAGTGAAAATACCATCAGTTATCCTCTTTATCTAAAAATGATTATCGAAGGTTGGTATCAACAATGAGATCACAAGATGCTAAAAAATAAACATAATTAGCAATCAATGTTACCTCTGGCTTAAGGTCTGTCTCAACAAGGATTTTGAATAAGACATGAGATTGCTGTAATTCCATATACAATGTGTCAGACTTCAATTTTAAATCCTCGTCTTTATTTGTTTAAAAGTCTGCCTTGTTTGAAGATCTTTAGGAATGGGTCAATTGCATTAAAGAGAAGCCTTCAGTAAGACTTATAGCCTTTAAAAGGCCAGATAAGCTCCAGTTTTTACAGCGAGATAACAAGTTGGTTAAAAACAAACATATTGAAGGTTGGTATCAACAATGAGACAACAAACCACTTAAAAATGAACAATTCAAGGCTACCTTTGGCTAAAGGTTTTTCTATACTAGGATTTTAAAGCTTATCTAGCCTTTTAAATTGCAAGCGATGAGATTGCTGTAATCCTATATTCTCTACGAGTCAGACTTTTCATTTTAAATTGACATTTTTATTATTCAAAAAATCAGTCTTTGTTTGGAGATCTTTAAAAATGGCTCAGCATTTAAGAGAAGTTTCTAGTAAAACTAATAGCCTTTGAAAGGTCATAAGCTCCAGTTCTACTGCTCATTTATTGCTGAAGACATCTTTATTGGTATGAGCCTAGAGCTTTCTCATTTAAATCGTAACCAAGCAATGCACTGCGTATATTAAGTCCCATGTGTGTGTCTTTGCATAAAAGGCATCTTTGGTACAGCTTCAAAGTTTTGATAGAAGTGGAGAAGGCAATAATTAACTGTTCATTTATTTGTCTTTTCTTCCTATGTGATGGATGCAATAGTAAATGTATTCCTCTGCCTTGTTTGGCCCAAAAATGGTTTTACCACTACAGAAAATTAAGTTTTTGTTGCTTTGAAAAGTCATGTCTTGGTTGATTTTGAAATTGGTTGCAATCAAATACTTGACAATATTAAAGGACTGATTCCAAATTGTAACTGCAAGTATTTTTGGAAGAAAAAGGTAAATTAATTTCATTCTAGATTTTTACTTTCATATTATGTATGCGATTGAAGATCTTGATGCAAGTAATAGAAGAATGTAATTGTTCTCTCTTATATGAGATATTTAACATTAAATACTATCAGGCATATTTTACAAAATTACTGGAAAAACCCTTGCAAAAATATTTTAGAAGACATGATAATCCTTTGAAACTAATATGTGCATATTTGTTAAATTTGCAGCATGGCAAAGTATCAAGAAGCAAATCCTGCAGTATACACAATCATCACATTTCCATTTTTGTTTGCTGTTATGTTTGGCGATTGGGGTCATGGGCTGTGTTTATTGCTGGCAACATTGGTACTTATATTGAGGGAGAAGAAACTTGGGCGACAGGTACTGTAGTGATAATGTTACAAACTAGTTGTATCATCATAGACCTAAATGCTTATGAATAACATTTGTAACATTGTAGTGTATGGCAGGAAATAATTTGGTCATTTATGTACTTTCGAGATCACTTGTGAATATCCTGTGTATAATATTTTCTTTGTTTTACAAAACTCTTGTGTGCTTTGTTGCTTTTATGTGCCCTGTATATCCATTTAAGGTGCTCATTTTATTTTATCTTTTGCTAATTAGCAAATTGCATGTTTTGGAAATTTCAATATAACTGTTCCAGTATTATCTTTCTGTCATTTACTCGACAGTTTTCTCAGGTCATTTTGAAAGGGGGCCAAATACAACTAGACAGTTTGCTACTTAGTCCTCAAACAAGAGAAATGGTAAATAGGTGGTGCAGGAGCACCTAACCCAAAAGTACACCAGGAGGTTAAAGATCATGCCATGAGTCATTTCACTCATATTTGAGTTTATATGGTCACATTAATGTATTTTGAGTCATTATAGGTCATATGTAAGGCCAAAAGAGCCAATTGTAATGAGCTGTCCAAGTTGTCCTAATAAGGTCTTTGTTTGCCCTCTCGGGTAAATAGCTTAGAACATAAAGCACGTAATGCAGAATGATAACGCCATAGATATTAGACAAGTATAAGAGATGTTATTCCATTCATAATTGTTCTCCCTCACAAGTTACATTCGGAAGTATATAAAGATACCGAGGGGGTGCAAGTGCCAACCGTCGCACTGCAATTGCCACCCCTCGGTTGCCAACTAACCAAGACAATTACAACTTAATTAACTTGTTTTATTTTCATGTACAATATTGCCGCTAACATCATCCCCCCCAAAAGAAAAGAAGTCGTCTCCGGATGACTTAATACAAAATAGAGATGACATTAAACAGAACTGCTGACGCCAGTCGAGCCCGGAACTTATACACCTGCTGCGTCCTCGCTTGAAAACCCTTTTCTGCTACCATCCTATGTTCAAGTGCGGATTTCACCATTAGTGCTTCCTTTGACATCACAATCCTCCTGTGCCTAAACCAAACTTGTCTGCAAAACACGCGTTTCAGTCTCAGCCTCCACCAACTGCTACTCAAATGATACTGTCTCCCTAGCCAATTTGTCCTCGATAGCCACCCGTGCTGCCCTCTCGGCATCCAACTCCTGGGTACGCTAAGCTAAGTCTCACGCTACTCTTGCCTCCAACCTAGTGGTCAGCTCCTCCCGAGCCCTCTGTGCATCCACCAAGGCAACCTCACGTCCAGCCGAGACATACTCTGAGTTGCTCAAAGCGTACCATTCATGTCTGGAGGTGGCCACAACCCTCTGTCACAAAGGCTACGAGACACCTCAAATCCTCCATCACACTCCCCAAAGGCTGATAACTGAACTGAATAACTCTCTGGTGTCATACAACTGCGCGGACTTGCAATGCCTTTCCTCAAACTCTGTTTGTTCCCAACCTCCAAATCCGTCACCATCTACGGCTTATGGCTTCCCCGCCAATGCTTAGCTGTAGGCTTCTTTCTCACAGTACGGACAACCACAACACTTACGGTGACATCTCTAATGCCCTTCGCCCAACTCCAACAAGTGTACTGTAGCTCAAAAATAAACTGGGGGTTTGGGGGCAGTGCCTCCAACGGGGTCGAGGGGCAGCGCCCCTCGCGGGGTCCGGGGGCAGCACCCCAGGTGCGCTCCCGCCGCCAACACCAATTTACAACCCTGAGAACCATACGAAAGTCCATGGCGCACATCATTTATGTGATAATTTAAGATGCAAAAACCCTTCTTCTCCACTCTAAATTTCCAGTGTCCTGGCTCCAGACTCCATCGAATGATTTTAAATCTGGTCGTCGTTTCTTTTTTTTTTTTTTTTCCACTGTAATGTCCCCGATGGCACCCCGGCCATACAACCTCCCCGTACGGTCAACAACAGCACTGGCACCTCCAATCGTACGACCACCTTCCCGTGCGGTCAACACCCCTCCACCATATGGCTATGTTTGTTTGTGCAGTGCTGCGTTTATGTCTCCATGCTTCGCGCCCTTATTCCTTGCGGCAGCGGTGGTTTCCACCGCACGGTGGTCCCACTGTCGGTGTTACTACCTGTTGTGACCATTTCACACATCGCCCCATCGCAAATGGGGACCCCCTCTTTTTGCTTGTTTTTTTTGCTCGTTTTCGCTTTCGTTTTTAGGGTTTTGTTAGTCAGTTGGTCGTCTGGATTTAGGGCCAAGCTTTAGGGTTTTAAATTTTGCCTTTTCAAGCCAAGATCCAGTTGTTTTTTGAGAGCTTTTGAGCTTCTTTTCTAGAATGCAAATTTTGAATGCAATGATTTCGCCAAAATGGTCTAATTTTCAATTGGAATGTTCATGCAGAGCTTGAATTTGTCTAAGTGTTGAAAGTGAAATGTGAATTTTTATCCAATTGAATATTTTGACCAAATTTTGACTTTTTTGAATTTTGATCCTGGGCATTGGAATTGATTTGTTTTCGCCTCGTGAAGTGTTAAAATGTGAAAAATCTTGTTATTTTGGCCTGTAGGAGCAAAATCGCTCCTGTCCCTCAGTGAAGGACGGGAGCTCATTTTCAAATATCTCATCGTCCCTGCAGAGTCCAGACAAATTTTACGTTTGAAGTGATGGAGAACGACGAGATCTTTCCATTGAATATAAATTGAAGATTTTTATGAGCACAGAAATGCCTCCAGGAGGAAAATCGCTCCTGTCCCTCAGTGAAGGACCGGAGCTACGATTCAAATTTCGCCTTGTCCTTGCAAGATTTCGAAAACTTAATGATTTGAGGACGTCCAAGGGAAGATGCTTTGCCAAATGAATATAATTTGAGATGCAAAAACGAAGGAGAATGACCTATATTGACCAAATCGCTCCTGTCCCTCTCCAAGGGACCAGGGCGAGGTACCTTGTAGCTCTCGTCCCTCTCCCAGGGACCAGAGCGATTTCCTTCATTATGCAAAATCCAGACAAAGGTCAAGGCAAGTTTACGTTCAAAAACAAGGGAAAACATGAGATGAACGCATTGAATATAAATTGAAGATTTTTGGGACATCCATAACAGTGTTAAATGCCTAGTTCGCTCCTGTCCCTCAGGGAGGGACCAGAGCGATTTTTGATATAATTGCTTTTCTTGCAAAGTTACAAATGATGTCAAGGCATGGACGAATAGAGTGAAGAAGGACGAGTCCGTTGAATATAAACTTGGAACCTAGCAAAGTGAAATGAAGACCACAAGGGAAGGATCGCTCCTGTCCCTCTCCAAGGGACCAGGGCGATACAATGATGATAATACTCCCTACGCAAGTTCAAGGTCGTTCCTCCAAAGTTCAAGGTCGACACAAGTCAAGACAAGGTGGCGAGGGACATTTCAAGGCATCTCCATCATGCGCAAACACTCAAGGGACGTTAAAATGAAGAAATTGACACCATATAACATAGATCGCTCCTGTCCCTCAGGAAGGGACCAGGGCGATGTTAGATGTATTGATCATTTTGAGCAAGATTTACGTAAGGACAAGATTTCGCAAGGTCTTAGAGGGTCCACGGAAAGGTAGAAAGGTGATGCATGAAGATTTCAAACGTCAAATAATCACCAAAATGGACCTAGGAACCATATCGCTCCTGTCCCTCTCCAAGGGACCAGGGCGATTTGCTTTGGATTCCTTGTTTTGCTTCAAGATCAAGCTAAGTCAAGACGTCTTAAGATAGCATATGGTCCAAGGCATCGTTTGAAGATAATTTGCAAGAGTGTTGAACGTCCAAACATCGCCAAATAATGTAAAAGCCCCATATCGCTCCTGTCCTTTGGACAAGGACCAAGGCGATGCTATTAATAACACTCACGTTCCTTCAAGATCAAAGCCAGGCGAGGATAAGCAAGGTAAGGGACGACGTTTGAAGGACATCGCAAAGGAGATCAGAGTGTAAAGTTGCCAAGGTCAAGGAGAAAACGTGGATCGCTCCTGTCCCTCTCCAAGGGACAAGGGCGATGGTCCCTTTAATACGTCCAAACACATAATGGAGACAAATAGAATAAGCGCGAAAGGAATGAGCATAGATGTTATTCGCCCTACGATGGAAGTTTGAAGGTCAAAGATGCAAGATGAACGTGAAGACATGGAGATCGCTCCTGTCCCTCTCCAAGGGACAAGGGCGATGTTAGGCAAAACACATGATATTCTTTGAAAATCACGTTAAGACAAGGACGCACAAGGTTTTAAATGGCATTTGGAAGATGATACAAGGAAAGGATCGTACCAAAATGGAGAATTTTAAGCAAAAACCTTAGGATCACTCCTGTCCCTCTCCAAGGGACCAGGGCGATAATGGTCATGAGATGCACTTGCTCGCACAAGAAAGAAATTCAAATTCGAAGGACCACCAAATGATCGATTTGGAACGTGGAAATGAAGGAGTTGAACGTTGAAAACGCAAGAATCAAGACCAAAATCATGGATCGCTCCTGTCCCTCTCCAAGGGACCAGAGCGATGAGGTACGTCCCTTTATTTTCATATTTTTGGCGCCAAATTAAACAATTCAAATTTCCTTAAATGTTAATCGATTTAAAATTTGAAAATCTTATTTATTTAGCATTTAATATGGCGTTAAACATTTATTAATTATTTTGCCTTTATTAGAATCGAAATTTGCAAATTAAAAAACGCAAGGCATTAATAATTAATTATTTAATTAATAAAAAATCGATTTGAGCGCTCAATTAGGCAAGTCGGCCTTGTCATTTCATTGCAAATCATTTAAAAAATGGTTTTATTTTATCAAGTCGGCCTAAGGGGTGAAGGATGAACGCGCTATATATAAGGGGTGAGAGATTTCATTTTTCACATAATCATTTTTACCTTTCTTCATGCGAATTGAGAGGAGGCAAATATAGTGCGAAGTGTGTTCAAAGGTGGTGCGAATTTCATTCATCCAAAGGGTGGCGCGTTATACATCAAGGGTGGTGCGAATCCAAACCAAAGGTGATGCGAAGTATATCATCAAGTGTGGAGTGCGAATTACGTTGAAGACCAAGCGCGAACTCGAGGATACATTGAGGCGAATTTGCTAAGGACTTGGAGACCACACCAAGGCGAACTTGGGGATCCTTCTAAGACCACGTCGAAGGTGCTAAACTTGGAGATTTATTTGTGCGAACTTGAAGATCCATTTGAGACCACGTCCAAGGCGATAATTGAAGATCACGTTCTCTCCAGAGGTGGCGAAGTCAATTTTGAGGAGATCATATTGAAGTTTACTTTATACCTCAAATTTTGCCTAGGCAAATTTTGTTTTTGCATTCTAGAGTTAGCTCTCTATCGAGGTATGGCGATTTAATTGTTATTGCTTTATTCATTCATCGTCATATTTCAAATTTCAAATTTTGATTCTTGAATTTCTCTTGGCTCAATCGTCGTATTTTAGGAAATGATGACTCTAGAGACTTATCATGAGGTTTCCTAAAATTTATCTCTCTTATTTACGTTATTTATTGCAAAATCTATTTCTTATAATGAAATGTTGTGTAGGTATGGCAACCCCAAAGGCGGGAGCATCCACTAGTCGCTCGGCTCTCATGAAAGAAGATCAGAAGACCGAAGAAGTGGAGACCAAGATCGTGTCTAAATGGAGCAATATTGGAGATACAAACTTGGGGAACTTTAGCACAAAGAAGTTTCGAGAGGTCCCTTACATCGGCAAGCCATCACCTGTCGCCCGGAGAATAATAGAGAGTGGCATCATCAAGGCGGCCGGTTTTCCTCCAGCCATTCAGTGCCACGAGTTGATGATCGAGTGTGCCCGTCACTACAATCCACAGTCCAGGACAATTGTGTCCAACGAGGGAAACACTTTGGCGTACCTTTCAGAGGAAGCCATAAGTGAAGCCTTCCATCTTCCAGAGCACAGGGACATGATATACAAGAGCATTGAAGGAGCCAGATCAGTGTACGATGATGATCCAGATGCTTGCCTAAGCATAATTAACAAGAACTGGCTACTTAAGAGTCATCCCCGTCTGAGCAAAGTACCGAACACACCACACAGGATTGATTTCCAGGAAGAGTACAGAGATTTGATTACCATGCTCAACAGAGTTACAGGAGCACCTCATGCCTTCTATTTTGAGAAATGGATGTTTTACTTCATCCAGGTGATTGTTCAAGGAAAGGGTACAATACATTGGGCTAGGATAATTAGCCATTGCTTAGACGTACAGTTGAGAAGACTCAGGGCTACTAAGTCCTTCCACATGAGTTCATACGTCATCTATGCCTTAATCAGGAGCGTTGAGTACGCAGGACTACCTCACAGAGGAGTGATTGGAAGAGGACCCGGCGAGGTCAGAGTTTGTGAATCCTATACCTACTTGCATCATCCACCAGGGAAGAACTACAAGTTAATCAATGATACTTTCACGATGAACATCACAAGGACGTTGCAAGGAGGGATTCACAACAGATTATCTCAGGATGCCCAGGAATTCATCAAGAGGTACGGTGCTTGGTTCATTCAGTTTCCCAAGTTCACTTACATTAGAGTGTATGGATGTCCTTTACCTCCATACATGTTGCCGAGGTACCCGACAGACAGAATTGTGTTACTTGAAGTAACAAGGCAGTTGGCAGCATATGTGAAGGCATTCAGACACAGACATCAGAATGGAGTTCAGGTACCTATTATGTTGGGTAATTCAGTTGAGGTATGTCCTAATGTATTAGCCATGGATGACGCAGAGAAGGAGTTAGCCTTGTATCCTTTTTCATCTTTTGCTTGGAGGAATAGTTTTGATCCACATGGACATTTAGAGGAGACGGTCGGTAGAAGATTTAGACATGAGCACCAGATTGAAGATTTTATGATGAATCTCCTAGACGATCTCGAAGTGAAACGAAAAATGCATTCTAGATTGCCTTTGGATTTCATCAGGAAATGTAAGATTTACAGAGTGGCCGACCAAGCTCAGGACAACGGCAGGCACATCCAATCTTCATATGATAGAGAAAGCAAAACAATAAGTTTGAATTGGAATGAGCCTGAGGCCGTGGATTTAGATGATTTGATGGCACCAGTCTTGTCTTGTACTCGCAGATGGGTAGACGTTCAGCATCAGAAGTTGAGAGAACAAAGCATAGCCATGTCTTTTACTTTGGAAGAGAAACCAGCCAAAGGTGGAGCCAGTGTTAGTGAAGGCAATCCTAATCCTAGGAATTCAGGTGAAGGTAACCTTCGATGTGCCAGTGAGGGGCAATCTCCATTCAAGAGGTTCGAAGAGAAAGGAAAGATCAGAAAAGAAAGAGCCTTCCAAGAAAAAGTTAGGTGCCAACAAAGATCAAACACCAGGTACTTCTTCCAGACCAGAGGATAGAACAATTCGAGTGGAAGAGTCCATGGAATCAATGGTACACAATGATAGACAGGAGGAAGGACAGGCACAGCATGTTTCATCCGATGGATCTCTCCAAGACTATGATTTAGATAATGATAATGAAGTAACATCTCCTCCCAGACAAGAAGAAATAGTACATAAAGAAATTCAAGTTCAAGAGACAAGATCAAATATCCCAGATTGGTTGAAGGAAAGATTGACTAAGGTGATCGTAATTGAGGACGAGGACAGTGTAATTGATTTAGAGAGCCTCGTGGGACGTTCACATATGACAACAGAAAAGAAGAAGGCTACAAAGATGTCCAAGATGATTCGAGATGAGACTGGATCTAGAAAACTGCAGATAGCTACACCGGCAGCAGACAAATATGAGGGTGAGATCCTAGCAGAAGACTATCATATACAGACTATTGAGTTAGGACCATCCACAGCAGAGCAGACTTTAGATGATGCCACCGACACATTTGAGGCATTGAAGGACAAGCTTAGAGAAGAAGTAGAAAAGAATAGAAAGCTTGAGAGAGAGGTCGGTGCATGGAGGACATATTTCAGTCATATCAATGAACCTTTGGGACGTCAGGATCCAGTTAGATCACCATTGCAGGCATTGCCCCTTCAATCAATCAATGAAGCAGAAAGATTCAGGAACCTGGTCCAGCGTACATGTAGTTGGATGGATAGATCTCACACGGTGGCCATTGAGTTTGTTACAAGGATGTCAAAGATCACCCATCAGGCTATCCAAGTTCTTGAGATTATTCACAGATTGATGGCAACAGTAGCTGCATTTGCCCATACCAAGGACGTTGTCATCCCTGTCTTGAAAGTTATAAGACACACATCCAGAAGAATTTTAGCACAAGAGAGGATCTTAGAAGGTGATTCTCACAGTTTGTTTCAGTGGTCAACCTTAATCCATATAAAGAGTGTTCTCTTTGAGGACATCAGTGTTAGATGTGGTCAAGTTGAGGAGGTGATCAATCCGATCCAGGACAGAGTATTTGAGGTACTTCGTACCATTCTTGGCAGAAGGATCGAGGTCGAGACAGATGTGGATTTACAAGAATTTGAGGATAGGATCAAGATCATCTTTCGCAAGGACGCAGATGTTACAGATGAGCAGTATGATCAGATGTATGCCACCATGCTCCTGATTGATAGAACGAAGGAACTTGAACCTACTTGGGACACGGCTCTTCTAGATGCATTTGATCAGGTTATCCACTTAGAAGAGAGTATCAAGAATCTTCCCGAGATTCCAAACACAGAAATCGAAGGAATCGTGACAAAATTCATTGCATATGCTAAGAAAGAGAATTGGAAAGGGAATAAGATTCTAGATGAAAGGTTGTTACAGATGACATGACATCTTATTTCTCATTGGTTAATACCTCCTAGATTTGTGTGCCAAATTTAATATTTGGCTATGTATTTAATGTTGTTCAGTAAAAAGGTCATTTGTAACAAACCCTAATTAGGGTTTAGGTGTCATGATCTTGTCCATTGATTTACTTTCAATCTGGACCTTTCATTGTAACTGGGGATGCTATTTATACCCCCATTTTTCATTTCATTTGATAATAGTTAATAGTGAATAAGTGTGAGAGATAATAGTTGATGTAATAGAGAGATTAGAGTTAGAAGCAATTTTTATTTTGTAGCAAGATTGAGTATTGAAGAGAGAAATTCAAGCAATTGTTGTATATGATGACTTGGAAATCAATAAAATATTGAAGTTATGGTGTTTTGTTGCAAATTTCTTGAGTTATCTTCATGGTTGTTGGATGTACTTGAATCACGCTCAATCAAAGTAGTTTGTTAATTTGAAAGACTAAGTGTGAGATTTGATATTTGGTAGGATTCGCTATCCAAACCACTAGCTTCTTGCTGATTGTAGGAACGCCTTGCGTGGTCGACTGGAAAACATTTTGAGTCCTTAACCTTCAAGCATTTTCGTATCTAGGATATGTACCTTCGTAGTAGTGTCCTTGGTCTTTGATGCATTGAACACCATTATTACCCTAGAAGATCGCACTAATTTCAATTGAGTTGTTATCTTATGGCAAAATTGAAGTTGGTTGAGTCTTGCCAAATCTCATTCATGCTAAGTCATTCATAGGGTTAGGCTAGATTAGACTTCCTTAAACCCTATCCTTTTGCCATTTTTTGAAAGTTCCTTTTTAGTTTAGTAAAATCTTTGAGCCTTTGGAATCCGTAAGACGCCTTGGAGGAAACAGCAAATCACATCATACCACTAAAAAAGCTTGTCCACACGTGGAGACCCCACTAAAAGAACCTTGGAGTCCATCTAACTGATCCTTTTTGCAGATCTTCAGCAGTTAGAGACTATTTTCTCAAGAGAGGATAAGATGCCTGTCGGTATTTTATTCTGTGTATGATTGTGTAGAAAATACACGTCAACACTACCGTACGATGGTTCCATCACCGATGTTGCCACCGCACGGTGGTGCTACCGTACGATGGTTCCACCGCCGGTGTTGCCACCGCACGGTGGTTCCACTGTCGGTGTTGCCACCGCATGGTGGTGCTACCGTACGGTGGTTCCACCGCCAGTGGTCCCACTGTCGGTGCTGCCACCGCACAGTGGTCCCACTGTCGGTGGTGGTTCCACCGCCGGTGTTGCCACCGCACGGTGGTGCTACTGTACGGTGGTTCTACCGTGGCTTTCTTCTCTTTTTTTTTTTTCAAGCCGTACGGTCAACTACCGCACAGACCTGTACAGTCATAATTTTTTTTTTTTTTTTCAATTTCCTAATTTAGTTGTCTAGAGAGTCTTCGGCTCGGGTCCCCTGTCTCTGGGATCACCCTTCATCCTTCTCGGTTTTCCTCGTCCAAGAGTCTCCCGCATTGGTCCCGTGCCTCTCAAGTTGCTTGCCCGGCCTCTCGAGTCCCCTTCCATCCTCTCGGGTCCCCCTCCGGCCTCTCGGGTGTCCTTCTGGCCTCTCAGGTCCCTTGCGTGCTTCGCGTGGTAGGGTTTCAATTTGGACCCGTTGGTGGCAAGTCTATTTTCAATGGCCATCCGAAGACCTGGAACCACAAATTCTACGGCAACCATGGTCTCCTTCTTGTACATAAGAAGAAGAAGAATAATAAAGATTTTGAAGGCTGCGGCCTTCCACACAGGGTTCCAATCTTTGCCAATAATCTTGGGATTATCTACGTCATCGAGGTTTGGGGCGTCTCCCTTCCAATATTCTCTGTATTCCGGCAGGTACATCTCCTATGTTGCTTGCTCTGGTTCCTCTACTTCGAGCCTGTAGCTCTCGAACATTTCGTAATCCTCCATCTGCCAATGGAAGAGCTCGTGTAATGTCCCCTTTTTAGCGCAACATGATATGGGGTGTCGTTAGCCTATTCTGACACGGTCCCGAAGGCTAACAAGGACATTGGTGGGATCCTGAGGTGTTTTGGCCTAGGTGTTTTCAGTTTCAGGCCAATCGGTGCTGCTCTGATAGGGTTTCTAGACACTTACTATTTATAGTAAGTTAGTCTCCAAGCAGTGACTTGAAATTTTTAGTGTTTCTCTGGTTGGCATAATTATCAGTAAAAAAATATTTGAAGGCGACAATGATTTAAAGGGATTATCAACAATGTTTTAATATTTAACGATAAAGTGTAAAGTTAAATTAAATATTTAACTTTATCGTTATATTATAAGGTTGGGAATATAAAGTAATGTTTAAAATATTAAAAGTTCCCTTTAATGCGTACATTGTGGGAAATAATATTTTATTCTAAAATGTATTATCCCACATTTAGGAAATGAAGTGTTTGCATCTAGGAAGATATAAATTGAGGTTGAGAGTTGGCTTTTGGGGTGTGCTTGGAGAAGATTTAATATCTTGTTGTTGGATTTCTTGAGAAATCTGATTCGTTGGGCTTGGAGGACGAAATCCCTCTTGGTCAACATTCTTCTCGCTGTTGTGAGATACAGTCAAGAGAATTTATGGTGTTTTCATTTAGGAAACACAATGGGTTCATTAGATTTTCACAGGGCAGATTTAAGAAGATTTTGGAGCAGTTTGAAGGTGATAGTGAAGATATATGAGTTGCTGTGAGCAGTGCGTGAACAGTGCCGTGAACGGTAATGTGAACAGTCCCGTGAATAGTGCAGCTACAGTGTGTGAACAGTGTTTTCAGCAGGTTCTATACTCGTGGAGTTCAGGTTTGAATTTGTTTATTATCATATGGTCTGTAATATTCTTCAGATCTGATTTGTATGCTTGGGGTTGGAATTAAATAAATACCATCAGCATTAATCTTCTTGTTTTTGGTAGTTGATATGTCTGGTTGTTTTTTTATATATTGAATAAACTTTGAAAGCTTTACAATAAATATCAATTTATCCAATTTATCCTATTGCAAATCAAGAACCAAAAAAATCCAGTAGTCAGCTTGCAAGCCAACTGTTTGACAAAATTACACTAAGTAAAAAGGACATAAATTTAGTGCCGAACAGGGGGTGTCCATTACAGCTCGTTCAATGACCCTGCCTCATCCTCGGAGCACTCTCCTAGTTTGAGAATCCCTTCGTCGTTGGGCTCCCTGCAGCCCCGTCCTTCGTCCCTCGGGTCGCCTTTTCCTTCATCCTCCGATTCCGAAGATGATGCCAGTTCCTCGTCAACAACCTGGGTTGTCAGATCAATGGTGTACTTCCGCCCCCCTTTCTCCATAGAAAGGGTGTTCTTTTTCCAGTCGTGGTTCACCTTTGCTGTAACCAACCACCCTCTGCCTAAGATGGCGTCATATCCCTTCTTCTTGAGTGGGATTACCAAAAAATCTAGTATGAAAGGTTGCGTGCCAATGGTGACCGGCTGGGCCATCAGGGTGCTGAGTGGCTTGATGCCGTGCTGGTCTGCACCTACCAAGTTGAACGTGGGTGGCCATAGTGTTGGCTTCCCCAACTTCTTCCACGTATCCTCTGGCAGTACATTCACCCCCGAACCTCCATCCACGATGGTGTCTTTGAGGATAGCCCCGAGAATTCCCATCTCTACTACAGCAGGATGCCGACCACTATTTAAGGGCAACAACATTGGGTCAACCGAGGGGCTGACCGGAACTTCCGCCCCTGTGGCACGCAAAGGTGCCTGCGCAGTGGTTTGTATGGAACTAAAAATGGCGGTTCTTAACTGTGGCATTGTTTCTAGAAGGTCCTTTACCCTTATAGGTACTTCCATCTGCAGTACTTGCCCAATGATGTTATTTTCCGCTTCCGTAGGGGATGATGTACTCGCCACCTCGTTGTCTCGTCGTTCGGCCATCATCTCACGTTCAATATTGGCCTTTGCCTCCCGTAATCTCTCCTTCTCCGTACGGGGGTCGAGATAAGTGGCTTTTTTCGTCTGGGCGCGGGTGATCGTAGTACTTCTTTCTCACTAGTCTTCTCAGCCTTCTCAATGTTGAGGAGATTAACCCCTGCCTGTGGGCAATTTGCGTCCTCATGGTCGCCTGGCCCACACCATCGACAGAGGTGTTGAGGGGTGGCTTCCTTCGTGCAATCACGGGCGAAGTGCCCCCACTGATTACAGGCCCTACATTGGATAATTGGCCGGCCCTTGGCGTCATACTGGATACGGCTTCCGTTATTGTTATTGTTGCTATTCCTTCCGCCGCTGCGTCTGTTGTCCCGGTAACCTCCAGATGATGCCGTTGTGCTGATTTGCTGGGCCGTACCCGCTGGTGCGGATGTTGTGGCCTGCTCCGTGAACAACACTTGGCTCATTTGCGTACTTCGGGTTTTCATGTTGTATGGGCATTCCTTGATGGAGTGTCCCATCACTTGGCAAATCTCGCAGAATGCTTTCTTCAGGCAAGTACCCTTTGTATGCAACTCCTCTTTGCACTCAGTGCACCATATGTCGCCTTCAGTTCGACTGGTGCTTCTCATAGTTTTGAACTCCCTCCTCATTCGCTCCATGTCTTTCTGGAGGCGCTTGGACCTGTTTGCCAGCCTTGCTGTCGCTGCTGCTTTCCTGTGACGAGTCATCCTCCTCGGACGAGCTATCCTTCTTCTTCTTTTTCTTCGATGTCTTGGTCTCGCTCTCGCGATCCATCGCTCTATTGTATGCGTCTTCGTACGATGTAGGTGGAACGATTTTCATCTTCTTTCGGAGGGAATGCTTTAGTCCCTCCACGAACCATCGCTTTTTCAACCCATCTGCTGGTTGACTCTCCATTTTTCCCAATAGTTCCTTCAGCCGCCGACTATAGGCTCGGATAGTCTCGTTCTTGTTCTGCTTCATTCCATAGATCTCGGCGACTATTTCGTTGTCATCTCTCAGGAAGCGGAACTCTATCCCAAACTCCTTCAGGTCGGGCCATGTGCCGACTTTGGCCTTATCCATGTCTGAGTACTAGTCTATGGCCACTCCCCTTAAAGTTGCTGGGAATTGTGTTACCCATTCATTTTGGTCGGTAACACCATTCGCTGACCATATGGTTTCGCACGTTCGACAATGGTGGACGAGATCTTCCTTCCCGTCGCCATTGAACTTCGGCAGTTTCTGTTTACTCCCCATCGATGGGGGTCGTCTTCCTGGAGGTGGCTGTGGCTGTGTCTGTGCCCCTGCGCCGCTCCCTCCGGTCCCTCCAGTGTCGGTGGTGTGTCCTGCGTGGGTGACTGGAGGTACGGTGTTTTGCTTGCCGAGTGTGGCACCTACCGTAGGGTTATCCTCCTCTTCGTTGTCACCCGCGCCCACTCCTGGCTCCCTTTGGTGATCCTCACTTTGTGGTGTAAGGGATAAGTTTCTGAACGAATCTCAGGTCTCTTCGACTAGATCTCTCCTTAACCTTGTTTCCTCCAGAAACTCTTCGTGGCTCCGCACCCTACGGTGTCCTGGTGACGCGTAAAAATTTTCGTCGGCTTCTACACCCTCCGTGACACCTCCTTGGTTCCCCTCGGGCCACCCTTCGGCAAGTCATCCTTCGGCAAGTCATCCTTCAGCAAGTTGTCTCAGCCTCCGTCTATGTTCTACACGTTGTTCCAGAATCAAGGCCCTCTGCACGGCCTCCCACTCGTCCGTTTCTGCTTTTTAATTTCTATCTTTATTCAATAAGTTGGGCATTAATCACTTCCGTACATAGCAAACACACGCCATGTACACAAAAAAAAAACAAAACTTTTTGTTATGTTTCCTTTTGGCCACAATTTATCTCAACATTGTGCCGAGATTATTACAGGGTTCAATTTCCCCTTCGCCGATTGTTCCGTGTGAGCATCGTCGGCCTCTGGGTTCATCTCACCGACGGGTAGGCCCATCGTGTCCGTGTGCCATCCGCGTCTTCCGTTCCGGAGTACATCTAGGCAACGACGCCAAATGTTTGCCCTCTCGAGTGAATAACTTAGAACATAAAGCACGTAATGCAGAATGATAACGCCATAGATATTAGACAAGTATAAGAGATGTTATTCCATTCATAATTGTTCTCCCTCACAAGTTACATTCGGAAGTATATAAATATACCATGGGGGTGCGAGTGCCAACCGTCGCACTGCAACTGCCACCCCTCGGTTGCCAACTAACCAAGACAATTACAACTTAATTAACTAGTTTTATTTTCATGTACAATATTGCCTCTAACAGTCTTGATTGGGTTTATGAGGTCAAATTTGTATAAACCAGTCATGAAAGGGTAAAAAGGTTGTAAAAGGTCATTTGAAGTCCATTTTGATGTATTTGGAAGGTTCATGTGAAGTCTTACAAATTTGGAGTTCATATTCATCAAAGTTGTCATTTGTGGCATTAAATGTTGTCAAGCAAAACATCATGTATTGCAAAGTTGTAAAAGCGCTGTTGATTGGTCTAAAGGTGGTTGAGTCATTGTAACTGCCAAATATCTTATAAAAGGCTGAAATGGTCGAGTTTGAGGTGGTGGATCAGTTAGTGGGAGGATTGTATTGATAAATCTACAAAATCCTTGACTGTCCCTTTAGTTCCTGGAGGGTTGATGGGCAGTAGGATTTATATTGGTCAAGTTGAGTGCATAGGAGGATTGTTGTGGAAGTGCAGGATGTATTACAATCCCAATTTACCACCTATATTGTAAATATAATAGAGATCAATGAAAAGGGACAAGTTTTATTCATAATTTCCTTGAACAAACCTTGTTTTGGCATGTTCCAGTTTTGATTTATGCATAATTGTTTTATTGTATGGATTCATTTGACACCTAAATCAATTGGAAAGTTTTGTGGAATGAGTTATCTCTGTTTTGAAGCAAGTTTGGAGATCAATCGTGGATTATAATGAAAGTTCTAGTGGTTTTTGTCAAAACTGTCACAAAACCCTTATTGACAGGGTTGCAGCAAAAGATTTGATCATAACTGTGAGATTTTGCCAAGATCTAGAGGCAATGGAAAACACAAATAAGAGAGACAAAATAGATGATAGGAATAAACTGTATTCTATCAAGATGAAAATATGATCAACTGGATCGTTACAAGATGTTCAATGAATGTCCGTACAAACAATGTAGATGAGCTTGCTTATATAGGTAAGACTATATGGATATGTGAGCACACAAACATGACATGTGGCTCAATAAGAAACAAGGGTAGGTAGGAAATAGGTGTGGTAGGTAGGAGAAACAATAAAATATTCCACATGAGGTGGATCACCCACCGAAGGTGGAATTATTAGTCCACAATAAGTGGATATGATAAAGTAGTAACAAGATCACACCATAAAAGGTGGAAATTCTCCTACACACACTATCCCAATGTGGCACAAACACCCAAGTGTCTCATACCCAAACTACTATGAAATGCATGTACCTAAGTAAACTTAAGTAAGGTGTAATAATATCCAACATGAATAATTAATTACACCAACACCCCCCCTTAAGTGCAACTTAGGGGAATGCACTTAAGTCTACAATGCAACTAAGCAATGCAAGATGGGTCCCGACTACGAGGCCATGTTAGGTACCCATGTACAAATGCAAATGCATGCAAGCCAATGCAATGAAATCTCTCACAAAGTGGGGACAAAGAGAAAAACCCAATGGGAAAAAACCCTCCCCCAAAAGAGAGATGAAGAAAGCACACAATGCTCTCAATGATGAATGAGAAGAACAAAATATGTCCCCCCCCATAAGAGAGAAGAAGAGACCATGAAGCCCTCCTTAAATGTCGAATCTCCTGCAAAGATGGTCCAATGATGATGACCAAAATACCTCCCCATAAGGAAGAAAGAGAGCCAATGTTGCACCAATAATGTCAAAGTGTGACAAAACCAGGTACCAAGTTGATGACAATGAATCAATTGTTGCAACAAAATGAAGATTAAGCATGGAGACAACCTACTTTGAGCATCATCTGGATACTTGTAAATGACCGAAATATTGGTACAATTTAAGTTTCACGGGAGCCATGCACAAATGTGTACAATCTAAGTCTCAACTGGAGCCATGCACCAAGTCTCACAAGATATTCCTAATCTATGTGTACATGAGGATTACATCAAATAGTCAACAAAGACAAGATACAAAGAGGTGTGGCACTTTATGATAGTGCACGTACAACATTGCTCATGCAAGAGCATACAACATGATAGCGCAAATTTGGAAACATGAAGATAATGCCACCAAGAAAGCCCTGAAGAATACTACAGAAAAAGACGCTTCCGATTGGGATGTGGCCAAGAGATATAAAGGAGCAAATCAACCCCCCCCCCTTGACTGCTAGTTGGAAGCACTACAAGACAAGTGTGAAGTGATAAGAAAAAAATTGTTCCCAATTTTGCTTATTCCATGATATTTGTGTTTTTAAAAGATTTTAAAAATCTAAAGAAAAACAATTTATTAAAGCCCATAAAAAAACTTTATTAAAAAATAAAGAAAAAATTAAAAAAGGAGAGAGTCATTTAAAAAAAAAAATGAAATGAAAAAAAAAACTTTAATAAAAATTTATTAAAGAGAAAAAATAACTTATTAAAAAAAGTTTATTTTCTTTTATTAAAAAAACTTATTTAAAAAAAAAAGAAAAAGTGAATTTTATTTACTTATTAAAAAATTAAAAAACAAAATTATTGTTACCCCCCCCCATACGGGGAGGGGGCCGTACTGCTTGCGGACACCCGCAAGTACACTACGGGGCCGGAATGCTTGCGGTGACTCGCAGGTACACTATGGGGCCGCAGGTACCCTGTGGTTGCCCGTAGTGCCTGCGGGCACAAAGCCCCCCAAAAGTTAAATTTTTTTTTTTCGCCCAAAAAAACCGAAAACAAACAAAAATGCCCCCTCTTAAAATTTAATTTATTTATTTATTTTTTATTTTCCAAAAAAAAAAAAAAAACGGAAAAAATGAAAAAAATTTCAGACCTGTACCTGCAAGTTCGTACGACGGGCCAGGAGGGGAGATTTTTGAAACTCAGGGTAAAGGAGGCCGATTTCGACAAATTGATAGTCGATCTTGGGGTTTTTGGGCCTTCTGAGCGCAATGGCAATGACAGTTTTGGCCAAAAATGCTCCAAAAATGCAGATTGTTGTCGGGACAAGTCACCACCCTCCACTTTCAAATGGCTCTAGATTTGGCCTCAGATGTTCGATTTGGACGAAATAAAAGGCGATTCTTAATTGCTCGAACCTCCTCAATCCAATGGTGACCTCAGATTTGACCCAACAAACTCCAATAATAACTTGCAATAGAAAGCTCCAGAAAACAAACTTCAAATTTCTCTCAATTGGCAAACCAATGGCACTCTAATGCCTCAAATACCATGTGAGATATGGACCAGCTTTGATACCATGTGAGATTTTGCCAAGATCTAGAGGCAATGGAAAGCACAAATAATAGAGACAAAATAGATGATAGGAATAAACTGTATTCTATCAAGATGAAAATATGATCAACTGGATCATTACAAGATGTTCAATGAATGCCCGTACAAACAATGTAGATGAGCCTGCTTATATAGGCAAGGCTATATGGATATGTGAGCACACAAACATGACATGTGGCTCAATAAGAAACAAGAGTAGGTAGGAAATAGGTGTGGTAGGTAGGAGAAACAATAAAATATTCCACATGAGGTGGATCACCCACCGAAGGTGGAATTATCAGTCGACAATAAGTGGATATGATAAAGTAGTAACAAGATCACACCATAAAAGGTGGAAATTCTCCTACACACACTATCCCAATGTGGCACAAACACCCAAGTGTCTCATACCCAAACTACTACGAAATGCATGTACCTAAGTAAACTTGAGTAAGGTGTAATAATATCTAACATGAATAATTAATTACACCAACAATAACCCTTAATGTAACCGATCAATTTTTCTCATATTTTAGATTCTAATAGTCAATTCAGTTCTCTTGCATATGAAGTTGGTTTCATCTTGATTGGTTGTATAAATTACAAGAAATCTTATGCCCTAGCAAGATAAATGTTGAATTTTCTGAGTTGTTTATGACAGTAAAAATAGGTCTCAATACGGGGGGCATAACTCGAAAATGAACCATTGGATCTTGATGATTTTTTGAAATGATTTGAGAAACCTAGTTTGCTACAGTCTCACTGAAGCAATCTTCAAAATATTTTTGGGTTTGCAAGTTATTAATAACAGAGTACTGGTCTATCAGACTGTCATAATTGGGACATCATAATACATTGTTTGGGTCTTGATTAATGTTTAAAGGGTTGTAAGATGATATGAAAGATTTGATTTGGTGAAAAGGACAGTAAATATTACCCGTAACATGAATGGTAGATGATCTTTGAAGGTTTGGCATTGATATTATGTGATTCACAGTCCAAACTGTCATGAAATGATAGTCTACAATGAAGGGACAGGTTGATGATGGCTTAAACTTGGAGATGGTGATCAGAGGGCGCTTTAATGAGACCCATAAAGTTTCTTATGGTGCAAGAACAAAGATAATGATGTGTATTTTGTTGTCTTATGGTTGGATATTGTTGTTTTGACCAATGGTCTAAAGTTGCTGTTTGTGACAATCAATGAGCATGTGGAGATGTTGTGAAAGGAATCTTGGGGAATTTGTGATTGTTGTGGTAAGATGTGGTAATGCTTGAAGGTAATTGGTAAGTTGTTGCTTTGTGAGTTGTGGCATTGATAACATTTTGTTATGAGGATAGCTTCAAAGGTGTTGAGTTATTTATTGCTTGGAAATGATGATGTTTATGTTGATATTGAAGGAGTTTATTTGAAACTAATGTATGATGGGTTTGATATGGTTGATTGGCTATTGATTATGCCTCTATTATAAAGAAATTGGTGATAAACAAATTGGAATGCAGATTGGATCAGTAAGATCCTTGGTTGTGAGTTGGTTTTCCATGATGCTCTGCATCAATAGGCTAGGATCTAAATGATTTTAGAAAGATGATCAAACATGCAATAACATGCAACATATACATATCACACATGACATAGTATATCCCTGGGTAAAACCCTTTTGTAAAAAAAACTCAACAACAAAGGAGCACCCAGTGTACTCTCAGTGAACATTAACACTGTGGTTACAATATGATATCTCAGTATCCAATTCTTCACCCAAGCACTAACTATGTTTGGAAAACTTTTGGCAGCATAATCCCTTGCAAATGCATCTCAAGCATCTCTTAAATAGATGAAGCCCAAAAGAAAAAACCACAAATGGTTTCCAAAACCATTAGCTAAAAGTAAAACTATGGGAAAATATGGCACCCAAATGATGGCAAAATCCAATGCCTACTAATCATAGTGCGCCAACAAACCTCAAATACAATGAAATCTTATGTCAGAACTCCACTAAATTTGGATGCTTGATGTTGGACTCATTCTTCCTTTGGAAAGATGTTTTATGATGTGTCATAAGCTGCTTAAGATTTTTTTGCAATATTTTCAGCCCACAATCAACTCCCTTTTTTCATGTTCTTATGCATCAGAGAATCCCTTACATCTGACCATGTCATAAATGCTCTTACACATCTGACATGACAATAGATATTTTTACATGACATCATTATACAATTTAAATATGGCATAAAGTGCCACTTCAACTAGGATGCAATTTTCCATGTGGGGTGCATCAATTTTCCATCTGATTTATTTGTCATAAAGTGCCTCCTTAAGTGGTATGCCCTTTTCCATGTGGGTACTTAAATAATAAAAAATAAACAATAAATGTGAACATTAGGAATTTCAAGGCGTATGAAATGACCCTAGGGTTTGTAAGCTAATTAACCAACTTCAAAACTGCAGAGCTAGGGTTTAAAATCCCAAATAATAAAGTGTGCAAATCATAAGTATGTTGCAGTTAACCACAGTGTGCACGAAATAAATGTATTTCCCAGATCATACAAGGTTGTCAAGATTGAAATCTTTCTATTACATGAATGGAGTGTCTTGGATGTCATCACACCTACTAGGGTTGATCATTGCTGTGATACTCTTTCCCAAGTTCATGGACCTCGGCTAAAATTATGTGTATACCCTTCAATAATCGCTGTAGATGTCGAGATCTAATGGTTATGCTCCGGGAATCCTCCTTATTGTTATTACTGTAGGTGTTTGGGTCTGGTGAACCATATTAGGCCTTCATGTTGTAGTCTTAAGATCTCATTTGCTGCAGTTTTAGAACCTGGTGGTTACTTCTGGTACAGGGCTTTCACGTTGCATATTTAAAATCTAATTGATTGCTATTTTAGGACCTGGTGGCTGCTTTTGGTATAAGGCTTTCACATTGCAGATTTAAGATCTGATTTGCTATTGTTTTAGAACTTTAGGGTTGCTTCTGAGCTGTGGATAATAGGAGATTGTTTCAGTCGTAGATCTGATTATCCAGTCAGCCTCCTTAAGCTGTCTCTGATTGTGTGCTATCCTGAGGTGGGCTGCAAGCTAGGGTTTTCGTCCCATGTCACAGGTTAGAGAATAAATCAACAATAACAACTTTTCCATCCTCTGGTGAATGATTTAGATAATTTCTTACTTGCCATCAGCCAATAAAATTGCCTAATGCCACTCTATTTCCTTATGCAGGTGTGATGTCCCCATCCTTAAAATGACAAGCAAATTAGTAAATATGTGTGATTGAGGGGTGGCAGACCTTGAACACTTCCAAGTAGTTAGTAAATAGATCTACACATTTTAGACACAACAACTAGAAGTTCAAATAGTTAGTTTTGCATCAATAAAGTCAGTGGCTATGAAGATCGGTATAAAGATCTTATCAAGGAAAATCATCTCATTCATAAGACTTCACGATTTTCCTATCAATCATCAAAGTAAGCACATAGAATAAGGTGCAGTAGTGAGGGCAAGTGATTTGATATGCTTAGTTACTATCCACCCATTCACATGATCAAGGAATGAAGACTTTAAGAAGTATATGTTTTCATATATTGAGCCCACATGATGTTGAGTATGACAACCTTGCTGATAACTCATCTTATCTACATATAGATCATAATGTGGATGTCACACAGAAACTTATATCGTAGCAGCTATTCATGAAGAACTCTTATATGGATCGATCATATATGAAGACAAATCCCTATTGATATCATCACTATAATGTCCATCATACAAAGAGAAGATAACAGAGATAGCGGGTAATATAGTCAAACAATCATCCATCAGTTATCATCACTGTGTGATGATTCCATCATACGAAGAGGAGATAACAAAAGGAGCATGATCAAGCATCGATTACCATCATTTTGAAAGAAGGATTAAATAGATTTGATAAGCAAGTCAATCTGCAATAAATGGCTATGTCAACCATGGCATAACAGTCAGCAGGCATAATGATGTTATCAGCATGTGTATCGCCCAACAGCACATTCATATCACCATATCAGGAACAGCTATAAGTGTTGAAAGGAGGCTTGGAGCACAGTTCACATTATCATATCAGAAATAGCATAGATAGCTCCATAATTTCAGATCAGAGTATATCAGAGAACATCATTGCATAATTTCCATATTCATATTAGAGACAGCAAGATACTCCATCTTATTTCATCAACAAGAATATCAAAGATATTCATTGCATCCCATAATACTTGATTACTATAAAGTGAGTAAGATTATCACAATAAGATATTCATTGACAAGTGGTATCAATTGTATCTCCTAAGGATAATCATTTGTAAGAAGATCATAAATTCATAATATATTATTTTTATACTAAGTGGTATCAATTATCATCAATATAAGTTTTATAAAGGATTTTTAGAGTCTTTGATTGGAAAGAAGTCTCTTGCAATTGAATTTGAGAGTTAACAGTCCCTTATTCAATAGAATTTACATAAGGGGACATTACAGAAGGTAAAGTTTAAACATGAACAAATGATAAAGAGCAGGTTGAGGGCTTTATCCCGACCTGTTGGAGTTATTCTTGAGGGTTTTGTCTCAATTTACTTAGAGAAAATATGCCCATGTTCATAAACTGATTTAACTGATTTTTCCTTCCTTCCAATGAGTGAAGACTCATCTTATCTACTTGTTCACTCTAACAAGATAGGTCGGCCTCAAAAGCATTGGCACCCAAAACACATGCAAAATTAGGTCGGCCCCAACAAAAATAATTTTTTAGAAAATAATTAATATTATTATTATAGTTTTTAAAAATTTTAAAACACTTTTATTTGATTTAAATAAGACGTCACTGGAGTGTGGTGGTGTAGGGAACATGACAGTCCTCCCACCAAAAATATTTCTTCTCCTTAAGCAATACTGGATTCAGGTGAGCAAAGATCTGAGCTCCTTCCCATGTGGCATCATTACAGGGTGAGTTCTTCCACATCACCATTATTCTAGAATGTTTTATTTCGAAACCTCTTCTTCTTCATATGAATAATTGCCTCAGGTTCCAAAATCAATTTTCCTTTGTCATCCAGCAGTGGTAAGGCATGACACATGGACATGTTATGAATTCTGTTGTGCTTTGGGAGTTCCAGCTCATATGCAACTTCACCAACCCTCCTTATGATCTTATAAAGTCTGTAAAATGAGAGCTTCAACTTCTCAGCTCCACTTCCCTTGAGGGAAGATTGTCTGTAGGGCTGTGACCTCAAGAATACCATGTCTCCCACTTCAAAAACCCTTTTAGTTCAGTGGCAATCAGAATATTATTGTAACTTTTCCTTGAGTGCTTTCACAATATCCAAGTTTTGTTGAATCAAATTTTTAGCCCTTGGAACTCTACTATCCAAAAGAATCAATTCCATGAATGATATAGCGTCATAACCATAAAATGCCTTGAAAGGAGTCATAGCTATGGGCTTGTGGTGAGTAGAATTTTAGCAATATTCCCCAAGATGTAGCCACTTGACCCATGTTGTTCGCTATCCTATAACATAGTTTTTCAAGTAACCTTTTATCCATTTGTTCATAATATTTGTTTGACCATTTGTTTGAGTTGAGAGCTAGTGCTCAGGCTCAATTTAATGCTTTTTGATCAAAAGATATTTTGCTAGAACAAGTTGATAAATCTTCTGTCCCTATCACTCACGATGTTCCTTGGCAGCCCATGAAATCTAAAATTCTCACTAAAGAATAAATAGTTCATTTGCGGAGCCTTGTACTTCGAAGATATAGCATGAAAATGAGCCTTGTCTATCAACAACTTCGTAGATACAATCCTTACCTTGCACCTTTGGGAGTCCTTTGATGAAATCCATGGAGGTACTCTCCCATTTTTAGTTGGGAATGGGTAGGGGCTGCAACAAACCAATTGGAAATGCATAATATGTTTTGTTTTGTGGACAAGCTGAACATTCTCTAATATGCCTCAAAACATCACCTTTGAGCCCATTCCATGAAAAACACTCCGTCACTTGCTTATATGTCTTGAAGTACCTTGGATGATCAACAAGTGGTGTGTCATGACATGCCCTCAAATTCTCTCCTTTACTATCAATTTTGGTATAAGATACACCCTATCCTTATAGGATGAGCTCATTAACCACTTTGTAGTTGTCGTCTTGTAGCTTCCCATCCAAAATGTCAATAGTAAAAGCATTCTTGGCATATTTAGCAATTTTAGAAACCTTCCCAGCAGACATCAGTCATAGAGCAGAAATAAGGTTTCCTAGACAGTGCATCAGTCGCCACATTATTCTTTCCCTTAACTTAATCAACGATAAGATCATAGGCTTCCAACTTACGTATTTTTGCTACCTATCATTCAAATCATTTTGATTAAGGAGAAAATTCAAGCTGTTATGATACACACCGCACCTTGGAGCTCATCTATCAATTCATCGAGCTTGGGTATGGGATAGCACTTCTTGATTGTCTTTTTGCTGAGTGCTCTATTATCAAAGCACATCCTCATTATCCCATTTTTTTTCTTAACCAACACTATGGATGAAGCAAATGGGCTAGAACCAGATCATAAGTGCCTCATGTCCAATAATTCCTCAATCGCCTTCTCAATCTCCTCCTTGTATCTCCTAGGGTGTTGGTAAGTAGTGGCGAGGGTTTTCGCTCCTTCCTCGAGCTCAATCAAATGCTAAAAGCCCCTATTCGGTGGTTAACTAAGAGAAATTTCACAAAACACCTTGCTATGTTTATCCAAGATGGACTAAATAACATAGTAGGACCTGCCATTCTTGGATGGACTTGTATCTACAATCAACCACTCTACTTCCCAAGCCACTTGGTCTCTTCAGAAAGGTTTCTTCATCCTCTTGGCTGAAACCAACAATAGGACCCCCATTGGAAAGGCCACAAAGAACTACCTTCTTCCCATTAGATATGTACTTAGACTCCTAGGTCTGATAATTCTGTGTGTATTCATCAAGTGAGTGCAACCAATGCACTCTCAAAACCAACTCCATCTCACCAATGACAATCACATAGAAGTCATCTTGCACATTATTATGCCCTTCTAAAGTCAACTCCAACTGCTGAATCCTTTGGTTGCATGGAACAATATATCAGTTTGCCATTATAACATTAAACCCTTCAAAATATTCCATCCTCAAACCCATCTTATCCACCAACCTTCATCAATGACGTTGTGGGTGGCACCACTATCAATCAAAACTGTCACCCTTTGTCCTTGTAAAACTCTTTTAACATGAAAAGAGTGATATCTAGGTGCTCTTGCAAATGCTGCAATTGTGCTACCAGGATGCTCTCCTCCTTGGTCCTCATGCTCAACCTCATCCAGAACAACCTTAAGCTCAAGCTCATCTTTGACTCCTCATTGAAAACTAGTTCTATGTAATGTATTTGTCCCTTTTCCCAAATGCTTGTGCCTTGGTTGTCGTGGCTCTCTACAAGTGAAGCATATTCTTTTTCCTTTGTAGCTTGTTCTTGGACTCCTCAACCTTGTTTGTTTTGGGGGTAGTGCCTTAGGTGGAGTGAAACTTTTTTGAGGATCCTATGCTATATCAGTGGTGCATTCTTGGAATAGAATTTGTTTTTGGTCACCAAATCTTCCAAATTTATGGCTCTCTTGATGGCCTCTTGCAAGGAATTTGGATCAAATGCCCTTACCAAACCCTTGAGTGGTTTAGATAGGCCCTCTACAAAACAAACCACAAGCTTCTTTTCTATTACATTTGGAACCATCACTAATAGCCTTTGAAATTCTGCCATATAGTGCTCCACTGTGCCTTTTTGCCTTAGTTGTGCTGCTTGTCCTCAATTTTGAATTTTAAAAAATGTGACAACCCTTACAAAATTTGGGTTTAAATGTGTTTTTTTTGTCTCCAAGGCATGTTTTACGAGTTACAAAACTCACATTTGTTAGTGTCAAATCATTGGGGGGTGTCTTTGCCATCATTGTCCAAGTTTTGGTGAGTTTTGGTCTTCATTTTCCTAGCTTTTTGTGCAATTTCGGGTTTCCGAGCAGTCACTACAAGTTGAAGATTTCACTTTTAAGGCACGCTTCCCAATGCAAAAATTTTGTTCCTTGGTGAACTGAACTGATCTTTGGTCTATCCTTGATTCACGTTCCAAATTTCATCGCGTTTTGAGTTCGTTTGCTATGTCTTTCCTTCAATTTCGGGTTTTTTCTTCTTGACTGTAGGTGGGAAATTTTCCTTCTATTGTAGGTTTAGGAGTTTTCTTCTGTTTTTGTGTTGTAGGGAAATTTTTAAACAGTTACAAGTGCACTTTATTTAAAACTTGTAACTTACTTTTTATTTCCCCCTTGCTTTTTATGTCTTTTAAGTTGTTTGTAGGAACTTTTTGGACAAATCACAAGTGAATTTAAAATTACAAGTTTTATGAGAAGTTAGAGAACTTGTAGCTTCTCATAAAAGTTCCTACCTTGTGATTTTAAGTTGTAATAGGGGTTTTATTTCCCTATTACAAGTTTTTTTAAGTTTTTAAAGTGTTTTTTTTGGTCTTATGTTTACTTGTAATGGGAATTTTATTTCCCTATTACAAGTTTTTATGTTTTTATTCCTTTTAGTTGTAATAGGGATTTTATTTCCCTATTACAAGTTTTTATCTGTTATTTTAAACTTGTAGTGGAGATTTTATTTCCCTATTACAAGTCTTTATGTACCATTATGTTTTTAAAACTTGTAATGGGGATTTTATTTCTCTATTACAAGTTGTTTTGTTATTTCTTTTTGCTTTTCTTCCTTTCAAAGCTGAAATTGCCCAAGTGAAGGAAAAGTAATGCAATTTAAAACTTGTAAAGGGGTTTTAAAAACCCAATTGCATCTTTGGAGGGTACATTTGTTTGTAGTTGGGGATGAAAAACCCGATCTGCATTCTTTCTCTCACAAATCTGATTTTTGTGGCATTATTCCCTTGAATCCATCCCACATTCTTGCTTTGCTGCTGGAGATCGATGGTTGGTGCCACGTTTTTGGGATTCAACAATTTTGGCAAACACGTTGTGCATAAATGTGGGGATTTTTTACTCCGTTTTTTGCTGTGTAAGCTCCACATTTTGGGTGCCCATATTCCGCCATTGTTGCTACATTTGCAACACGTTTTGCATCCTTCATTCATTAAAGAGTGTTTGACATCAAACGTATCTCTCCTTCCAAGCCGTTTTTTGTGGAGTTGGATGAATGGAAATCCGTTTTTAGCTGCCAAGGAATACCAACGTGTTGGCTTCTTCATCTATTTATAGGAGCATTATAGTTTCTCCTAAGCTCATTTGTTTTGACCAAGCAAGATTTCAGGTTTTATAAATCTGATTACAAATTGAAGTTTTTCCCCTCTTCCAAAGTTGTCAAGCTGAAAATGTGTCTTTCCTTGTCACATAAATTTTGCCATTACTGGTCAAAATCATTCTTTCCATTTTCCCCTCATGTCAAAACTCCATTTCATCTATTCATTTTACACCTTTATTCATTTTTCCCATTTAAAGTCTACTTGCAGTCGGAATTTTAAAACCCGGTTGCAGTTGTGTCTTCACTTGTAGTCAGCCTTCCAGAACCCGAAATTGGTCCAAAATGTACTAAAAAACACTTGAAAATGAGTCTCTAGCATGCAATTACAAGTGCAAACTTGTGTTTTTCCATTACACAAATGAAGTTGCATGTTTGTTCTTCACAATTGCAAGTTAATGCTCTTGTTTTTCCCACACATGTAATGCAGTTTCCAGAACCCGAAATTCACTTGTGAGCCCATCTTTGTATCAATTTATCCCTTCCTTTGTCAATCTTGTTTGCACAAATGACCTACCAAATCAATGGATTAAGGCATGGGCCTTATTTTGCAAGCAGATTCCAAGATTGGAGGATGATACAAAGAAAGAAAAACATCATGACGGAGCCACACAAGGAGATGAATAAGTGACATGAATGGTTGAGAGCATAGAATGCTTTCAAGACTGTTTGCCCTCTCGGGTGAATAACTTAAGGCATAAAGAACCTAATGCAGAATAATGCCGTAAATATCAGACAAAGTATATCAGATGTTCTATTCATAATAAGTGTATTTTACAAGTTACATTCCGAAGTATAAAAGGGTACCGAGGGGGTGCGAGCGCCAACCGTCGCACCGCAACTTCCACCCCTCGGTTGCCAACTAACCAAAACAATTACACATAATTAACTAATGTTATTCCCATGTACAATAATGCCGCTAACAAAGATAAAGATAGGCTTCTTACTTGAACCTTGCAAAGAACTTCTCTCCTGAAAAGCCAGTACTACCCCAAGCATCTGAAAGGTTGGAGTTCATTGGTTAAAGACCCAAAGACTATCAAAGGTGCAAGTTCTCGTTCCAGTTCAAGATGTCATTCACCTCGATCACAGAGTGTCTTGTAGCAGCATGAAAATTTTCAAAACAGAGGATGATTTTAGTCGTGTCTTCGAACACATAGAAAAGTTTTAGAATTGTAGTTTTCCTTTCGACAAGTTTACATGTAAAAAAACAATTTTGTAATTGCAAGTTTATCACTTGCACTTTTGTAATTACAAGTAAGCTGATTACAAGTCAATTTAGAATAGGACTTGTAATTTTGAATAAGTCTTAGTTAGTAGTTTGAATAAGTCATTGTGGTTGAGAGAATTTCTCAAGTTAGTTGGGATCCTCCCACCTTTTTCTCAAGGCTCCTCTCATATAAATACTTGAGGGGGTCTATTGTAATTGATATCTTTTGGCAATACAACAAAATTCTGCCAGTTTGTATGTGCACTCTAAGTCTTTGAGTTTAGATGTAAATCAAATTGCTTTCAATAAAAGAGGCAAGTTGTGTTGAGACTTTGTGCCAATTCAAGTTGTTATGTGACGACATTTTCTGGAGTTGATTGTGAGTTTTTTTCTATTGTTCAAGAGGGATTTAAATTCAATCTTGCAGACTTTGAGTTGCTAATTGTATTTAGAGTTATATGTTTGGTTTTCATATTTGGTCTTGCAGACTTTGCGCTGCTTATCAGATTTGAAGCTAGTGTGAAAAGCTCAAGTGGGAAGATAACTTGTAGACTTTGTGCTGCTTCTATTTTTAAGACTTGTGCATGCAAGGTGAAGTGCATCATGTAGTTAGACTTTGAGTTGCTACATATTGTTCTTAGTTAGTAGAAAATCATCTAAAAAGGTTGATAGGAGAATAGATAGTTGAAGACTTTGTGCTCTCATTTATGTTTTCTCGTTCCGGGGAAGTGATGGTGGTCTTTGTGCCTTCATGGAAACTTTGCTGCCCTTTATGTTTCAAAAATCCTACAAAAATGTCTCATTTCTGTATTTGCTGTTATTTATTTCCAATTGCTATTGTTTTTTTGTGAAGAGAAAAGAGTATAGTTTTTCTTGAAAGAAGAAGAAAGGCTGTTGTCTCACCCATATTAGATTAGTTTAGTTTGTAGATAGGGGGAGCCTTCCCTAAATTAGGAGAGTATCATACTCGCACACTGTGGCTGAAGCCACAATTTTGCACATCCCCCAGGTGTACAAAATTTTCAACCAACAGTGCTAGCTCTCTAGAGTGAGTCTCTGGGTCCTTCCTAGTAAATCTCTCCATCAAAATTTGACTTAACTCTTCTAAGATAGTGTTTGAGTCATGTTCTTGGGTCACTATACCATGGTACCACCACTCATGATTTACACCCTCAAGATGCAAGGTGGTGAACTTGATGGCTTCTTCTTCAAACATGGGGTGCAAAGAGAAGTGTGTATCCAATTTTTGTACCCAAGCTCTAGTTAAACAACCTACCAATCCATCAAAAGTAGGTATTGTAATTTTCCCCAAACACTATTGTATATCTCTACCGGGTTGTTGTTCACACCTTCTCCTCCTATGTCCATTTCATGTTTGTAATATGTTGTTCACACCTTCTCCTATGTGCAAATCAAATGGGGGTTTGGGGGCAGCGCCCCCAGCGGGGTCAAGGGGCAACACCATGGTGCACATGATTTTTGTGATTTTTTAAGACGCCAAAAACATTGTTGATGAAGCCAAAAAATAGAGATTTCGCTCCTACCACATGCTTTTGACCATGTACGACTCCCTTCACCTCAAGTACAGCTTTGTATGCATCACGTACGGTCTGAAACATAACACTTACGGTCCGCTCTTCGCCATGTACGACTTGCACACCTATGTCCCTGTACGGTTCAATGGCTGACCCGTACGACCTAGGCTTGTCCTTACGTACGACCAATTCTAGATGCACTCTTCATAGGGTTTGATGTTCCTCACGTACGGAGTACCTTCCACCCGTGCCCATGTTCGTACGACTTTGTTGTTCATGTACGAGTTGATGGTGTTCACGTACGACCACCCACTCCTCATCCTATATGGGTTCTCCCACCTTTTGTCTTCCGTACGGTTGTCTTTCGTACAATTTGGTAGGATGTAGGCATAGCACATTTGGTTCCACTTACGGCTTGGGTATATTCCTGTTTCGTAGGACATGTTGGTTTTCTTACCATACAACTGAAAGCTTTTCCTTACGTACGGTGTCACACCTCCATACACTACCCTTCTCCCGTATGACTTCCTTACATACAGAGTGTTTCACACTTTTGTCGATTCAAACTTCTATATCCCTTTGTATAGGTTGACAGGTCTGGCAAGTTGCTCGATCCCTTCAGCATATGATTTGGTCTCAACTCGTCCCCGTCTGTATGACTTCCTCCTTTCCTTGTACGGTTTCATTCTCTTCTTGTCATACAACCTTCCAGTCTGCTTCTTGTACGGTGTAAAGTTCTCGTACGATCTTGACACTTCTTCCCCATACTGTCTTGACGATTCCTCAACCATCTCATACGATCATTCTTTGTACGGACTGCAAGTTACCCTATGGACATTTGTGGCATACAACTTCAACTCGTACGGTTTCCCTTCATACGACATTTTGATGTTGCTCATGTACGTTCTTCCCTTCCCTCGTCCGTACAACTCACCTCCACTCTCGTACAACTTCCTCCAACTTCTCTTCTCCTTCTCATATAGCCTAACCCCATACAATTCCCTCGAGCTTGTTCTTGTACATAATGTTCGAACTTGGCCTGTGTACGGACTTTGCATTTCCTCAATTTCGCCAATCTGTAGCATGTTATAGTCAGGGTGGAAAACTTCGTAATCCTCCATCTGCCAGGGAAATAATCCATTTAGAGAACGTGTCTCATCTTCAGAGCAATCTTCCAGTTTGAGCACCCCTTTGTCATTAGGTTCCATCGTTTCTCGTCCTCCCTCAATCCCAAAATCTCCACCCTTAGACTCTGAAACAGAGGATGCCAATTCTTTACTCACCGCCTGGTTCCTTAAGTTGATGATGTGCTTCCTCCCATTACTCTCGGTCGAGAGTGTATTATGCTTCCAATTATGATTTGCCTTGGCAGTAATCAACCATCCCCTCTCGAGGAGTGCATCGTACGCCTTCTTTTGTAATGGGATGACTACAAAGTCCAAGAAAAATTGTTGTGTCCCAATCATTACTTTTTGTGCCATCAATGTTCCCAACGACTTGATGTCATGCTGGACGACACCTACCAAGTGGAAGGTCGAGCTGGAGTGTCGGCTTTCCCAAACATTTCCAAGTGTCCTCCAACAACACATTAACTCTTGAGCTACCATCAACAATGGTGTTTGCCAACCTTTGGCCCATTATTTCCATCTCGACAACAGCGGGCTTCCTCCCAATGTTCACTGTCAGCAACATTGGATCACTGGCCTCATTCCTTTCAGGTGGTGGTTTTCCCATTAGTTCCTCCTCTTGTGGCTTACATTGTTTCTGGATGACTATGTTGGCAATTACCATTCTCAGTTATGGCATAATTTGAAGAAGGTTTGCCACCTTGATGGGTATGGTTGTTTGTAGCACTTGCCGAACTATGTTCTTCTCTGATTCTCGCAATGACGTACCTGCAGTTTCATTAGAGATTACTTGTTCCTTCAACGACACTTGTTCTCCTTTGGCTTTGGCTTCTCGGAGTTGTTCCTTCTTCGTACAAGCATCTAGGTACATCATCTTCTTCATTTGTGCTCTCGTGATTGCCAAAATTGCCTTGTCTTGTTCCTCTACATCCAACATATTAATACCCTTTTGCTTCGGGCAGTTAGTGTCTTCATGATTTCTGGGTCCACACCATTTGCACAATAGTTGTATGTTGTCTTTCTTATTTTGACAGACTCTCACAAAGTGTCCCTATTCACTACATTGTTGGCACTATATGATAGGATGTCCTTCCTTTGGAGTCATATTGCATTTGATTTTGCCCTCAATAACTGCCTGACAATGCATCATGTGGTTTCGATGGAGTGGACTCTCCTTGTGTGAAGAGTACTTGTGTACTTCTCGTCTTCAAATTGTATGGGCACTCCTTGATTGAATGCTCCAGCACTTGACAAATCTCACAAAACATATTTCTAGGACAATTACCTTTCGTGTGCCCCTTGCTTTTGCATTCAGTACACCATAGTTCATTACTTTCTTTATTGGTTCCTTTCTCAGCATTCAATTCTTTCATCATTCTCAACATATTGTTATACATGTCTTATAATGTCGTACGGGATCCTCCGATCCATCCCCTTTAAATTTACGAAGTTTCTGCTTCTCCTAGGTGTTCATCATTGTTTTCACTCGGAAGGTACCGAAGGATTCTTCGGCTCAAGCCCCCTTATACACGTCCACCTCCAACGTCCCCAGCACTCTAGGTACTTCCAGGTGTGTCAGACTTGGGTGGACTGTTCCGACCGCCACGTTTCGGTGCTTTCCTTGCACTCTCGGCCACGCACGCCCTCTACACGTCCACCTCCAGTGTCCCAACACTCTGGTACTTCCAGGCTCTAACTCATCCTGTGCTCCCTCTGGCCAAGGGTCGACAAATCACCTAATAGCTTGGTCTTGACCACCTTGTAGCCTCTTCTCACCTTTATTGCAGTCTATGGGCATCAAACACTCGAGGCTGACTTGATTTCTTTTACGACAACGACGTCAAAATGTTTGCTATTAAATTTGATAAACCAAATATAGGAAATAATAATATTCATGACAATGCATACCAGACACGGCAATCAAATATATCTTTATTCGCACATTCAATTATTACAGAGAAGAAGACTAGAGATGGTCGGCCAAGGATTATAATTCACTCAACTATATCGTACTACCTTCCTTGGCAGTACACAACATATTTAAAGGGCCCAACGGTTGCCGAGAGGAGCACAACCGTTGACCAACCGACACATTAACTACCCGAGAATGACAACCCACTCAATACAATTAATTAATACATTGGCAGATAACAAATATTATCAAACATAACAATAGGCAATTCATGCCGACTACAATGTTTTCATGTCATAATACTCCATGAATGTCATTTCATGTCATGGTGGATGATTGGACTCATAGCATTACAATTAGCATGGTACCTTGCCATCCCATTATTGGAATTAGGTGGTACTTACAGCTCTTCTTCAAGTGGGTCTCCTTTATGCAAAAGATTGGCTTTGAATGCCTTGGCTAGACGATGAATTGAAACTCCATCTTTAGTTGAGTGACTTCCTTTAGCACCATTGGAATTAGGCCTCCCAACACTTCGTTGTTGATTCATTCCTCTCAAGGTCCTCACAATATTTTGCCGTAGACTCTCTTACAGATTGAAATTCTCTGGTCAACTCTTTACTTTCATTCCCAATGACCTCTTAGATGTTGATTTCCTCATTCCTCCATGGCTTTTTCCTTTCTCTTTTCTCTTTGTTGGTACTTGATTTTACGTTCACTCTACATAAATCTGCTCCACACCCATAGATTGGCAGAAACAAAGGCTCTAATACCACTGAAATGAGCCTAGGGTTTGTAAGCGAATTAACCAACTTTAAAACTACAAAGTTAGGGTTCAAAATCTCGAATGATTAAATGTGCATGAAAAAATGTATGTCTTCCGATCAAATAGCAATAGGACATTGCACAACAATTTATCAATGAATTTTTTTGAATCCATAGTTAGTAAACATTGTTATTAACTTGCAACAACTTAAATTAGAAACAAAATTTGATCACTGATCCTATTAGAATATTTAATTATATTTTAGTCACTTATATTTAGTTCTTTTATTAATGGTCATTTAGCTTTTTAGCTTTTTTGTTCGTTAAGTGATACTATTGCTTCTTTTATAAGAACACGTAGTTTGCTTTTTAGATTTTAGCTTTTTAGCTTTATTTAGCGCTTTAAGCGTTTTAGCTTCATGTTGAAGCTTTAGATTAACGGTTCGTTCCTTTTAGAACACAGTCTTGTAATTCCTTTATATACAGTTATATATTTGTAATTAATTCTTTCAATTATTTTTCATGGTATCAGAGCGGGTGATGAGCCATTCAAAATTTTCATGCCCTCCTACCTGGATTTAATTTCCAGAAAAATAAAATTTAAGAGATTTTTTTTATGATTTTTTTTTTTTCTGAATTGAGCGTTTCTTTTTTGGGCAAATTTATTCTTTTGCAGGTCGTGTTCGTGTGTTGTGCCTGTGCGGCTAGGGCACACGATTTTGTGAAGGTTTTTTCGCATGTAGAAAAAGGGTTTTTCACGATTTTGTTTTAAATCGTAGGTTAGGGAGCACTGTTTTCTTCTACAAATTTTGCGACAAAAACACGACGTGATTTTTAGCTGAAATGCAAAGTTTGCAATTTTTTTGGGCTTGATCTGCATTTCCGTGTTGTCGACTGCGTGATTTTTTTGTGATTTTAAAACTCCGGCTTCGTTTTTGGCAGCAACTTTCTCTGTATTTCGGATTCTGGGTGACGTGGTTTTTTTTTCTGGGCGCTTTCAGTCTCTGCGACACGCGATTCTCGCAAACACCTGCAAATTATTTTCGCGATTTTTTGTTCGTGATTTCGTGGATTTCAAATTCCACGTTTTGGCTAGTTTTTTGACGTTTAAACCTGCGACGACGTCGTTCTGGGTTTCGTGATTTTTGGTGGGATTTTCTGGTTCTTGATTTGGCTTTGGGTTTCAAGAAAAATCAACCATTTTTTCTCTACCAATAATCTTTTCTAATTTTTCTCAAACAATAAGGGTTTTTTGCAGATTTTTATCGAAAAATCAGGGTTTTCATGCAAACTATTCTAGGTTTTCAGAACATTTGTTTTCTAGATTTTCTAGAATTTTGCGACTTTGGTTCTGTGCTCAAACTTTGTGCCAAAAATTTATGTTCTGATTTTTCATCAGCAGCTTCTACCTCGATTTTTGTGTCTTCACAGGGTTGACCAAGAGTTGACCTCAGTTTCCGGAATGGCATCTTTGACCAACATCATGTTGGAAAGCAGCCAAAAGTTCACCGGCTAGAACTACAATACCTCAAAGCAGAGGATGCTTGCAATTTTTGAGTATCGTTGCCTTGATTAGATTGTTTTGGGCACGGCTTCTCGTCTTGCCGCTACAGGGGAAGACCAAGACAAGCATGATGTGAAAAATTGAGAGGTTGTCATGCTCATCAAATTGTCTGTCATAGATGATCAGCTCCGTCAAGTATGCTAGTGTTACAAGAACCAGATTAACAATCAGAAACTTATCCTCTTCCTCGCCTCAAACTCGGTAAATTGATTATTGACCCAGATTCGACAAATTGAAAAACTCAGGAAATTCAAAGATTTTTAAGGATTAAAATCTTGTTTCATGCACCCTTTAATAAATAAACCTTAAAGACACAATAACCTCATCAAATAGAAGCTACTGATGACATACAGATGTATACAGTGATCACATAAGTATAAATAGTGTGAAATGCATACAAAATTCATGGTATATGAATTCCATGGCATGAAAAGTTCCAAACAAATATCAAAACAAAAGCTAGAAGTATATGACTCAAAGGAGCCTCCATTACTTGGCCCTCTTGCATGGGTGTCTAAAATAGGTCTTGGATGATGGTGCAGCAATCATATTTGCCTGTCTCAGTGACACTTATACCAATATCCAAGGTGTGTACTTGTGCTCTATCCGTCTCCTTTGACAAGGCTACTATTTCTGCCTCTCTGTCCACCTGGTCAACCCAATCAAGGTCCTTATCACTAAAGATAGGATCTTCAGACTTGGCGATCCAATCTGATTGTGGATCAACCTTCTCTAGTGTGATAGGTGATAAGTAATTGCCCAAAATCTGTCTGGCGAAGACGAAGGTTGTAATGAACATAATCTAGATCATTCAACCTATGCACTGTAATATGCAACCCTGATTTAAACCCAAATTTTCTTCAACTCTTTCCACTGGGTATTTGTCAAAGAGTTTACTTATTCTGATTTATGGGATGTTTCAGTTTGAATGTTTGACTCCAATCATTTGTTATCAATTTGCCTTGAGTTGGAAAGCCAAGATGCAAGTATTGCCTAGATATGCATTTATTCACTTAACAACACATAAGCTGTGAAATGTAAATAGCAAGTTAAGAGAAACAGTTAAAGTATTTCGATCTGACCTTTAATTGTTGAGTTTCCACCAATACATACACAGACTTAGCTTTAATATTTTTTCTTTTGATGAAGCCAAATGAATGCATTACACAACTACAGCAGCAAGATTACATTGCAGAGATGACATATTAAATCTGAAGATGAACTGCCTCAGTTATCATGCAAAGGATGTGAAAGATTGCTCCAATCTTCAACAGCAAATGAAACTAACACCTATCCACATCCTTGCTAGTGCACAGGGTCCTTCATGCCTAACCTTTCAATCTATAATATTTTATTGTTCTCCTTACCAGCAAGCATCCAAACTCTCATAACAGCAATCAGCAAGGTAGTCTATCTTTGTGCAGAAATATATACCATATACAGCAGTAGGAAGTTCCACACCTGAGCAAGAGAACAATGGCAGCTAGAAAGAGTTCCCTTTTCTTCAAAAATCTGAATTGACCTTTGCCTTTCCAACGCCCCACTGAAATATGCTAGTTGCTGTGTATAAAGATAAAATGTCCACCATATGATATAATATATCTGCATATAAATTCACCCAACTATTCCAAGTCCCATGCCAATGATAAAGGGAAAAGGGAAAATGGCCTGAATATTAATCCCACACCCAGCAACACAATCCCATGCCTACATGAAAGCATGCATTAGAAAATAAATAAATAAACTGGAATCCAACGCCTAGGGCACAATCTAACAAACACCAACAATATTTCCCAATAATCATTCCAAGTATTCACTGATAAAGAAGGCGCCTGGCAATGAATACTTCTTCAACGTCATTCCCTTCCAAATACAAGGTGTCCAAACTTTCTTGGCAAATCTTCGATCATGTTAGGAATTAATGTTAGACGAATACCAAAATGTTAGATGGCCAATGGACAAACGTTTGGTATGATGACCATATTCTATTCTGGTAAAATGGTTTTATAATAATTTCAACAAACTAGGCTAATAGAACCATTCCTTGATATTGTTTTCCTCCCGATTCCATGGTTCCCTGAGGTGTTATATTTTCCATTTCCAGTTTCTGAACTAGAGATTTCTTGCCAATGGGATCTTTGTTTTGGTCAATTTTAATGAATTTGCAACATGAATAATTTATAAATTGCATATTAGGTTAAATTCATCAATTATGTCATAATTTCAGTTTGTAGATTGAAATGATAACAAATATGATTGCTCTCACATGTTTATTATTACTAATTTGTGAATGTATGTTACCTTTTTTCTTGTATGGCAGAAACTTGGAGACATTATGGAGATGGCATTTGCTGGCCGCTATATTCTTTTGATGATGGCATTGTTCTCAATTTATTGTGGGATTATCTACAATGAATTCTTTTCAATTCCTTTCCATATATTTGGACCATCTTCATATAGATGTCACGATCTTTCCTGCAGGTAAAGCATGCATGTTGAGCTGTCTCTAATGGATTATTCTAGTATCATATGATATCTTCTCTTCTCTTAAAATGCCTCAAATATTTCAACAACTCCATTTTTGCAATCAATGTTTATTTCTGATTAAAAGTTATTAATTGCACAAGAAACATTTTGAAGGTTGACACTGACATACAATCCATTTGGACAAGTGCATGTATTTCTTTGGTGTAGTAGACGAGAATATGTCAAATATTTTCTGGTTTTACTATATCCATTTCCATTACTATGAGCATTTCCAATAGCAAGCTTGTATTGTTCTTCTAGAAGCTTAATCCTAGACATCTTAAATTTTGGATGGTATAAGCACCATTTTTATAGTCAAAGGTTTTTGCATGTATTAATTCTGGATAACCTGCATTAAATATTTCTGTTTTGACATCCTAGATTCCTAAGTGAACTGACTCATCCACCTGAGAGAGACTGTTGGAAGGTACAAAGATGAAGTTGTCATTGATGTCGAAGTCATGTCAAGGATTTTGTTTTCCAAGTATATTATCATTGATGTATGGATGAGATTATTAGAAGGTTGTCATTGATGTCAAAGGTGTATTGAAGATTGTTGATAAGCTTATTGCAATTAGTTAACAAAGGATGTTTCCCTTGAAGAAGTGCTTTTCTACATGCATGGGATGCTTCTCTTATAAGACCATGCAATGGTATATATAGAAGATGAATGGGAAATAAAATAAGTAACTTTTTGGCAACGAAGATTATTCAAATTTAAGAAGTGTAATGTCCCCTCTTTCCTAGATGATCACTCAATTGCAGAGATTTGTCTATTTCCATCTCCGTAGACAAATCTTGTGGTTAGGAGATGTCAGCGCTAGCAAGGGGTTTTACATAGCCATTTTTTGGGCTTGGATTGCTTACTTTATAAGTACATGTTATTTTATCATAAAATTATAAAGTGACTTTATAAGAAAGAATTATAAAGTTAAATTAAAACATAAAGTACCCCCTTGGCGCCCACCTAGACAACTTAATGTTGTTTTAAAAAGGTGGTTTTTTATTTAATGAGGAATAAGACCCTCAAGGGGTCGAACTCTCTAAATGGGAATTTATTTTAATAAATTCATTTAAATGTCAATAAAGAGAACCCTATTTGGTACGGCTAGGGTTGGAGGTTATTAAAGTAACATGTTGGGCATTCTTTGGTCATTCATTCAATCATTTTTACATCAACTATTTTAGAATTGAGCTCTGCAAATGGCTTTCAGCAGCAGACCAGCCTTCAGGGAATGAAAAGTCCTTGGGGATCAGTGAATTGGACGGCAACCCAATTCATAATTGTGGGGAATTCATACAGGATTCCTATTTGTGCTTCAATTGAGGGTACTATCAGCAGATTCAAACTTCACATTGCAGATTGAAGAGGGTTTGGAAACCCCTAAAGGCTGATGTACCATTCCTTGGGCCAGCCATACCTTCTCCTTGCTGGCTGTATCACTTGCAGGCCTCTAGGTGCACAAATTGGGCCGTACATCTCAGTAGAGGGTTTGAAATTGGAGTATTCTTCATTGTCAACACTTTCCAAGAGAGATTTGATGCATTCTTCAGGCTACAAATGACAAATGGGCTTCAGATCAGTCATTCATTGAGGAAAACTTAGTAAATTTAACAATCTTGCCTGGTGGCCAGGCACAAATCTTAGCAGTTTCAGTATATTTGTTTTTATTAATTATAGTTGATGCAAATAAACTCCATTGGAGTCATTGGACATCATTGGACGCTCATCCTTTGTGTTCTATTCAAGATTCTTCAATAAACACCCTCTCCTAGCTAGGCGTTGGACTCCTGGTATGCTCATTATGCTTTGGTGAAATAAATTTCTTGATTCTGAAAGTTGTTATATTGCTGAAATAGAAATCAGAATTTTGAAATTAATATACAGTCAATTATATTTCTGCATATTGCTTTCAAAAGTGTTGGATCATTGGCATTTGTTCATGTGTAAACCCTATGCAATCTACTGGTAACAAACTTAAGCAAAAACCTTTAGAAAATCAGTCTTAAAACCTCTAAACAGCAGCATAAGATTCAGAAAAATTCAGTATAACCTAACTGGGGATCTTTCAGTGGTAAAAATAGAAGATGAATGGGAAATAAAATAACTTTTTTGCAATGAAGATAATTCAAATTTAAGAAGATATAAAATCAGATTGATTTGAAGATAAACAAAAGCAATTATAAAAGCAAACATCATAAAGAATTGTTAACAAAAGGTGATGTCTTTTCAAAAGGTCAACTCTATTCAAAGAGATGTCTGTTTTTATGAAGAGGCATAAGGATATGTAGATATAAATGGCAATAGTGAAATGTGGAGAGGAAGATGAGTGAGTAGCAAGAAAAGAATATCATTCAGATTTGAACAACACACCCTTGAAGAAGAATAAGATGAAAATTATGAAATAATATGAAGAATATTGCAGATCTAGAAGAAAGAAATGCAGATTTGTGAAGCACTTATGGCAGATTTATAAAGAAGAGTTTTATGCAGATTTGTGAAGCTTTTAGGAACAGGAGATTATGCAGGTTTAAGAAGCATTTATAGTAGAATTTTAAGAAGTCATGACTATTCAAGTGGTCATCTCCTTTAAGAAGGATCACATCTCTTCATAGGAATGTGAAGATATATATTGGCATAAGAAATATTCGAAGATAAATTAAATGTTTGAAGGTAGTGATTAGCATTAGATGTTTGTTATCAAAGAACATACCCATTCAAAGGGTTGTCTCTTTCCTAAGAGTTGCATCTTTTCATGAAGACATAGAGATATAAGATTTGGGTATGACTTGTGAAGATAAATTGAGTTTATTGAAATGGAATAAGAGATGTGAGTGGAGAATAAAGATATATCATTCAAACATAATCAGATTTATTAATGAAGAGATGCAATTAGCAAGTGGAATGAAGAATTATGTTTGAAAGGTGAAACATGTCTCTAAATGAAATTGCCTCTTTTGGGAAGATATAAAGAGAGCATTGTGTGAGAGATGGAAAGTGTGGATTGAACAAAGAGTGATATCATCTACACAGCAGCAGATCCAAACATACGAAGATCAGACTTTTAAGAAGTATATATGTGGAATTTGTGAACGATTTATGTGCAATATTCTAGAAGATTTTATAAGTAGACTTATAAGAGTTTATAAGCACATTTATTGAAGATCATCTAAGCAGACCTATGAGAGTATGTGAGTAGATCTATGAGAGCTTGTGAGCAGATTTATGGAAGATTTTAAGAGAAGATTTAAGAGAAAAATTTATGATATGCTACAACAGACTTATGAGCAACATATGAAGGATTATTTGTGTGCATGAAGGGCTGGATTAAGAAGAGGTAATGACAGATATATATATCAAATGCATGAGAAGATTCATGAGATTCTTTTGATCTCATTTTGTGAAGACATTGGAACGAACTTATGCATGATTTGTGAAAGAGTACTATGAAGACTTCAGCAGGGGTATGAGCAGATTTGTGCAGAAATTTTGAAGAGGAAGTTTGCATACATCTATCATATTGTACTTTGAAGGTTGGAGCCTTCTATCATATTATACTTCAAAGGTCGGAGCCTTCTATTCTAATAGATCAAGAGGTTGGTGCCTCTCAGTGAAAGAGTTTGGAATCTCTTGCTGAGTTGGTGCTGAGGTGCGAGGATTGGTGTCTCTAGTAGGTTGGTGCCTACAAACTCTTGGTGGGGGATTGGTGTCTCTAGTAGGTTGGTGCGTACAAAGAGTGGAGGGAATCTGTGTCTCATGTGGGTTAGAGCCTACAAACTTAATGTCAAAGGTTATTATATATAAGCAAGTAATTTGCCGTGTTTTTCTCCTCTAAGGGTTTCCATGTAAATTGTGTGTTGCATCCTACGTTGTTGTTGTTATGCAATTAATATGCTCATTTTATTAAGTTGAAAAAGTAAAGATTGTTGTTATAACTGATTCTTTCCCCCTTCTTAGTATAACCTTCTGCTCATTAGAGACATCTCAAGATCAATGGGGCAGCCCCATCAAAATTGATGCACCCATCTGAAACTCTCAATGACAAGTCTTTTGTGTATGTCTTCTTGTTCATTTTGTTAGTGTTTTAAATTTTAATCTAAGTTGCCAGTTTTGGTATAGGGTCAGGTACAGATACAGAGTTTTGGTAGGCTGATATGATGATTTTTTTTTCTTGGGTATGGTGCATTTGGGGACAGTTGTATTGTGTGTGTGTGCAATCTTTTAAAAAATATATAGAATTGTAAATGCATTTGATAGTATGATATTTCATCACAATGGTAGTGATAAGTGATAACAACTGTCAATTGATAGTTCAAAATTTTAACATTATGTCGTCTATCATCTGTGTCTAGGGTGAGTTAAATGAAAAACATTACAATTACAAAATTTGAAATGAATGCAATAACAAAATTGTACATTGGTCTTGAATGCTCATCAAAAGGATCTAGATCAAGGTCATCGTTTGGTTCAACATCATTTGAACCACAAGCATATGGAGTGCCACTCCCATTAGGCAAATCATGTGCATCATCTATATTGATTCTAACAAGTTCTATAATAGATGCATCCAAGTTGGTAGACTCATGGGCTGTATCCCAATTCTTTGTTGCCCCTTTGCTTGAACAATCATCTTACATATGTGATAGGAGGCAAGTTGAAATGGATATAAAACATCATTTGGTTTTTTTTAGCCAATTGGTTATGCTTTATTGAGTAGATAATGGAGTATGTACTTCAATTCCATTCAGCTAAAGAAGAACTTGCAACCTTAAACATAAAAACAGCATTTTAAAACAAAAAACTGAAAAAAAAACATGTTTCATTTGTTGATATTTAAATATTGCAACCCTAAAAAAACAGCAATCGAACTTAAAAGGTGAATGTAAAGTTGAGTTTTGAACGAACTTAGATGAATGATGATTGACAAAGATGATTGAAGTGGACGGAGACTCTTCCTCTTGCTCAATGGAAATTCCAAATTGGTTAGTGGCAATTTCAAGTGAGGGTTATTATATTTATAACTTTTGGGGGATGTGGGGTCTTGGTGACCCCCCCTTGCACATTAGGGTGAGGGTTTGCACTTACAATTTTTGAAAAAGTGCTCTTTTATAAATTGATAGTTTCTGTTTTGAGGGTAGAGGGACACGATCACCCTTTGTTGGGGAGAACAGCCCTTGTAGTGTGAGAGCATCCTAGGAATGTTTATGGTAGTAGGTGATAGTGCTTCTCCTAGTCCCAAAGTCTTGGGGATGACCTTGTCCTAGAAACCCCGTAATTCATTCTGGTGGGAGGCTGGAGAGTGAAGGGAAGCATCATAATAGAGACTAGTGTAGTCTCTGTTTGTTTTGTTTGTTGAAAGTAGTTGTCGATAGACATCAAATTGTAAAAATAAAAAATAGTATATAAATGTTTTTCTTTATTGAACATTTCTTTTTATTCTTCCCATCTTTTGTCATCATGTGATATTTTAAAAATGATATGATATAGCAGCATCAAATCTCTGATGGTATATGCCACATTTCTTTATAGTCTAGACCTGTAATTGTAGGACTAATCATCATATGGAATATATGACCAGCCAACCTGTTCTTTAAGACATCCTTAGTCACTCTCTTTGATACTTGGTCTTTGGCATTGTAATCCTTCCATTATCCATTGTAAGGTAATTAGTTTGTGTATTGGATAAATGTCAAGTCCAAGATAAATATATTTATTGAAACTTCTCTGTCATACTGTAAGTATTTTGTGGGACTTTTTATCATATTGCCAATACATATGGAAATGCTGACTACATGTTTTTTTTAAGCTAATTACTATTGTATCCTGCAGTGATGCTTCAAGTCGTGGTTTGGTTAAGTATCGTGATCCATATCCCTTTGGTGTTGATCCTCAGTGGCGTGGTAGTCGAACAGAACTGCCATTCCTAAATTCATTAAAAATGAAGATGTCTATTTTGTTGGGCGTTGCTCACATGAATTTAGGAATCATTCTGAGCTATTTCAATGCTAAGTTCTTTGCCAATTCACTTAATATTTGGTAAGAATGATATGGACATAGTTTCTGCTTTTTCATTTTTATCATTTAAAATTTTAAACAATTTTCTGAGCTATTGCAACATGAGGCATTACAAACTTTAAACTTATGCCCTCGTCCATGTTACAGGTACCAATTTGTTCCTCAGATGATTTTTCTGAATAGCCTCTTTGGATATCTCTGTCTCCTCATTTTAATTAAGTGGTGCACTGGTAGTAAAGCTGATCTTTATCATGTAATGATATACATGTTCTTAAGTCCTACTGATGATCTTGGTGAAAATCAACTCTTTTGGGGTCAGAGACCCATACAGGTATAGTTTATATCTCAGGAAAGCACAGGTATTACATATCTCAAATATAAAATATGTTTAGAGATAAAAAGCTGTATGCATGGAGATGATAGCAAGTTACAAAATAATTTCATCATTTTTCCTCATGATATTAAGGTTTTTGAAACATTTCCCATCAATTTTAATTGTGTTGGCTGTTTGACATTTTAAATGAATCATTTATTCTTTTAGAGAGATTAGATTTCCAGTCCATTGAGATTCGTATCTTTTGCTTCTGGATTCAACTGTGTAGGACTTTTTTGCATCAAACACAGTCCATTTATTCTTGTCAGATCCTTTTGCTACTGTTGGCTGATATTAAGCTTTTTGAAACATTTCCTGTCAATTTAAAATTGTATTGGTTGTTTGACGTTTTAAATGAATCATTTTATTCTTGTCAGATCCTGTTGCTACTGTTGGCTTTTGTTGCAGTGCCTTGGATGCTCCTTCCAAAACCTTTTCTTTTAAGGAAGCAACATCTTCTGGTACGTTTTGATCGACTAAGCATTTTCAAATAATACCTTATGCAATTTTTTTTTTCATCATATCCTTCCTTCCCCTTTCTGATGATTTCTTTAGGTGATCTTCTTCACTTGTTCTCTTAGAAGAATGTTTCAATTAGGAATTTTCTTTTCTTGCAAACAGGAGGAATTTGCTGTTTTCTGAGAAAAACAGGTCCTTAATTCAGCATGTGCAAGTCATAGAATAGATAAATAAATAAGTTAGATTATGCCGTACTTTGTAGTCAACTAGTTCATTTCTCTTGCAAGTTCAGAATACTGAGTTTTTATTAGCACATACAAGATTTTTTAGTCTGTATAAGTGATGGCAGAAAAAAGACCAATACCACCATTAATGGTTAGTGTGATCTAGTTAACTTTTTTTTTTTTTTTTTTAAAGTGAAGTTGGTGGTTTTTTGAAACACCAATGTGTGTAATATTTGCTATCTTGAAAGATAAAGATTTGCCCAAGACTTGAGATTTCCATTGGGGTTTTGACTACATACCCAGAATGTTTAATGTATTTGCTCCTATGAGGGAGACTTGTGACTGGATTCAGGGTCGTTAATTTCCTAATGCCAGTTTCTAGTATGCCCTCGTAGGAACAACTACATTAAACATTTTAAGTATAAAGTTAGAACTCTAACTAGAATCTTGAGCCTTAGGGGAATCTTTTCCTCATAAAGAGCAAATATTGCTCCTCATGGTGTGTCAAATTGTCAATAGATCCATCAACATGTGGTTTGGAAAATGCTAATTTTGGGGGAGTAATTTTCCGTCCCAGCCAGAATGGATACCAATTTTTTTTATTGATTTCATACAGAGGCTTCAAGGTCGTGCATATGGCATTCTTGACAGCTCAGACACAGATTCATTTGACATGGAACGTGACTTTGATGTTGAACATGAAGATTTCAACTTCAGTGAAATTTGTGTCCACCAAATGATCCATACAATCGAATTTGTATTAGGTGCTGTATCAAACACTGCATCTTATCTTCGGCTTTGGGCCCTCAGGTATCTCTCTATTTGTTAATTAGTAAACTTGCAATAACATGTATCTGAAAGGAGATATTTCATGAGTACCTGGGCTGATATAAGGTGTCTTGCAGCTTGGCACACTCAGAGTTGTCAGCTGTTTTCTATGAGAAAGTGCTTCAATCTGCCTGGGGGTGAGTAAATGAATGAGTTGTCTTATGCATATAACATGTCCATTGCATTTCAGATGATAAATTGCCTTAAATATATGCTGATTAATCATAAGAACTTAAATACTTTTTAAAGTCTATCTTTAAAATCACAGGAATATGGTTAATGGGAGGTAATTTGTATTTGAATCTGGTAGAATTTTTCTCCTAATCGACATCCTTGGAATCATAGAAATTTTTTTTTGTTTGTGATGATTTGCAGCTATGATAACATCTTTATTCGTATAGCTGGATTTGCTGTGTTTGCTTGTGCAACAGTTGTTGTGTTGCTTCTTATGGAAACACTTAGTGCACTTCTTCATTCATTGCGTCTTCACTGGGTTGAGTTTCAGAATAAATTTTATGAAGGGGATGGTTACAAGTTCAATCCATTCTCTTTCACTTCCCTTGGTGAAGAGAACGAGTAATGCATTAGCTGTATTATAACTAGCATCTTCAGTGTCCTTTGAAGTATTATTCACTCTTGTAATTTTGGCACAAGAAAATAGTTCTTTACTATAAGAAGTGAAAAGCCCTATGTCGATGTTGCTGTTCTCTTTTCCTTGATCCAGCATTTGTTGGGAAAGTCTGCTGGATTCTTGCTAACCAATTCTAACTGTTCATCGGAACTTCAATCGGAGAAAAGTACATTTCAAAGTGTGAAGTCCTATTCTGACTTCACAAGAGCTATTCACCTTCCATCCTTGAGTTGCACTTGACGGATTGTAGTATATCTCACACGTGTAATCAAACAAATTGTATTCACCAATTTTCATATTTTATTTCTTTTTTTATTAATTTGATTTTTCCTATGCTGAGTATAACGGAGTTTTATGTATATTCTTCAAAATTAGATAAGTTTTATATGATAATAGGATACAATGCCGAGCACAGTTGTCAAAAGCTATGTTCTTCAACATGTGGACTAACATAGCCTCCTATAATCTGACTCAATAAATTGATCTAAAATAGTGTTGAATCTATGTATAACTTTCCTTGCCAATGTTTTATGCTTGTTATTAGATGATATTCGAGCTTAAAACAATTTGTATGTAGTCAGCATTTTGCAGTTTTGGGTGGTTGATTTATGCAGGAAACTTTGATTCTGAGCATGTGTTTTGAAGATTTAAGCCTGTTTTTTCCTTGGGCCATGTTTATTTTTCTTCTTCCATTCTTGATAGGACCTAGGATGAAGTAAGTGAAGAAATGACCAGGGCAGAAAGAATATTACATCCTTAAGCTGGGAACGCTATCCAATTTTCAAGTAAACAGCTTCTCTACCATACTTACCTCATTGAGAAAGGGATTAAAATTTTATTATTCAAGATACATTTTGAGTTTCCAATTAGTTATTCAAACATAGAATATCTTTATTATTGCTTTATCTGTTTGAGAACACATTTCTTTTAGAGTAGAAGTTTGCGATACCGTTTTAGCATGAGATGAAATAAGTTAGATTGAGTAATCTAGCAACCAATTTTTGGAAGATGTCATGGCGATAATTGTTTTGTTTTGGTTTTGTGGGTAATCAATTTTTAGACAACCAATTTAGAAGAATAGAGGCATAGATTACCTCTTTTCAATGGTGTACTAGAAATTTTGTCCCAAGGGACAATATATAGCACCGTAAAAAATGCTTCTACATAGATGGTTCTTGAATTGCTAGCTTACAGCTTCATCATTTATGAACTCCCTATAGGAATCACCTTGTCATGGTTAAAGTTGTCCTTTATGGGATCTTGGCATAACTATGGTTTGTGCATTTGCTCACAGCTTCATCATTTATGCACTCCCTAGGAGGAAATTACCTTTTCCATTTTTTTTTCCTTTTATCATGGCTAAATTTGTCCTTTGTGGGATCTTGGCATAACTATGGTTTGTGCATTTGATCTACCAATAATGAGATATTTTGACATTTTTTATGGACATTGCTACCCAATTGACAAGGCATTGAGTTTGCATTTGATCTTAGAGTGATATTGTCATGTTAGGTTGATCTAGTGTCTAGGAAGGTCTAGTTACATTCTTTGGGTCCGATAAAAGTGGCCACTATTAAGTTGTATTAACATCAGTATGTAGTAGGTTATTTAATTTTTCTTAGAATTAATTAGTAATTAAATGGGTAAAGGTTGTCCCACAATAAAATTTTGTAAGTCGTGCAATGTAACAAATCGTCATTATAATCTCATATCACTTACTCTTGTGATGGCTCTCACTCCTGTGACAAATTTGAAAAAAGCTCTTGCTCCTGCATCGACTTCTACTCCACTTCCAGCTATGACTGTGGGCTTTGTTTTGGATAATGTCCCTCTAAATGTGCTTGCTGCTCTTGCACACTCTTGTGTGGGGGTTTCTCACGGTTTAGTGGGGATTGGGTCATTTGCTCTAGCTATGGGTCTTCCTGTGCCTCCCTTGCGTCGCTTTGCAGGTGCACTTGCATTGGGTGTGGCTGCTCCTTGCTCCGCTTTGACTGCTTCTCTCATTGGGTCTACCCCAATTGGTTTCTTTACGATTGTGATGCATGGGACCCCTATGGATTTGGTGGTGGCTTCACTTTCTTTGTCGGTGGGTGTTGGCCCTTTCCTCTTTGGTGATACTATCGCTATGACTCTTGCATGTGAGGGGTTTTTAGCTCTTGTTGGTCTTGAGTCTTTAGTTGTGGCTGGTGCTATGGGTATTGGGGTCCCCCCCTCCAAGGACATTTTCTATAGTTGGTGGATGAAGCTTTTCTTGTGTTACCAAATTTGCAACTACTCATCCTCCCATGGGAAAATTTTGTCCTCTTCCTTGTGCCAAGACCTCCCTTGTTCTGGTTTGTGGCCAAGATGTGGAAAATGTGGATTTCTACAAACACTACGGGTTGGTGTGTGGATGTGTTGGTCGGTCTTTGGCCTTCTCTCTCGAATCTTCATCGTTGGGTGATGGATTTTTCAAACCTCTTAATTTTTGGTAACAATGAGCTCTTCCCTTGTGCTAAGGGATTTTTCATTGTTTTTGCTTTGTCTGATGATTGTGACGGTGTTAAGCAAGTTGCAGTCTCGGGGAGTAAACTCTCTCTCAGTCAAACCTTGGGCAATTTCTTTTAATCCTCTTGCTAAAACACTCAATGTGTGTCTGATGTGGGTTTGTCTTCCCAATCTTCCCCTTCATTTTTGGGAGAATTCTTGTTATAAGGCCATTGACAACTCTATTGGTTGCTTCTTGAAGGTTGATGATACCACTCCCTTCATGGGTCATTCTACATTTGTATGCATTTTGATCAATATTGACATCTCCACGCCTCTTCTTCTTGTTGATGCTTCTCTAATGGACACTTGGTCATGAATTAATTGTTCTCTCATGTCGTAAAGGTGCCACTACTTGGTGGAAGGACACTAATGGTGACCACTTGACTATCCAAGCTTTTGATTCTTCTTTTAATGACTCTTCATAGGATTATGATGACATCCTAAGATGATGATGATTCCTCCTAAGATGTTGATGTGCCTCTTGTTGCTGACATGACCTCTTCATGGCTTTTGGTCCTTGTTGGGGAACCTCCTATTTGATCCATGCTTCCTACTTTGCTTGTTACCCCTGTTCAACGCCAACCTTTGTTGGAGGATGCTCTTTCTCTACCACTTTTTGCTTCATGTGCTGACAAGTTATCTGTGGGGGTCTTACCTCATGCTTCCCCTTGGATTGTTGTTCATGATGATAGTATTGCTTGGATTGTTGTTAGTCAATAGAAAAATGCCTTTTCTTCCTCTTCCCAAACTCTTCCTCGAGTTGTGGGCTTAAGTCCTACCCACTTTTGATATGGGTTGTTTGTAACTGCGTGTGATTTGTTTGTGGCCTATTTAGTGGTATGTTAATGGCTTGTGTAAAATGATAAGTAGGCATGTTTTTGGCTTGTGTTTCTTTGCCTTTGGGGCTTTTGATTGTAAAGAGTTGGCACCCTAGTTTGCAAATTTTGTTAATAAAATACAAATCCTCATAATTAATTACAAATTATTAACATTTTAAGGCAAATTAAATCCAGTATATAATCAAAACAATTGGAGGTTATGACTAGACAAAAAGATGAAAATTGTCTTGCAATTATTTACATTGTTCAATGTAATTAAACAAATAGAAATGTGATGTAATATTTATTGTAAGAGTTTTAATCTCATGTTTAAGTATGGTCTTTTTTCTTCTCTAGCAAGAATATGCCACTTGGTTTGTTGCTACAACTTTTTGTTAGTGTTAATTGAATGTAAATTTCAGCATTATAGAGTTGTTTGTGATGAGTAGACATGTTCGCGTCATTATAATTTATTTATTTTTTGTTTGTTGAACAAAATTTAATCATAATTGTCAAACCATTTTATTTGTGTAACATCTTCTTTCTCTTTCATTCTTTATGATCCCAACATTTGGATGGTGAAAGCTTATCATTACCTACATGTGGCCATATCTAGTAAAAAGATTTTTTCTTTTATGTGAGAATTTCAATTATCCCATGAATTATAAATGATTTGTTCATTGAATGCAATTTAATCTAACTGTTAATCCATTTTTAATGTTGTTTCTTTTTCTTTCAATCTTTATGAAGGTTTGGATGGTGAAGCTTTGTAATCACCTACATTTGTCCTAGTAAAAAAATAATTTTGTTGTGAGATTCCTATTACCTCATAAATTATACACCCATCTCGAACTTATAAATGTTTTTTTCAATGAATTATTTTGGTGATCCTTTGCAAATCAAATCCACCTAGGGTTTTGCCATTTCTTATTTTTAGAAATTTTTATTTTGTTTTCATGTTTTAGTAATTCGAGCTAAGAGCAGACAAAATATATAACCCCTCATTATGAAGGAGTTGATCCGATCCATTAGGATTGAGATGATAAAAACTTTTAAAATTGATTTTCTTAAATAGACAAATACATGAGCATAAAACTCTCAATGAAAATAATGGTATTTCTTCTTTTCTTGAAGTTGTCGTGTGCCTATAAAAATTACCCCTACTGTTAAAGACTTCAAAATTCAAATGAAATGATGCCATTTTTTTGTCTCTGATATATTTAGTAGCAAAAGACTCATAGAAGGTTGCCAATCCCTAATACATTAGACTTTTGATACCCATTGTGGCATAAAGTCAAAATAATTGTTTGTCAGAACCATAAAACCCCCATCCAATTACATGAACCCGTCAAACATCAAAAGCTACCAATTACAAGGAGATGACATAGACTATGCAAAAAATTCAAATAGGATGAAGAGTATTAGAAAAAATGCAGAATATGAATGTGAGCACCACATAAGTTAGCTCATTATCGCACCATCATTTGAATAAGGATCCCTTGAAGATCAAAAGCAAGCACAACCATTCAAGCTTGACTCCACAAAAGGCAAAGAGTAATCACTCGAACATGGAGCATCCAAAGGCTAAGACAAAGACATTGGAGTGATAGAAATGGGCACACACAGTGGGTAAAGGGAAGATGTAAGGTTGTGAATTTGTTTGTAGCATTCTCCATGATAGCCTCAAGAACAATTGGTCGGAGCTAAAGGTGTTGGAGCAAAAATGCATTGCTAAGAACACAACTTGCGATATAACCTTCACAAAAAGAGAGGAGCAAAGCTATTTCACCAAATAATGGATTGTATTGAGATGAGAAATAATGTGCATAGGCCTTGCTTATAAAGCCAAAGGCGATAGGTAGGAGATCACATGATATGGACACATGTCTTGATCATAGAGTTCAATTACCAACAACTACCCAACAATAATTATTAAATGCAAGGAAAACATTGGTAAATAATATTTACTTATCTAATTATTAAATGTTGAATGCCTAAGTAAACTTAAGCATAGGTAAATGGTAAAACACGTATATACTCCAACACCCCCCCTTAAGTCCAAATTAAGGAGAAGATTATTATGTAATATGAACAAGATGCAATATGGGTATTGACTACGAAAACTATTTTAGGTGCCTGTGTACAATGCAAATGCAAAAAAATCTCTCATAAGTGGAGAAACAAAGAAAACCGGATGGGAGAAAACTCGTCTTCAAATGAGAGAAAGAAACAAGATGCATGGATGGAGGACTCAATCACACCCCCCAAGGACTACATTCATCATGTATTTACAAGCAATGATCCCTCCATAAGAAGGAAAGAAGGATACTACATAGCCCCTTCCCCCAGCCACTCCCCGCCCATCCTCCACCCCCCCTCGCCACTCGCCATAATGAACAATGCCTTGGAAAAATGGTGAGTGCTTGAAAAGAAAACATAGTCCAATGTCTACAAACACCAATTCTCCCATTGGGAATAAGATAAACCAAGTACAGATGCAAGAATGCTTCTCATTCTGGATAGGAATTAGGAAGTGGAATCCAAATGTAGAAGATGATGTCCATGAAATCTACTCATATGTCGCCAAATCCTTAAAATATGAAGATACTAAAAACTAATCAGGTGCATACCCAATCACAATAGAAGGTGACAAACAAGAAACCAATGGAAACTGAACTTGAACAAGCTCCAAAGACAAAGATGAAGTGACAACTGATGTGTCACAACTATTGTCAAATAGGAGAGTTAAAACCTCAAATGTTTCTCCCAAATATGAAAGACAATGATAATCTCGTTGATCAGGAATGATGTGGGTTTCAAATGACTTTGGATAAGGAGTCAATGAAAGTGAAGGCTGATCAACTATCTCCGACAAAGAATCGGGAACCTTTGAAGCAACTGCAACCTCATCTGAAGTTTCAAAATCTTCCAAAGGAACACAAACATGGGTTATCTTCTCTGAAGAATGAAGAGGCATAACGGAATCATAAATAGGATCATCAAGGAATGGTTGAGTATCATGATCGCCATATAACTCCTGAATTTGAATCCAAAGAGCATGAGAACACTCAAAATGAATAAGTGACTCCAAAATGTCATCATCTACATGATAAAAAATAACTCCTAAGACTTTACCCCTATAGCCTTTCCAAATAAGATTCTCACGAGGTGTGCTAGGAAAAGGAACAAGATTATACAAATATGGTAATAAATGAAGCTCGATAAGATGAGTGATTATGAAATCGCTCCATTGCCTATAGTTCGCCCTCTCCAAAGAAAACCCCATTTTCAACTATAATGATTCTTCAAAAACCTCAAAGATAAAACCAACATATAATTATAATGAAGACTTTCCAAAATAGCCTAGAAGGCAAAAAAAACTCCATTGCACAATGCCCTCCACATTGACTATGAACCACTTCAATCTTCAAGTTTGGGTTTAGTGAATTTCTTCTCCTCCAAATACTTATTCAACAAATCAAGCTCCTTGTTCAAGTTGTTTCTTCCTTGTAGAAAGAGGTGTGCAAATTTCATCTCAGTTTTATACACTATAGTAATACCTTCTTTCAATAGAATCATAAATTGGTCCTTTGGAATTTTCATAGCAACAAAACCTTGAAACATGATAATGAGAAAAGTGAGCTCAGTATAGAACTCAATAAGATGTCTTGTTTTGCCCTGGAAGACCTCATCATTCCTCTTCTTCCAAAAAAACCATAAAATTTGATTAGAAAGAATAAGCCAAAATTTGTTCAATTCAAAATTAAATGCATCAACATAACTGGCTGAAATCTCATGCTAAGAAAAGCTCACATTATCATTCCAAACAATAATTTGCCTAAGAAAAAAGAGACTATAGACTGTTAGCAAATTTGCAATAAAAAAATAGATGCTCAGTTTCATCAAGTCACAAAGATCATAAATTGTAGTGGGAATACCATACTTATGCGAGATATTATTGACAATAATTATTTTAAGAATAAATAACCAACAAAACATGCAATTTTAGGTTCTATAGAGTTTTGCCAAATGTGTCAAAGAATATAGGACCAGTGGGTGTCAAACCAATTCAAATTCCAAGTCTAATTAAGGCATTTGATTACTTGTCTCGAACCCATTAACATCATGTATATTTTATTAGCAAAAATATCATGAAGCTTAGTTCCATCTTTTCATCTTCCCTACTTAACCAAATTTGCCTATGTTAAGAATTTACTAGGAAACTAGTCTTCCAGGTCCTTTAGGATCATTGAGTAGGTATTTTAATGAGTAGTAGGCAAAGAAAACTTGGTCCTCAACTATTCCAAATAATTCAGACTACTATTTTCCATAATATCTTGAATTCTAGAGACCTCCAATTAGAACCATTTTTTTCTAGAGTAGCTTTGAGATAAAGCAAAAGGTTTACCATTAGGAGCAATGTTCCACTAGAGAGATTTGTAAAGAGCACAATAAGGGGGAGATTTTCCCAAGACTTCCCCATTTACAATTAGATGTTGAAAAGGGAGGTAAAAACAAAAAGGCCAAAGGCTCTAAGCTCAAATTGGTCAAAGTAGATGTCATGTAGATGTATGGGGCCCCACTATTTTCCCTTTTTTGGTTTGGAGAGGGTCAAATTATTGTTCATTAAATTTTTTCAAGGCTCATTCTCTTCTATGGCTCTAAATATCCATTTGGCAACTAAGGCAAGACCTTGTAGTTTCAAATCTTTCAAACATAAACCACCAAAATTCTTTCACAAGCAACACAACCCCTAGTTCACATTATGTATTTTCCTACCACGTTTACCATCAGACAACAAGAACTCTCATGATTTTCTAAATTTTATAAAACTAACAATTAGCGAATAGTCGTGTGGATGAATGGATATTGCATGGGAGGCACCACCTGAACTCTACTAGCTAAGGGGAGAAAATGAGTTTGCCATGATGCGATTCTTCTCAATCTTCTAGAAGATCCATTCCCCCATGTTTTCAAGAGAAGGGTAAATAGAAAATGGTATCCCCAAGTATCTAACCACCTTATGGGAATATTCTCATTATCAACCCTTTATAGCTAGCCAAATAAGATACTTAGCCCACCCAATGATATTGGATTTGTGGGAAGCAATTTTGGAGCTCGAGGTAGCACAAAACACCTCCAATCTCTTGATTGTATTGTTAAAATTAGATTTGGTGAGTGCAATGAAAAGTGTAGTATCATCAACGAACTAAGCATTCAATAACTGTTGATTATTAGGAAGTCTTATGACATTTATAGGTGGAGAAATCAAGTTGGTTTTAACACATAATGGAATGCATTAGAAGTGATTACAAAAATGGTTTGGGCTATAGGGTATCCCTGTTTAATAGATATATAAATAAATATGGGGTCCGAGAGTTCACCATTCACATCAACTTGAGTCGAGGAGTCATTAAAAAGAATGTTGATCCACTTACAAAATTTGGAGGGAAAACCAAAATCTTTCACCATTTCAAGCACAAAGGGTCATTCAATTCTATCATAGGCCTTTTCAAAATCTAGTAGAATCATAGCTACATTTTGATTTTCATGCTTGGCCTAATTCATTCCTTCCCATCTAGTGATCAATTTTTCTAAGGTGTATCGTCCTTTTATAAAACTTGATTGGGTAACTGAAACAACTCTTCCGAAAAATCTCTGCCAACCTACTAGCAAGGATTTTGGCCTGGATTTTATATGAAACATTTAAGAGTGTAATTGGCCTTCAGTTTTTTCTTTAAGTTCTATCCCCCTCTTTAGGAATCATCTTGATGATTCACCTATTCATATTGTAGTCCATGGAGTTGTTGTGAAAGGCAGCATCAAACACCTCTAGTAATTTTGCCCAAGGTTACTTGCCATTAGCCATGGATCTAATTGGTACAATCAATCTCCTAAAGGGATGTATTTTTCTCAAGAATCCTAACATCTTTGTTGAACCCAAGGCAGGACTGAGAGTGGGTGAATTTTTCAAAAACAAAAATTAAATACAACACATAAACAATTAATCAACAACACCCATCCAACAAATGAACACTAAGATTTATATGTGGAAATCCCAAACAGGGAAAAACCATGGTGAGCACTGTTAGACAGTTTAGATAACCGGAAGACAATTGAGAGGGGGGGGTGAATCAGTTGTCACGGATTACGAAAGCATTATCTATTTAAAACAATAATACTAGAATAACAGTTAATCCAATTAAGCATAGACAATAATCATGGAACAAAAGCCATCCACACAACACCAAGATTTGTACGTGGAAAACCCGGTAAAGGGAAAAACCATGGTTGAAAGCCTACCCACAGTCAAATGATACTTTTGCAGTAAGTATGTGAATTTACAATCCAGAGAAGTGTTGAACTGCAAAAGATAGCATCTCCTATGCCTGAGTACAGTTCCGGTTAAGCTCAATATCGGAGGATTAAATCCTCTTACAAACCCAATTCGATCTCCATTGATCGACCAACTCCTCTGTTTGAATGATATTACAATATTCGCACACTACATTCCTTGACCATGACCTCTTACAATAACCATGATGATCTACAATGAGATCTTACATCTTATATATACAAACCCTCGGCCATAAACAATCAGGTCAGCTACCAGACAATAAACCAATTACATTATTACAAACCATGTCGGCCTTAAACTAAAACAAATAATATCCAACACATAAGACATCTCAAAAATACAACAATAATTTCTTGTCCAAACCTTACATTAATGCCAGTCCATAACCTAGATCAACCAGGACCAAGTATAGGTCCACACGCTTCAGCAATGATCTCCAAATGCCAAGCCTTGAACAAGATTACCAACATCATCCTGAAACTCCATCAGAAGCTGCACCAACACCAATTACGCAATGCATCAAAGATCTCCACAAAAACATTTGTCGGTGAAACCATCGCTGGAACTAGAAACCAATCTTTTTTGTAACCTGGATAATCATCCAATCACCAGACTGAAACCAATTGACCAAATATGAGTATAGGCATTATGTGCAAGCCAATTCTATCACCAAATTATACCGGAGTTAACCAGATCATGTCGGATCCAAGTTAACCAGAAACCACTCAACCTACCAGGACCAGAAGTATGTCGGTAAAGCATCCAAACAACTAGTATTGACATCAATGCAACACATAATCAATTCCTCTGAATGGCCAACAACCTGCCCACAAAATATATCCACTATGTATATTAGATTACAAAGAAAAGAGCTCACTACTTCGGACTTGCACACCAAGGCTAACTGCTCATGGCGCAAGATACAAAAATGATATGAAAAGAAGGATCTCCTGATCATGAAGTTGTCCTCGAACTTTGCATCAAGCGACCAACATCAACACACACGACTCTGATCTCAACTACCAACACTCTATCTCAAATCTCTGTCATAGTCTCAGCACAACTTGCATATCATTCGAACACAACTCTTCTTCTTCTCTTTACCAAACTGATTATCCTTGCATCTATATTCATCACACTTTCCTTCCACACCTCTTGCACAACTCAATCATAAAGATCCTTATATACAAGATAGATCATCAAAGCTTAAACCAAGTCGGCTTGAATCAAAATACACTTTCCGAGCAAAAAATACACACATTGATCCACTCCATGAGAAAGAGGGGAACAAAACACATCTTCCAAAGATCAATTCACCACTCCGCAATCACCAGACAATAACCAACAACATATCCACACGCTACGCATCCATATGATAAATTAATGGTCAAGAACATACTCTCCAATGGACATAACTCAAATCCGGATCTCCACCACACTACAGTGAGACCCATAACATATCAAACATGCTTCGATAAATTATATCCGGACCTAAGGATAGGTCTAACATAGAATCTCACAACTAGCAATAATCAATGCCACAACACCTGGAGAAGACAAAGATGTTTTCAGACCACATAAAAATCATATCCATAATACTGAAACTATATCCAATGAAGATAACAACAACACTCAACATCAACAACAGATTCCAAACCCAAAAACTTCCGGAACAACCAATAGAACAACTACAACATCAACAACACAACAAGATAAATCTGCACCACAGACATTTCAGACCAGTCTAGAACAACAAATTTGACATCAATGACAACCACAACAACACATCAACGCATGCTTCCAAGAATCTTTAGGAGAGATCTATCTGGGATCACTATGATACAAAACTCCCTTTCTTCAAGAGCTCTTTAGTCTACCTCACTAGAGAAAAGGTTCTAAAAAAAAGAATGGAATGCTTGTTTCATGAAGAAAGTGTCATCTAAGGCCTCCCCATTCACATCAATTGGCCCAATTGCATATTTGTTTTGCTTATACTTAATCAGATTGAAAAAATATTTTGAACCCATGTCTCCTTCCTTCAACCAATTCATCTTAGATCTAATTCTTTGACCTTAAAATTATTAATTTTTGAATCTTCCCGAGGAGAGATTTACAACTTATTAACATAGCTTCACCTAGAATGTTAGGAAAAGTATATTGTAATTGACTTTCCGATAGAAGTAGTTTATGGTGCAAGAGATGCTTAACCTTGTTTTTGTCTTTATCCTTCTTCTTACCAACTATACCACAAATATTTTTCCAAATAATGGCAAGGCCCTACCATTTTTTAATGGAATTGAGGTTCTTATTCAAAGTTTTGGATAGAGTAATAGCAATTTTGATAGCCCCAAGAAAAACTTGATCATTTAGCAAGGACTAGTTCAATTTAAAGGAAAAAGGGTTGGTCTACGCAAGGGCAGACAGAGAGAAGTCAACACAAATGGACATCTCAATGGGGGAGTGGTCAAACATAAAGGAGGGGAACATTGAGACAAGAGCCCCATTATGATTTCTAGTGAAAGAAACATGTTCCTTATTGCCATAGAATTTATCTAGTATGCAATAAATCTTTTTACCTAATGATTGGTTGTTGTTGAACACACTTGGCGACTGAGAGGGAGGGTAAATTAGTTATTACTTAAACTTAATTAATTCCATTTTCAAGTTAAACATCAAAACATATTTTCTGAAAAAAAGAACAGAAAGGAAAGAATGCACTACAACATTTCACACAAGGACACCAATTTTTTTACGTCTAAACCCTAGTGAGGGAAAACCACAATGAGAGTTAACTCACACTATATGAACACTTTATTAAAATATTGTTTTAAGGCTCATTGCATAAGGGAGGTCACTTCTCCTTGATGGACTTATTGAGAAAGATACAAAGTTACATAGACCTATTGAGGAGATTCATTATATGAAGTAGGATACATGAATATTGCAATGAAAAACAAGAACATGAACTGCTATAAAAGATACATTTGGCATATGTGGATGTGGTGGTCCCTTTTTCACACACTTACTCCATCCTTCTTACTTGACACTTATCGTAAATGATTTACTCTTCTATTTATATCCTTCACAACATCTCAAAACACCAATTAGATTGGCTCTAAGATGACCTTTAGATGAAACATGTGATGCAACATAGGTCAGCTTCAAACACATGAACCATAGTATAAAATGAGTTACGAGTCAACTTAAAGCATAACCAAGCCCACAAAAATCACAACACATTATCCAAAGCAATTGTAACTAGTCAGGATCAAACTATAAATGAAGGAAACCAAACCATACACCCAATCAACAACAACACCACCAAAACTACCAACTATACACCTATATACCATTAGGGAGAGATCAAAAACACCATGTGGATCAAGATATGAGCAATGTAGACTATCCACATTCTAATGAAGTATCTGATCATTAAGTGTTGGCACAAGTGAAGAAACCCACTAAATTGATGAAGGTAGAGCATCCTAGATTGACTATGACACTTAAACACTTAGGCTATTTCAATACGGTACACCAAAACATCTTAAACTTGCATGGATGAACCCTTGTACCTCTTTGATCATATCACCATGTTTGCATAATCATATGTATCATGTCGAAAGAATGCAGAGAATTTTGGTGAACTATTGGGACACTTAACTCTATTATATTGCAATTCAGAGAACAATCAATTCTAACTCTTACTATAGAAAGGTCAATGACATGAAAACTTAGAAATAAGATTCTTAGAGATTGACAAGCTTAACTCCAAATCAGTAAGACTGAATCTTGCAATGCAAAGGAATGCAAACCAAAAAATACAGTTACTCTACCTTAGGAAGATATACTTTTTGAGCCATAGACAACTTTTCTCAACAAGTATGGACGAAGAATCACTTGATATTCATTAACTTCTTGAAACATGTAGACACTAGTAAATGTGATTGCATCCCCCATCCAAAGCATGAACAATGTGTAATTAGCTTAACCATGTACATACCTTGCTTATGGACTATCTTATTGTCATCTTAGGTCATGAATACATCAACTTGTCTTCTAGAATATCTTGCTTGTGCTTAATCATGTTGTTCCCATGACTCTATTTTTGTCAAACCATCTCTACCAAACATGTTGATCTCAAACTATTTCTCAACCTCTTCAACTACACCAATCTATCATTTCTCAACCTCTTTGACTGCACTAATCCATCACCATACACATATGAAAGGATGATATCAATGACAACATTTTGCACATTTTCCAACACTTGTTACACCATATACACCATATGGAGTTAGAATATGCCCTTAACCTTTTAAGGGGATCCACTAGATTTAGAATTCTATTCATTCTAGCACACAAAAACAATTCAACTCCTTTTCACATATAGTCCTTTCCACCCTTTTTGTCATGCGTATTTTCAACCATGTTGAAATCCCTAGTGTGCAATCATGGGATCCTAGGAAGAATATCTGACATCCAATTCCATGGTTCATTTCTTTCTCTATAGTCGTTTGAGGCTTTCAAATAACACACACCAATAGTTTTAGTACCAAAATTTAGAATAACCCAAACCAGTCTATTATAAGGAGCTGATCCCCATTTTGCAATATTAGTATTCCATCTAGGGTGGACAAGAATGGTAATGCCACCTTTCCCCTTATCATGATTTGGCAAAACCTTTCTACATTATTCTAGACAAAATTGAGGACACTTTCTCCTTGAAAGTCAACAACCTTTATCTCTTGCAAGAAAAGAATATCTAAATAGGGCCCATCTCTGCAAAAGGCTCTCACTACATACTTCTATATATGAGGATTCCAACTACTGATTTTCAAGTTCATTAGGGATTGGGAGAAAGAGGGTTCTTCTAGTTCTTGTAGACCCTGTCAAAACACTTAGGAATTTTATTAACTAAGCTAAAATTAGAGGTCTTGGGCATATTATTTAACTTCCTCTTCTTAGAGTCATCTTTAATGGAGGTTGATTTGTAGAGGATTTTATGCCCCAATATCAGATCTTGAGTATAGAGGGTTAACACATGAAATTAACAAATCCCTTCCAAAAGCCTCATCCCCCAATTTGAGATTAGAGCCCTTGACATGTGTTGAGTCAATCAAACCTTGGTTGGAAGGTCTTAAAGCTTGTCTGACTTTACATGCCCTCTCTTGTAGGGTTTCTAGAGTGATTTTTTGGGTCTATTTTGGACCCAAGGGATAATAATATTTGTTCCTTCTAGAGGCAACCTCCGAGTTAGATTTGGGAACAATTGAGCCCTGGGATTTGATGACCTCTATCTCCCTAGCAAATTGCAGATCTTCCAAGGAAACTTTATCATCACCTTCCATATTAACATTTGGTAACACTAGGTTATTATAGTAAGTTTGAATTGGTTGGGGTTCCATTTTATCTCTAATATTAGAGTCCTTTACTTGAGTAGAATAGTTCTCCATGACCAAAGAGTAATTTTTAGTGGGTTATCATTGGAGGTTTTAAACACCCCTGGAGGCCTGGTTTTTTGTTTTTGGGCAATCTTTTCTAAGATGCCCATTTATTTTGCCCAAAAAGCATGCATTTAGTGTGCGTAGAACTTCTACCTCACATTTATAGTGTTGTTTTCAATATGAACATTAACTATATTAGGAATCTCAACATTTGGATTCAGTGAAATTAGAACTCTAGCATTGATATGGGAAAGAGTCATTCTAAACTCTTCAATTTGCAGGACGTTACCAATGGGCTTGAAGGTGTTAGTAATGAATTTTTACAATTGAGGCGAAAAGTTCTTTATTTCGAACCAATTTGGTGTCGACTTGGCCAAGACTTCCTCACAATTCTCCTTGGGAGCCCAATAAGGGTTTGAAACATAGACTAATTAATATTTCAGTATTCTTTTAAAACAACTTTATCTTGCATATTGTGATTTTTAAAGAATACCAGAAATAATCCTAAATAATCCTTTCTATATATCATTCTAGACAAAAAGAAATATGTATTCCCATCTTTTTAACCCAAATAGAAGAAATCCAATCATCAAAAAAACTACGAGAAAGAAGCAAATTGAAGTCTAAGTACGCAAAGAAAATTGCAATGCTTATGAGCCTAGATTCCTTGAAATATTTAAGCATATCCTTGTTGGGAGAGATGGAGATGGAGATGGAGAGTAGTGAATTAGGGATTATTTTCAATATAATTTAAGTTTAGTAATAGATATTAGTTTTATTTTATTTTATAAATAGTAAATAATTTCATTTTTAAAGTAACTACTATAAATTTAATTTACTTTGTAAAATAGTTATTATTTTATTTTCATTTCTTAGATAACTTTAAACAAGAATTTTAAAACTAAAATTAGTAATGTTTATTATAAATGGTGTCTCTAGTTCATTTTGCAGAGAATTTCATCACATTTGAGCTATTATATCTATAGTCTAATACAACTACAATAATGACTGCAATAACGACGTTTGTGACATCATCCCTTCAATTTGTTAGAAAAAAAATAAGAAACATCTTGTTGATAATAAATCTAAGGATCAAATAATCTCCTTTACATTGATAATCTAAAAAGATTAATCAAATGAACCAAAACACGTTAGTTCAAACTTAAAAAACTCCAATGTAAGATTCAATAGACTTTCATATCATTTTGTTGATAATTCATTTGATATTAAATCATCGTAATGAAATTATAATTACAATCAATTTCAAGGATGATGTTATTTGGCAGTAGCCATTATTTGATTTAGGAAACAAGCAACAATCATAGCGACTAATTACTCATGATTATTCCTTCCCTTTATGGGTAACAATAGCAATAAAAATGTTTGGGGAAATGGGCATTAAAAAGGGTTTCATACTTCAATTATTAACATCAAATTTAAGTACAAAACAAAACTACTTATTTTACTTCTTGATCTTGTTTGAAAGTAGGGCATATAGATAATATGAAAACAAAATATATTTTCACAGTTCTTACGAGAATGGAACTTAGAGTGTGTCCAAAAAGTATTATCTTAAATTGATAAATAATACAAAATTCAATCATTCAATAAGAACTATTAATTTAAGGAAATGGAAGAAAACTCTTAACATAAATGTCAAGATAAAATATATTATATGTATACTCCAAAGGGTCCAAGAAGGATTGTCTGATCCCCCGAGGGCTTAGGCCAAAATTTCAAGGTGGATTTAAGTTTTCTCAGACTCAAATCAATTCTTCAGATTAATATAATACTCAGAATAACATAACTAGTCACTTGATTCATAGCATTAATGTAGCTCACATACACAATCTGAGCAGGTCTTATTTTTTGCAAAGGGTAGAGTAAACATAGTCAAACTCATAAATACATATAGGAAAATATGAGCATATTCATATTGGTGTCCTTGTATTGCCTGATGCCTTGGATGATTGAATGCCCAATGTGTACCTACTAGAGCACTACTCAACTTAGCTGCAAGGATATGTTTTGATATAAGAAACTCATGCCTCCTCCACACAACTCAATATAACCTCTTCCAAATTTGCAGTACCATTGTATCCTTGGTGTTCACATGTTGTATACTAGTCTCCACAAGGAGTCGATAACTAGTTAGTTGCTTGTGTTGTGTGGCGCAAGCCTTACCACTGATGACCCCTTGTCATGTTGATTTCTAGATATCTGCTTGCTTAGCCTCACAGATGAGAAGCATGAAGGCAACACACTATGCTTTAGTTACTATTTCGATTCATATATATAGATATAGATATAGATAGTTTCTTTCAAATTCAGTCTTGTTGGTAAACAGATTTGTCACTGTGGTCGTTTATCTGAAACTAACCATATTTGCTCGATGAGCAATGACAAACGTTCCAACAGTTGGAGAGATTGGAGTAAAACCACAATCTTCCTTTGTGTTTGAGAGGGGCAGCTCCCTCGTATGATAGGGGTATTTAGGATTTTTGTGTACTTTTAACCTGAAAGTACATAAAGGAGAAAACATAAAACTAAAAAGAAATAAAGATAGAAACTCCAACAATAGACATACGACCATCAACTAAGATTTCTCAACATTAGCAAAAAATTACAAGGGGAGTTTATAAGATAATATGCTTAGCCATGAGATGATGATAAAGAAGAATGACAAATCTCAACATACTAAGAGATAAGATACTTCAACACATTCAAACTGAGATACCAAAGGTTGCTTGTGCATCATCACATCAATTGTACAAATCACATATGCATAAAAAGACTACCAATTTGACATATGAGAAATCAGCAATGATAACACATGAATACATTTAGAACACACGAACTAAGATGTATTCTTCATTATCCTTTTGGAAATATACAAGTCCAAAATCCTTTCTATACATAGTGCAAATCAAACTGTCATTACAAGTTTCTCCTAGAATTCCAACCTCACATTCCAAATAGCCTTGCCTTTATAGGCTTCTCAGAATAACCACCTTTGTAACTAACTTTGGAAAGGTTAATAACTAACTCATTTTTATGCTAAAAGAGCTTAGTTAGAAACTACTTTACTTTTGCGTAAATAAGGTCTACTTTCTAACCTTTAGTTACAATGAGTGACAAAAGTCACATTTACAAAAAGAACAACTTGAAACATTGTAATTTTCAAGTTATGGATCTTGCTGAAGTAGTTCTCCATCATCATTTGCTTCATTCGCACTTGTAATCATCTTGGAATCTAGTCACTTAAGGATACAAAGCATATATATTCATTTGAAAGGAAAATAAAACTTTGAGCCTCTTCATAAGAATGGAAAAAGATAATGTGTTGCAAATATCCATAACTTGAGCTATATCCATCATTGACATAAATTATTCTTTCACCAACATCTTTCTTTTAAGGACATACACTGCTACTTCATTACACTTAGACATGCACATTGTATGTGTGATGTAACAATATATCAATCATTTGCTTTGAGCATCCTCTGAAATTAAAGTGATCCTCTTTAACTTGTCATCTGCATTAGTCGAAGTGATTTTGATGATTCATTCTTCTCATATCATGATTGGTTATGAAATGCAATGTTTGTTCACCTTTTAAGAAAATTAAGATTTCTAAGATGAGTGTTATTTCCCCTGTTTCACCTCTACCATTAAGAGTAAATAGATCTTGAAGCCGTCTTCCTTGGCTCCTATCTTAGGTATCAAATACAACTCGACATTCTTCATACCATTATCATATGAGCCTTAGGTACCTCTTATTTTAATCTAGTCTCTGAAAGACTATGTATCTTTGTAGGTGTGACTTGTCTCCTATACAAAAAACATATACCATTTAATGTCTTTCCGACAAATTGCAACTGCGCTGTCACTATTATCATAAAGTAAAGTTGAGGACATTTTTAAAATAGCCACTGGGGCATGAAGGTCAATCTGACACGCATAATGATCAAACTGCATATGTAATGCACTCCATAAGATGACATTTGAACCTTCATGTGCCTAGTCTGTGCTTCCACGATCTTCATTCTATAAACACGACATTCTATCAAGCAATATACGACACTGGCTATACTTCCACATTTTGCAGTATTGTTTATGCTCTCACAATTTGCAACATTCTGTAAAATACTTCACGTGTATGCCACTTCTCTTCCAAAGGCCATGAATTTGGTATATTGAGGGACCTTGCCAAATAGTTCATTTATCCTGCCTATCTTCTCTATTTGCATCCATTGCATTTCATGAAATGACATTTCTTAGGTATCTTGTCAAACATTAACGTGCATTGCCTATGCGGCCACATTCTTTGAAGCACTCTATCAGACAATTCACGTGCCTTGGCTATGCCTCCACATTTGAATGTGTTTACCATTGAAATGGCCAGTTTAATAATCTATGACAAAAACCGGTACATTATTCTTTGACGAATGCCCATACCGTTGTTCTAAAGCTTCCATTTTGTATGGCAAGAAAGATGGCGACATTAACCTGCAACAAGAAGGATGCTAGCGAAGTTTGTGGAATTTGGCTTTATACCCGCCACTTGCATTTTATTAAAAGCTTCGAAATCTTTTTCACCAAAATATTGTGTTCTTCTCCTACAATCGTTGCATTACATAAGATGATATCTCTTTGAAACATCCTGCCAAACAATTCACGTGTTGTCTATGATTCCGCATTTTGCATTCATATCTACCAGAGCATCTCCGACTATAATATCTAACACAAATATTCCCATCGACAAGCCTCTGTGGATGTTTATAACATGTTCTAAGCCTCCCATTCTCACGCTGGCACAGGGAATGATGCAGAATTGGGCTTTAAACTTGTTAATTGTATTAGTTTGAAATTTATAAAGCCTTTGCATCATTTCCAATGTATATCATGCAGTCATGACATTATATGAGATGGCATCGATCTGAGGTATTTGTCAACCAGTTCACTTGCCATGTCTATACTTCCACATTTTGTAGCATTCATTGTGCTTCCATATTCGGCAGCTCTACAAACACTTCACGGTATTGGCCATGCTTCCACCTCTGTAGTTTGTCAAACATGCCATGTCGTGAGATGACATTCTTTGAAATATTTTGTCAAACAGTTCAATGCATTGTGATTATGTTCCACAATGCATGCATATCTACCAAAACACCTGCAACTACATCTGTTGTAATTCTGCCATTTGTTATGCTTACTCCATGATGCACATGTCTTTTGACAAATATTTATCATGCAAATTATGTCAAAGCAGTTCACGTGCCAACGATGCCTTCATTTTCTGCAATTTATATCGATTTGGTTTTCACGGCAAGCAGATTTGAGTACAGGCCAGCCAAGCAGTTACAACGATAACAGCTGACGAAAACTCTTCTAACGTTTACACCTTGATGAGTGTCTACGACATTTCAGTGTATATCCTGCGATTATTGCAGTTAGTGCTTAACGTGCAGATTCCATGCTAAGTCCGTTTGGTGTTCATCCTGCAGTCTTTGCTCACCGTGATGAGGTGACATCTCTTTAAGGCATTCTGTCAAACGATTTGCATGCCACAAATTTGCTCCTCGTTCTACACACAAGCTTTCCCAAACACCTCGTGGTATATTTCTTTTGCCTCTACAGTTTACATGCATATCAAACTCCAACGTTTAACAAAAACCAATGTATCTTCAACCTAGTTCGATTTTTCCCATTTTGCATAGGTAAGGAATAGGCGAGGGCGTGGAGGAATTTCACTTAATATTTGCCAATTGCATCTGCTTTAATGTTTTCAAAAATTCTTCAACAGAGCTGTCATTCTATTCCATGAATCTCCATTACTTTGAGATATTTCATCAGATGGTTCAAACACCTTGTCGATACCTTCATATCTAGCATACATCTACAACAATAATTGTCAGTATAAGATATGATAAAATATTACTATCCGTTATGCTTTGATGAGTGTCAATGTCATGTTCCAAAGTTCCCATTTTAGCACAAGCTGGCATAATGATGATAAAGGTTGCGGAGTTTGAATTTAAACCTTCACATTGCATTTGCTTGAAGTTTCTAATATCTTGAGATCATCGCTTTCCATGAGACCACATTTCTGTGAGGCATTCAGTCAAGCAATTCACAGCATTCCTTGTTCTCCTTATCTACACCTTCCACATTTTGCACACATATCCGCATTTCACAGCATGTCTTTGTGTATTGGTGATGTCCCACGATCTGCATTCTGCAACATTTTGTCAAACACTTCACATGTAGTGTATGTGCTTTCATGACGTGCATTCATGTTTTCCAGTGTTGCCTTGATGAATGCCCATATTGTTGTTTGAAGCATTTTTTTATAACTCTTATGGAGGAGGTTAAGAATGCTCCAAAACGGAGCATTTCTAACCTTTTTGACAAAGCGGGCTCACAAGGTTACGAAATGAGGTTAGAGATGCTCTGTTTTGGAGCATTCCTAACCTTTTTTTTTGTGAGAGGTTAGAAATATGGGTTAAGAGTGCTGCAAAACGGAGCATTTATAACCTTCTTTTACAAAGGTTATGATTATGGGTTAAGAATGCTCCAAAATGGAGCATTTCTAACCATTACTTTGAAAGATTATGACCTTGACCTCCAGAAACCATGGACCACGGAGGAGAATAAAGGATAGGTGAAAATGACATTCTAGACAACTTTTTCCCTGAAATGGCCACAATATTAAAATAGTCTTAAATATTAAATTATTTATTTGAAAAATAATTAATATATTTTAAATTTAATGCACAGGCTTGAGAAAAATGACCATATCTTCCAAACGCTAGGGAGTTAAGTCCTGAAATTTGAAACAGGCGTTGATGATAGGGAAACGAGCCAACAAATTTATTTACTCCTCATGACAAATCCTAAAATGAGAGATTTTAATCATTTCTAGGCAACAGACACCAAAAATTGAAGGTTTAAAATATGACAAAGTATGAACTGGGTTCAAGTGAAAGTTGGCCACATGATACAAAATGACGTTTAGATCTCGACTGTCAACTGATTTCCCTCAATTTGTGGTAATTTTCAAAATTCTTCCATTTTTCATATTTTGACTAGCAATGACCTTGGACAACATGCTCACTGCTTTCGAAAAAACACCTATTGGATCTTTACTCGACACTGAGACCGATTTGAAGTTCAAATTTTATGTAGGCCAAATATGGGGGCAACAGCTCTAGGAGGTTGGCTTGAGGGAAAATCATTATTATAAATTATTAAATGATTATATTTATTGATAATTTTATTTAATGCTTTAATCAATTGTTTAAAAAACAAACACTAAAAAAAAAGAGCCGACCTAGCTCCTAATTGGGAACATCACATTCTCATCCTAATTTGATGAATGAATCTCTATCATGTTTTTGTGGATGGATGTCTAGCATGATTTGATGAATAGATGATAGATTAACATCCTATTTTGGTGCATGGGTGATTGTAAGAGCATACAAGAGAATGAACACTTAATAACTCAAAATAATTTTTAAAAATAACAATAATTTTACATATAGTGGATTGGGTTGTTACATAGAAGAAGAGAAAAATTAAGTTGTGTGTTGTAGATTTTTAAGGCAACCATGAGAACTATAGGATACAAGGGAAAATCATATTTCAAAACATGAATGAAGCCAAGAAGGTTTAAAGATATTTAGATTTGAAAACTTACAGAAAGGAGCCTAAAAACTTTTGAAAAAAATCTGCACTTGAAACAGAGAACTATGGAAAATTGTGATGGATTTTGATGATTTATAATGTGAGAATGATGGTATACTTTGTAAACTGCAGAAGGAAATATGTTGGGCTTATGATGTGAAAAAAATGTAAAAACAAGAAATTGTATTATATTTGTTTTGGGAAAATTGTGAATTGTGTTGGTTTTATGCCACATTCATTGGAAAAGGAAATGTGCTTAGTATGTAGGTACTGGAGAGGGTTATGGGAGTGGACCCCAATGTGTTTCCAACCCAAAGTGATATGATAGAGGCAATCACACTGAAGAGTCTCTTTAATAAACTAGAAACTAATGAAACATGGGTAATAAATTAACCAAGATAATCTATGCCTACTCTCACGCCTTGTGTGCTTGTAAAGGCTAAAAAATGATTGGTGGAATACTGTTAATCTTAAAGGATCCGGTTAATACTGGGGAGGGGGGTGAATCAGTATTAACAACAATTTCAAACTTAAAACTTGAACTTACAAAACTTCACCAAATCAATCATAAACCAGTAATAAACTCTTTAGCATTACCGATAATCACTGATAACCAACTGTTAAACCGATTTATCAGAACTGCTCATTAAGTGTTCATCAACATGCATAAATTGAAAGCAAAACATAACAACACATAAAAACATTCACCATATGAACACCATGTTTTTCACGTGGAAACCCAAATAGGGAAAAACCACAGTGGGAATTGGTACCCACAAAAATTGGGCACTCTTTCGGAATGCGCCCTGTTAGGAGCCTAGACCAGTTAGAAGCTTACAAAGATGCCTTATTAGGAGCAGATCCTGTTAGGAGTCACCAGGTTAAGGGATTTAGATGATGAGCCCTGTTAGGAGCTTTGACCTGTTGTTAGGATCAACCTCGCAAGAGGATTTAACACTCAAATGTTGAGCTACCCGGTTAAAGGATTTACAAGGTAAGGCATGGTAGGACCTACCCGATTAAGGGATTTTGTCTAGTGCAACTGTTAGGGAACAACAGTGAATGATCTGGGTATAGCACTTAACTGTTTTCTTAATCAGATCCAATTCTTGCTCCAAATCTACTACACTCTAGCAGATCTCATACTCTGTTTCAGCTTCACACTCTTCTCAAAACCACTGACACAACAAAAATCAACTGTATTGACCTAAATAACCTTTACAACTTAATCGGTTACAAAACCCAAGACTTACAACATAGATCATCACAGATCTTTACAACTCATTACAGATCATCATTGATCATCATATGGATCATTACAATCAATTAAAAATCAATTACAACCGTTGAATGATCATTGCATCTTGATCTGATACAAAGTCAAACCCTTAGAACACTCTTCTAAGCGCTTTGCACATTCCCAAGAAATTCCATCTTCAAACACGCCAAAACATCATTCAAACACTTCACATGGTTTGTGCCACGTCACCTCCAACATTTGAACTTGATGTATATCACCGCCAAACCAAAAATCATTACCAGATAAGAGAATTATTTACCAGTCCTTGAACCCTTCTTAAACCCTAGCAAAAATATAACAGAAATCATAAACATGATTTTCGATAACCAAAACATGATGTGGTTTCGGTCAGATACATATTACAATGATACAAATTCACATTCCAAATCGCAACACTTCAATCATCACCAAATGTCAGATCTAATCAAAACATTTCCTCGTTTACTGGTTAAGGTCTTAACTCTTAGCTCACTGTCTTCAATACCGGTAAAGCATTTTTGGTAGGCCAAAAAGTCTTAGATGACAAAATACAACATAGTAAACATCAGTTGTCATCAATGACAACACAAATAACTGATCAAAGTCATCCAATCATGCAATCTCAATCTCTTCATCACAATGTCATCACAAACAGTCCTTTACCGGTTCAGTCATCATTCTTCATCTACATCAGTTATCCCAATCATGCCAACAAAGACATGCCTACTCATGGAGTGTGGGACTTGTAAGATCAAATATCTTCGTTCATATGAGAGGTGTACTCAATTTGCGTGATGCCATACCTTCAAGCATATGTGATGACACTGCCTAACTGGCTCTCAAACATATAATCTTAGTGTAGTTTGAGTAGCAATGAAAAGATGAATTATGCCTTTCTATGTTGGTGTTGATTTAATTTCTTGTATGGATGTTGTGTATTCTTTGTGTATGATGTGAGTGTGTACCATCTCCCCATGTGTTTTATGTAAGTGTTTGGGTCATGTAACTATCTCCTAGCATGGTGGGGTGAACCTTCAAGTTTAGCATGATAGGGTAGCATGGAAACCACCACAGGGGATCAAAGGACTATGGACCAAAGATGGCATTGGCTTCTTCTATTCTTCACTTTCCCTTATGCACTTTAGATAGCTTCTTTAAAGTAAATTGTTTGTTCAAGGACATTTGAGTCCTAAACAATGTAATTGTAATATTGATTATTGAAACTCTCTCCGCCTCTCTCATAGAGGGAATCTAATTGAAATAAATGAAAATTGGCTTTTTTAGAAGTAGTTACATGACTCAATGTTGGTACCAAGCACAATGGCCTTATACCTAACTTTCACTCTTGAATTTTGCAATGGTAAAATGAACATAGGAATCTTTAATAGGGCTTAATTAAAATAAACTTGTTATTTTGCTTGAGTTAGGTGCATGCTTGGAACTCACGAAGTTGTGCAAAATTACAAAAACTCTAAGTGTTCTATGCTTCACGGATTGGTTCATCACCTTTAAGACTTTGTTAGACTTGTGGAAGGGGTAAGGCTTATCGTTGAACCTCGACCACTGAAAAGTCTTTCTTCTAAAAATAAAATTTTCGTTAAATGTTTTGGGGGTTGGGGTTTGGGCCTCTGGCTAACCCTTGACACCTAAGGTTTGGGGGAAAGACTGAGGGCCTAACCCTAACACCGCATGTAGTATCAAGGAAAAGGTCAAGGGCCTACCCCCAACAACTCATGTAGCATTGGGGAAAACGTTAAGGGCCTACCCCAGACACCCACATAGTGATAGGGGTAAGGTTGAAGGCCAACTCATAATACCTCACAATCTCAAGGGTAAGGTTGGAGGCCAACCCCCAATACCCCAAACGCCAAAGGTGCATCAAATGTTGGTTAGGCCTCCAGCATAACTCTTTGGGGGCAAGAGTTAATCTAAACCCCCAACAACCAAAGTCCAAAAAACAAACAATGCATCTAAGGTCAGAGGTTCAGCATTCACCCTAACTCTTACCATTCTTTGGGGTAATAGTTAAGCCAAACCCCCAACCATCAAAGCCAAACAATCAAAACTGAATTATCAAGCTAATGTATTTTATTACCCCATCTTCATAAGGTCATAACTCCTAGTCAAATGGTCGAAAATTAAACTTCTTTATATTGTTGAAAAGAGCTCAAATAGATCTAGATCATTTCCCTCCGAATCTTGCATATAGCAACAATTTGAAGTGACCGATGATAGTGTGGACCCCAAATTTTTCTCATAGGAGCTCTAAGAATGTAATTTTTTGAGATGTAGAAAATACCAAAAAAATAGACTTTCGATATTTTACGTCTTCTGACTAGGCAACCTTTGTGTAGTTTAGCCCCTGGGCGTTCGAAGTTGTCCTTGGTCATGTTGAGTGGATTAGAGGAGCTTGTGCCCTCATCATATCCCCTTGTCTCATAAATGGATAGTGTTCTCATCTAGTCAAGCAATGTTGTCTCCTAGGCGTCCTTAGTTGGGTTAATCTTCTAAGTGTGTTGTGTGTGAAGTGTGTCTAGGTATGAATTGGAGGTTGATGATTATCATGTCCCATCTTTTTGCAATGTATGCGAGAACAATCAATCTTGATTGTTCTTTGAGTATTGTTTTGTCTCATGACAGTTCATCATGGTTGAGTTGCCTTATTATTGTTTATCTTTTGTTGGTGCCACCATTCTTATGCATTGGTGAGGTTGTTCCTCTTGTCATTACCTTCATGTTGTCATGTCCTATGTGACTCTAGTGTGCACATTGTGGTGCAAGTGTGACATGTCATTTTGTGGTGTTGTAGTTTGATTGTTATTATTTCAAAAACCAATTGCTCCATCAAGGTTTGCCTTGGCCCTTAGGACCAAAAATTACATGTACGATATTAGAGCAAGGAATTTTATCATCATAATCTTTTGATTTTTCTCTCTAATGATTGTACAATTATATGAAAAGGGGTTGGAAATCTCTTCTAGCATATCTTGTCCAATGGAAATTGGTGATTTAAAAAAAAAATTACCTTTTCTCTTATTTTTCTTATGGGTTGCCATACAACAACAAATAAAGGGGCTTTGGTATTATTATTTTTCCAATTTATTCTTTTTCTACCAAATTAAAATGAGCTTTAAACTTTTTTTAATATTATTTTTATTTTGCTTATGTGAGGCCCACCTTAGATATTCCTCTCCAATTTCAAAATTCTTTTTCCTTTTTTCCTTTCATTATTTTTCTATTCAACCTACTATAAGATATTTTTTACCTTTTCTAAAATTTTCTTGTTAAGTCTACTCTAATCTAACTAATCTAACTTTGATGTAATGGCAAAATATGCAACTCAAATAGGATACAAGTATTCATTTGCTCTAAATCAAATGTTTTTCTAATATAATTATTTTGAGTCTTACTTTCATTAATTTTGTGATTGTCAATTGCTTTTAGATACATTGTTGAAACATCAAAGGTCAACTATATTCATTTTCAAAGCTCATCCATCCAACTTTACTTATAATTCTTTTTTTAGTTTTGATAAATACATTTTTAAAATAAATATTAAATTTTGTATGTATTGAAAATAAATTGTTTCCATTTGACGTCATCTTTTGACTTAAGAATTTATCTAAAATGAAATAAATTCATACCATCTTGACATGAATATTTTTAACTAATGCATTATATTTTTCTTCTTGAATAATATTTGAATATTGTTACATGAATAAGAATTGTTGAAACACCAAATTTTTTGAACAAAAAAAAACTTTTATTTGGAAAATTGACCTTAATGTGGTGTTACATATTCATGTACCAAAAAAAGTTGGTTGGAAAAGTTGCAGAGGTATCTAACTTAAATGAATTTAGCTAACTCATATGTTTAATGAAAATTGATTTTTAGTTAAAAATATTCAAATTCACTTGTGCTGATAAGTTGGCCTAAAGTGTGATACAATTTTGTACTTAAATCCACCTCTACAAAACGCTTGTATGGATTCTTCACACCAAACTTGGTCTTCAAGGTCAACCCACACTTCATCTAATAATGTAAGGTTTCTTGCTATTGCCATCCACTCTTCATTCATATGGTTATTTGTAGCGGGTTGAATGTTTTGATATATTTTTTCCTAACTACAACTTTGACTACCATTTTGACTATGAATGTTTGCTTTGAGGACTTTGGCTTCAAATTTGTACTACTAGAGCTTCTTTGATTGCCTCTCATTTCTTCTCTTACATTTTACATAAATCTTAAAAATCACTTGATCTCTTAGTCTTGACCACATTGCGGTCTTTTCCTACCTTTATTGGAGTCTAATGGGCATGAACATCTTATATCAAACCTGATTTCTTTTAAAGCAATGGTGTCAAATGTTTACTCCTTTCTGATAAAACTGATACGTGAATAATGAAAAATATAGGAAATATATCTTTATTCACACATTAAGTTCTTACAAAACTAGACCAAAGATGGTGAACCAAGGATCATACTACTTTCCCTAACTATGCACAATTTATTTAAAGAGCCCAACACTCGCCAAGCACAATACAGTTGTCTATCAACTAATTCCTATAATTACACAAAAGCCGACAACCAATTAATACATAATTGAATACAACCATATAGCAAATATGATAAAGTCGTTATATGATGACTACATTGTAAAAGCAATCTAGAGAGTTTTTTTCAAGGAGTGATTGAGCATGAGAACAATTGCTCTCAAATTGACATCTTCCCAACACTGGTTAATTGAATACAACCATATTAGCAAATATGATAGTGTCATTATATGATGACTACATTGTAAAAGCAATCTAGAGAGTTTTTTTCAAGGAGTGATTGAGCATGAGAACAATTGCTCTCAAATTGACATCTTCCCAACATTGGTCTACCAGCAATCATTAATGGATGCTCGTGAGGTAAAGAAATAATTGCTATCTTTCTTACACCAAAGTATAATCCATTATGACACATATCTATAGTTCTCTTATTGTGCCTAAAAAGATAGTTCACCAAGGATCTGTATTGATTATTAGGCCTTCAACAATAAGATAACCATCAAGAACATCAGATTGATAATTTGTTAGACCAACATCAACATTCCTACTTCACATAGCTAGATTTAAAAGTCAAAGATCAGCGAGTAAGAATCAATGAAAAGAATATATAGAAAATGTCATTCAAGATAAGGCAAGGTTCTATGGGTGGCTTCTACTTTCCCTTGGCTTGGATAATGTAATTGCTACTTACACATTATTTTGTAGGACTTCGAGCACAAAAGTTGGTGTGGGTTGGGACGTTTTCAAAACGATCGCTATTTGTATTGCCATCTTTATATTTAAACTCTTCTGATATTCTTAAGAGACATAGAATGTTATCAAAGGGACTGCTGTAATCTAAAAAAATAAAGGCACGTTTAAGAATGTGACCCAGGTTCAAAGCCCCCTCACACTATAAGGTAGCCCCTAATTCTGGTAAACATGTGGCATGACTCTCGTGTCACAAACTAAAGGCATTTAACTTTACCAATGAATAACTAAGCTAGAAAAGGAGATGGAATTTCCATACACTTTCTGTTGAGACAGAATTTGCAAGATCCTCAAAAACTGAGAAATAAAGGATATTTAAAAGATAAGTGAATAGATATGTAAAGTTCTTGAGAACTCCTACATTATTTCTTTATTCATCAAGATTTTAAATGATTACTATTGCACTCTCAAACATTATATCTCTAGAGACAATTAGAGCAAGTCATTTACAATGAGAAATGTACAAAATTGATATTAGACATTCATTTTTTTTAAAAACACATATAATGTACAAAATACTAAGAAAAATTTGGGATCACAAAGCTAGTATAATTTAAGCTCCTATCATAGACATCTACTATCATACCATCCAAGCTACACCACCGCACCTTCATTGGTCACATGAATTCACAATGATTTCCAATATGAAGGCATTTAGTCAACTCCTGAATAGCAATAACTGGATAAATGATCAAAAGCCTTTAGTTGCCTGTCATTAAGGACAAAGCCTTGTGATCAAAATCTGTTCATATTAAAGCCAAATTCTAAGAATCAGAAGTAGCTGACGATTAAGATAAATTGATTCAATTTACTATCAAGAAGAGGAACAATCTGGAACTCACCCTGGAATGGCATGAGAATCTAGCATTTAACATTTCTTACCCTTGAATTGAACGACATCTTGTATCAATATTCAGATATGGCACGCTCCAAGTGATCTGACAGATATTAAAGAATAAATTACTAACAAACAATGATCCACACTGTAAACAATGAAAATTTCATATGTAATGTCTAATAAGTAACTCTGCTTACTTGCGTGAATGTTTTTCATGGCCAAAAGCTATTTCGCAAGTGAATAAATAGTGCAAATCATTTAGATTATCCTTAGATTAAAAACAGATCTGAATGATGACATCATTTCCTTAAATCTGTAGCTTCTGTGATTTCCCCGAGGTGAATGCATTACATCTCTCTTTTCGTCTGGACCAGAGACTGGGAAGCCCCAGACACCAGAATATGCCCAAGAAGGACAAAGGTAAGCCCTCAATAATTTCTGCACAATAAAGAAGATAAAAAACTTCCCAAGCCTGAAGAGTAGAATTTTCTGAAAGGGATAGAATGACAGATAATCAAGGTAAACTTTAAACTGGAACCTTTGGCAGATAACATTTGAAATTTTATGTTGCACAAACAATTGGAAAAAGTTCTTAGAAACTAAGGAAAAGTAGAAATATGGATTGTAGGAACAGATATTACTAAGGAAAAGTAGAAATTTAGGGCATGTTTCTGTAAACAAGAGGAAATGCATCATGTATGCTGTCAAATTGATGGAAACATTTACAGATATTCCCTCAACTGAAGATAGTTTCCGAAAGTCGTCAGTATGTGGACACACTTTAAGGATGTGAAAATGAATATCTGATCTCCTGAAATAATTTCAAAAAGACATGGTCAAAATCACACAATACAGATTCAAGCATTTTTTGTTGAAGTGATATCTTCGGTCAGTATGTTACTAAGCCGATTTAGACAACTAAATTGTCTAATTGGCCTAATCGGCCTTAGACAATTTAGTTTCACCGATTAGTTAGGATAAAATAATAATTAAAATATATTCTAAATGAATCGATTGATATGTGAATTGATTCAATGATAATACGTATTAACTAACTATTAGTCATTAGACATGTTGTTTAATGCATAACCGATCTGAGGGGAGAGGCGTGATATTTGAAATAAGACGTGATGTTTGGAACAGACATCTTATTGAATATATAGGATCGGTCTCTCCCTCTATTAACAGATTGATATGTGAATTGATTCAATGATAATACGTATTAACTAACTATTAGTCATTAGATGTGTTGTTTAATGCATAACCGATCTGAGGGGAGAGGCGTGATATTTGAAATAAGATGTGATGTTTGGAACAACATCTTATTGAATATATAGGATTGGTCTCTCCCTCTATTAACAGATTGATAATAAGAAGACATAAAATATAGAAAATACAATCACACATTTAACATATCAGATTTTATTCAACATCATCAGCAGTTCGGATAAGCAATACATCGAATTGAAGACCCAGACAGATCACGTACTACTCTGCAGATCATATCCCGTGTTCTGTGAACTCTCTGTCATCTCCCAGTCTGCATTATACAAACAACAATCAGATTGAGCTCTCTTGTGACGTGATTTCTCTGTCTACCAGCAGATCATCATTAATAGAGCAGATCAAACTCATAGTTTGAACTGTGTAAAGACTATCTTAAGGTGCGAAATTAATTCATTGTCAAATAATTTTGTAAATATAATCTGATCACCAAAACTTAACATTTTTTACCCTCTTATCAAGCCACTATTCATTGGATTGCCAAGAAATGGAAGCTCTATAACTGATGAGTTGACAATTCTTTCAGAAGTCAAGCAATTTTATTATTAGTTATCTAAGTTGCAGGGTTCACCCTGTTGGCAAATGCACACTCCAATGAGATATTGTAGGTGATTGAAGGTATTGTCATTGATGACAATCTTACAATCATATGATACCGGCAGGCAGACACAGGCACCGGCACCAGCATACAGAACATTGGCACCGAAAAGGAAGAATATCGGCACCCTGGCCGACATCAATTTTGTATAAATGTATTTTGTAATTAATTGTAAAATCTTTTGTAAGCCGACATGGCAGATTGTAATATGACTCATATATGTATGAGATCATTGTAGATCATTTAGAATATGATACATTGTGAAATATGAATAGAAGGTAGCAGACCTAATATGCAAATTATTGGTTAAGGGTTTATCTATGTAGCAGAGCTTAAACCGGTACTGAATCTGGCATAGCAAATGCTAATCTGAAGCAGTACAAGACATTGGATTAGTATAATCCATTTTTGTAAGTCAATGTGACTTCTTTTGTAATTGAACAGTGAGCTCTAGGCACTTGGCCTTCCTGCATGTGCAAGCCCCTATTGTAGCAGTAATATTCTCTTATTGGCCAATAAGCAAATATTGTGGGTCACAAATCCCACCGAGGTTTTTCCCACACCGGGTTTCCTCGTTAAAATATTGTGTTATGGTGTGCTTTTCATGTTGTGGTTGTTATTCTTATTTGCTGCATTATTTCTGGTTTACCGGTACACAGTTTAATATGTTTTTCATGTTATAAGTAAAGAAAATATTATTACCGGTCAGATACTGATTCACCCCCCCTCTCAGTATCTTTGGGAATCCTAACAATTGGTATCAGAGTCTGGTCCTCTATTTTCAGAAGCCTAACAGCTTGAAGATCTTGACATCGGTAGAGATGGAAAACTTGAGAAAACAATTGGAAACAGCTCTTTCAGACTATGATGTAGAAAAAGTAAAGAATATCAAACTTGAAGATGATCTGAAGGCTGCTCAGGATATTATTCGAGGACTTAAAGAAAATTTCACCATAGCAAGAAATAAAAGAAGAGAACTTTGTGAGAAGATGCAAAGAGAGGAAGATGAAAAGGAAACTCTTAATGATCTGGTGAACCAACTGAGACAAGATAACTGTACAATGAAAAATGAGATGCAAGATATGACTATGATATTTTGTAAGGAAATTGAAGACAGAAAGAAGAATGAAGATGACTTGACTAGAAGACTAAATGATGTCGGAAATGAAAACACAAGACTCAGTCATGAAAATGATTTGTTGAAGATAGATTTGATGCACACACAAAATGACAGAACTGAACTCATGAGACAGAAAGGAATCTTGGAGAATGAACTGACTACTGCAAATCAACACAAAAAGAAATTCAAGAAAAGTTCAGAAGAACTTGTTGACACGCTGAAGAATCAGAAACCTAATGGTGATACAAATGGCCTTGGCTTTGAAACTGGTGAAAGCTTCGGTACTGCAGACAATCATGATCATAGTAAACCGGTAAAACAACCTAATGCTTACAAATTCAATGGGAAATGCTTTAACTATAACAAGTATGGTCATAGAGCAAATCAGTGTAGATCTAGAAATTATTAGAACACTAATACACCCACCGATCAATGTTCTAAATGCAACAAAGTTGGTCATAACTCAGAAAATTGCAGAATGAATGTAAGATGTTATGTTTGTGGAAGATTTGGACATCTATCTAATCAATGCAGAACACATACCGGCATAGGATATGGGAAAGCTATTCAGAAAAACAATGTGACTTGTTATGCTTGTAACAAAATTGGACATATTGCAAAATTTTGTAGAAGCAAGTCCCCACCGGCAAATAACAAAGGTCCTAGCTTGAAAGGTAAAGAAAAGGTTGAAGAGGTAAAGCAAGAATTCTCAAAACAATGGATCAGAAAGTCAGATCAAAATGTTGATGGGAATACCCCTCCACTGGTAGATCAGAGTAACACTCCACCGGCAGGAGACTCTTCATCTAACTGAAGGAAAATCCTTTGGGGGTTTAGCAACAAATTGAAAAACATGCTATTATACCCTCAGTTGATAGTAAGAAGTCGAATTACTTCTATACTGGCAGATGAGTTAAGTTGTGACTTAACCGGCAAGCATTAAATGTGGTAGTTGGAGAAAAGAACATTATAAAGCAAGTGTTTTGGCTCCTTTTTCATTCACCGAGCATTCAAATCTTTGAAGAGTGCGAAAATTCACGAACAAAGGCATCCTTAGCGAAGAAGTGAAGCAGTTCATCAAAGCATTCATCCTTAAGACAGATTGAGGTATTTATAACTATGGCTTCTTCATCCACTCCTGAATTTATTGCAAACCCTACTGTGATTGAGGTTGTTAAGCGCCCTAGACCCGTATTCAAACTGGTTCCCGAAATTGCGAAGAAAGATGATAGCATAGGTGCATTTTTTCAAATTCCTAAGGGAGTAGTATATGCTGAAGACCCTAGGATATACATACATTGTCATATAGAGGAATTAGGTGATAATGAGATCAAAAACATGTATAGCACTGTGATTTGTGATGAAGATGGTAATGTCAAGCCAGAACACAAGATAGTAGAAACCTTAGGCTTTGTGGATATTCTTAGCATTCCTGATTTTCTTGAGGATATTATAAGAATTGTGCTAAGCAGAGTTCATGGTGAATTCTTCTGGTTGGATTCAATCCATAAAATCACCAAGGAAGCCGTTAAAGCAGTAATAGGGTTACCTTCCACCGGTAGCAGACCTAACAGAACCAAAAGAGTCTCAAATGACACAGTGATGGATTTAACTGGTGCAACTTTTGACTAAAGGTCTCAAAGGGTAAATGATGTAAAAGACATCAATGTCAGATTTGTTAGTATGATTTTAGGCTACAAGGCTACACATGCAAATAGGTTGAACTCAGTTTCTAGCCTATGTATTAAAAGTGCATATGACATGGTTAATGATAGTGCTAGAATAGATGTGTGTGAATGGCTCAAAGATGAATTGATAGACAATCTAAAAAAGATTAAAGGAGATAAGAACGGAACCTTTAGATTTGGATATTTGCTTGTTTGTCTAATGCTGTACATAACTAAACAAGTACCCGGTATTGGTAGAAGAGATTTTGGCTTTGATATACCGATAGGAAAGCAACTATTGGATCTATTAAACAACATGGGAGATAACGGGGAAAAAACTTAAATGAACATTTTCAAGCACTAAAAGCTCGAATGAAGACAAGGATAAGACTGTCACAGGCTATTGTGGACAAATATCAGAAAGAAATTTGTTTTGTAATCAAGAAAGATGAAATCTGGATGGAGGCAGTTGTCCCTAGAACTATCTGGGTAACTGAAATGGGTTATGAGACAGATGATAACATTATTGAAACTTATGCAAAAGCCCTCCTTGAAGCACCAAAGGAACCCACTGAGAAAGCCTTTGGAAATGCTGAAACAATAGAAAGTGGAATTCAGTCTAGGAAAGGGGATAAGAAAGTTGAAGAAACAGTAAGGAAAGGAACCCGACAGGCAAAGGCAATTAAGGAAGATGTTTTGAAACAAACTGGTATAAAAGAAAGTGAGTTGGAAGGATTTCAACCGGAAGCTCATCTTTCACCGGTTGGAACCTCCCCTAAGAGTAATATGCCAGCGGTATTTAAAAGGGTAGAAAGGAAAAGAAAACCCTCACCGGTACCCTCACCTACACCCAGGAAAAAAGGGCAAAAGCAACAGGTAGTGAGGCCTCCAATGAAGAAGTTGACTCCTAAGAAGAAGAAGAAGGTAAAACAAGATATTGCTCCACTGGATAAACTCTTAAGTGAAATAACTGAAGATGGAAAGTTGAAAAACATTAGCAAACTGTACAACACATTATCTACCGATGACAAAGAAAGCATAGAGAACAGTGTAATTTTACACTTGGATATATAAAGAATTTTTTGATGGAAATTGTTGATGAGATACCAAATGATCTGTAGAGAAGACTAGAAGCTAGAAGGGTAGCCATTGTTGAGCTGGATAAGAAAATAAAAATTGAAAAACTACATGCAGTGCATCCAGTTAACTCACCTGATGAGATAGACAAATTAATCAGTGAAGCTAACCGGACAGTATTTTCAACTGCTCACCAGCATGTAACACTAATGCAGGTAGAGTGAATGAAGTCTCTGAGGAAACATCAGATGCATGGGATATATTCTTTGTAGAAAAAGAGAAACAAGAAGAGTTACTAAGACCCAAAACTATCAGAGTATACCAAAAGGACAGGGATAAGGGGAAAGGTAAGGTAGGTGGACCTCCAAGCCTGAAAATAACTGATAATGTGCTCCCACCTCCTTTGGATACTCCACCGGTAGATACTACAGACAATCAACCGGCCACTGAGAGTATGGAGACTCCACTAGAGGATACTAATCCTAAATCTGAAATTTTGTACACTGTAAATATAGATACTCAAGAAGTAAATGTTGTGGTGAACAGAGAAACCACTGAGGATAAGAAGGAAGAAGTGACTACTGAGTCACCGGCTGCAGATGTTGAGGTTAAGGTTAATGATACAGTAAAAACAAGCACAGAAAAACCTACTCAGACAGAGCAACTGGCAGAGGACACCACTAGTAAACCATTAGAGAAACCGGTAGATAAAACTGAAAAACAATCAGGAGAACCGGCAATGGACAGTGCAGAGGTACAAACAGAGAAACCGGAAGTGCATACAGAGACACAGATTGAGAAACCGGCTATTGAGAGCTCAGAAAAACCTTCTGAGATATAGATTGAAAAACCGGAACAGAAGCAGGTTGAGACACAAGTTTAGACAGAAACAGTGCCATCGGCCAAAACTGAAAAGCCCAAACCTTTGTTTGTAGAAATGTAAACACAGACTGACCTACCAGAGGTCGAATCAAGCAAGGTGATTACTACAACCGGCAGTATGGATATTGTGAGAACAGTTGGACAGACATCTGGTACTTCCATAGCAGAATTCCGACCTACAAATGTGACAGAGGTCTTATTGGATTCAATAAAGAAGATCACAGAGTGCAATGCACAAGCCTATAAGGCTATAGATGATACAATCCCTATTCTTAAACTGGTAGCACCTAAATGCATAGTGGATAATAAAGATTCTTTAGGTCAACTAGACACATTGTCTAAGTTCATCACCGGCAACATTTTGACAGTTGATCAAATAAATGAGGATACATTTAAGGAGAGAATGATTAAGGAAAAAGATAAATTCTTTGAGGAAATTGTAAAGAAGAACAAGGAGAAAATAGACACCTTATTACCAGAACTTGGAGAGACAATTTTTGATTTCAAGAAACTGTATAGAGACTCTTGTAAAACAAATATTCTAATAGAAGATCTAGACAAGGAAATCAGCAAAGCACAAGATAAGATTAACAATATTGCTGACAATCTGATAGGTACATCGGATTCATTTTTGGAGATAGAAAAGAAAATGGCAGAGCTAGAAGAGAAAATTGAGAAGTTAGAGAAGGACAAAGAGAGAATAAAGGATAAAGCAAAGAGCTTAAAATCTAGACTTGGTCCCAAACTAGATTACCTCATTTCTTTGACAAAAGAAATATCTGAGGCTCTGGTTCCCGGACTTAAGACACCGGAAGAGCAAATGCACATACTCACCGGTACAATGCAGAGAACACAAGAGGCATTAAAAGACAGCAAAAGATTCAGTGATAGCTTAAATTTGGTTTTGACAAATATTTTTTCGATTGTAACCCACCGGTTACAAGAATCTAGGCAGGACTCCACTGACAGCGAATGACAACCTTTGTCATTGATGTCAAAGGGGGGAGTAGTATGATGAGAAAAATGATCTGAACAGGACATCATCAACTTAGGGGGAGCACACAGTTTTGGTAAGACAATTTTGGTAGACAGATTCTTTTTGGACACCTTTTTGGACACTTTTTGGTTTTTCTCATGAGTGTTGCCATCAATGCCAAAGGGGGAGATTGTTGGCAAATGCACACTCCAATGAGATATTGTAGGTGATTGAAGGTATTGTTATTGATGGCAACCTTACAATCATATGATATCAGCAGGCAGACTCTACAGGCACCGGCACCAGCAGACTCTACAGGCACCGGCACCAGCAGACTCTACACCAGCATACAGAACACTGGCATCGAAAAGGAAGAATACCGACACCCTGGCCGACATCAATTTTGTATAAATGTAATTTGTAATTAATTGTAAAATCTTTTGTAAGCCGACATGGTGGATTGTAATATGACTCATATATGTATGAGATCATTGTAGATCATTTAGAATATGATACATTGCGAAATATGAATAGAAGGTAGCAAACCTAATATGCGAATTATTGGTTAAGGGTCTATGTATGTAGCAGAGCTTAAACTGGTACTGAATTTGGCATAGCAGATGCTAATCTGAAGCAGTACAAGACATTGGATTAGGATAATCCATTTTTGTAAGTCAGTGTGACTTCTTCTATAATTGAGCAGTGAGCTCTAGGCACTTGGCCTTCCTGCATGTGCAGGCCCCTATTGTAGCAGTAATATTCTCTTATTGGCCGCGAATATTGTGGGTCACAAATCCCACCGAGGTTTTTCCCACACCAGATTTCCTCGTTAAAATATTGTGTTATGGTGTGCTTTTCATGTTGTGGTTGTTATTCTTATTTGCTGCATTAAATCTGGTTTACCGGTACACAGTTTTAATATGCTTTTCATGTTATAAGTTAAGAAAATATTATTACCGGTCAGATACTGATTCACCCCCCCCTCTCAGTATCTTTGGGAATCCTAACACACCCCCCTAGGCCCCTAGTACCGGTCCGGTTGAGTCTTGGTTCGGTTCCTAGTCCGGTCGGCTTGTGGGTCTGGCTAGGGTCTGTGATTGGGAGGGCTGGTTCGGACCATATCAAACCCGGGCGTCCAGCGGCCCAAAAGTTAACCTTTTTTTGCAAAAATTTATAATTTTTTCAAATTCGCCACTTAAAAAATAAAAATAAAACCTTAAAAGTGAGTTTTAAAACATAAATTTAGATCATTTCTCCTCATTTGTGTTGCAAACATCGGTTTTTTTCTAGCAGGTTGAAGAAAGGTTGAAAAAAGTTTGGCTTCCAACATCAAATAGGAGGAATTGAAGACTAATTTTTGAAGCTTCAACAAGTGTTGCAGCATCATTTCCACACATTTGCAAGCTCCCCATTGGCTGAAAGAGGTAGGTTTTTGAACATTTGTTTCAACCATTTTTGTTTCACAAATTGTCAAACATGAAACATTATTTGTTTTTCATTATTTTGTTTTTGTTTTTGTTAAGTTCTTTCAAAATTTTGTGATCAAAATAGAAGAGATGGAGATATGATCTGAAAGTTGTATTTTATCTGCTATAGCGTGTTTTAAAGATGCACCACACTTATCAATTTCGGTGTGTGCATCCTCCTCAATGTAAGCATGCTATATAAGTGGATGAGGGGTTACGTAGTGAAGAGATATGTCTTCCCACGTGGGAAGACACATCTTTTCCCTACGTACCTCTCACCACAGTATATAAACTAGTCACTATTTGCTTACCCGATCGAAAGGAGTGCGACTTGTTTGAGAATCGCTTTACCACCTGATACCATGAACAGTGTAACCGTTGGTCAAACGCGATAAGTTAACTTTGGTTTTATTTATCATTAGTTAACGTTAACATATTAGTATATGTAATCAAATATATATATATATATATCGGAAGCGTGAAATAGTACGACCGACGTTACAAAATTAACAGTTTTTGGATGTGTTCATATTATTTCTTGCCATAGGAACTAGAATGGCATCTACCTCTTCCTCCATTGGCACAAATGAACAATCAAAACAAAGAAATGATCCAAATTCTCCCCTATGGAAGTATGTTGACATTATAAGACCGCTTCCAAGAGGTGGGGGTTCCGTTGGAGATGCCAAGGATGTGGTAACGAGCATAATAGTTCATATTTTCAGGTGGTACACCATTTTTTGTGGAATACTAGGAAGAGGCATCAAAAAATGCCCTAGAAAAGATGGTGTGCATATACCAGATGAGACGGTGTTGAATATATTAGGGAGCATGAGGTAGCAGAAGAGAGAGAAGCCCGTAGATTGAATCAAACCGCTCCAAAAAAAAAAAAAAAAAAAAGGAATGCAACCCCCATCTAGTCCCAATGTTGTAGTAAAAAAACACCCCTTCTTTTCCACAACTGCGCCTAAAAGTGAAGCACCCATTACACACAATAGATCAAAGGGCGTTTAGAAACCACATTTCAAAATGAGAGTCGAGACATTGCTGACCAAGATGTAGCAAGATGTATATATGCAAATGGGTTGGCTTTCAATGTTGTTCGCTCCCCATATTGGAAGAAGATGTTGAAAAGTGTTAATGAAGCTTCAAGAGGGTATAAGGGCCCAAGTTATGAGAAGGTACGTGGAACCTTATTGGGAAAAGAGGTGAAGAGGGTTGAAGATGCATTGAAGCCCATAAGGGATTCATGGGTTCAGACAAGTGTATCAATTGTTTCAGATGGGTGGAAAGATTCTAAAAATATTCCCTTGATCAATGTCATAGTGGTGTCCCCTTCATAGGTTGTTAGTAATTTTTAATGTTATAAATTTATAACTTCAAATGTTTACTTTGTCTTCATAGGTTGCTAGTTCATCTGCATCAAAAAGAAATTGGAGCGCATACTATTTCATCCACTCAATAAAGCGCAATAGATTGCAATAAAAAAGAGCGGAGAATTTAGTATATGTGCATTCCAACCTACTTCTTCTTTCACGCAAGCAACATGACTACAAGCAAGGGGAGATGAAAATGTGGGATATAGAGCCAAAGCATATTGATTTGAATGTTTTTACTTCTCAGCTTGTTGCATTTGATGACTCAAATAGCAAGCAAACTTATAGTGCAAGTGGCATTGGCATTGAATCATCTATTGTCAACGTCAATGATCAAGAGGATGAGAATGAGGATGTTGATGAATTAGAGAATCCATTTGATGATTAAACTTTAAATTTTTTAAAGTTGAAACAATGATACTTGAATATTTTGTCATTTTGATATTAAACTTGATGTATATGATGCTATGATGGTATGATCATGATGCTATGATTACAAGTTTATATTGGTTTTGTTGTTTATATGATGTTATGTGACATGCTAATCTTAATTCATGCTTATAGGCTGCATATATATATGTGTGTGTGTGTGTGTGTGTCTGTGTTTTTGTACTAACGAACCCAAACTGGTGCTCGAACCCGAACCGACAACTTAGTTAGTTATCTAGAATATAAAGATTACGATGTAGTTTTTGGATGACCATCGATGATAGGAAGGGGCAAACCACTCTATACACATTGAAACGATGATTTCAATGCATAATAAAATATGCCTTTATGCTTCAACCATGTTATGTACAAGGTAAAAAGGCTGAGTAAATTTTCCATTGATAGGAGAAGAAAATATCGTACTTGTTCCAAAAAACAGGTGGAATGTATTGATTAAAACTCAAGAAGAATTTCTTTGTAGAGAATAAACTCTTCCAAAAAATAAAACCTTAGCAACAAGAAGGAACCTCCTTCAAGAATATCTCAAGGGAATCTCTTCAGTTTAGTAGTTACTAAAAATTTAACACTAAACTAGTAATGAGCACAACATATTAGGGCTAAATTAAAGTGATGTTCACTTTCTCCCCGCTAAGAAGGATGTCATTCCTAATTCTTCATGAAATTGGGAAATTGTAGCACAAAATAGATTGTGAAATTGGGAAACTTGTACAATGAATTAGAATTTAAAATCATCCAAAGAAATGTCATTTGCTTTGGCATTGGATTTTGGATCTTCAAGCCATGAGGACAAGACTACCATTTGCATGTTTACATCCAATGGACGTAGAATTGTTTGCTTGTCTAGAAAGCTCTATTGATGGAATTGTCTTTATTGAGTTACATAACTGCAAAAACAGAATTTGTCTATTTTTTAATAACAAATTATTTTTTATCTCATCCATGCTTAAGAGAAATTGTTTGTTTTTGAATAAAGAATTTTTTTGTCCTCCATGCTTAAGAAATTTGCATACAATGGGATAATGTAATATCCCACTAATTTTTTTTTGTTTTTTTTCAAGCCAATAGCAATTCATCCACAACAATTAACCCGTTAAGGTTAGAGTAATAAGCAAAACAACTGAAAGGGAACCCTTCCACCTTTTGTTCACCGAGCGCCCAGACTGGGAGGGTGAGAGCATACGGTGTTCCGGGGATCGTCAGCATCAATAAACCAACTAAAAATTACAATTGCATGGGCGGCAAGCCATCCCCTACTGCTTATCCAGCAGGATAGAAACTAAACTTCTTGGCGGTGAACCGACCAAGGGAGAGATTACAAGAAACAAAAGTTCAATCACTCTACCGCGTATATCAGCGGGAGGACATTACATTAACAATCACTCTACCACATATTTCAGCGGGAGGACCAAAAACATTGAACTTATCACTCGACCACTTATTCAACGGGAGGACTGAAAATTACAAATTATTGCATATTAGGCGGCAAGCCAGCGTCTTCCACTTATGGAGCGGGTTGAGAATTACAAAGAGAGAACTGGTTAGTAGTACTACTACCTAACCTTACAATAATAGAAATGATAGAAGGAGAGTAATGCAGATTTCTATAGTAAGAAATAAATTTCTGTTACAACCAAATCTGCAGGCTGGGAAAACAGACCAGCAGTCCAGATAAATGCCAAAATATTCATCTCCCTCATTTTACATCTGATTTAGCTCAAACCAGTCCCAAACCCACCGTACAACATATGCAATGCTAACCAATTGAAACAACACCCCAAAAAGACCCTTATTTATTTTGCACGCATCCCAATGCAAGGCAAAAAACCCATGCCTAGCCTAGGAATTTCGATTTTGCATAATTAATTCAAAACTCAAACAAACGTGCTAAAAAACTTACAAACTCATTCGCCAGTGCTGGGAAGGAAGATAGGATTGATACCCATAACCGTCAGACGCTCCAGCAGAGAGATGTGAGCAAAAATATGCTTCAGCCACAGGCAAAACCAGCAAGTACAGAATCGTTGCAACACCAAGATGTCAATGGCAAAGCTCTGAAAGCGGTAGAGGAATACAAGGCACAACTAGGTACTGTATTTCAAGTACGAAACCAGGTAGCACTAGGGAGACGCACTCCGAAGCCTCAAGTTCTGTCGCCAATCCGGCAGCATAACATTACAGATTTTCAAGATGAACCAAATGGAAACCCAAGCCTCATATTTATAACTTCATTCATCAAATTCAAATGACATCCCTCCAAATTCCATGCTTGCATTTGAATTTCATTTCCACTTACATGTGGACCCAAGTGTAGCGCCCATTCTCCTAAGTCAAAACTCATGCCCAAGAAGGGGGAGGATCCACGTTGGACACTTAGGGACAAAAATGGCGATGTAAAGTGAAATAATATCCCTTTTAAAAATATTTCACATCCCATAAAACAACTGAATTTCGCTCAAACTTAGGATTAAACAGGCATTAATCCCAAATTTAATAAACCAGTAGCCAATAAATAGATTAATTAAATATTAACCTTAGGAAAGGAAATAATATTTAATTATGTTGCAAATGTCTCCCGCACTGATTATTATCACCTCCAAGATGAAACTGAGCCCAGACGACCACAAACTGCTGCAGAATTCAGACCCCTGTCTACTGCCAAAAATAGAAATGTGCCACCCAGCCACTTACTAAAAATAGTAAGTCAAGAATTAATGCTCAGAAAAATATGATGATCGCGTCCAGAGGCAAAGCAAGGAGTGCTCAGTCGGACAATGGCACCAGAACGGTCATCCCCTGACTTACTAAAAATAGTAAGTCCTCGTTTCATCGATGCTAGACCTTGATTACTCATTCCACCTAGCCTACGGGTCTCAGGAATAGGCTAATGGACCACTAAAAGAACATCAGTGAGAAGGGGACATTACAGATAAGTATTTATTTTACCCTTAAAGAGTAATGTTATAGTACAAAGTGTACATGTTGGTGTCCTAGCTAGCTCTTCTATTATGGATCATCCAAGAGATACTTGCCCACCAAGGCCAAATACAAGACATTTTTTAAACCTCGTAAATAGCAACTATACATATACTACCCAAGTCATTAATCGAACACAATAGATCTAGGTAGGAGAAAGAACATCACAAACCATTTCAGAGTAACACCAGCACATTTTTGTGGCACTTTGGCAAGCCAACACACTAATGCAGTATTTTGCACATTTTGTACAAGTTGCCAACCAAGTGTGCTTTCACACCATTTTTACATTTTTCATTCTTGTTGAATTTCATTTTCACCATCTTGTAGTCATCAACAAGAAATTTCCATCGCTTCAAATGAAACAAAATAGAAGTCCGTAAGCACAATTTACGGCCATTTTGGCCTTTCATGGCACTTTGGGCACTTTTTTGCCAAAATGTACAAAGTTCAAACAATGCACTTTTGCATCAAAAGTGATTTCATTTACATTTCTCTTTCCTTTTTTGATTTTGCTTGATACAAGATGCCCGTGAAAGTTTTGGTGCCACTTGAATTTGGCTAACTGTAATGTCCCCTTCCGGATAGTCACTAATAGAGGACTTATTAGCCTATTTAATTATTGTAGGCTATAGTTGGGATAAAGGGAATTAATAATTTTAATTATTTAATATTATCCATCAAAAGTAAATTATAAGGGTAATATTATTTAATTAATTAAACAAAGTGTATAAAGTGCCTTTAATGGTTATTCAAGTGATATTTTAATAAAGTTGCTGCTTTATTATGTCCCTAAGCTCAAATTTAAAATAAAGCGAGGGAAAAGCGAAAACCTAAAAAGTGTCCAGAAGCTTCTTTGGTGGTTATAAAAGAGTAGCTTGGGCTTCATTTGGGATATGCTTGGTTATTTTGTTATTTGGGTTTGGAGCGCTTCTTGAATCTTTTTAGTTTTTACTTAAGGACGAAAACCCTAAGGGATTGTTGATTTCAGTAATAAAACTATCCTACCCTAGCCAAAATTGGAGATATCAGTTAGGTATTTCACAGTACAGTTGATTGCTTAAAATTTTTCAAGTCTCCTTTGGAGACAAATTTGCAGATGATGGCTTTGTTATAGATATTATTGGAGGAGAATGTGGACACCATTCTTGTTGAAGTTTAGTTAATGTTATTATATTCTTGTTCGACATGGAGTTTGAATGCTAGCCTTTTCACCTATTGTAATCGTGGCCCTCCTACTCTAAGCACAAGCCTCCACACTATGGCATGAACTTTATATATTGATGGGTATTTGCTATGTGCGGCTTCTTCTTTCCTAAGCACAAGTCCTTTGGGTTGTGGGACTTCATATCATTGGTGCGACTTCTTGGAAGATATGGCATATGGTTACTCATTGATATGAACCCTTATTTTGTTGTGATGCCTTGTTTGGAAGGTGTGAGCAGCATTCAGGCATGTGGGTTACCCCAGATGGGAATATCTACCTCCCTTAGGCGCAGCACCTCACTCCATGGCATGAACTCTAAGTTGGTGGCTGTTTGGATCTGTAGCATAAGAAATCATCCTCACTGTGAATTTTTCTTGGACGTGGATTGGTTTGTAATACATGGTAGTATTCATTAATGTCAGCGATTTGCAACGCTGAGCATTAATGCTCTCTGATATCGAATGTACACTGATATTGAAGTAAGTGTAAAATCTCTGAACAATTTATTTGCTGATGCTGAAAAAGGTCAGAGTTTCATATTGTTTCTGTAGTGTTTGGTTCTTCTATAATGCTTATATTATATGCTCTATCTCTGTTACTTTAATCTGCACTAGTTACTATTGTTACACTTCCATTAAGCATGCAAGACACATCAATCTGAAACACATAAACAGAAGACCTGAAACATATGCAATAATCAGGTATAACTGTATAAGTGTGATTGAGTAAAGAATCCAAGGTCAAATTGAAAGGGGTCTTTACACTGACTTTTTCCAAAATCCATTTACACCAGCAAACTCAGGTTAAAAAACCCATCCTGCATGCAAATTTGCATCAAAATTGAAAAAATTTGATTTTTAACTTTTCAGCACACCAATGGAGCTTCGTGGATAGTGCACTAGCAGGTTTTAGTAGTGATATCTAATCAAGCAGAACAGCAATCAGAGATCAATTTCCACATGAAGGAGACCAAGCTGCAAACTTAATTCCAATAACTTCGATTAATTTGTGAGGAACATTTACATAAATATATAGGCATGCATAAGTTATAACTATGTCAAAATTATAGGATTTGAGAATATCTTCCAAATCTCAACGTGAAGTGAAAATTAGAAGAATAGAAACTAAGAACCAGAACAAACCAACGATTAGCTAACTTAAGCTAACCTGTTAACAACTAAATCTTACTTTGGACTTTTGACTTTTAACTTTTAAATGGGATGAAATCAAATATAATAAAAGAATAGATTAGTAAAATGAATCCTATGCTAAGATCTAAAATCTATATTATGCCCTATGAATACTCACCAAGTGGTGGATTGTATTCTTCCAATTTTCAAGCTCAAACTTCATCAATTTCTTCCACTTCTGCTTTTCATTTGTACCTGCATGTTAATGCTAATGACAAGACTTTTTATAGTGATTAGACAGTTCCAAACACAACTGAGGCACAAAAATGACACATGACCGAAATGAGGTCAAATGATGTGAACAAGAAGGGTGGATGGGGTCGTCTCAATAAGGATACAATAGACACAAGCAAAGGATTCCAAGTTGTAAAACACTAAAGAACACTCTGATTGCCCTAGAGAAGCATATGCTTCTAGGGTGTTTGGGAAATAGATTGATATTTGCTCATGTTAACTTCTACAAAAGCTTGTCTAAGTCAGTTTTGAGAAAGAGTAGCTCACATGGGGTGGCTAAAATAGCTCTTGGCCCTCGAAGGATGAGCTTGAAGCTCTCATTAGAGTACACACTGCCACGTGAGGCCACCTCTTTTTCTTGGAGAATAGCTTTCTTAGTTGAGAGCTATGAAGCCATAGTTGAAATTTGAAAACAGTGATTTCCCACGACATTTTTGCAAGAGGACACTAAGAAATCCAAGGGCCCCTACCACCATTTTATTTCCTCACAACTTTTGCCATGTTATTTCCTCACATTTCAACGTTGAGAGAGAGAGAGAGAGAGAGAGAGAGAGAGAGAGAGAGAGAGAGATTTCTGGGTTAAGAGAGAAAGAGAGTACGTATGCCATATCCTACCCATATTTGTATCTGGTAACTTTCCATTGAACAGAATATTAAGAAACTATCAGCACAACAGATAAACTCTACCATATCTTTTTATTTTTAAGTTATCAGTTTCTAATTTGGCTACTAGCTGGCGGGGCATAAAGCTGACTAATATCTTCAAGATATATTTTCTGATAATGTTAATATTAATGTCTTACTCAAGCATGTATATCTACCCTGAATTTTACATCTTATTATGTTGCTTTTAATCAATTGTATACCTTCATACAGATGTAATAACTGATATCCATCAATGCATTCTTATATATACCCTACAATATTTAATACATCTCTATAACTCTAAAACATTCTGAAATAAATGAGAACATTCAAATCAGATGAAGTGTCATAGACAATGGACAGCTGGGCAGTGGGACATGAAGAACATGTACATGTAATAAAGATAACTGACACAAGTTTATGCATACCATTTATTTTCATTTGGCGGTGATATTTGCGAGGTATCACTGCCCCAGCTTGCACACACATCTCCACAACTGCAGGTGCATGACCATAGAATCCTCTTCCTTCATCTAAAAGTGGAACAGGATCCTGTTCGTGTTTATGCCAAACATACCTTGGTGGTATGAAATCATCTAAATCTGCAGTTTTCCACATATGATGCCTTCTGTAAGACTCATATTTAAATATCCCACACAGCCTAGCTTTATGTCCAGACGGACCAACATGCACTTCAGGGCAATATTTGCAAACTTTCACAGGATAAACAAACATGAGTTTCTTAGTCCCCAACCTCATTGTCTCCCAAGCCTGCAGTGTCTTTTCGGCCAAAGCACCAAGCTCCTCTGGAAAAGAGGAGGATTCTACTAGCTTTGCGTTTACTGAAGCTTCACTTACATCTTCCAATAGGTGATCTGATGATTGAAAATTTCTTCCACAATCCATGTTATGGAAGTGACTGATTCTTTTTGTTGGATGTTCAGGAAGGTTAACTCCTGCTTGAATGCAAAGCTCCATAATAGCAGGAACTCTATCAAAGTCAAACCGATTGTCATGCTTTATTACATCTTGAAACATATCATAGAGATGAAAGGCTTCTAATGGAACAACTATATCATCGATATTTCCTTCCATCCACACATGCATCAAATTCCTGGCTCCATGCTTAGGACCTCGACATGTCAGAATATGATGTCCCGTGTGGCCAACAAATACTTCCGAACAATGCCTGCACATTTCAAATAAAACTCATGTTATGATGTTTTTTTAATCCATTTGGTACAGTGTATGTAAAATTTGGTAATAGGCAACTAAGAAGTCACTAAAACTCATTCTGTTAAGGAAATTATGTGTTCCTCCACAGAGAGATATAAGCTTAATATGAACATAAGGAAAATAAAAGCAATGAAAATAATATCCATAGGCATCTAGGAAAGTCAAAATATTTATTTTAGTGCAGCAGGATACAGAACAATACAGACCCCATATGACTAATCAATAGTACTAAGAAAGAACCAAATGAAAAGGTACAATTTAAGACAAAGTGTACAAAAGAGAGTGACAACAAGCAATGGTTCACAACTAACATGTAGATTCATAGTTAAGCTCAAGGCAATATATGGCCATATCATCTTAAATTATAATACATTCATAGTTAAGTTGAAGGCATCCTAACATGCATCCATGCTGAGAACCACAAAATCAACATGGATTGCAAAAAAGGTACTTGCACGGCCACATTACTAGCAACAAGTAACATAAGAGTAAGCCACTAAGCCAACAACCACTAATCAGATAAAAGGAACAGCCCTGGATCAAACCATTCCCCTCCACATGAAGAGAAAACTAATACAACCAACTAAAAATAGGAAGGAGACAGAAAATTGAACATCTTATAAATCATTTCTTGTCATCATGTCAATTTACGCATCATTCTAGGGTCGGAAATGGGGAATTGTGTAGATGTGTTTTTTATGCACTTCAAACACAAAATAAAATACCAAAAGTATTATATCCTCTCTTGATCAAAATCTCTTGGATGCTAAGTTAAATGATCAACCAAGATGACTCCAAGGTTTCTATGGTCAGGTCTTGACGTGTGGATAGCTCAATTGGTCGATGTGATTGCTGGTAATCCAAGGGGATTTACGTTGATACTTGAATGTTGAACGTTTGGATGTTGCTGGAACTTAGATTCTAACTTCTTGCTTGGAAAATAAAATGGCAAAAGAGATAGGGTTTGAGAAGACTATACTACTCCTAAGAATTCAAGAGACAATAAACGATTAAGTGAAATTCGACAAAGCCTTGCTTCGACATGCAAAGCAACAACTCTACAAAGCTTAGTGCGATCTTCTAAGAAGAGCAAAGATAATGTTCAAATCACTATCAACAACAAGGATACCATCAAGGTGATGCATATCAAGGTACAAATAGCAATTAAAGTTAAGCTCATTTAAGGATTCCAGTTGACCACACAAGGCAAACTTACAATCAGCAAATTGTTAGTGGTACATGTATATGAATTTCACCATTGATTATGCATAGAACTCTTTCATTGAACTAAACAACATGAAAGCAAATGAATTGGAAGTAGAGACCATGCAACTTGTTGAAATAACACATCAAATTTGTAAATGATGTTCAATTTACATTCAATATGCAAGTTATATTCTATTAAATAATCTTGTTTTATATCTTATTGCCTTAATGTATGAATCTGACTATCTTCTTGTTTGTGGTAGGTGAGAGGAGCATTTAATATTTTCTATGTCCTATCTCACGAATGCCACTCAATATAAGTATTAACAAATGGGGTACGATCAAGCAATGCCTTGATCGGTCATGACCGATCAAGACATTACTTGATCGTGCCTCTTTGTTTATACTAAACAAATGCATGTTTCAACGTTAATGTCAATCGGTGTGGAGTTATCATGACCGATCAAGGCATTACTTGATCGTGCCTCTTTGTTTATACTAAACAAATGCATGTTTCAACGTTAATGTCAATCGGTGTGGAGTTATTATAACAACCGATGTCTATCAGTGTTCGCACAATGTTAACAGCCGATAGTTATCGGCATGTTAGCCTTAACAACCGATAACTATGGGTGTAGGCTTAACACCCGATAACTATCGGTAGCCTTTATTATTAAGCCACCCGATATATTATATGCAACCCGATATTAATTGGTATTTTCATTAATCATTTATTTATCATTAATTTATGTTAATCGATATAAATTGAAATGCAAGATTTAGTAATCGATGAACATAAACAAAATATATAGTAAAATTATAAATGAATAGGTTATTTATATGCAAATTTAGAATGGCTATCAAAGAGGAATTAATTGCTTGAAGGTTTTATCATAGTTATCGATATGATAAATGATTGAATGAGAGACTTGATTTATCTCTCATTCAATCATTTATCTTACAGAAGCTATCATGCATTAACACTCCCTCTTAGCTAGGTAAGATGAATGTAGACAATATATTCAAGCATCACAATTCAATTGATAGTTAGCATTTTAGACATTCTTAGGAAATCATACCACCTAATCATATGATATGAAGTATCACCTAAACACGTGATACTGAAGTCCATCACATCAATCTTGTGATTGACAGGATATCACCTAAGCATGTGATATCAGTATTGCCTACACACGCAATACTTAAGGATAATCATATAAGAAAGATTAATTTCTCATCTTATCCAAGTTGTGATATGTGCACTAACATTTTATACAAATGTTTTATCACAACACAACCATGGCACATCCATGACACACCAGAGATCCAACATGATAACTGGTTTGGACATTATAAGATCGTCACCTTATAATGTCCCCATACAAGTGTTCACTATCTTGAGAGATCGTCACCTCTTAGATATGAACCCAGGGGATAGAATCCAAAAATTGTCCTATCATGACAAAGAGGTTTACACATTAAACATCTTATAGGTATGCAAATATAGATTATAAAGCAAATTACCTTTCTATCATACCTAAACCCTTTCTGAAGTGATCAACCTTCACTCTGGAAAGAGGTTTGGTCAAAATGTTTGCAGTTTGATCTCCTGTACAAACATATTCCAGTTGGATTGCATTCCTATCTACCATATCTCGCACATAGTGGTATGGAATTTCAATATGCTTGGATCTGTCATGAAACACTGGGTTTACTGAAAGTTTTATGCAGCACTGGTTGTCATAGTGTATAACAGTGGGTTTCATAGGTTCTCCAACAACCCCACAAGCAACTTCCTAAGCCATATTGCCTCTCGGGCAGCCATAGAAGCTGCAATGTATTCTGCCTCGATGGAGCTTTGAGCTACAGAAGACTGCTTCCTAGTGATCCAAGATATCATAGCTGAACCTAGACTGAAGCAACACCCTGAAGTGCTTTTCCTATCTGTCACACTTCCAGCCCAATCTAAATCTGTAAATCCGTGTAGGTCTATATCAACTTTCTCATATTTGAAACCAAGGTTTAGGGTACCTTGTAGGTATCTCATAATGTGTTTTACTGCAACGAGGTGTATCTCCTTCGGTTCACACATAAACTAACTTAGAGCATTAACTGCATAACAGATATCTGGTCTTGTATTTACCAGGGACATCAGGGACCCAATCATCTGTCTGTATTGAGTAGGATCAGTGGGTTGTGACTCTGCTGCTGCTTCTTTAAGTTTATGTAAGTTGGTTTCCATAGGAGAGGTCATGGGTCTACAGTTTAGCATTCCGAATCTCTTCAAAATATCCAAGGTGTACTTTCCTTGGTTTAGTATAATGTTGTCAGAATTCTGCCATACTTCCAATCCTAGGAAGTAAATTTACCAGGGACATCAGGGACCCAATCATCTGTCTGTATTGAGTAGGATCAGTGGGTTGTGACTCTGCTGCTACTTCTTTAAGTTTATGTAAGTTGGTTTCCATAGGAGAGGTCATGGGTCTACAGTTTAGCATTCCGAATCTCTTCAAAATATCCAAGGTGTACTTTCCTTGGTTTAGTATAATGTTGTCAGAATTCTGCCATACTTCCAATCCTAGGAAGTAATGAAGGAGTCCTAAGTCCTTCATATCAAATTCTTTGGATAGATCATTCTTGCATTGATCTATAAGGTGATCATTTCTTGTGATTAATAAGTCATCAACATATAAAATCAATATTAGCATATCACCTTTATTTCTTTTGTAGTAGAGATTAGGATCTGCATCATTTTTGGAGAAGCCTAGTCCTGAGAGATAGGTGTCAATTCTTTCATACCAAGCCTTGGGAGCCTGTTTGAGCCCATAGAGAGCTTTCTTGAGTCTACACACATGAGACTCTGCATCATGAATTTCAAAACCTTCAAGTTGCTCTAGGTAGACTTCTTCTGAGATCTCACCATTTAGAAAAGTTGTCTTAACATCCATTTGGTGTACCTTCCACCCTTTTGTTGCTGCAATGGCTAATACAGCTCTTACTGATGTATACGTGGCAACAGGTGCAAAAGTTTCTTCATAATCTATTCCTTCCCTTTGTGAGAAGCCTCTGGCTACAAATCTGACCTTGTGTTTTTCAATACTGTCGTCTGCAGCATGTTTGATCTTGAAAAGCCATTTAGATGAAACCACAGATTTCTTGGTTGGCCTAGGAACAATCTCCCAAACATCATTTTTCATAATGGACCGATACTCTTCAGACATAGCATCCTTCCATACTTGATGTTCAAGTGCATCTAATACATTGTTTGGTTCAGCTTTAGAGAGATAATTCATAAGGGCAACATAGCTAGTGAATTTATTAGGCCTTTTGCTTTCTCTGAAGGTTCCCAAGGGAGCAACAAATTTCTGAGCTTCTTCTACAGGTTTGGTGGCCCATAGTGGTCTTTTCTTGAGGTTTTTTCTAAGTGGACTTTGAGTTTCACTCATAGTTTCCTCAAGATTCTCCCTTTGAAGCTCAGGAGTAGGATCTCTATCTAAGCTAGGGTTGGGGATATAGACTTCAAGATCTAGAGAACTTTGGGCTCTTTTGAAGGCTAAGTTTTCTTCAAAGATCACATCCCTACTTAGTTCAATATTCTTTTGACCAAGTATATATATCATGTAGGCTTTGGAGGTTTCACTATACCCTACAAAGATTCCCCTTTTTCCAGAAAGTTCTAATTTTAATCTTTTCTCCTTAGGTACATGAATATAGACAGGGCATCCAAAAATCCTAAGGTGGCTTCTATCCGGTTTTGTTTTAGTAAAGACTTCCTCAGGGGTCTTATCTTCAAGATGAGAGTGAGGACGTCTGTTTTGAATATATACAACAGTGCTAGTTGCTTCTGCCCAAAGACTGATATTTAGAGTCTGATCAAGAATCATAGATTTGGCAGCTTCAATGATTGTCCTAATTTTTCTTTTCGCTATCCCATTTTGTTGAGGGTTGTAGAGTATTGTTAACTCCCTCTTAATCCCTGAATTTTTACAAAACTCTTTAAATAATTCTGATGTGTATTCCCCCACATTATCAGTTCTTAGGGTTTTAATTTTGTTTCCTGAGTAATTTTCTGTTAGTGATTTGAATTCTTTAAACTTGTTAAGGATCTCTTCTAATTCTTTACATTTCAGAAAGTAGATCCAAGTTTTCCTAGAGTAGTCATCAATAACTATTACATAATATAGAAATCCCCCCAATGAATTTACAGACATAGGTCCACATACATCAGATGAATTAACTCTAAGATTTTACTTGTTTTCCTAGTACTACTCCGAAAAGCACCCTTAGTATTTTTACCAGAGTTACCCGAGGACGCGTCCCCAACCTGAAAACCACCGTCCTCGTCCCGAGGACGTTTCGGGGACTTGGGGACGGCTAGGGGACGTTTCCCCCCGTCCCCATATTGCCCTATATTTTGAGGGGACGTCCATACGTCCCGGGGACGGCTGGGACGGCTGGGACGTCCCCAATCCGTCCCGAGGACGGCCAGACATCCCCCATATCTAAGGCCCTTAAAAAAATTAAAAAAATTAAAAAAGTTGTATTTTCAATTTTTTATTTAAATTTTCTAATATAGGCCCCTTATTAATTCAAATTGTTATTAAAAATAAAAAAAATTAAAAGATAACATTAATTAAATTTTAAATTTATTAATTTAATTCATAATTTTGACAATGAAACTATATGGCAGCAGTGTAGCCTTTGGGCATTTTGACACAAAGATTAGAAAATCACCAAACTCGGCGAGTCAATAGAAAAATAACACCCAACGCCTTTATTAAAGAATAAGTTTTCCTTGGAGAGAGCGCAAGGGGCGCTACCCCTTGACCCCACCTTGGGGGCACTGCCCCCAAACCCTCGTTGAAAAATATGGGGGAAAATTGCATCGATAGAAGTAGGGAAAATTTAACCTCCAATCTATTGATATGCATATTGACAATGTGAATGAATTGAAATTTTGATTTATGAATGCATAATTCCATATTGTCTATTGAGTATTAACAATGTTGTATGTTCAGAATTTACATTCTAAAATGTTTTCAACTTTTCATAGTATCATACACATGCTATATCCATGTTTTATTGTTTTCATATGAATATAATGTATGTATGCATGCTTTATCCATGTTTTCATATGAACATTTAGAATTTTGAAATTTTCTATATATTTTAAATTTTTCCTATATTTTATATAGCCGTCCCCCGCCGTCCCCAAATTTGGCAAAAAAATTTGCCGTCCCGGAAACACGTCCCGTCGTCCCCTGCCGTCCCTGTCTCGGAAACTCGAGGTAACTTTGACTTTTACCTAGGGCACATCCTGTGCATGCCCCTAAATGATATTGCTTTAGCTTAGGTAGACCTGTGACAAGGTCTTCCATTGATGATAAAGCTCTAAAATTTAGGTGGCCTAGTCTTCTATGCCAGATTTCATTGGCATCTGTAGTTTCATGAATTAGGGCTAAGTTGGGCTCTATGCATAGCTCATACAAGTAGCCTTGTCTTTGACCGATTGTTTTAGCTTTCTTGATGGATGAGTTCTTTGGCCAAGCCAACACTTTGTTGTCCATGAAGGTTATTATGTATCCATTGTCCTCCAGTGCTGATATTGAGACAAAATTCCTCTTAATGCCTGGAACATATAGCACTTCTCTAAGTTGTAATAATACACCTGACTTTAGTTTGATGGTGCAGTTTCCAATTCCTTTGACAGGGTGTGTAGAGTCATCTCCGATGGTTACCTCCTCATCATTCTCCTCTTTCATGGAGTCTAGTACTTCTCTGAATCCTGTGATGTGTCTCGATGAGCCACTGTCGATCACCCAGGAGTTCACTTTGTTTGATGCTTGATTTGTGAGTGCTGAATAGAGCACATACTTCTCGGAGTCCTCTTCCCTTTTTGTTTTTCCTGTTTTGGCAAATGTGGCTTGTTTAGCTCTTTCTAGACATTTGGCAACATAGTGCCCAAATTTGTCACATCTATAACACTGAATTTGAGAGAGGTCCTTCTTGAAGGAGTTATTGCCGCGACGACCTTTTCTCTTTCTGAATGCTTTTGTTTGCCCTTTTTGTTTGAGTTCGTATTTAGAACTTGAAGATCTTCATCTATATTCTTTTGTTTGATCCCTTTCTTATTTTGCCTTGATTCCTCTTAGAGACAGTCAGCCTTTAGCCTATTGAATTTTGGAAAGTTATCCCTTGCACTGATGCCTTGGACGAACGTTTCCCAAATACTAGGCAACCCATCTGAAGCAATGAGGGTTAATTCTCTGCTTTGGATCTCATATCCAAGGGTTGCCAGTTCATCCCTTAAGGTAGATATTCGCATGAAGTAGGCATTGACTGATTCTCCTTTTATCATGGCTATATGATTTATCTCTCTTTTTAGAGCCAAGGTTCTACTGGCATTGGATATCTCAAAAGCGTCTTCAAGTGCTTTGAAGATGTTGAAGGTTGTTTCGTGTTTCTTTATAATGGGCATAATATTGTTCCTTACCCCATTAACTATGATTTTGATAGTATTATCATTTCCTTCTCTCCAAATTACTTGATCAGGTTCAGTCTCAGATTCTTTAGTTTCAGTCTTTACAAATGATTCAGCTTTGTTTTCTTTCAGAATCATTTGAATTCTGAATTTCCATGCGGAAAAGTCGTCACCCCCTGCGAGTCTGTCTTCAAATCTGATAGCGCTATCCATTGATAGGATTGTGATGTTGAATATATACTCGATTTGAATTTTACGTAAAATTGAACAGCCTCAGGTTCGATTTAACTATAGCTCTGATACCATGTAAATGATGTTCAATTTACATTCAATATGCAAGTTATATTCTATTAAATAATCTTGTTTTATATCTTATTGCCTTAATGTATGAATCTGACTATCTTCTTGTTTGTGGCAGGTGAGAGGAGCATTTAATATTTTTCTATGTACTATCTCACAAATGCCACTCAATATAAGTATTAACAAATGGGGTATGATCAAGCAATGCCTTGATCGGTCATGACCGATCAAGACATTACTTGATCGTGCCTCTTTGTTTATACTAAACAAATGCATGTTTCAACGTTAATGTCAATCGGTGTGGAGTTATTATAACAACCAAAGTCTATCGGTGTTCGCACAATGTTAACAGCCGATAGTTATTGGCATGTTAGCCTTAACAACCGATGACAATCGGTGTAGGCTTAACACCCGATAACTATCGGTAGCCTTTATTATTAGGCCACCCGATATATTATATGCAACCCGATATTAATCGGTATTTTCATTACTCATTTATTTATCATTAATTTATGTTAATTGATATAAATTGAAATGCAAGATTTAGTAATCGATGAACATAAACAAAATATATAGTATGATTATCAATGAATAGGTTATTTATATGCAAATGTAGAATGGCTATCAAAGAGGAATTAATTGCTTGAAGGTTTTATCATAGTTATCGATATGATAAATGATTGAATGAGAGACTTCATTTATCTCTCATTCAATCATTTATCTTACCGGAGCTATCATGCATTAACAAAATTCACCCTAGCTTCAATGAAATTATATGCTCTTTACAACAAGATTTTGGCAACAATCTTTGTCTTCTCCTATTCTACTCTAACTTCTAATTTCTAATCTGTCTATTCTCTATTGACTTGCTATTCATTGTTAACTCTTTACAAATGAGAAAGTTGAACCTTATATAGATAGCTCTTTACAATGAATGGATCAGATTGATTCACAAATCAATGGCCAGGATTACAAGACTGAAACCCTAATTAAGGTTTGTTAAAACAACTCCCTCTAACCAATGAGAAAATTACATTTAGGTTCAATATTGAATGTGAACCAATAGAAAATGGGGGTAGGTATCTCAAAGTTTGTGTCTCCATAAGATGAGTCAAGTGCATTACATCTGGACATGCTGACATGAAATCTCTTGATTGGTTGAGTGGTGACTAGGATGCCACCTCAGTTTGCACTTGTAGACTTGATAGATCAACACAAAGTGTTTGAACAGTATCTTTTGATACTCAACATTATTCAATTTGCTCAATGTGATGATGATGGTTGATCTTCCCTTATTCATGATCTTAATCTTATCATTCCTTGGTGTCGTTCATAACTTCATGTTGTGGAATCCTTGATTTCTCATCAATTCCTTTTAGTGCGAACCCTGCCTTGATGTTGTCTTGTTGCTGAACCTAAGTCCTTCATGCTGATGTTATTCGTCTCCATCTTGACTTTTGATGTTGATCCTTGACATTTGATGAACCCTTGAACATGATGAACTGTTCACAATGCTGATTTGCCTAGGTATGATTGTACGGTCTTTCCTTTACACTTTGGAGTCTTGACTTCTTTACATTGTATCAATCCTGCAAGAACAAAGAAATTTCTTAAGGAATTACTACAAATGAGGAGCAATACTTGAAAACTTCTAAAGAATGTATATATAACAGACCTCACTACTCTTGGAAATGACTATTTTAGGTTTGATTTGTGAATTAAGTTTGTATCTCCGATTTCCAAGTTATTTTCAATTCTAATGCTACGTGAATTTTCAAAGAATGATGTCCCTTATTTGCCTTCAACTTGATCTTCAAACCTTCACTTAATCAACATCGCCTTCTTAAAAGTATTTTGATCAAATCCAATGATCAAAATAGTTGTCAAATCACTATCTCAATGAAATTCGCTTCCAAAAACCTGCCTTGTGATGCAATTAGCCTTCTTGAAGTGCAGATCAGACTTTGTTCACTGGATTGTTTTGAAAGATGACTAAATGAATTAGAAATACCCTCCTTGATGAAAGGGTGCATCTTCTCTCCTATATAGGCCAACTTAAAACTTATGAATAAAGTGTTTTATTGTTATTGCTGGGCGCTTTTCTTCATGTCAGTCAATTTATCAAATTTGTTTGCTTGATGGTGTTTAGAGAAATGTCGGCATTTTAACCTTCATTTGTATTAGACTCTTGGCGACATTTCTCCCTTCGTTTGCAACATCAAATCAGTATTATAGCCTTCATTTGTATAGCCTAATTGGTATTTTTCATGTCTTTTGTACCATGATCTAGGCGGCATTCACACTCTCCTTTGCATTTCGGATTTTCTCATTTCAATTATATTATGACTTTGCCTTTGTAACATTCATTAATCCAATTGGCCTTTTCTCCTCCATTCGTAGTTCAAGATCTTGATCGGCATTTGCACCTTCAATTGCACTTATTATTTTGCCTTTGTAATATTCCTCAATTCAATCAGTCATTTCTCTTTCATTCATACTACAAGGCTTGATTGGCATTTGCATCTTCAATTGCACTTATAATCAAATCGGTCTTAGACTCTTCATTTGTACTTTAAGCCTTGATCGGTTTTTAGACCTTCATTTGTACTTGCAATTGCATTAGCAAACTTGATTGGTATTTTCTCATTCCTTTGCACTTCGTCATTTTGATCTTCATTTGTACTATCATTTGGTATTAATCCTTACATTTGATGTGACGGCATTTTGGGTTTCATTTGCACTAACTTGAACTTGGGCGGCTTTTGAGGCTTCGTTTGTAGTTCGGCATTTTGCATTTCATTTGTAACAATTTCATTTTGCCTAAGTCAGACTTGATGAGACGGCATTTGAGGCTTCATTTGTACCAAGGACATTTGGTGAAAAGCATTTTTCATTTTTGCATGAACAAAATTTTCCTTGCTAAGTCGACCATTTGGAGTTCATTTGTACTAAATTGATTTGAGTGATCAAGTTTTAATTACTTTGCTCCATCAAAGTGGATTGGCAATTTTGTGTTCATTCATTTAACTTCTCTTTGTCAAATTCAAATCTGATGTTGGCGGCTTTTGCAAGGTCATTCATACCTCAATCATATTGGCATTTCAAGGTTCATTCGTAGTAGATGATCAAATTGGTCAACCTTTGATTGCCTTACCCCCTCAAAGTGAATCAGTCTTTTGAGCTTCATTCGTACTAAAGTCATTTGGAAGATCGAATTTCACTTGCTTTCATTCACCAAAACAAATCAGACTTTTAGGCCCACAAAATAGAAATTGACTAACATGTTTTCATCTCTCCTTAGCATCAATTCTCACATTGTCAATCAGTGATTTTGTCTTCATTTGTACAAAGTTGATGACTTGAAACCTTCTCACTTATTTGAAATTGCCCAAATTTGGCTTTAAGGTGGTGGCACTTGGAGGATCAATTGCATTCAATCAACTAGGGCGGCCTTTTAGGGTTTCGGTCTTTAAGGCTTCATTTTCACAAAACCCTCTTGCTAAGCACACACTTCATCAAGATCATTCTTTTAGAGCAAATGGATGCCTTGTTCAATTTTCACTTTAAAAATCCTAATTGTTACCATCTCAAACCCTAATGCCCTCTAACTTGTAAATGAGCTCTTTAATCGTATCCTAAGGCAAGCCGCAAGACTTCTGATTTGGAGCCTAACTTGAACTGCTAGCCACTTAATCAATTAACCTATACTGTTAGAAAGCAAAAAAAAAATGGGGGGTCCTCATCTAAGATGGGGTGATGTGTGAAAACGTCACAACATCTAGCGCCACCTTGAATAAATGTTCCTGAACATTTCAAAGATAAATACCCAATCTACACTTAAAATCTCCAGAAAATTCAACCCAACTTATTGAGAGACTAGAAAACATACTCAAGGTGGAGGAAGAATCCCAAACCAGATCAAGGCACTTTGTCTTTGATTACCCATGTGTGTGCAAATGTATTCATTCTGGCTCACCAGAACATCGTGACCACTAGGATCCGTCATGAATAGCTATGTAGTTGTCCATACTCCATAAACATCCTGGATAGAGCCTCACTGTCGACGAGCATCTATAGCCCCGATGAGGTTATCGCTATAATCTCACGAATATTGCTCCATTGCTAGCCAAACGTCCATAGCCCCGATGGAGTTACTCGCATATTCCCAAAGCCAAACACTTTGAAATTTCATTTTCATTCATTTTTTCTTTTCCTTAATTTTTTTTTTCTCATGTTTTCATTCTCTTTTGATATTGCTTTATTTTCACATATTTCCACACTTTGCAATTTGGCTCGTAAGCAATGAATCTCACTTGGGTTTGAGAATTATAGTGGCGCTAAAGCAAGATTTTAGATTTTTCACTAGCCACGACTTCACCTAGGAAACCACAATGACTTAGAAAAATTTGATTGTGTGTAAAATATAGTAATTGAAAGATGTCGGTATCAAGACACAGAAAGTGATCCCCTTCCGAGTCAAGTACAAGTCCTAACCAAATGATAAAGTCGGAGAGGAACAACCTCAGATTCAAAAGCACTTCATAAATAGATATCTAAGAAATGGACCAAACATAAGATCTAAAATGAGCCATCGTGTGTCGAATCAACACAAACACCTGTTTCACAAACAAAGGGCCCTCACTTAGGACATCTAAACTAAGCAAACCGACTAACTCAAAAGCAAACTAAAACTAAAGCGAAGCAAACTAGGCTAAAGAAAGCAAACAACTAAACTACCTGAGCCACTCAAAATCATGAGTCAAATGACTCAAGGCAAATTAACAACCTGGCTCAATAAGACTTCTAACTAAAACACGCGAAAGGAAAACCTACTCTAAAGCTATATACAAGACTCCTAGGGCGGATACGACTCAAAGAAGCGAAATATTTACATGACTTTACATGATTTCTCAAGTTGTGCAACATGAGCATGGCAAAAGTGATAGTTCACAATCGGGCAAATTCATCCTTAAGCACGGAAAAGTAGACTCTAACAAGGCAACTCTCATATTCAATCATCTCCTCATGCAAGATAAGCAATTGAGGTAATTCATTAGGTCCATGATCTATCCATATACAACTTGTTTTCCCAAAACTCCGATAATCAAATTCATAGCATTCAAAATTAAGAGCAGGGAAAGAGACAACCTGGCATGTTTCGGGATCCAATAGAAATTGCATGCTCTCCACCTTCACATCACAAGAAGAAGGGTCATCAACCACCTCTGGAGGTCACCATTGGTGATGTACCATTCCACAAGCATCCATGATATGTTGATTCTCACTTGCAGGTTCTTCTTGAAATAAACTTAGCACCCCTTCGAATAGCTCAACACATTTTACTTCTATGGAGACAACAAGCTCAATATCTTGCATAAACCAAGCATCCTTATGAAATTCCATGAGCATATCTTCAAAAATGAGGGTCTCCTTGAGTGATTGATCTTCAAAAAAAATCTTTGGTTATTGCTTAAATACTGACATTGATGGAAACACCACCTCTAAGTGTCCTTCGCTCTCTAGCTCCATTTGTTCACCTTCAAGGATGCCTGAAAGTTCTTCCTTTAGGACGGCTTGAAATCCTTCATTTGATTCTTCTTCTTCTTGTAAGGATGATTGTCTACCAAGGACAATTTCCCCTTGAATAGATGGTAAATGTCCATTTCCTAGTTCTTGGAATGGTGAAGCATCAGGTGGTAGCAAATCAAGATGATCCTCCAAGTCACTTGTGCTTTCAACTATGTTTTCCTTCTCAATTTCCTGGTGATCTTCACAAGTATCTATGTTTTGTAGAGCTTCATGTCTTAGTGTCTCCAAGCATTGATCTTCACTTGCTATCATATTGGTGACTTGAATGTTTTCCATTGTTATCTCAAATTGCTTAGACACAAGGTTACCTTCAATTGTGGCATCCTAACTACTCACGTTCGTACTATTTTCTTGCAGTAACTCGCTTATCTTGGAACAATGTCGGCAATGAATCCTCTTGTACTTCCTCCATAAGATCTTTCAGCGCCCCCTCGAATAGCATGATGATGATGATGTCTTTGAGCACCCCCTCACATTGTTCTTCACACTTGGGCTTGCTTGTGATAACTTGCAATTCTTTGTTCGACATTTCAATATGATTGTTTTTTCCTTCAAGGCTGCTACTTGAAACTTCTTGCATTTCATTCTCAAGGATCTCCTTTTGTAGCATGATTGAAAATTCCTCAAGGAATTCCTCCTTTGGGAATGGATGTGAATCATTTTCTTCCTTAATTGCCGTATTGACACATTGATCATCATTTACCACTATCCCACCAGTTTGATTATTCTCAATTGTTTCCTCAACCTGCATTCCAACATGCCCCTTTTTAAGTGTATGGTATGGAAAGCTATCCACTGCAATGCATTCACCATCCGGTGAACTTGTATCATCAACTTGCAATCGGCTTCCTTCACTATCAGACGGTGTAGCAATGTCTTGTTCTTGTGTTCTTCTAAATTCAATTGCAAGGTATGCATTCCAAGATCTACTCATGATACACTCTTCCTTGGATAAGGTTGGCAATCCAAACTGATATCTGACTTGGTTGATGCCCATTTCACATAATGAGCAAGTAAATTCAGGGTGGGGTGCATTATGAATCCTACAACACAATGGTAGTAGTACGCTTTCTAAATGCAGTTCACCATTCCAAACAAGTTGACTTTCGATCATCCCTAAGAATCTTGAAAGAGGATCATTGATCTCTGGGATATTGAAATTGCCTGATTTTGCCTCTAACTTGGGATCCCAAAAGAAGATTTTTCCTTATACTGCCGATTCCATCCTTGACAAGAAAGTCAAGCAATGCATCTCTCTTCATGCTCATTTGTTTCGTGGATTCTACATTGTCCTGCTGATGCAAACTCGGACAATCTTCGTGGGTAAAGTTGTGCATTCAGTCTCCACCAAAGTTGAAGAATATCAACTTGTTCATATTGATGATGTTTCACTCCATTGACCTTTCTTTTTTGAATTTTCTGATTTATTTTTATTTTTTGGATTTTTGAATTTTTTTACTTTTTTTTTTGGATTTTCAACTTTTCAACTTTTTTTTTTTGAATTTTTGAGATAAGAGAGATCTAACATATCTCAAATTTAGCTTGAAAGCTCAATTGGTTCCAGCTTGCGTGAAATGCTTCCTTCCTTTGCAAGTCCAATTGACAACCCAGCGATCACCTTCCTTTTATGATGACTTTGTTTATCGTTGAGGATGATTCTCCACTAATCTTCCCTTGGATTCACCTGTTCAAGAGTTCACATCCATGTGTTTGCTATCAGCCCTCCTCCTAGCACTGATTTTGTTGATGTGTTTTTTATGCACTTCAAACACAGAATAAAATACTTTGGTATTTTATCCTCTCTTGATCAAAACTCTTGGATGCTAAGTTAAATGATCAACCAAGATGACTCCAAGGTTTCTATGGTCAGGTCTTGACGTGTGGATAGCTCAATTGGTCGATGTAGTTGCTAGTAATCCAAGGGGGCTTACATTGATACTTGAATGTTGAACATTTGGATGTTGCTGGAACTTAGATTCTAACTTCTTGCTTGGAAAATAAAATGACAAAAGAGATAGGGTTTGAGAAGACTATACTACTCCTAAGAATGCAAGAGACAATGAACGATTGAGTGAAATTCAACTAAGCCTTGCTTCGACATGCAAAGCAACAACTCTACAAAGCTTAGTGCAATCTTCTAAGGAGAGCAAAAATAAAGTTCAAATCACTATCAACAAGAAGGATACCATCAAGGTACGAATAGCAATTGAAGTTAAGCTCATTTAAGGATTCAAGTTGACCACACAAGGCAAACTTAAGATCAGAAAATTGCTAGCGGTATGGCTATATGAATTTCACCATTGATTATGCATAGAACTCTTTCATTCAACTAAACAAAATGAAATCAAATGAATTGAGAAGTAGAGACCATGCAGCATGTTGAAATAACACATCAAATTTACCCTAGCTTCAATGAAATTATATGCTCTTTACAACAAGATTTTGGCAACAATATTTGCCTTCTCCTATTCTACTCTAACTTCTAATTTCTAATCTATCTATTCTCTATGACATGCTATTCATTGTTAACTCTTTACAAATGAGAAAACTGAGCCTTATATAGATAGCTCTTTACAATGAATGGCTCAGATTGATTCACAAATCAATGGCCAAGATTACAAGATGGAAACCCTAATTAGGGTTTGTTAAAACAACTCCCTCTGACCAATGAGAAAATTACATTTAGGTTCAATATTGAATGTGAACCAATAGATAATGGGGGTAGGTATCTCAAAGTTTATGTCTTCATAAGATGAGTCCAGTGCATTGCATCTGGACATGCTGACGTGGAATCTCTTAATTGGTTGAGTGGTGACTAGCATGCCACCTCAGTTTGCACTTGTAGACTTGATAGATCAACACAAAGTGTTTGAACAATATCTCTTGATACTCAACATTATTCAATTTGCTCAATGTGATGATGATGGTTGATCTTCCCTTATTCATGATCTTAATCTTGTCATTCCTTGGTGTCGCTCTTGACTTCATGTTGTGGAATCCTTGATTTCTCATCACTTCCTTTTAGTGTGAACCCTACCTTAGAGTTGTCTTGGTTGATCATATAATTCAGCATCCAAGAATATTTTGATCAAGCGAGGACAGAATACTTTTAGTATTTTATTCTGTGTTCGATTGTGCTAAAAAACACATCAACAGATTGCATACTTGATATTTTATTCCAAGAGGTACTGAACTTACTAATAATCTAATCAAGTTTTTATCTCACCCAAATTTGCTTCAAAGTCCAAACTATTTTGCTTCAATTCATCAAATTTTTCTTTTACATGCAAACCATTTTTAATCATAAGAACAAATCATATGGGAGAAATGACAAGCGAGTCACAAATATGATATAACAAAATTTAGAACTAAAAGAGAACGGGGCATAGAATGGTGCTGTGAAAAAATGACAGACCAATATAATCACTGATCTGTAATAGCACAACCTATGGTTGATACTATTTTTCAACATGGATATTTCAACAGTGTCAATTGGAATTGGTGTTGTTTTCCAAAAAAGCAGGGTGGGCTTGGTCTGAAAGACTTGAGATTGCAAGGAGAAGCTCTTGCTTCTAGATGGATTTTTAAAGCAATTGAGGGCGAAGAAACATAGGAGGTTTTGCTAAGGAACAACTTAGAACTATCTAGACCAAAAAAGCGTAAAATGTGGCAATATCTCCATATCTGCGACAAATTGTTAGGGAAGTTTGAGGTTAAAGTTTTTGGTTCACCTATCTTTACTACACTATGGAAGGCTCGGACTCAAGTTAAGCACCTAATTATTAATGGTAGTGCCTTGGACAGATCTGCTCCCTATGTGATTGCTAATAGATCCATTTGGTGGAACATCACCTCAATTGGCAAATTCTTGGCCCTCTCACAAGGGTGCTCGGCTAGCATCTGGAACTCCCTTGAGGTGAAAACAATGGAAGACCGAAGACCTATTGTTTAATGGCACTATGGGCTCTTAGGATAAGCTGAGATCTAAGTATGGATTACCAGAATCTCACAAGAAAACATACTCTATACTCTGTAATGGTGTGGGGGACTAGTTCCCTGGAAAGTTGATAAAAAATACAGACCCTACAGCTAGAGTCAAGTGGCAGAATGGCTCTAAACTGACTCTTGTTTTAGTAAACAAAATTTATAATATGTTGATTGGCTCAGGAGAGGTAAATAGCTGGCTTAACTCTGTCTGGCAATTATCCTAGCCTGACACTAAATGGTCCAAAAAATTTAATCACTTGTGGCATAACAACTTTGAACCCAAGAAAACCTATTTTCATTGGCTCTTGATTTTGGAAAAGCTCGCTGATGGCCCAGTTTTGCACAAGTATGGATTGTCTATTGGTACTTGTGATTTTTGCTCTCTCCCAGAAACTTGTGAACATAACTTTTTTGAGTGCAACTATGCTCTTGCTCTGTGTTCCTTGTTTGTAGGTCAGCCTGTTAATTGGAATGATCCTAATGGTTTTTCTTGGCATGAGATTCTTGCTAGTTATGTGGAAGTCTTTGATGCTGAATTGAAAAAGTTTTGGCTTGCCTTGTCTAATGAAATTTTTTGGTTTCTATGAAAGAGGAGGAAAGAAGAGGTATTTCAGAGCAAAAGAAGGCACTTTACTGAGTTATAGTGAACTCACCTACTTGGCAATCATGTTGCAGGTCTCAGTTACGATGAAGATACCTAAAGATCATTTTATGATCCTGCTCAAAGAAGGAACGACATTAGTTTACAAATCAGAAGTGAAATCTGCTCATTTCTTCCCTCAAGGGAGAAATAACTTCAACAAGTACCTAGAAGGAAGAAAGATAGCTAAACCAGAGGTCAAAGAAAGTACCAGAGAAAAGATGAAGCCTACTGTTTTGTCTAGATTCAAGGAGGTTGAAGCAAGGATGCTATGGCCTCCTCTTGGAACTGAGGACAGTGTTCACACTGACTGTAATAGCAAAGCTATAAACTCCCAGCAATAAAAATGGCTTTACTTCGATGATTTTAGTATCTAGGAACTAAAGACTCGTTTATTTTTTTGCCTCAGTTTATGGTGATTAGCTTTGTAATGATCAGGAGAAGCAGCTCCACATAGTGTACTTCTGATTTTTGTAAACTAATTTCAATATAAAAAAAATGATATTTTTTGTTCCGCACGTTCTCACATCCAAAATAGATGAATACGCTACTGAAATTGGATGTTTTACAAATTATAAGATAATGCATGCGCATTCCATTTCCGAAATTCAAAGATCAACGAAAGGAGATACTTCTTTTGATGGGCCACTGTCTGCTAAGTAACTATAATTCTACATTGTGGAGAAATCAAAATCAGAACTGGTGAAGAGTTTACTGGAAAAGTATAAATGAACCCCTAGCAATGGGGTGAAGAGGATGAACTCCTTTATGATAGACAAATTTGTTTCCAACTTGCCAGGAGCATCCTTTGATTAGGATCTTTATGTTTGAATAATGGATGTTTTGTTGAAGAATAGGGAGTCGAGGAAGCAACCTCCTTTAGCTAGGGTTTGAACCTTTGACAAGAAGTTCCATAAATTCCCCCTTGCTGAATTTTGAGGCAAGAAGCTAATTTCTTGAGCTTTATATGAAAATTCACCCACAAAGGAATAGTTGGACAGGGAGAGGTGAAGAGGCAAAGGCAGAGGAAAAGAAAAAAGAGGTGGCAAGGCAGACCATTCTCTACTCAGCCAGTGATGATGAGGAGGTAGTTAACAAGTGGTATACATTGTGGATGATGTGACAGTAGGGCTTGACATGGACCTGAGGATGGGAAACACAAGCTAACATAAAAGGGAATTGTAGAATTTTTTATTTTTTCAAAGAACTCGCACATCAACATTTACAAGTGCAGACCTATGGAGGAAAGCAGATTTTTGAAATGAAAAGAACAAATTGCATATCATATTACGCAAGTAATTGGTAAAAAATTGAATGTATATTAACAATGAGCAAATGCTCAATAAATAGGATTACAAAGAATTGCAAGAGGGCAAGTTTCTTTAAGTTTCTAAAAAGAAACTGCCAATAAGATCGAGCAAGATCTTATTAAGATATTTACACTAAGTTTACAATATTGAGCATTAATAATAAAATAATAAAGTATTATTCTAATACCCTCCCTTAATGCTCAATCTATCAACTACACCAATAGACCCCCTGAATTTTACAAACTTATCTGGACTGAGGGGTTTGGTGAAAATATATGTTGATTGCTCTGAGGTAGGAACATACAGCAACTGAATGGATCCATCTTCAACCAACTGCCGAATGTAGTGACAATGAAGTTCTATATGTTTGGTTCTTTCATGGAAGATTGGATTCTTGGCAAGTTTGAGAACTCCCTAATTGTCCGAAAACAAGGGAGTCGAACCTGCTTGAAATATTTGCATATCTCCAAGCATCCGGCGAAGCCAAACTGCCTCACAAGCTGCCTTAACAGCTCCTCTATACTCTACTTCTGTCGAAGAGACAGCCACTGCCTGCTGCTACTTACTAGTCCAGGTGACTGCACCAGATCCCAAACTGAACACATATCCAGAGGTTGATTTCCTGTCATCAACTGAGTCTGCCCAATCTGAATCTGTGAACCCACTGAGTCTAGGATCATCACTCCTAGTGTAAAGAAGTCCATAATCCGAGGTGCCTTTCACATAATGCAGGACACACTTCGCTGCTACCCAATGATCAGCCCTGGGGGCTGTCATGAAGCGTGAGATGTAGCTCACTGCAAAACTGAGGTCAGGTCTAGTGGCAGTGAGATAGATGAGACTGCCCACTAGTTGCTTGAATTGTGTTTCATCTACAAGAGGAGAATCCGACTTGGCTGACAATTTCAGACCAGTCTCCATAGGTGTGGAAGTAGGTTTGCAAAACTGCATTCGAAACCTGTCAAGCAATCTTCTGGCATACTTAAACTGAGAAAGGAAGATGCTGCTATCAGTCTGCCAAACCTCAACACCCAAACAATGATGAAGAAGTCCTAAATCTGTCATATAAAAAGTGTTGCACAAATCCTGTTTGATTTCTGAAATCAAATGTGTTGAATTCCCAGTAATGATCAAGTCATCCACATAGACAACAAGAAAGAGAATATCATTACCAGAGTGTTTGATATACATATTACTGTCTGAAGGACTACGTTGAAAGCCATGAGCAACCAAGTACTGATCAATTTTTATGTACCATGCTCGAGGAGCCTGTTTAAGTCCATGGAGTGCTTTCCGGAGTCTACACACTTGGGGTTCTGAACCGGCGACCTTGAAACCAGGAGGCTGCGTCATGTAGACTTCTTCCTGCAATTCACCATTGACGAAGGCACTCTTCACGTCCATCTGATGGACTTTCCAACCATACTGAGCTGCAATGGCGAGAAGAAGACGAATAGTACTCATCTTGGCAGTAGGAGCAAAAGTCTCCTCATAGTCAATGCCTTCACGCTGTGTGAATCCTCGAGCAACTAATCTAGCCTTATATTTATCTAAGGTACCATCTGCATTGTACTTGACCTTACATACCCATTTACAACTAATGGGTTTCTTCCCTGGAGGAAGATCTGAAAGAACCCAGGTGTGATTCTTCTGAAGACTTTGGAACTCAACATCCATTACTTGTTCCCACTCTGGAATCCCTTTGGCCTCTGCATATGTTTGAGGCTCATAGATAGTGTGGATGTTAGCCATAAGAGCAAAATTAACTGTGTTTTGCTGTTTGCCCTTATTTCTGGAAGCTCTACCCTCAATGAGCTCATCAGGACGAAGATCGCTGATGGTCTTAGCCCACCATTTAGGCCGAAGAGTAGATGTGCCAACATCAGGAGCACGAGGAATAACTGGAAGAGGAAGCGAATTAGGATCAGGAGGAGGAGGAAGATGAGCATCTTCCGGAGCGGAGGAAACTCAGGTAGTGCATCATCAAATACAGAATCTACATCATCCCTCCCATCAGGTGAACCGAATGGAAGACAGATACAAGTCAGAAGCCTTCAAAGGCTGATCCTCAAAATGCTGCTGAGACGAGGAAAGCTGAAATGGTCCTCGTTATTCATCAAAGACAACATCACGACTAAAGACAAGACGATCTGAATCTACATCAATCAGTCGGTAAGCCTTATGGTTGTCACTGTACCTTGTAAACATGAGCTTCTGACTCTTGGAATCCAACTTAGTGCGCTTGGCATCAGGAATCCACACATAAGCTAAAGAGCCAAAAACTTTCAAATGGCTGATCCTAGGTTTGCGACCAGACCATGCTTCCTCAGGAGTCTTATTTTTAACAGCATGAGTGGGTGACCTATTAAGAAGACAGACTGTTGTGAACACTGCTTCTACTCAATATTTCTTAGGAACGTTTCTATGTTCTATCATAGACCTAGCCATTTCTGTAATGGTGCAGTTACGACGTTCTACAACGTTGTTTTGCTGAGGGGTGTATAGTGTGGTTAACTGACATTTTATGCCATGTGTATCACAAAAAGTAGAGAAAGAAGAAGAACAAAACTCCCCCCCATTATCAGACCTAAGAGTAATAATAGAAGAACTAGACTCTTTTTCTACTAAGGCCTTAAATTTCTGAAATACAATAAACACATCTGATTTGTGCTTAAGGAAATACACCCACATTTTACGACTGAAATCATCAACGAAGAGCAAGAAATACCTACACCCAGTAACATAAGTAGTATTCATAGGACCACATACATCAACGTAGACCAGCTGCAGTACCTTAGAGGCTCGCCATGAGTCACCATCCTTGAACGGTGTCCGGTGCTGTTTCCCAGCCTGGTAAGCTTCACAAACGCGATGATTTTGAGTCTGAATATGAGGTAGACCATGTACTAAGTCTTCCCGAACAAGCTGTGCAAGATAATGAATGTTCAGGTGACCATATCGCTGATGCCAGAGACTGCTGATAGAAGAAGATTTAGCTGCGAAGGCATGTTCAAGAGAATCGCCTGTATCCACAAGTCTATATAGACCATGATCCTCAATGCCCACAGCTGCAGTAGTGCTAGAAGCACGATCAACAATCGAGCACTTATGTGTACTGAAAATGACATCCAACTGAGGAGAATGTCGTGTAATCTGACTGACAGAAAGGAGGTTATGTTCCATACCAGGAACATAGTACACATTGAGGAATATGAGATTCCTCCCTCCAGACTGTATCTGAACGTTGCCCTTGCCGACAACAGTGTACTCTTCACCACCTCCAAAAATAACTGAATCAGTGTAGGGGGAGAACTCAACAAACCAGTCACTCCTGTGAGTGAAATGACGAGAAGCACCATAATCAATGTACCAGGCAGAAGACTTCACATGATCTGCAGGTCTTTTAGCCATGAAGGCATAAAAGGCAAACTCTTTCTACTCTGTGTGCTCAGCAACATTGGCTTCAGGCTGAGACCCTCCCTGCTTTCGCTGCTCGGAAGCCAATCTGGTACAGCAATCTTTGATCATATGACCAAATTTGTGACAATAATTGCATTGCACCTTCTTTTTCTTGGAACCATCCTGAGACTGAGAAGAGCCCTTCTGCTGAAAGGACTGGGATGACTTGGATTTGCCTTTATCCTTGTGAAAGGATTTGGCAACAAAGGCATGTTCTGAGGAGGCTGAAGTAGCACCGCTACCAAACTGTTGTTTCCAACGATCCTGCTGCAGAAGTTTGGTGCATAACTCTAGAAATTTCAGATCAACATTAGTAGAAGTAATGTTGAGAGTCTCTATAAAGTGCTCATACGGTTTTGGTAGACTTTTCAGAGTAATGACTACCATATCCTCTTCCTCCATTTGCCGACCAATAGCTTCGAGCTGATCTCGAATGTCCGTAATCTTTGTAAGATGCTCCTGTAAGGACATGCGTTCATCCATCATAATGGAGAACAGCTGATTCTTCTGAAAAAAGGCTCGACTCTTGTCGGATGTCTCATGCAACTCCTTCAGATGCTTCCAGATTTCTGCAGTTGACTTGCCGGAAGCAATCTGAGGTAGCTAGTCATCTATAACAGAGAGCTTGAGAAGCATAACAGCTTCTCGATTGCGGTCATCAAACTTGTCCTAGTCAGCTCCAGGTGTTTGAGGACGGGACTCCGTGCCCAAAACAAGATTATCCAGGCGGCGATATTCAAAAATAGTCAGCATGCGCTGCTTCCAGGTGTTATAATTTTTCCCATTAAATCGTTGACTGCCTTCCAACATCAAGTTGGTCAATGACGCCATCTTGCACGTTTCCCAATGCACAGAAAACAAAAAAACTAAGGAGAGGCGCTAGCACGGAATTCAAAAAATTTGAATCCCAATGCAGAAACAAAGGCAGATGCAGGTACAAACTTTTTAAAATGAAGTACGACAGGCACGAATTTCAAGAAAAAAATTCCAACTGACCCAGAAAAATCCGAAGACAACCCAACAATCCTTGCAAAAAACCCAGAAAGAATCTACTATTGGAATTTGGATCCGTTGGCTCGAAAATCGAGGCACGAAAATTGAGGCACCCAAAAAAATTTTGACGACGACCCAGTTGAGATCTTGAAAAACCCACCACGAATCTGTGCTCAAAAAAAAAATTCGACTGAATCTGGAGGGTCAAAACCCTAGCCGAAAGTCAAAAAACGCGAGTTTGACCAAGTTGCAGGTTGCAGAAAAAAATGGCGGGTATGTACCACGCCGAAAAATGCCGAAAACCCTCACCAGACAGACGCAAACAGGAAGAATCTTGTTACACGGCATCAATACAGTCCTTAACAACCTCAAAAAATAGAAGATTTAAAAAAAATGAACTTTTGAAAACGAAAAAAATTTCGAAAATCTACAGCAAAACCAAGAGGCCCGAAAAATCTCATAAAAAAATTCACAAATTCTTTATTTAGGCTCTAATATTACGCAAGTAATTGGTAAAAAATTGAATGTATATTAACAATGAGCAAACGCTCAATAAATAGGATTACAAAGAATTACAAGAGGGCAAGTTTCTAAAAAGAAACTGCCAATAAGATCGAGCAAGATCTTATTAAGATATTTACACTAAGTTTACAATATTGAGCATTAATAATAAAATAATAAAGTAGTATTCTAATATATCATCCCTCACGCACCTAGGCCATAACAAACAAAATTTTCTAAGCCTAAATCATGCCTATGTTGTTGTGAGTTTGTTTACGGCATAAAACAGAATTTTATTTGATGAAATCGCAGCCATAAAAAGACACGTGTCGATGAATACTAGGAAAATTAGTTCTATTTGATAAAAATTGCAACCAGAAAGTAGAGTGCATCCCTAGTGAAGTTAAATTAAGGTCAATGCATCAAAGATCGAAATCATTTACATTGACTGTAGACACAGGCCTCAAAAATAAATTTATTTCCAAATTTGAAAATGGTTTTCTTACAGACAAACATACACTTATGTAAAGGGAAAAGAAGTCAGAAAATTTAAAAAGGATTTGCATGTACACATGCGCCCCAATGTGGAGGAAAAAACAAGTTCAAATCTCAAGTTCGAAGTACAATAAACAGCACACTTAGCAGAGGAAGGATGGTTTCGAAAGCTTTAAAAAATGTATTTCAATTGTGCCATGCACCCTTAAGAGGGATTATAGAACTTACGAAAATATATGCAGTCATAATCACATTTCAGCAGGGGCCAACTAGGATTTTATTAATATTTGTGATTTATATATAGAAAAAGACATCCATTTATCAAGTGTGAACTTTTCAAAAATAGAAAATCAAACTTTTAATAGTTGTCCAACCAGAGTGAAATAAAAGCAGCTTTAAGTTTGCAAACTCAACAGGTAAAAAGTGAGATATTTGTATGGATGACCAAGGGCGGAATTAGATGTTTTGTGATCTTCATACTTCGTCATAACAGCTGTGGCATTCATTATTTCAGCAGGATTAAGGACATTTCCAATGTTCTTGATTTCTCATGAATTACAGCAAGTGTTCAGACATACTAGCAGATATTCAAAACAAAGAATTCAGAGTTGTGAGTTTCAGTAAAAAGTTTGATGCGAAGTAAGGTTTGTAATCAATAGAACAATCTTTTGGCAAAAACCAGCAGAGGTGCAACTTCATTCTTGCATCAGCAGGGTCTTAAACGACCAACAATGGGTGAACATTCCAAGACTTCAGGGTACAATTTTGAGAACAGAATAGCACGAGTCCTTTGCATATTTCTATATGAGTTATAATTGACATAGTCATCCAGTCTTGTAACAAAAGTTAGCATACATAAGACAGTTTAGAAATTATTAATAGTCATTGGAGAGTACTATTCAGTGCAGGTAACTGTGGAAGCAATCCTCAATAATATTTCAATCATTACAAGAACAAACAATGAGAAGTTGTTATTCCTGCCATTCTTCATTCAGGCATTTCAATACAATAACTTGATTTCATTGAAGCATATTGCCAAAGAAGTTTTCTGTTGCAAGGTTCACAAAGTTGACAAGGGATAGATTTTGGAATTCACAGAGGAAGGTTTTCAGATTCAAGACATCAAAGTCAGATTGTCAAATTTTCAGAGGTTTGTTGAAGAATCCACCATGAGCAAAACAGAGACATGCCTCACCAAAATCATCAGAATTGTCTTTAGAGCCACTTGTACATTTTCACAATTTTTAGCCCATCCTATTTATGGCCAGATTTTTTTTTTTTTCTGGCATTACCATTTCCAAGAAGTAAAGCACATTCTAAAAAATCTATTTTTAGCTAAAGCTATTTATATTCTGCACTATTTTTATTTGTCTCCAGTTTTAGTTTAATGTAAATTAAAGGAATCATCTATTTTAGGATCTCTTATCATGCAAGAGATGATTGTTTCAATGTTAGTTTTTATTACTTTGTACCGAGAATGTAAATGAAGATTACCTAAGTCTAGTTTCAGAATTAGTAAATACAATTTTGTAATAAGGCTTGCATTGCATGCAAGTAATATGTTCTTAAGGTAGGAATTACAATTAGCTTATGGGTTTATTTCTCGTGTAAAATTTGTGTACTTTATAAATAACTGTCATTTGCACTTAGATTCCTAATAGTAAGTTATTGAGTTTTGAGTTAATTGTATTGTGAGTTGGGTAAGAAATAATAATTAATGCAAGCTTTGTATTGTAGATTTTATTAGAGGAAGTATTGTGGTTTTGAATGCAGTTCATGCTTAATTCATTATCCTTTGTATATGTGTTCATATCAAGTCAATCAAGGTTTTCTCACAATTTCCAGTATCTATGTAAAGAGGAAGGATGGACAGAGGTAAAGAGAAAGAGAGAAACGAGAGTTAAGGAGGAAGGGTCCTTTAATATGATTCTCCACTCACATGATAGGGGTGGAGTGAAAGTCTGTATGTGATTATTGACCTGTTAATGGGTCCTACACTATGGTGCCTTGTTGGTCAGGGGAGGTGGCTCCCTAGATGTAGTGCCACCTGGTTCGGGCCCGGTTAAATCTCGATATATTAATATAAATAAATAAACTTTACCAATCAAAACAAATAATAATCAGTTCCAACTATTTCCCAAATAGTTATGTTTTATTTGTACTTTAATTAATTTGCTCTAAAGTCACATTAATTAATTATTTAATATTACTTTAATAATTTTCATTTAAAGCAATAATATTAAATAGTTAATATAACTCCTTTTTACTAACTTTTCTCGTGGAAAAGGGACATTACAATCCCCCCTTCCTGACTTTACTTGTCCACAAGCAACTGCAACTGCAGGTGTTGTAGTATCTGATCTCCTTCCTAGGTAGCATCCTCTATTGGCAAATCTTTCCATCGAACCAAATATTCTCTGATAGTTCGGCTTCTAAGTTTCTACTCTCAAACTTACAAAATTTCACAAGGTTCCAACACCAACTTGCCTTTCATCTAACAGAGGAAGCTCTAAAGATACCGAAATGTGTTGTCCTAATGCCTTTTTAAGGCATGATACATGAAATATGTTGTGTATCTTATTGCCTTCAGGTAACTCCAACTCATATGCAACTTTCCCAACTCTTCATTTAATTTTGGAGGGCCTACAGTAACGTCATTTCAACTTTTCGGCGCCACTTCTTTCCAATGAAGACTGTTTGTAAGGTTGGAGGCGTAAGAAAACCATATCATTTGCATCAAAACTACGCTTAATCTTGCGTTTGTCTGCATACATCTTTTGTTGGTTTTCAACATGATGGAGATTATCCTTAAGTGACTTGAGGATATCTTGGCTTTCTTGTATCCAATCCTTGGCTTTCGGAACCCTACTATCACCAAATGCCATATCAACGAATGAAGGAGCATCATATCCACATAGAGCTTTGAATGGGGACATTCCTATCAACACATGAAAGGTAGAATTGTAGCAATGCTCTCCTAAATGCAGCCAGCACGTCCATGCCATTTGTTGTGCAACATAGTTGCACATATACCCCTCAACCCATTTGTTCACTATTTCAGTTTGAACATCGGTCTGGGGTTCGTGCTAGGAGTTAGTTCGATGCCAACCAGATGGAATAATTCCCGCCAAAATGCACTAAGAAATCTGCCATCACAACCACTAACAATATTCCTGGGCAGTCCATGAAGTCAAAACACTTTCTGAAAAATAAATATACCATTTGTGATGCTTTGTACTCTAATGGTATCATTAAGTATCATTTAAGAAATCCACTCATCAATCCTTCAAGAAATGATGATAAAGAGAAATCAACCAATCAGCGAGTTGGATTGAATCCTTTTAAGAGAATTGTTCAAGCTGGTTAACATTCATTAAGTATCAATTAAGCAATCCACTCATCAATCCTTCAAGAAATGATGATAATGAGAAATCATACCATCAGCAAGTTGGGTTGCCGTTGAATTCTTTTAAGAGGATCAATCATCATTTGAGCAATTGGATAATTGGATGCAAATCAAAGAGAAAGTTCATGAAAGGAGATGATCAGCCATTACAATATTTAGTGAATTGATCAGTGAATCATAAAGGCTAAATATAACCAGCAATATTATACATATATATATATATAATTCTAGTACGTTGCTCAAGGAACATTTAATAAGATTATTCAGGATTATAAGAAGTATTTATTAACATTAATTATAGCAAATTTCCTTTAAGCAATCTATTTTGAATTTATAGTAATATCTTGCAAATAGGATGGACAACCAGCCTTTTGAGTTCACAAGAGTTGAAGTACCATCCATTCTTCATCAAGTACGCCATCCCAAGATGGATGGATTGGAGTTTCTACCATGCTCGTAGGCTGGGAGGCAAATGAGTGCTCCTAGGCTTGTTGAGGAAGACATTCTTCATAAGTCTTATCAAGTACGCTACCTTGAGATGGATCAATTGGATAACATGCCATGCTTGTGGGTTGGGAAGTGAATGAGGCTCCTAGGCTTGTTGAGGAAGGCAGTATTCATATGTCTTATCAAGCACACCACCCCAACATGAATGGATTGGAGGTCTTGTCATGCTTGTGGGCTAGGAGGCGAATGTGTGCTCTTGGGCTTGATCGAGGAGGACGGTCAACCTCCAAAATAGATTGAGGGATGGGAGGGACCTAAAATCCTCCCACGTTCATGGGCCAAGAGATGTTGAGGATCAAGAATCCAATCATGCCCCTACGCTTGAGGGTCTTCTCAAGTACACCACCCCGAGATGGATGGATAGGGAATCCACCCATGCTCTCACAATACAAGGACAACTATCCTTGAGATTATGATATGCAAATATTCCTAGTGAATTCCTAGTACAATTGACTATAGGAATTGTTGATGTGTTTTTTAGGACACCTCGAGCATAGAATAGAATACTCTCTTGAACAAAGAAACCTCATATGCTAAAGAATATGATCAAATAAGGCAATTCCAAGGTTTAAATTGCGAACAATCGACTTTAAATTCTAGATAGACTTAGTGTATTTGATGTGATAATGATGGTAATCACAAAGGGAATTGCGTTTATGAATCCTAGCTGGAATGTGGAATCTAATTGACTTGGAAAATAAAAGACAAAAGGAATAAAGGGATAGGAAATCTAAGCTAACACCTATGGATGTAAGAAAAGCGTTGACTCGATGAAACCATTTCAAGCTTTGTTTCGCCATGAGGAAACAACTACACAAAGATGGTGCAAACTCCCAAGGGTAAGTGAATGATTTTCATATCACTTATGCACACCAACACCATGAACAATGAGCACAAAGCAATTGAAATTAAGCTTTTATATAAGTTCAGTCTAACCATGCACTACAATTTGCAATCAACAAATTCCAAATGGTATGAACATGTAGGTTTCACCATTAATCAACAATAAGATCTTCCATTCAACTAATTCAGAAATCTAAACTTGAGAAGTAGAAACCATGCAATACATTGAGATAACACACAAGAATCCACCATAACTTCAATTCATATGTTCATTCCAACATAGGTTCGGCAACAATTTCTTCTCCTCCTACTCTACCTCTACTTGTTTCCTACTTATGAACTTCTAACTACCAACTATTAACCTTTACAAATGAAAAGGCAATGCCTTATATAGACATCCCAAATACGATACAAAGGCTAGGATTGATTTGAAATCAATGGCCGAGATTACATGATGAAACCCTAATTAGGGTTAGTTATAATTAACTCCCTTCAACCAATGAGAAATTTACAATGCTTTGAATACAAGTCCTTTTAGGTGAAGGACCAATGAGAAATGAGCTTAGGTACATTGAACAATATTTGATGAAGCGCCACATGTCACTTGCTCCTCCTTTGATGAGTTAGGTTCAATGTACTTGAACACCTTGTCGTGATTTCATTGGTTGAAGATGATTAGGCACCACCTCAACGTACTTCAAGCAATATCTCTTGATGCTTGGCATGGTTCCAACTACTTGATGTGATGATTCATATTCCCAAATTGCATCATCTTTGCTGGTCAACTCTCTAACTTTGATTAACTCTTCTAAAATTATCTAGCTTGATCTTCTTGCAATTTCATCTCCTAACTTGGGAACTTCGTCTTTGTGTTGCATTTCACCTTAATCCTTGCATTGATCCTTTCTTTAGACTTGAATTCTTTGCCTTGATGTAGGGGTATCTCCATGTTGCAATTGTTCCTTTCATGTGGCCTATCTTGATGTAGAGCCCTTCACTGTAAAGCTATCCCTATTGATATTTCCTTGTATTGACAAATCATCTTTGAGGTACTATCCATTTGGATCTTGGATTTCCCTTGGAAATCCAAATCCATTTCCATTACGTAACTTTGTCTTGATCATCCTCTCTTACGCCTCTTCATTCTTTAGCAAGTCTGATCATGTCGATCCTTGCATTTGCACTTTCATATGGTTGAGTCCTCTTCATCACCCCTTTGCATCTTTGAATATGCTTCATCTTACTTCTCTCATCATCCTTGAAGCCTCCCTTCCTTGCTTCCAACCTACAAAACAAACAAGGATGAAAAAACTTGTAAGAATGAACAATTTATACCTTCCAAGCCCCTTTTGAACCTGCTAAATGTTTCCTATAGGCACATTTGATGTGTATGTTCGTACTCATTGTTGTATGTAAGGGTGCATTCAAGACACCCAAGTGCACAAGACTCTTACGCACAAATCATGCTTGTTCATGCACAAGTAGGGCGCATTTGAAGTGTATGCTTGCACTAAATGTGTGATAACCCCCACGTTATCACCTAATGTAAATTTATGTAATAATATTAAAGGATATGGATCGAGTAAATAAGATTATTGTAAATACATGATTAAAACGATAATATAAGTATTATATTAAATAGAGGAAATATATTTATATAATAAAGGAAAGCATTATTTAATATGTAATATATTTAATATATACATATAATGAAAGAAGTGTTATGTTATTATTTTAAATATCTAACAAATGAAGTGTTGTTTACTACACATGTATATATATATTAAAAGGCAAACATTATTATTAAAAAGCAATATTAAAATGAAGCGTTATACACATGTATATACATCTTAAAAAAAGCAAACAAACAAATTAAATAAGCCCCCCCGAATCACCCCGCACAAAAAGGTGTGACGGTAATCGTAGCCTGGGCTGCGATTACCACCGCACCCCTTCATGCGGAAGGGGATCGTGGGGGGTCACAGCCCTTCGCGAGGCATTAAAGGGAAGCAGCCACAGCAATGAAGGGAGAAAGGGAGGCACGGGAAGTAGAGGAATAAAAAGGGAATTCTGCTGCAAGCCAACAGGTAAGGGGTAAATATACTAAGGAGGTAATGAATATAGGCAAGGTCGTAGTAATGTTAATTATTGTGTATTTAAAAGGGATACAAAAAATTAACATTATAATATAAGTAATTAATGGATATAAATAATGAATGTTATAATAAATGCATTAATCTATTAAATAGGTAATGAAGGGGTATAATTAATGTAGTTAATGTATATATAATATTCATGTTAATAAATGCTTTAATGAAAGGATTTCAACTATTAAGGAATATATGTCAATGCTTAGTTAAAATATATGTGAATATGGGTTAATGAATGTTTTAAGGAATATATGAAAAAAAATATACATGCTAAATCAGGAATATAAACATATGGAATGGGGAATAGGAAAATATTAAGGAAAGGCAAAAATATATTATCACATGATGGAAACTATAGGGAGGAAACTTCCTTAGTTTAAGGGAGGGATTATGCTAATCCTAGGGCAGTATATATTGATTATTGATATGCATATGTATGGCTTGGTTGATTGAGTTCAACCAAGAGGAGATGGATCTGGCCGGTCCACTCTGAGGACTTGGGTGATGGGATGCATCACCCAAGGTAAGGAATGAACACATGGTCTTCCTTGGATGGCTTGGGCGTAAGAAATTACATTCAAGACAAGAGTCGAATTCACCTTCAACTTCCTGGAGGGCTTGGAATCAAGATGGGTTCCAAGAAGGCGAGCTTCACGGCCGCCTAAGGACATACTTTGTATGGCATTCGTATCCTTTTTTAGATTAAAATTATGATTATGTTAATTACGTATATTTAAGTTCGATTGCAATTTAGATTACATATATATTTATATGTTTGTTGTATTCTAACAATCTGTTTTTGCAGGATAGTGATCCCCAACTAGTAGGGACATTACAAAATGTGAAAACCCTTAATAGGCCGACTTGCATTTATTGAATTTTCCTCATTTAATTTCTCTCTTGGGCACATATGAGACCCTTGTCTACACTGGCAGGTTTTAAGGATGTATTTGCACAAGTTGAGTGAGCAGATTTGAAACTACTTATTGCACAAAACTGAGCGCATTTTAGACATTTACTTGCACAATGTTGTGCGGATTTGAGATGGACACATGTATAAACATGAGGGCGCATTTGCAACTCCTATATGCACAAATATGATGAATGCAAATGAGATAGTCGTGTTCACAAAAGGTGTGCTTGAGCACATATGAGCTGTTTGGTTGCACATTGTGGGGTGGCTTTGCTACTAATGCTTGCACAACTTTGTGTTGAAGCCAACCTTGTGAAGAGCTTGGGCGGGATTTTGGATTATAAATGCACAAACATGAGTGCATTATAACCTTGGGTATACACAACTCAGGCGCATTTTCTAGTTGTGTATGCACTTTGTCTAGGGCAGGTTTGAGATATGAGTCTACACAATGCACATTGAGACCACCCTAAGGCAACACTTAGCCAAATTTTGAATGTGGATTTGCACCATGTGTGAGGTCGGATCTTGAGTGAAGACTTGTACAGGTTTAGCAAGTGGGCGGAGTTGGAGGGAGTATGTGCATAAGCATGAGCACATTGAAGACATAGACATGCACTAATGCAAGTGGAGACCACCAAAAGGTGTCACTTACATAATCACAATTTGCCTTATGAGGTTGGTTTTGGGGGGATTATTGCACAAACAATGCTTGGAGAGGACTTCATGTATATGCATGCACAACTTAGTGCAAGGGCACAAATGAAATATACACATGCACAAGCTAGGTCATATTTTGAGGGTCTTGGTGCACAAGATGTTGCAAGTTGCATGCATAAGCGCACAAAATCCTGACTTAGAATCTTTTTGCATCGCCCCTCCTCTTAAGCGCATATGAGATATCCTGTTGCACAAAATGTTGCAAGTACATGATGCAAGGGGATTGACTCCTAACTTAGTCAAATTTTCATACTAAAATTTTCATACTTTTTCCTCACCTAGGTCCTGCAAAAATACGGACTTGAAGTTCATGACCTTAAGGCATTGTGCTTGCAATTCCTAACGGAATTCCAAGCAAATTCACCACTTCTCACTCATCTATCCATTGGTAACAACATCTTGCATTCTAACAACTATGACCAAATTGACAACGTTAACAAGATTGACAACCTCTAGCAATTTTGACAACATTAACAACTTTGACAAGATTTTGCAACTTCACCTTCACTCCTCAGCTCAGACATTTGTTCACGAATTCTGGACTTGACCACACTAAAGACAAGAATTTAAAATCTTAAGACATACTAAAGGTTGCTCAACAACCCTAACCTAGATTGTCAAGACAATCCCTTCTCACAAACAAAGGTTAAAGACTATGATTATTGCCAAGCTAAGGATGATTGAACTAAAAACTCCTATGCTAACAAGCGAAAAGAGGGGTCCCCATTTGCAATGGGTGATGTGTGAAAACGTCACAACAAGAATATGTCTTAATCAAAATAGTAATAACATACATGTATTAAATTAGATAGTAATGATGAATATATATTGTTTTAAATGTTATACTTATTATGGATTCTAAATATTTAATGTCCTAACATGAATTTCTAGAGATTAATGGTGTGTACAGACAAATCCCAAAAAGGGACATTACAGCATGTCCCACCTAGAAAAGTTTATAATTATATAAATAATAAATAGTAAGTGCACATTGCTCAAATTAGGTTAGTTTTTGTTTACAAGGACCTTTCCCTTCTAATTTGAATAGTGGTTCTACTACACATTTGTTATGTTTTTTGTTGCACTTAAAGGTCAAAATTAAAACCCTAACAATTTTTGGCACCTCTATTACGGAATGACAACTAACAACTAATTATAATGCATTCTACATTGGATCACGAAGGAAAACAAATCATGATCATTCTCCTCGAAAAGCAGGTCCTCCTACAACTATACCAAACCTTGTTGAACATTTTTCAGCTTCAAAAAGCACCACTAGAAGTAATGGCTAATCTAGAGATTAATCACATCAACAACAATCGACCACCTCCACTATGAAAGGAAGCAAAGGTGCGGAAACACTTCCTAACACTAATCTAGTGGGGGAGATTGTGCAAATTTTCTTTACAAATCTTCTATTACAAAAACAGAAACACATTTACAAGTAGATAACAAACATGCATAAAGATAAACACAATGAACACAAGATATATCGTGGGGAAAGCCCTTTCGAGTGAAAAACCCCACACTCCAAAAGCACGGTACTTTGTATTCCAGTAATCATAATTCTTACAATACAATATCAGGACTTAGCTTCTTCAACAAGAGTCTACAACTACAACCCACAACTTGGATTAATTCCGGCAACATAACATTTCACTTGCAAACATTACATGACTACTACTCTCCAAGGCTACCTTTTATAGAGAAATACAACTCAAGAGAAAGCTTCTAGATGAAGCTACAAGATGGGGTCGTGCAAAGCATTTAGCCCTATTTTTTGGCCACCAAAAAGCATGCAAATGACACGTGTACACCTCCAAATGATTCCCCATTCAAACCTCCTAAGTTGGGCACCCAAAATTTACTATTTGGAGGTATGACAGATGCTCTTACACATCTTACAACCATCATAACTTACAACACTTACAGTCGTAAGAGAATCTGTCATAAATGACTAATTTTAGCTAGTTCTCTTACAGCTCATCATAACCCGACTTCGGCACCCACCTTCTCCATGTAAAAGGTATCTCCTGCCACTTGTCCAATATGTCATAGAATCTATCATAGGCTGACAGTTGTCAAGATCCTCAAAGTGGGAAGCCTGCCTCCACATGTGCAACATATGTGTCATACAGTCATTGCCAAGTAGGATGCCACCAAGCCTGTGGCTCCCACTAGATGACTAGATATTTGTAGGCTAATAATAAATAAGTAAATGCAAAATCAATGTTAGGATTTGCAGAGGTTGAGACACCTTACTCCCAACACACTATTGTCATATGGGTTTGTTGGCATTTGTAGAACACTGTTGTCATACGGGTTTGTAAGCATTTGTAGAATATCATAAGCTTCCTTGTGGATCAAGGACAAATTTTCCAAAGTTTTTTGGTAATGTGAAGCCATATCCAAATGAACATATTTCAATCTTCACTACTGCATGTGGAATTTTGAGTGCAGCAAATAAAGATGTTGTAGTCCACTTGCTTGTGGAAACATTACAAGGGGCAACAACTGATTGGTTCCACCATCTTGATGTTGGTGTGATTACTAGTTGGGAGTTGATGGGCAGGAATTTTCTTGCACACACCAAACCAACTAAAGATAGTCATAATTTATTTGCACAACTTCCAAATGTCAAGAAAAACAATAGCTAACCTGTGGGAGAGTTCAATGCAAGGTCCAACCATCTAGTTACTAGGGTCATTGTCACTCTAAATCCCAATTCTAAGATTTTTCTAAGCTATTTCATAGCTGTTCTACACTTGATACTACTTTCTTTCTCAAAAGAAGACATGTTACTAAACACAAGGATGTCCAAGAACATGTAATCGAGTTGGAGGATCACATGATCACCCTAAGCAAATTTCAAGGAGATTCAATCAAGCCAATAGTACAAAGATCAGCTAATCCTTTATTGCAAAGAGTGATCAAGTGATAAGTCAAATATGAAGAAATGACTTCACCTAAACCTTCATCCACTTCAGTGATATCAACCTCCTCCAAGCAGTATTGGTAAGAAATTTTATTTCCACGAGTTCAATATTTTTCGTGATATATCAAAATCAGATGAAGAATAGTTTCTTGTTCTTGAAGATACTTCAGCTCTAAAGGCACTCGTCAAATAAAAATTCTATGTGGAGGCTGAACCTTGACAGTTGTTTGCATTTTGCAACACCTTGAGAGTAGGTCTTCAATGAAGCGCACAATGAATTTTCTCTTAAGGTTTCATTCATCCTCATCTTCAATAGATCCCATGTGTATCAATGCAAAAGCAAGTGTCAAACATTCAACAGTAATCAATTAACATATGCTAAAAAAGGTTGCTACACAGTATGATAATGTTTTAATTATGGTGGATTCAGCCAAAGACTTGATTGTTTTAGTGCATATACATTTGGAAAAGTTTATGCATCCAGTTATGATCAATGAAGGCATAGGTCTGACAAGTAAGAAATCCTTAATAAGTTTATGGTAGAAAGCATTGAAGCAACATGTGAAGAGGACAAGAAAATGTTATGGAGACAATATGAAGTGACTATCATTCCTAAGGGTGTGTAATTATAGAAGGACTTTGCAAGATATTCAAAAGGATAAAAAATATTTGCAACAAATGTGGTTGAATTTCAACGAGATAGAAGACTATTTTAAATTGCAAGGCATTGATGGACTCTTATCAGGATTTTTTTGTGTATTGAAACACTAAATCTCCCTAAATCTTTCATCACAACAAATCTTTTGTGGAGTCTACAAGGATGTGCTACCTGTTGTGACGTTTTCACACATCGCCCCATTGCAAATGGGGACCCATGTTTTTTTTTTGCTTTTTAGGGTTTGTTCTTTAGTTTTTTAGGGTTTTGTTAGTTTGCCTTTGCATTTTGAGTGCTGTCGGGGAGATCAATAGGATAGCAAGTCCTGCTTGAGTGAGGTCCTGATCCTGAAATTTGGCTAAGTCTGGAATGTCCTGATCCTGAATTTGACTAAGTCTGGAAACTGAAAAAACCTCCAAAAACTAGATTTTGCAATATAACTCCTGGAGGTCTGAAACCACTCTCAAACATCCTGAAAGTATATATGGAATATAACTTTCTTTCTTATACTTAAATGCTATATTCCATAAAATTTATCCTGATAGAGAGTTCGAAAAGTCAAATTTCGCTTCTGTCCTTCTCTAAGGGTCCAGAGCGAAAAGCGCTCCTGTCCCTCTCCAAGGGTCCAAGGCGAATCGCTCATGTCCCTCACCAAGGGTCCAGAGCGAAAAAGCTTAGTGGAGTCATTCCTGACCTTGTTTGGACAAATTGAGACATCAAAGGCATGGTGAAGGACGAAATGAGCATGATAGAGCATCCAGACTTGATCAAAAACGATGAAATGATGAAGTTTTTGCCTAGAAGGTCAAATTCGCTCCTGTCCCTCACTGAAGGACCAGAGCGATTTTCTTTATATGCACAATTTTAGACCTTTTTTGGACATTAACTTTTATTCATAGCATTAAGTAAGATGATATCTTCCTTAGCCAAGACTTCTTTTTTTGAAAATTGTAACGATTTGGCCTAGAGAGCAAATTTCGCTCCTGTCCCTCAGTGAAGGACCGGAGCTTAAAGTCTGACATTGCTTTGTCCTCACAGGATTTTAACGACTTGATGATTTGAAGAAGTCCAAAGAGATGCATTTTACCAAATGAATATAACTTGAAGTGCCGTTGTGAAGAAAAATGAACCAAAATGCAAAAATCGCTCCTGTCCCTCAGTCAGGGACCAGGGCGAAGTCTATTGTAGCTCCCGTCCCTCTCCGAGGGACCAGAGCGAAATTCTTCATAGGGTATGCACTGGGCAAAGATCAAGCAAGTTTTATGTTCGAAGGCAAGAAAGGAGGTGAATTGAACCCGTTGAAGATAAATTGAAGATTATAAAACGTCAACAAGGGACCCAAATGCCCAAGTTCGCTCCTGTCCCTCAGTCAGGGACCAGAGCGATTTTTACTTTTGACAAATTTCTTGCCAAGTTACAATGATTTCCAAGCCAAAGATGAATAAGATGGGGCGCAACAAGACCATTGAAGATAATTTTTGAAGATGGCAAAGTGTAGTTGAGCTTGAAAGTACAAATTCGCTCCTGTCCCTCACCAAGGGACCAGGGCGAAATTTTGATTATCTTGCCTTCCACTTAAGTTCAGGACCACTTCAAGTCAAGGTGAAGGGTGGCAAAGGCGTTTCGATGCATCTCAATCAAGCACAAAGTTACAAGGACCGCCAAAATGAAGGATTTGCACTTAAATACCTAAGTTCGCTCCTGTCCCTCAGGTAGGGACCAGAGCGAAATTTCCATAAAGGCCTAGATTTTGAAAGTTGATCACGTTTCAAGTGTCCAAGGGGATCAAAAAGACTTTATTTTACACGATGAAAACAATGGCAAATTAATGGAAGCAAGGACAAGTCCAAGACATTCAAGTTCGCTTCTGTCCCTCTCCAAGGGACCAGAGCGATATTTATCATAGTGGTAAGATCTCTCAAAAAATCACGTTAAGAAAAGATCATGCGAGGTGGTAAAGGGTCTAAGGTGTCTTAAGGGGATGATATACAAAGGTTTCAAACGTCGAGAGATCATCAAATCGAACAAAGAGGCTATATCGCTCCTGTCCCTCTCCAAGGGACCAGGGCGATTTGCATAGGATCCTTCATTTTCCTTCGAATGCATGTCAAAGCAAGTTCACATAAGATCAAGGACGTCCTTTAAGAGGCAATGAACAAGAAACAAAGATCAAAAGTTTGCCAATTTGAGCCAGGACATAAGGATCGCTCCTGTCCCTCTCCAAGGGACCAGGGCGATGATCCTTCAAACATCCATACGCCTTGTGGAAGTCAAGTAGGACAAGCGTGGAATGAAAGAATAACATTGTTACAAAGGTCAAGGAGAAAACACTAGGATCGCTCATGTCCCTCTCCAAGGGACCAGGGCGATAATGGTCATAAAAGGCATTTGTTCACATAAGCAAGACACTCAAGCTCGAAGGACCCAACGAAAGTGGCAAATTCAACGTGGAGATGAGGACTTTGAACGTTAAAATTGCAAGAATCAAGACCAAGATGATGGATCGCTCCTGTCCCTCAGTCAGGGACCAGGGCGATGAGGTTTGTATTTTTTTTTCATCTTCCCATTTTGGCTCCAAAACCAACAATTGAATTTATTTTAAATGCTAAATTCGATAGGTTTTGAAAATTTAATTAAGTGGCATTTAAAAAATAACGCATAACATTTATTAATTAATTTTGCCTATTAAAAATCAAAAAAAAAATTAATTATAAAGGCATAAAGTTAATTAATTATAAAATCAAGTTGAGCGCTGGGGTTTATTTTGTCAACGTCGGCCATTATTATTTATTTAAAATCGTTTTAATTGCCTCATTTTATCAAAGTTGGCCTAGAGGTAATTGTGAGAGGTCAGCGCTTATAAAAGGAGGTGTTTATTTCATTTTTAAATCATTATTCAAGCATCCTCTTTCATATGCGATTTGAAGTATACAAAGGAAGTGCGAAATTATCATTCAAGAGGAGGAGCGAATTTCAATGGGAAGGTGCAAGCATTATCAAAGGAGTTCGAGTTTCAAGTTAGGCGAACTTGCCAAGGACATTGAAGAACACATCAAAGATATCCCCAAGGGTAGCGAATTAATAAAGAGGACGTTCATTATCCTTCAAGATCAAGTCAAAGGCTTCAAATTTTGATTTTTGCTTGGGCAAATTCCTTTGTTTTGCATTTTAGAGTTAAGCTCTCAAGTAAGGTATGGCAAGATCCCTTGTTTTAATTTCGAATTTTGATCGTCATAGCTTAAATTTTGAATTTTTGAAATTTTGAATTTCAATAAGCTCAATCGTTTTTTAGGAAATAATAACTCAAGGACTTATTATGAAGTTTCCTAAATTTAATCTCTAATCTAGTTATTCATTGCAAAATCATGTTGCTAATTTTGAAATGTTGTGTAGGCATCAAATGGAGATCTCATCAAGAAAAATCAAGCCGAATCAAGGACGATCTTCGTCGGGACGATCAAGCCAGGACAGGGGCGACCTCTTTCAATCCAGCGTTCCAAGGCGAGGTACATCATCATCTTGCAAATCAAGGACAAAAGGAGTTAGGACAAGAGTTAATTAAAGATAGCCTCTCAACGACATCAAATTGAATATCTAGCAAGCTACAAGTGTCAAATGAGGTGGCATCCTAGTCATCACTCCTCCAGTCAGTGTGGTCCACCTCAGCATGTCCAAATTCAATGTACTTAACTCATGGAAGGTGGCACAAACTCCGATGTACCTACCCCGGCTATCCATTGGTCGATTTTTCTAGAAGGGACATGTGTCCAAGCAATACAATTTTATCATTGGTCAAGCATTAAATGTTATGTAATGGTTGTAACAAACCCTAATTAGGGTTTTCATTGTTGAATCTTGGCCATTGATCTTGAATTGATCTAAGCCATCAAATTGTATTGTGGGCACTATATAAGCCCAGGCATTTCATTTGTAAAGGCTAATTAGCAATTAGAGAGAGTTGTAAATAATAGAAAGCAATTAGTAGATAGAGAGTAGTTAGAAATTGATAGAATAGTAATTAGAGTAGAATAGGAGGACAAGGCAAGAAATTGTTGCCATTGATTGTAAACAAACTCCATTTTCATTGAAGTAATGGTGAAGTGTGTCGTTTCTTGCAATTTGCATGGTTTCTTGTTGAGTCTTCAATCCTAGATGGTAGATGATTAGATGAATGGAGGAAATGTGATTGATTAATGGTGGAAATTCGTATATCCATACTACTAGCAGTTTGTTGATTGCAGACTTGCCTTGTGTAGTCAACTGGAATCATTCAGCTTAAGCTCAATTTCAATTTGTCGCTTCTTCATTGATATGCATCAACTTGATGGTGTCTATGCCTGCGTTGATGATTTGAACCTCATAAAGCTTCCCTTAGAAGATCGCACTAGCCTTGTGGAGATGGTCCATTGATGTCAAAACAAGACCTAGTTAGAGTTTCATCAAAAATCAAATCATTGCTCCTACATTCTTAGTATTAGGATTAGATCTTCTCTTCGCCCTTATCCTTTTTCCATTTTTTCAAATCTAAGTTAGTCAGAGCCTGTGTTCCAGCAAAGCAGATCGGAAGTTCAATCACCAAATGTAAGTCCCCTTGTGATTCCAGCAAATCACATCATACCATAAAGAGCTTATCCACACGTAGAGACCCTACCAAAAGAACATTGGAGTCATCCTAACTGATCCTTCATGCGAATCTTCAGCAGTTAGAGACTTTATTCAAGAGAGGATAAGATGCCTTTGGGTATTTTATTCTGTGTATGATCGTGTACAAAATACACGTCAACACTACCATCACTAGATTCTCTGCTTACATGGAGAAATTCTTGGTTTTCCTAACTTGTAAAATGGTTTTTGTATAACCCATTTTGTTTCCCTTACCTCCTACTTGTAAAAAACATGATTTTGTTTTCTAAGTTAAATCATATTGTGTTTCTTAATTCATGGCATAATTGTTATGCAGTATTGTGTTTCCCCTTTAAGTAATGTGTTGTATTTTCCATTTGGGTGATCTTCTATTAGGCATTTTAAATATAGTCTGGCTTTGTACAAAAACTAATAAAGCACCAGTCTGCAAGCTATAAATCAAAGACTTTGTAGTTCTTCGCTACAAGTATACACCATGGTCCCCAAACCTAGTCAACAACATGCGAGATTTTTCATATGCCAAAAATCAAGTTCAATTCCACCTTTCATCAAGTTGAAAGTCTTGTTTGTCCTATGTTGTTCTTTTTCATCTTTCTTTCATATCTTTGTAGGGTTAATAAACAAAGCTTTCAGCATCATTGAAATGCGTCTGAAAGACTTGAATGAGTTTCAAACAATGAAGAGGTTTGTCTATGAAAACTCGTCAAGCCAAAGTGATTGTTTTTTAAGACAAAGGACAAAAGTTGGATTCATAGAAATGAAAATTTATCCAAATATATGAAGATGAACAGTCAAGTGCACCAACTATTGGAGAAGACAAGTTCAAGTGATGATAAAAACATGAATATTCAGCAGCAGGGCATGCACCCTACAAAGGGCATAGAAACTTTTGGATAAGAATAAAATCATGTGAAACAACAATTAACCATATGCCTATGTGAGGATCAAACAAGATTTTCATGTCAAAGTTGCAGCCAACTTACATGTCATGCAGAATAAAAGGGAAATGACAAGAGTTTTTATTTTAAAAAATTCATGCATCAACACATACCAGTGTGCACTGATGGAGGAGATCGCTGATTTTCCAAATCCAAAAAAATTGCACCTGATTGTCCTGCATGCAGGCAAGGCATAAAAAAAAATCGAAGTCCAAATCATGATGCTATCACATGCCTATCAAGGGCATAAATTGACTTCTGTTTGCAAAAATAGCAGTCATACAGAGACACGGGAGTTGATACTTGCTAAAATTATAAACATGCACTTAAGCGCACGCCCGATGAAGTTAAATTGAAGTAAAAACATCAAAAATTAAAATTGTTTACACAGCCACACACCTCTATAAACAAAATTTTATTTACAAATTAGAACATAGGTTTCTTGTATACAAACAAGACATAAAAGAATTTTGTTTGCAAAAATCGGGATCATACAGAGACACATGGGTGAATAGAGGGAAAAAAGCAACTTTTATTTGCTAATAATTATGACCATGGACTTAAGTGTGTGCCCAGTGAAGTTAGAATGACCTTAAAGCATCAAAAATCAAAATCATTTACATAGGCACATGCCTCTATAAACAATTTGACAATGGGTTTCTTATAGACAAACACATGCCTATGTAAAGCACACACTTAGCAAAGGAAGGATGGTTTTGCAAGCTCTAAAGCATGTGTTCAAGTGTCGTGGCATGCACCCTTAAAAGGTCTGAGGGACTATAGATTTTCAGAAAACATATACTGTCATAGGCATATTTCAGTAGGACCAACTAGGATTTTAGACGATAAAAATCAAGCCTACAAATACACAACAGCATACTCTGTAAGAGGTTGAGTAGGGTTTTATTAATAGTTATGGTTTATATATTGAAAAAGTGTAATGTCCCCTTTTAGAATAACTTGTGAATTTGGGACAACTGTCTTGCAAAGTCAATTGCAAGAGACTTCTTTCCTTTAAGTCTCAATTATTACTATGAATTTGATCTATGATAACACTTAGAATTATGCATTTGATATAATAGTATATATACAATAATAAGATTATGCAAGGAACAATATATATATAGATTATATGTTGATCACTGCTATCTCTGATTGAACAATTACCTATATGCCAGATGATCTAATCTATATATCTGCACTTAGTACAATTCACACTGATGAGATTATCTCTGCTATACCTGACACGTCTGATATTAATTATGCAAGATGATCTTGATATTCAATCTGATGTTAGCCTCGTCTGATTTAACAATGGAAAATATGCTATATATGTCTTTCTATCGCCTAGAGCGATGAATTGCTATTTCTGATTTAACACTTGAGTATATGCAATGTACATATGATACTAATATCACTAGTAGCGATATGTTGCTGTTTCAGATGTGTAGTTATATTAATGCACCAAGAGAATGATGCTGTTTCTGATGTATACGATTTGCACTTGCAACAATGACGCTGTCTCTAATACTCTCTTTTGATCTATGCAACCGAAATACGCCAAAGGTTTATGCTTAAATGAGCAGATCCAATAAAGGATAAATAAGAGATAAACATACACCATGATGCCTAATGAAGTGATATCGATTGCCTCTTTATATCTTACCATAGGATGGGTTGTCTCCAAGAGACATGTCTGCTGTCTTCCTTAGTACCAGTTTGTTATACCAATTAGTCACTTTGTAATCGTAGTTATGAATTCTTCATAACTCCATCAATAGAATAGCTCTCTTGGTTACTACATGCCTTTTTACAAATTACACAGTAGTATTATAGTCACAGCCATAATCTCGATGACTCTCCATCATAACATCAACTCTATACTTAGTGTGCCCTTTAATTAGTTTATCATTGATAATCTTTCTTAGTATGTGATTGCTGATGATGGACTTATCATCGTTTGTAATTATATCCTTTTATCTTCCCTTGCTCATCTCTATATTCTAATGATTGTGTATTGATAGTGATGATCGATATTGAATCTTAACATATTTTGACAGCTATTAGCTGATGTGTAAGCTACGTCAGAATGTTCGGGGCTTAGTTATTATTATAATCGCTGTTTCTCCATCAATGACTGGTCAATATCCTTGGTAGCGATACTTGATAGTATCGGGTATTGAATGTAGTGTCCATCTTGCATATAACTTGACAGGGCTCCTTCTGTGTACTGTTGATGTGTTTTTTAAGCACATGCGAACACAGAATAAAATACCAAGGTATCTTATCCTCTCTTGAACAAAGTTTCCTCAAATGCTGAAGATTTCGCCTAAGGATCAATCGAGGCAACTCCAAGGTTCTTCTATGTAGGGTCTCTACGTGTGGATAAGCTCTTATGGTGTGATGTGATTATGCTGGAATCACAAGGGGACTTACATTTGATTGCCTGAGCGTCTAATCTGCTGGAACTTGAGTCCTATCTACTGGCTGGAAGATAAAGAAATATCAAAAGATACAGGGTTTGGAGAATCTAATCTAAGGCCTAGAATGCAAGAAGATGGATGAACAACTAGATGGAGTCCTACTGGGCTGGGTCTCACCATCAGATTGAACAATTCGACACCAACTCAGTGCAATCTTTTAAGGGAATTTTGAAGATGTTCAAATTGTTACACCATCAGACACTGATCACCATTCAAGTTAATGCATAAACAATAGACGTGTAACGACTCGAGATTAAGCTTATTTCATGCCAGTTGGCCACGCAGGGTGCCCTTACAATCAGCAAGAGGCTAGTGGTTTGGACTGGGCAGATTCCATGCGAGTGCATTCAGTAACTTCCTTCATTCAATCTAATTAACCATCATCTAAAATGAAGATTCAACAAGAGACCATGCATACTGCAAAGAAACGACACATTTCACCATAACTTCAATGAAAATGGAATTCATTTACAATCAAGGCAACAATTTCTTGCCTTCTCTTCCTATTCTATTCTAATTGCTATTCTATTCACTATTCTAGCTACTAACTCTTAGCTATCAACCAACTATTAACTATTGACTAATCTCTAACTATTAACCTTTACAAATGAAGAGCCAGAGCTTTATATAGAGAGCTCTTTACAATTCAATGGCTCTGATTGATTTACAATCAACGGCTAGGATTACAAGATGGAAACCCTAATTAGGGTTTGTTACAACAAACTCCTTTAGCCAATGAGAAAATTACATTCAATATTTGAGAACCAATAGGAAGCAAGGGTAGGTGCCTCAAAGTTTGAGTCATCACTGGTGAGTCAGGTACATTGAATCTGGACATGCTGATGTGGACCTATCTGATTGGAGGAACAGTGACTGGGATGCCACCTTATCTCACACTTGCCTAGTCAATGAACGTTGTATTGCTCGATATTCAATGTGATGAAAAGCTAACTTTGATTAACTCTTCTGAAACCATCAGCTTCTTCAACGTACCCTTGCACTAGCCTTGGTTGATCCTCCTTTGTCCTTGATGTACTTGATGAGTGGCGCACCCTTCCTTGGCACTCTTGCGTTTGATGAAACCCCTTCATGGTCAAGTCACTCCTCCTCTGGTAGCTCATATAGCCTTGAAATGTTTATAAGATCTTTCTTCTTGACATCCTCTGGTTTCTCCATGTGGAAGAATGAAGATCTTGAGGATAGCTTGCAACTCCTTGAACACTTGAAGTCTTCCAACACTTTAGAAGCACCTTGAGTCCTCCTCCATGCATTTGAGGTGTCTTAAATGATGATGGAACTTGAATAGGTCGCTGTTGTTTGTTCTTCCTTCTAGCCCGATCTTGTTGATCTGCAAAACAAACAAAAGATGATTAAGAATACATGACATATTCATTCTAACATAGCATTTCTTACCTTAAATCATCAACAAGAAGGCATTAGGATGAAATTCGTTCTGGACCCCTTGGAAGGACAGGCCCTATAATGAAATTCGCTCTGGACCCTCTGCAAGGTACAGGAGCGAATTTAGCAATTTCACTTAATTCCCTAATCATAACTCATTCTTCAAGGCATTAGACTTCATAATTGTGCTCCTTCTAGGTATAGACAAGTCGCTTGCTCCCAAAAATTGCTTAGCAATGGGATCATTCAAGGGCCTAGGCAAAACAAAAGACCTCCTAGGAATTTCGCTCTGGACCCTTTGGAAGGGTCAAGAGCGAAATTTGCATTTTAGCTCAAATTCTATCATCTCATTGCCTCAAAACACTTTTCAAAGGCAAGATGACATCCTAGCTAAGGCTCCAAGGCACAAAATTAGTCCAAATTTGAAGCAAAGGGAGGATTCTATGAAAATTCGCTTTGGACCCTTTGGAAGGGTCAGGAGCGAATTTTGTCTTTTACCCTCAAATCCATCATTGCCTTCACTTCCATTCAGTTCTTAAGGCAAGTATATATCCATCCCCCCTCAACCATGTCCTAGGAACAAAACTTTGTTTTGAACAAGGAGGAAATATGTGTTTTAGGAGAATTCGCTCTAGACCCTTTGGAAGGGTCAGGAGCGAAATTCTTCCTAGGCCCAATTTCTTCATCCATTCATCCTTTCTTTGCCTTGAATTTAACCTATCACACCTCCTCCCATCACCATCAAGTCAATTCGCTATCAAAACAAGGCTCCCTTAGTGCACTAGGTGAAATTGAGAGTGTCTTTCTAGGAATTTCGCTGTGGACCCTTTGGAAGGGTCAGGAGCTTAGAAAGAATTTCACTTTGGACCCTTTGGAAGGGTCAGGAGCTTAGAAAGAATTTTGCTCTGGACCCTTTGAAAGGGTCAGGAGCGAAATTTACAATTTGCTTGATTTTCCTTCACAAAACTCCATTTCTCATCCTTTAATCATCAAAAACAAGTCTTTTGCCTTCAAAAAATGCTTGGGAATGAGTTAGTTCGTAGGTTTGAGCAAGCTATAATGTTTTATGGAGAAATTCGCTCTGGACCCTTTGGAAGGGTTAGGAGCGAAATTGCTCTTTTTAGCTCAATTCTCATCCTTTTGCACTTAGCTTTGCTTTAGACTTGATCTTTGATCCTTTTCTCTGCCATGCATGACCACCATTCAATGTCCCTAGTGAAGAAACAAGCCATTTGGAGGATTTCGCTCTGGACCCTTTGGAAGGGTCAGGAGCTTAAAAATAATTTCGCTCTGGACCCTTTGGAAGGGTCAAGAGCTTAAAAAAAATTTCGCTCTGGACCCTATGGAAGGGTCGGGAGCTTAAAAAAGTTTTTGCTCTAGACCCTTTGGAAGGGCTAGGAGCGAAATTTGCAATTATGTTCAAATCCTTAACTTTTCATCACTTCACTTTGTTTCACACATCAATACTCTCTCAACTACGCCATAGGGATAAGGTTTATGAGGCAAATTAGGACCAAGAAGGGAGATATAAGGAAATTCGCTATGGACCCTTTGGAAGGGTCAGGAGCGAATTTGAGGAATTAGTCTTAAATACCTTCCAAACACTCTATCTTCACCCTCATTCGCATTTTTCTCACCTCAAGATATGCTAACAAATCACCTTAAGGAGATGCCTAGCTCAAAACGTTGGATCAAAAGTGCATCTTAACCATTTCGCCTAGGTACCTTTGGAAGGACGGGACCTATCTAGGAATTTCGCTCTGGACCCTTTGGAAGGGTCAAGAGCGAAACTTTGCTTTTTTGCATAAATTCCTCACTTTTCCTCATTTCACTTGGTTGCAACTCATTTCCAAAGGCATAGATAGATCATTTTTCATTCAATCAAGGCGTGGAATCAAGGATTTTAACCCATGTTAGAAGCAGGAGAGGTTTTTAGAGAAATTTGCTCTGGACCCTTTGGAAGGGTCAGGAGCGAAATTCATGTTTTAGGTTCAATTTCCTCATCCCATCTCGTTCCAACTTGTTCAATAGGCAAAAAAATAGGTCATTCCTCACTCAGTCAAGGCGTAGGAGTAAGCTTTGAGGTCTAGACTGGGAGCAAAAGAGGATTCAAAGGAAATTCGCTCCTGTCCTTTTGGAAGGGTCGGGAGCGAATTTGGCAATTGTGCTCAAATTCTTCATCACTTTCATGACTAAATGTCCTAGGTCTTAAAGGCAAGGCCACCCTTGGATTTTCACTTAGACTCATGGCAAGGTACAAAGATCCCTCTATTCCCAATCAAGTCTTAACAAGCTCCCAGGTCTAACCAAGAGGAAACTTTCAATAGAAACCCTGACCTGGACCACCTACTGACCAATTTGAACCTAAGCAAACCATTCTATCCTAATGAGCCCTCTGGTGACCCTTCAATGCAAAGACTAATAGCCAAGAACCTAAAAGACTAAACCAAGAAGACTAACCCTAAAAAGCAAAAAGTAGGGGTCCCCATTTGCAATGGGGCGATGTGTGAATACGTCACAACATGTACCTCCACTTTATGCTGATACCATGCTTACTATGTGATCACCATAGACCCTTCTCAATTCAATCTATCCGCTATTACTTATTAGTAAACGTATGGTGTTTCGACGTTGATAACTAATCCCTTTGTGTTGCTTATCCTGTGGCAACTGGGAGTAGGTCCTTATGTTATACATGATCCAAGCAAGGAGTAATACTTTCATGTAACTTCATGTATGATTGGTAGTGCTACTATTGAATATATTGTCGTCTTTGCCAATAGTCTTAGGTCTTGAATGGGGACATGACAAAAAGGCATTCATTTACCAACTTTTCAAAAATAGGAAATCAACTGTTAAATAGATGTTCGATCAGATTAAGATAAAAGCAGTTTTAATTATACAAATTCCAAAGGTAAATGTGAGATTTTTGCATGGAAAACCTAAGGGCAGAAGTAGAATATGTTTGTGATCTTCATACTTTGTCATAACAGCTGTGGAATTCAATTTTTCAGCAGGATTAAAGACTTTTCTGATATTCCCCATTTGTCATGAATAAAGCAAATTCAGACATACCAACAGATAATCAAAATTGAGATTTGTGAGTTCTTGCTAAAGGATTGATGCAGAGTAGGGATTGTAAACAGCAGAACAGTCTATTAGCAAGCAACAGCAGAGGTGCAACTTCATTCTTGAATCAGAAAAGTATTAGCAACCAACAAGAAGTGTGCATTACAAGTCATTAGGATAAAGTTTTGAGAACAGAACAGCAAGGGTCCTTTGCATATTCCTATTTTCTCACATAAGATGGTTGAGAATTTATTGATAGTCAAGTGTCATTCTGTTGTCCTCATTTTTGTTTTCAAAAATGAAGGACCATTACTTGAAATTTTTGTGAAAAAATGGGAAAAAAATTTACTCTATGGCACGCTTCCCGATGCAGAATTTCGACTAATCCTTGGATTGGCTTAATCCTCAGTCCATCCTCGAACTATGTTTCGAATTTCGTCGAATTCTGGGTTCGTTTGCTATGTCTTTCCTTCAATCGGGTTTTAAAATCCCGACTGCAGGTGGAGAATTTTCTTCAAACTACAAGTTTTAATGATATTCATTGTTTTGGTCTTTGTAGGGGAATTTTTGACTTAATACATGTGCACTTTTATTTAAAAGATGTTACTTGTAATTTGTTTTAAATTTCCCTTTTGTTGTTTTTATCTTTTTTATTGTTTTGGGTCTTGTTTAGTTAAAATAGGGATTTTTTGGCTAAATTACAAGTAAACTTGTAGTTCTCTCCAAAAACCCCTACTTTAATGGTTTTTACATGTAATAGGGATTTTAAACCCCTATTACATATGTGCAAGTAAGTTATAACTTATTGTAGGGGTTTTATTTCCCCTTTTACAAGTAATTAAAACTTGTATTCCTCTCTTAAAAACCCGATTTTGCCTTGCAAGTGCATTTTTGACAATTTTAAACTTGTCATTTGTCTAAAAATCCCGATTTTGGCTTGGTAAGTGAAAAAGTGAATTTTAAACTTGCTATTTGTCTTAAAAATCACGATTTTGCCTTGTAAGTGAAAAAGTGACAATTTAAAACTTGCACTTTAGTCCAAAAAACCCGATTTTGCTTATAAAGTGCATTTTTGACATTTTAAACTTGCTATTTGGTCAAAAAATCCCGATTTTGCCTAACATGTTGAAAAAGTGAAATTTTAAACTTGTTATATCCTCCAAAAAACCCGATTTTCATTGTTTCATGCATTTTAAACTTGCTATTTGTTCCAAACAACCCGAATTGCAAGGAAAAACGTTTTTTTTGAGGATTTTAGGCAAATTTTTGTGGAGATTTTTTGGGAGATAGAAGGCGTTTAGGATTCCTTCCTATTTCCATGCATTTTTAGACACCTTTCACGCCACATGGAGGTTAAGTTTGCTGGTTTTTAGGTTTATAACAGCAAACACGTTTTTGCCAAAAAACCACATTTTTCTTCATTAAAAATGCCATGAATCAGCAATCTTATGAATCATTTTGGCTTGGTATGCTAAGGCATTGAGGTTAGAAAGAGTCTTGGCCATTTTCCATGCCATTTCTCATGCATTTGCTGCCACGTTTTTCATTTTTGGGCATTTTTTCAAAAACGTGGCTAGGGTTTTGGAATACGGTTAATTTTTTTTTAAGAGATATTCTTCTTTATTTCAAAGATTAATCATCTTTTTGAAGAAGGCATTTCAGTTTGGAGCAAGGTAAGATTTCTTTTCTTCTTGTTTCATTTTTCTTGTCTTTTTTGTTTTCTTATTTTCTTCTTGTTTCATTTTTCTTGTTTTCAAATATGTTGGTTCTTCCCCAAAAATCAGATTTTGTGAGAGAGATTTTCCCCTTTGTAAAGCAATTTTAGAATTGCATTGTTCTTCCCCATTTTCTCTCTTTAATTGTATTCGGGATTTTAAATCCCGATTACAAGTTGGATGAAAATAATTGTTCTTCCCTTACGGATAAAAGATTTAACCATCTTTCGTTTAAATTCCAAGTTTCAAAGATGAGAAATACCCATTCTTTCAAAATGGGGTTTTTAGAACCGGATTACATGTTGAAAGTTCTTCCCATTTTCTTGAAGATGATCTTCCCAAAATCTTTTCATATTCATTCTCATCATCCGTACATACCATTTCATCCACTCATTTCACACCTTCATTCATTTTCCCCATTAAAAGTCTACCTACGGCCAGCCATCCAGAACCCGAAATTGGTCCAAAAAAAACACTTGTAAATGAGTTCTAAAGGTCCAATTACAAGTTCAAACTTGTAGTTATCCATTACACATGTGAAGTTGCATGTTTGTTCCCCACAATTGCAAGTTAATGCTCTTGTTTTCCCCACACATGTAATGCAACTTCCAAAACCCGAAATTCACTTGTGAGCCCATTTTTGCATCAATTTCTCTCTTCCCTTGTCAGTCCAGTTTACACACACGATCTACCAAATCAATGGATTAAGGCATGGACCTTATTTTGCAAGCAAATTTCAAGAATGAAGGATGATAGAAAGAAGAAATACAACAACAATTCATGGTTGAGAGCATAAAATGCTTTCAAGACAAAGATGGTCATGACATGAAAAGAGGAAGGCAGCCCGTTCCCTCTTGAAAAGCTAGTACTACCCCAAGCAAGAAGACAAGGATGCAAGTTCCCGTTCCGATTCAAGATGTCTTTACCAATCCAGAATACTTCAAGTTCTAGCATCCTGAAGTGACATGAAGATCATCACAGACAAAGGATGATGCAGTTAGAGTCGTGTCTTTAGACACATAGAATAGTTTTAGTTATGCATTTGTAATTTTGTTTTGACAAGTTACATGTAAAAGTATTTTTTGTAAAATGCAAGTTACACATTACTTGCACTTTTGTAATTACATGTAAGGCAACTACAAGTTGTGTTCGATTAGGACTGTAGTTGGAGTAAGTCTTAGTTAGTTATTGAAGTCTTAGTTAGTTATTGAATAAGTCTTGGTGGTTGAGAGAATCTCTCAAGTTAGTTAGGATCCTCCCACCTTTTTCTCAAGGCTCCTCTTCTATAAATACTTGAGGGGTCTATTGTAATTTTTATCTTTTGGAAAGCAAGCAAAAACTCAGCCAAATTTACAGCAAGAAGTCTTTAAGCTTATGTATGTGGATTGAAAGTTTTTTTAAGAATAATAAATAAGGATTACTCAAGTTTTGAGTCTTTGAGCTACATGTTTGAGTTTGAATCTTTTATTTCTTCTATCCCAAGTGTTTCTAAAAGAGCTTAATCCAATCTGATTTGAAGTCTTTGAGCTGCAAGTAGAGAAGATTAATTAAAATAGGAAACTCTCTTGAAGGAGCAGCAAGTCTTTGAGCTTGCGTCTATTCTTGAGGAAAAATTACTGTATAATAAGAAATAGCAGCAAGTCTTTGAGCTTGCATTAGTTCTTGTCTTTGTGTTGAAAGAATAGATTATTTCAATCTGTGAGCTATTATCTTTTATTCATTGTAAAATTTAGTATAGCAAAGGGTAGATAGGACTTCCAATAGTCAAGTCTTTGAGCTTGATATTGTTGTCCCGTCCCGAAGGAAGTGACGGAAGTCTGCGCTTTCAAGAAACTTCATTTCCTTTCTCTTATTTCACTTGAAAGTGGTTACTGTTGTTATTCAATAGCTATCATTTTCTGTGAAGAGAAAAGGATATTGTCTTTCTTGAAAAAAAAAGAAAGATTGCTGTCCCATCCTATTTTATTTTCCAAGTTGTAGTTAGATAGCGGGAGCCTTCCCTTAATTAGGAGAGTTTTTACTCGTGCTGTGGTTGAAACCACAATTTTGTATATTTCCCCAAGTGTACAAAATTTTCAACCAACACATTCAATGTAGGGAAGTCTGGAAATGATCCTCAATAATATTTCAATCATTACAAGAACAAAAACATTGATAAATTGTTATTCCCTATATTCATCATTCACATATTTCAATACAATAACTTGATTTTCATCAAAGGATATTGCCAAAGAAATTTGGTGTTGCCAAGTTCGCAAATTTGACAATGGATAGATGGTAGAATTCACACAGAGGTTTTCAGATTCAAGACATCAAAATTGAATTGTCAAAATTTCAGAGTTTCATTGGAGGATCCATCATGAGCAAAACAAAGAAAAGCTTCATCAAAATTGTTTCCAAAGCCGCTTGTGGTATTTTTAGGCATCACCTTTTTAATAAGAAGAGCACATTCTGAGAAGTCTATTTTAGCTAGAACTATTTATAGCCAACGCTATTTAGTTGTATCTAGTTTTAGCCTAACTTGCTTTTTGAGAAGTTGTCTATTTTTAGAAGTCTATTTTTAGATCTCCTATCATGCAAGAGATGAAAGTTCTAATGTTAGTTTGTAGTAATTTGTACTGGGAGTCTAATTGAAGATTGCTTGAGTTCAATTTTAGAATTGGTGGATAATCTTGTAATAAAGCTTGCATTATATGCAAACAGTCTATTCTTAGGGTAGAAGTTGCAATTAGCTTTTGGATTTATTTATCATGTAGAGTTTTACAAACCTTATAACTAAATGCCATTTGCACTTGTTGCTAAAATTGGTGTTCACTATGTAAATGCCTTTTGAGTTGACTGTCTTATGAATTTGGATGAAATTGTATTTGCAGATTTTATTTAAAAAGGTATTGTGGCCTAGTATGTAGTTTGACATGCTTAATTCATAATCCTTTGTGTTTGTATTCATGTCAATCCAATCGAGTTTTACTTGTACCTTTTTGTCTCTACATTTACTTAAAAGTTGTAAGTGTTCATAAATTGTGTTAGATCATTTTCTATAGTATGTAATCATAAAACAGAGAATCTCCAATCTAATGTAGAAGAAGTGTTCAATTTCCTTTGCCCCGAGTAACTCCAAAAAAATAGACATTTAGTTTTGTCTAGCATGTGCACGAACCACCCAAAAAACATTCTATAGATTGTAAATAGCAAGTACATATTGTTCAAATTATGTTAGTTTTTGTTTACAAAGGAGCTTCTCCTCTAATTCAAAGAACGGTTCTACCATACATCTCTTTCAATTTGTGCCACACTAAAAGGTGTGAATTAAAATGCTAACATGTATAATCTCTTTCATATGTTTTATGAATGAAATTTATCATATTTTATATAGTGTATTTTGGCACACAAGGATCAGCTAGCTAATAATATAACCTTTTGATAGTTGCCTCGGGCTGAGTTGAGCATCCAACCTTCTAAAACCCATTGGAACACTCAAGGGGCATGGTCCCAAATAAAACCCCACTTATTTATCAAAGAAACACATGGATTATTATCATGAAAATACAAGAGTTTTATAAAAACTACCTTATAACAATTAAAGGCGTGTTTATTCAAGAAATTAAAAACAAATAAATTTGTTCCTATTACTACAAAAAGAAAAATATATAAAAAACAATTGTGCACAAGATGACTGATTATTTTATGCTTTAATAGCATACAAAGTGACACAAACAAATCAATTGCAAAACAGTGGACAGATGTGTGTAACCTCACCGGCATGCTTTTACAGGTATTAATTTCAAAAGCTTGGATACTCCCTCAATAAGGACAGCTCTTGCTTTTAAGACCTCATGAGCAATAGGAACCATATATGGAATTGGGTAATACTTTGCACGTTGTTTTATTCTTTCCAATATCATTGGACGAAGCCTTTTCCATTCTCCCTTAGATTTGTAATCTACCTTTGACTTATAAGACCTTACATACATAAGGCAGTTATGAGCCTTGCCTTGAAGGTACGACCATTTGTTTTTAAATTGTAAAGCAGCTGCAATCTGCAATAAAAGACACTACATTATCAAAAACTATTATATTGCAAAATAGTTCACAATATAGGAGTTACAATATAATAGCCAAGGTAAGTGAATGCTTAAATAAAACGGAAACATAGGCAAACTAGTAATGTGGAAACATAGGCAAGGTACGTGAATGCTTAAATAAAATGCCTCAAATATACAATTATCTGCATGTAAGATGTGGAACCATTGTCAAAGTACATGAGCTATATAATATAAAGTCTAATTAAATGTTGTCTCATGGAAGGAAATGATTGAAGGATATGCAGAGAGTGGATCAAATACTAAATCTTTGGTGACTTTTAAACTAAATAACTGGCACATGCAAAACTAGATTCCACGACCATTTTCATGGAATGTCACCATTGTAGGATATGCTTGAAATGTGTACATTGAAAAGACCTTAAAACTTCTAAACTAATAAAATATATAGAAAACTCAAATTCCTCAACCTTCACCAGCATCCTCTCGCGCTATGGAAAATAAATAAACAAAAAAGAAACATGTCTTAATACATTTTCTTGACAGTTATGATGCGGATGAGAACTTGTGTTCCAGAAGTTCAACAATCTCATGCTTCCCAGAAATCAAGGCCAGTCTATTAAAAGTGGTTGGTAATATTGACTTCAGATAAATGGTTGCTAGAAACAACAAAACCAATATTCGCTTAAGAGGAAATACAGATTTTAGTGAAGAAAATTATATATTCATGTCAAAATTTAACACAAATGCCATGTCCCAGTGACTAGAAATCAATTGAAGCCCTAAATGAGGCAAAAGGGCTATAAAAACACCATTTATGATTATTGACATAAGTGAACTAGACAGGGTAGGCAGATCACTGGAAACTAATGCTCCATGCAAAAGTGTATTAATTGTGAGTATCAGAAAGGAAAGTTAAGCTTGCAGTAAATGGACATTAATTGTACAATAAACAACAAGCTACAGCTCATTCTTCACAATTCATTTGAGTGTAGCCCATATAAATTTTGTATTAGTAGCCACACACCCTACGGGGATGTTACACATTGGAGAGCTTGAGAATAGCACTCCTTGAGTTTATGTGAATATAGGTTTGATGGAATCAATGCGACCCACTGGCAAAAGGCCACATAGCCCCAAGAAATATAAAACTACACTGGTTAGAAAACAGGAGTTACAGGACCATGGTAAACAATGAAACAAAATTAAATACATAGGCTTTAATGAATTTCAGAAAGAGCTCATACAATATATAAAAATTGTTAATTTTAAAAGTGAAATAAAAAATAAGAATAGAAAAAAATCAAAATGATTTTTTAAGAAATTTTGTTTTCAACAGAGCATACCTGATTGTTTTCTTCCTCGATAATAATATATGTATATAGCTAGAAACATCAAATACAATATATATAATAAATTTGACAAAAATTACTTGTAGTAGCATTAATATTTGTATTATATGGATAACATTTACGCTAAATGGTCTTCAGTTAACATACTTAGAGAAAAACAGTCTAAGCATATACAATGTTGTATGGTTTGTCCATGTTTAATATAGATAAGTAATAAGAAGCTCGTTGCTTAACAACATTGACAATGGAATTGTTTACTGACAATGTAAATATTCTATGCATTTGGAATCTAGAAAACAAGAACACTATTGGTGAAATGTCATCTTTGTATTGTACATATGTAATTTTTGCGTGCTCTAGAAAGATTTGTTGAAGGAGATCCACGTGTAAGCAACAATCAATGTTGCCATCTTGCCTATACACTGTGCAACTTAGATTGTAACGATGGGAAAGCTGGGTGGCTCTTTTGTAACATGTGCAGTGACCTGAACCTTTTTCAACAAGTTTGTCAAACACAACAAGGTATAACCACTTTATTATCTTATTGCATGGCAACATAAAGTAAGGCTTCAATCAGTAAAGGGAACACAACAAACCATACAACTTCCTCATATCATATGGCATCGGCAAATGACAAAGAATCATAGGTTTCTGATTACATTGTATGCCCACAATCTCCACTCATTTGACAATGTTTCCACATCGTATGGCCTTCACTGTTTCTGCTCATATGGCAAAGTTTCATTTATACGGTATGGTTGTTTCACTTATACGGTATGGTTATTTCACTCTCAGCATTCATCATCCCCTCATAGAACGTAGGGCTCCATTGTCGAGGGCATTCAACCAACATATAGCAGAATGTACAGCTCCATTGTCAAGGGTATTTAACCAATGTATGGCAATCTTTACACCATCGACAAGTGAAGTACAGCAACGATTCTTGAGTGTGTGGTGACCTTACATCATATGGTTTTCCCTACACACTGTACGGCAGCATCAATTCGCTTGGCAAGCAACGTGCATCAACAGACAAACCTCCAACATATGCCAGCTGGTTCTTTTTTTCAACACACAGTTTCCTCCACTCATCATTACATACCATACAGCCTAGTCAAGGCGTACGTCCATGACACTCATCAAATGGGCGGACAAGGAAAATTCTCACAATACAGCCTAGGCATCAATTCCTTGTCCAAGGAACATAATCCCACACAAGTGTGGTACAGCATCATTCAACATTCCATTTCTGCATTGTATGGCTTGGTGGCATTGTCAAGCAACTACAGTCCTCCATCACACAGCAACACTCACACATGGTAAAACAACATTCATAAGTGGTCGATCACATCGAACATCATCTTGGGGAGAGCATACAACAAGCAATTCAATTCTTGGTTGACATCATATGTTGGCTAAACACTCCAAAATATATATTTTCTAGCTCCATCGTCATTTCTTTTAGCTTCTTAAAAATTCACGAAAATGATGTGTGCCATGAAGATCTATGTGATTCTGAAGGTCATAACCCACACCCTCAAACCCCCACAAGACGCTGCCCCTTGACTCCACTAAGGGCGTTGCACCATCCAGCTGCTGCACTCATTTGATTTGCCAAGCAGACTATAAGTCTAAGTTTGCAAGGTACACTTCCAATTCCATGTACAAGTCTTCGTCTACAATCATCCCTAATATTGCTTGATGTTTACTTGTCATTTGGAAGATGACTTTTTCTTTTGAGGGGGATGATGTAGTCAGCATACAATGTCTATTATTATGTTTTGATAATATTGGAATTGTCAGTATTAATTGTTTGTCACCTTTGAGTAGTTATAAGCATCGATTGATAGTTGTGTTCCTCTTGGCAATCATCGAGTCCTTTAAATAGATTGTGTTTTGTCAAGGGAATAGTATGATCTAGTCGATTCAACTCTAATCCTTGGCTGACCATCTCTAACCTCCTAAAATAATTTCATGTGCAAATAAAGATATATTTGACTCTTCATTGTCATCTCTATTATTAATTCATGTATTTATTTTATTAGATAAAGCAATAAGCAGGCGCCAACTATGAAGACAGTCAATACATGCTTATTTGGCACTTTGAGGTCTAACCTACAGCACATAACCTAGTTGCATCATCCAACCGTACCACTCCAATAAGGTCTATGCGAGTTGAAAAATGTAATTTCAATTTGATTTTGGTTTTAGAGCAATTTCTAGCTCTTAATCATTGCAAAAATAAATAAAATCAAACTTTGAGGGCTTCCAAACTTATGTTTCAATCTGATCTGAGCAGGATTTGTACAAGCCATTGAATTTATCAAAATTTGGTTCAGATTTGGCTTATGAAAATTTTAGTGTTTGATCAATTATTTTCAATTTATAGTTTCATTGTTTCAATTTGCTTCTTTTTTCAAAAAGATCAAAAAATACAAAAAAAAGTACAAAACCATGTGAAGGGGACACTATAGTGGTATCAAAGCCTAGACTCTACCATACTGTGGGTTAAGTTAATAGTGGATGCATTCTAGTCAAAGAACCTTGAAGTCTACTAGGAAGATAGAGATGAAAGGATTTTTGTTGCCCAACTCAATATCTTAATTCAAAGACAGCAACAAATGCACCAACTATTGACACAAATGTTGCAAACAATGCAAAACATGAATGCTACCATCCAAGTACATATCAGAATTTGCAAAGTAATCGAGTACATTCATTTGCATTATGGGGAAATTTATACATGAGCATGACTGCAACCGTATGCTTTATCTAGCACTTACGGTTTTAACAAATCACTAACAAACTATGCAAATATGCTAAGTTTATAAACAAATAATAACAAACATAAAATAAACACGAAATAGGACAAACTATACGGATAATGATGAAATATCCAACATTACCCCCTTATTACATCATTCCTTTAAGGTACTAATAAGAAAATCCTGAAAAGTATCAAACTTCACACGTGCAAGAGGCTTAGTGAGGATATCGGCATGTTGTTTCTGAGTTGAGCAGTATTGATACAGGAGCATCCAGAGGTGTACGACAATCCTACATCTCCCAAAAAAATATTGTTATTTTTATTTTCTATAATGTTTAGGTGGTTAAAAATAAATGCAAGCATATATAGGTCTCCATGTACCTAGGAAAGTGCCCAAGGAGACATAGGGGGTGAAAATTATTTAACATTTGTGGCCTATGTTCAATGGCAACTGTAATTTTCAAGAAAAGACACCTTTTTCTATCATTTATAATGCTAAAATCATAAAAATACCCTTTTGGACATGGGAACAAGGGAAAGAGTCATGCACTCATATTTAGTTTTACCAAATGGTTATATAAAAATGGGAAAAGACACCTTTTTAGGCACCCACTTGGAAAAATTGAAAAGACACCTTTAAGGAGCCCTCCTAGGGAAGTTGAAAGGTCATCTATTGGCTATGTGTTGCTTTTATTGATAGGCATGTGTTGTGTTCATCAAGAGGGGAAGTGGGATTTCCAAGAGGCACAAGGATGCTATAAAAGGGAGGCTTGGGCTAGAGATTATTCATTAAGAGTTGAATTCTTCTCTTCAAAGATAAAGAGGAGTAGTAGCTAAGGGGTGTAGAAGAGTATCTTGTAGCTCCAGCTTACATAGTTGTGATGCCTGAGTGGCTAATTTTTTGTAATTGAAGAATTTGTATTTCATTTTATTGAAATAGAAGGCAAGTTATTTCTTACAATTTTCTAAGTTATTCTCTTTGATATGCTATGTATGAATATTGGGTAGAGTAACCCTTCATCTAGTATGCATTTGGGTGTGTATTGGGGGTTCCCGTCATCAGTGGTATCAAAGCAGGAGTTCCGAGCATGCAGACACAGCGCCAAATGTGAAGTAGTCTAGCACAAAGATAAGGTTGAGGCTAAGTAGAATGTGCACATAGTTCCTCCACTAAGAGAGAGTGGGTAGAGGAAGTGAGATGTATATGATTATGACGTTGTTGGGAAAAAGTATGTAAGTATATGAATAAGGGTAGGTGTTTGATTGTGACACATTTCAACAGTCACCTAGCAATGTGAGAATGGGTATGGTATAACAGACACACTTATATGAACCCATGATTCTATGTACAGCAATGTGTGCATTGTTTCAAAAAATGTCTAAGCTAATTTTAAAAAACAACTACATAGTAGATAAAATTGTAGAACTCGTGTAAAAATCCCAATTTCCAAAACTTAGCCCATATAAACAGAGCCCAAGTTTCTAATTGACCAAGTTATTTCAAAATGGTGTAACTTATATAAAATACCTGCTACGTGATAGATTGTTTTTTTAATATTGTGTAAAAGTCCCAATTGCCCAAAAATCCATAAAAACCCTGCTCAATGTTATGATATGATGGACGTGCTAATATACCTGGGTCCACAAACAGCCTGGGGTTTATTTATTACAAGTAGCCAATCACTGGATATAAAATCAAATGCGTCAGTATTTATGATCCTTAACTAAAATTGGATGGTCACAGATCAATCAAATCACACAAGGCCTGATTCGCACTATACTCCACAAATTTTTGCAAGAAGAAATTCATTTTAACGAGGATTTTATTCTTCAATTTATTTGTATTCCTACAGAAATTCATTGCGAAAATTTCACAAATTCTAGCAAAAGGAGCCATTTGAATGTGATTTTGTTGTTAAGAGCAATATGTAGTCACACTAACATTCATCAGAACATAAACCCATCCAACCCTAGTTTGCACTATACCTCAAAAATGTTTGTGAGAAAACATTCATTTGAATATCAATTTTAATCTTAACGCTGCCTGTAAACCAACAATTCAATTTTCAAAAAAGTACGCAAATTCAACTATAGTTTGCGCTAGAGGCACAGTTGAATGTGAGAAAACATTCATTCGAACAAGGATGTCAATCTCTAATACACTGTACTCAGAAAAAAAATTCGCTGAAAACACAAAAAAATCTACCCTTATTTTTTCTATTTGTTCGCACTAAACACTCAGGTTTTTGCCAAATATATTCATAAAAATGGGAATTTTGATGTTAAAGAGTATTCAGTCATAGTGATAAACAATTCATTGAACCCTTACAACCATATCCAGAGTGATGCTGGACCAACACTACACTAGCTGCAAGCACGAGACCTTATCAACCTCTGATATAGCAGATTGAAGGATTAACAACATATGCACCAAGGACATAGAATAACTTTTATCAACTAAGACGAGTCCCCTTACTGTTTCATACTGCATTTGCAATCCGAATCCACACATGTATGATCTTCTATTTTGTTCATCAAAAATTGTCTCCCTCATGCTATTGCAACCCAACGCAGAGTGGGCAACACACTTCTCCGAAAGGTCCCGTCGAGATGGAAGGGAACATACCCAACATATGTCTCCATAATTTTTGAGTGTCACAGAAATGCAAATAAAAGCATGTTCACTGGACAGCATATAAAATTTGTCTATATCATATGCACATTTTAAAAATGTGATTATTAAATCTTTTAACATTCATAAAAATAAATAAATGATAGGATTTACTATTTAAAACAAGAACTCAAAGAGTCGACTAGAGCGAGAGAGAAATATAAAAAATAATGTTTTAAAATTTTATCCATAATTCAATTAAAATTAAAAATTTATTACAAAATTTATATAATATGTTGATTGAGTTATCATGTCAATATATACATTGGAATATTTGTAAATGGATATATAGAATAAACTTATTTATAAATTTAATCTTTCAATTGTTAAAAAAAAAATTATAAAATTACAAATTGTTACTTCCTAATTATTCATTTTTAAATAATTAAAATAGATGTTAAAATTGACTATAATTATTTTTGAACCACAATTCTTAATAAAGATGAAAATTAGTCCAAGGGGTTGAGCTTAATTGGTTAAAACAATGGGTTCTCACATCCAATCAAACATAATAATAATAATAATCGGCTTCGCCCTATTACCTACCAAAAAAAAAAAAAAGATGAAAATTAAAAAATAATAAATTAATAAAATCAATATTAACAAATTATAAAATATTATAAAATTGAACTATACTCCAAACAGAACATTTTAAAAATATACAAAATAAAATTTGAATTTAAAATTATTAGTAAAACTAAATTTTAAAAAGTAAAAAAATGAAATACAATCTATTAAAAAATTTAAAATAAATATTTTTAAAAAGAATATAATAAAAAATCAAATATTTATATTGGTTAATTTCTTTTTAAAATATAATAATTATTAAATATAATTTAATTATTAGTAAAAAATTATGAAAATAAAAAAATTTATTATAAATTTAACTATAATACAAATGGAATAGAGGTGGCTTCATTTTATAGATGAAGTATGTTTTGGTTATTAATGAGAGTTAAATGCATTTATGTAAGGTATGGAATTACCGAGTCCCACATGGAGCAATTGGAACGTAAACCAAGATAATGGCAAGAACAAATAATTGAAGTAAATGTCTAAAGTTTGGAAACTTATTATTATTTTTAAATAAAAGCAAATAAATATAATTTTTACACTACTGTTACTCCTATTAGCCAATAAGAAAACAGACAAATAATTTTATTTAAATCATTTAAATATACATAAATATAAAAACTATAGAATGACACTCAAATTTTTAAAACTCTGGAAAATGATTGGGCAGTTAAAAAGGGAAAATGCATCGAACGGATGCATATGTATCCTGCCTGTTGGTAGGAACAAACAATTAAAACAAATATAAAGAACATATTGTATTTAATTAATTGATGAGACATTGAAATCTTATTTGCAAGATAGATATACATGCAAGAAATTGAATGTAATAAAACCTACAACTTAACAATAGAACCTAATAAAATATTAATTTCAAATGAATAATTAATCAAACTTAACTGATTAATCACTATGCTCTATGTTTTTTTCTTATCATTATTATAATTGTATTATAAATTTGATTATAATAATTAATCAATCTTAATTCATGATTCAATCATATCAAATACAAAATTAAATATTATATCATTTCATTTATAACGTGATTGTATTTTTTTATTAATATTACTTGATTGAATCTTACAATGACTCTAAAAATTCATCCAACATGAGAGTAGATTTTAGAAAGCTAAATACTCTAAACCTTAAAGTAGATAAGCTTGATGATGATGGTTTTAAGATTTAGCATTATAGTTCAATTTAATGTTCAATTTGGTTCAAGGTTAGTGTTTAATTTATGTTAAGGTTTTATAAGCGCAAGAGTGCAATTTGTGTTCGGATTTAGAGTGAGGGTTCAATTTGGTTTAGTATTAAGGTTCAATTTTGTTTGGTGTTAAGCTCAACAATTAATGTGGTTTAAGATTTATGATGGATTAGATTCTATTAGTTTAAAAATATGTAATGATGACATATTAATCACAAATGAAATCGTTTAATAAGACACTAATTAAGGTTGTCATTTAATTTAAAAAATCATTAAAATTGGGTTAGTATAGGGTTCAATTCAAGGTTTAGAGTTACGGTTCAATTGGGTTAAGTGTTAAGGTTAGGGTTCAATTTGGTTTGATGTGTAATTTGGTTTAGAGTTAAGGTTAGCATTCAATCTGGTTTAAAGTTTAATTTGTTTTTCAAGGTCAATTATTTCTATATTTTCAATACGATTCTCCATCACCTAAAGATTTGGGTTTAATTTGATTTAGGGTTTGAGCTAAATTTGGTATAGGTTAAGTTTTAATTTGATTTTGAATAGAATTTGGCTTAGGGTTCCATTCAGTTTAATGTTAGGGTTCAATTTGGGATAGGATTAAGGTTCAAAGTGGTTTTGTGTTAAGATTCAATTTGATCTGATTAGGATTAGGGTTAGGGTTGGGGTTAATATTGATTTATTGTTTAGTTAGGTTTAGGGTTAAGATTCAATTTGATTTAGTGTTAGGTTTAAGGTAGATTTTGGTTCATGTTTAGGGTTAAAGTTTAATTAGGTTCAATATGTAATTAAGATAGGGTTAGAGTTCAATTGAGGATTAGGGTTACAATTAAATTTGGTTGAGGGTTAGGATCTTATTTGGTTTAGTGTTAGAGTTAAGTATCGATTTATTTTAGGATTTGGACTCAATTAGGTTTAGGGTAATATTTCAAGGGACCTCTTGGTTTATTTTTTTTCTTTTTTATGGATTATAATGTGATTTGAAACATTAATTCAAAAAATTATCGCCTAATTAAATTCGAAAGAATTTAATAATAACTAGCTTACCTATATTTTTAGATATCTAAGTAAAGTACACCAAGAGATATAAAGTTTCAAAATATGAAATACTTATATATTCAATGATAAAGTATGAGGTTCAATTAAATTCAATGATAGATGATGTTTTTAATTTAATTTTGGTTAAATTTGAATTAATGATAATTAAAATGAGATAAAATCAATATCATACTTTTTAGAGGTATAATAACAACATTTGTAAAATATTATGCAAATTAAAAATTTTGGAATCATTTATCAAAATGATATTTTAAAAAGGAGAAAAAATTCACTTGACTTATCATTCACAGAGTAGTAATAAATATTAAACATCTGTACTATATTATAATCATTGAATTTAGTCATAGATACAATGTGTAAATAGGTTTTCAAAATTTGTATCAAGTTTTACTTTGTTAACCATTTATGCACTAGTAATATCTCTTCATTTTCAATATCATGAAGAAGATCCTGAACTTTGATTCTTATGTTGGACTTCACAGCATATAATGTAGGTATCCCATAGTGAGCATGTAACAACCTGAATGATGGCATGAGTTGATGAATTGTGAATCTAATTGAAAAATTAAACTTAAGAGTGACAAGCAACCATTTTTCAAGTGGTCCTATGTGAAAACTAATTCATGATTGTCCCTTAAGAAATCTCATGAACTTCATACTAAGTTGTTCAGATAGGTTGTGTTTTTTTATTGTCACTATTAGCCTAATAGTGACCTTCCATATACATTGAGCAAGGTAAAAGTCTCGAAGCTCGTGGTATTGAGAAATTAGCCAGCCACGTAAATTTATAATCTCAATTTGTAGATTATAAAATTTTACTTATAAAATTTTACAGCTAACTTCATGTTCACCTTGGAACCATAGAGAAAGTTTAAGTATAAAACATAATTATCAAATTTTCTTTGATTATTCTTTGGTCCATTTTTGTCCATTCTATTGATCATTTTTTCTCTCAACCGGTTGCGGACACTTAATTCCTCTATACAAAGGATGGCATTAAGTGGAAGACGGTAGTGGTACTTTTTCAACCAATTGGATGCTCATGCATGTGCATTATGTGACATTTTTCTTACTTGCAATGAAATTATTTTTAGCTTTTAAATCAATATTGAATAGTAGAATATGAATATTTTAAACTTAAAGGCAATATATGTTAAGGTGGGGTAATTAGATAAATTTATAGAAATTTTCTTCATTTGAAGTAAATGTATGTTGTTAAATAGGAAATAAAGTAGAGCAACATATATCTAGCATTTCTCTTATCATAACAAAAAAAATGATGCAAGGTTGCATGATGTATATTTAGAAAATCTTACATATTTTGAAACTTTCTTCATTTGAAGTAAATATATGTAGTTAAATAGGAAATAGAATAGAACAACATATATGTAACATAACAAAAAAAATGATACTTTAATATTAAATTATTATTAAGATATTAATTAAATTGTATATATTAATCAATATCAAAGTATTATTGAGATATTACTATACTTTTGTATTTTTATATTTTTATATTTCTATTGAACTCTTCACCATGGAAAAAAAATCCATTAAGACTAATTATTGTTTTATATATATATATATATATATATATATATATATATATATATATATATATATATATATATATATATATATATATATATATATATATATATATATATATATATATATATATATAATGAGAATGTGTAGATAGTTTTGTAAAAATTACAAATGGAGAAGCAATACAAGGATTTTAGCAATTATAATCATGGTTGAAAATCACACATTTGTTAATGATAATTTATTTCATATTATTTGAAGAAGGATATATTGCATCAATTATATTCTAAATATTTTAATCTATTTTATTTGGCCTTTCGCTTTGCAATTTGTCTACCTTTTTTCCATTTTTTCATAATGATCAAATGTGAATGCTAACATTATTCAGAGACCTTCCAAAGACTTCACATGAGACACTACCACAAATGTTAATCTTGTTCTTTCTCGTGGTCTTATATCAATTATGACTTTTGATAGAGTCAACCCTTGAAATTTATGTATTGTTAGTGCCCTTGCCAATCTTAATGGTAATTGAAGTGTTTTGCCGCTTTGTAGTGTTGTTACTGGAATTTTATTTGGATGATGATTGTCAAATGGTATTCCCGAATATTGTCAAATTCAACCATGACATATTTTGGTGGTTCAGGTGGAGAACTTTCTGGTTTATAGATAATCTTTCGAATATATCCTAGAGCTCCATTTACAAGTCCTACTTGTATCCAAATATTTGAAGTCAACATCACTCTTGAATTCTCACTGATTAAAATCTCTAGATCAAGTTCATCATTAGAAAAATCTTATGTTTGATGTACGCTTCCTACTTTTGTTGCAAGACTCTGTGCAATAGGATGTTTCAAAGAATATAGCATTTTTTTTGTTATGATTATGAACATTTTCATTTGTGGAGAACAAATGGACAGTATTCTCAAACTCAACATTACTTGCACAACATCTATGCTACTTGGGGTTCTCGTCATAAGCAACCTCCAGTCATCTATTTTTGGATTTGCACATAGATCTTAGATTTGTCAAAAGTTGACGAAATCTTTGTTGTTGGTTGTTTTCTCCATCTTGTCTAATGTAACCATAGTTTTGAATTCGTCCCATAATAACTTTGCTCGTTGGTTGTTGTCATATTCTAGTATATCATTGACTGGAGGCAATTGGCCCAAATCTCCCACCAAAATCATAGATATACCTGAAAGATGATTGACAAAATGTATTTTAAAACTGTGGAGTAATATTATATAAATGTTGTAGATATGAATTATATTAAATATTATATGAAATAATTATCTTCATTAGTCATAATAAAAGGTCTATCTGCAACACTTATGTGTGCATTTTGTGGGAATGCATTTTGTAGGAATGCTTGTCGAAGGCAAGAATCTATCTTTTCTAACATGTTTTGACCAATGAAGCTCACTTCATCAATCAAATTGTATTTGATATGTGTTATATCTTCTTGAAAAATTGTAAGTCTTGTTCCTTCTAACTAAGCAAAATCTCATACTGAGATTCTTAATTTTGAATGGACTATAGAGGCCTCTTTACTGAATCCTGCAACTCATGTTGGTGCAAGTAGTAGAAGGGGAGAATGACATGGCATTGTTGCATTTTCAAGAGCTTGACTAATGCCACCAATTAGATATGACTTTCTTGTTCATGTTGTTCCTTGTATTATCATGAATAAAGGTTCTCCATCTTGATGTGTATGGTAGTGTGCCATAATTATGTTGATTTCCTTTCTTTCTTTAGTACTGAGGGTTGTGTAGTTGATGCGACGCGGTATATCATAATGTATGAGACATTCATGATCTCTCCTACTGCTTATGAAATTGATTGTTTGAAATATGTACTCTTCACCTTGATATTCGTGAGACCAATCTATATGTCTATCAATCTCTCTTCTACCCAACATATCTATTTCAAAAACATGTATATTTTGACCTTGATGCAATCTAGATAAAATTTCCCATTCATGCTCTGTGGTATTCTTTTGAATAGGTTCATTGCCTTCAATTTCAGAATCATTGGTATTTTCAACATTTTCTACTATTGTTGTTTGCTACACAAGCCAAGGATTATAGTTGAGTGACTTCCACATTGCTATTATGGAGTCGTTATCATGACAAATATCTCTTTCTATGTCATGAAATGGTTTGTATAATAATAACTCTGAGAAACAGAAGTCAATTCATTTATCTGAGTCTCGTGGAGGAATAGATACAAACCTAGGGATAACTCTAGCAATATTAGATGCACTTTGCCTTTTCTCTCATTTGTTGTCTCTTTTTTCGTTTAGGATTATATATCCATGATCTAACCGTATCAAGCAATGAGACATCTTCCATAGAAGTAGGCCTTGTTTTATATCCATCAATGAGATATATTGTTTGATATTCATTGTTCTCTTCAGTATGTACAACTACAAGTTTGAAAACCTCACATGAAACATTTAGATTAACAATTTTTTTACTGCTCGTTCAAATTTAACCAAAATTAAATTAAAAACATCATCTATCATTGACTTTAATTGCACCTCATACTTTATCATTGAATATATAAATATTTCATATTTTAACACTTGATTAAAGTTATTTAATTTATTTTAATTTAAGTTATTTTAATTTAATTTTAATTATTTAAAATTGTTTAATTTTATTAATAATTTTATTTACATTAATTTAAATAAAATCTAGTATATACATTAAAATAAATAAATAAAATGAAATTAAATAACTTAAATGAAAATAAATTGCATATTTGGTATTGTAACAAGTTAGAATTAGTTTAATATTTAATTTTATTCTACTATATCCAGTTATTAGTGCATGAAATTGAATGATTTAAACAAAACTAAATTAAATAACTTAAATTAAAATAAATTATATAACTTATACTAAAATAAATTGCATGTGTATTATTGTAATAAAAACACTTTAAATAACCTTAATCCGGTCAACCAATTATAATAAGAGTTCTCAAATTAAATATTTAAAAATTTATAATATTACACTATATATATATAAATAGAAATCAATAAAATATATACTATATTTTATTTAAATTAGTGTAAATAAAACAATGAATTAAATTAAACAACTTAAAATAATTAAAATAACCTTATTTTTTTATTTTATTGGTAAACGGCCAAAGCCAAATAATTTTTTTTATTTTCAAAGACCTAATACAGCCCAGCTCACTAGGGACACTAGTAGGAAAGAGTTGGATAGAGAAAACCTCTAGTCTAGCCCCGAAAATGAAAACTTAAATAATTACAAAGCATCCCCTTATCCATCCATGTGGACAATAGGAGAAAATTCTTCTTTACATATTATGTTGAAACCATACATGTAGTTGCCCTTTTGGGTTGTTGATACATGAAAATATATATGTATTATAATGGGGAGAAATACATCAACTCGTGTCAAGATAGGCAATCTCCCCCAACCCCTCCATCTCTGGCACTACCAAGCTTACAAAGCTTGACTACCTGCAACCTGCACATCTCAAGCCGACATCTTCCATCTATCTTGTTTTCAATGTTAGTACCTTAATATTGCCACTCGAAAAATATAATCAGTGGAGTAACTTGAGAGAGAAGAATCAACGAAAAGCTTAATAAACCAGGTGTAGTCACATAAATATGTCCATTTTAATTAAATGAATATTTGCTATTTATTTGATTAAAAATTCTTTAGCCATCAGTTAATTAAATTAATATTTAATTAATTCATCTTCAAACATTCTCCTATTAATTAAATAAATTATTCAATTTATTTTAATTAATTCATTAAACCAAATTCACAATCAACTAAATGAATAAATTCTATTTAATCCTCTTTCCTCTTTTAAATAAATTAAATAAAACATTTATTTAAATCATTTATTCCCCCCCCCCCTCCACTTCCATTTTCCTACAAATGCAAGTTGCAACCACAAGTTGAAATAAATTTATTTTATTTTAATTAAAATCCTATTTTTCCTCACCCACCAAATCCACTTGCACTCCTAAACCCCCTTCTAGATTCTTCTAAACCCTTCCTAATTAACCTAATCCATCCCCTAATTATTGTCACATTTCTAAGCAACTTGGAGTCACTTCTCAAAAACTTCAAAGTCTTTGAAAAGCATTTAATGCTTTGTGTGTTCAACAATTTAACTTCTAAAGTCTTCCAAACCACTTATGGCTCTTACATGACCATTTATGGTTAACCCCTAACTCAACCCTCGTGTGACTCATGTGTCTCCTCAAGCATCTATTGCTTTGACCATGGTTATCCATTTAACCTTTGCACAAGAGTTTATCCATTGGATAAAAGCTTTATTCTTTGAATAAAGAAATTATTCACTCAACCCAACCTTGACCTTAACTCCCAAGTTAACTCTCAGGTCATGTCAAGCATTTAATGCTTATTCCCTCTCCTCTCAACCCCTCTCATGTTGACACTTGTCATCCTGGGATTGGGTTGAAAGCCCTCGGATGGATTGAATATCATTCAATCCCGACCCTTGTTGAGATTACTCAATCTCAACCATCCATTGCTCTTTTTTTCTATAAATAGAGCCCATTTCTTCATAATCCAGATCCTGAAAACTTGTATGCATCTAAGTTATAGAGAATTTTAGAGAGCATTTAGCATATCTTACTCATATTCGCTCTTTTGGTTAAAATTAACAAATAGCATTTAGATAACTCATCCTTATTTGGTTATTAAGCTTGCATTGGCATACTTTTCATAATCATCTACAATCTTGAACTTCCATAAGCATCCATAGTGCAAAAAGCTGATGAGAGCTACACTAATTTAGAACTTGGAGAGGAGAGGAACAAGGGAGAAGGAGCTAAGAGCATGGTAGAAGGCATTTGGAGATGCCTTGTTGCATTTAAATTCATAGTTAAATGCTTTACATTGTTTTTAGTGTCTCTCTTGGCATGCCTACTTAGACTTGTTTTTGGTTGATTAACACTAACGGTTTCTTGTGTTTTTGTGTGTTATACGACCACAAACTTTAGTCTAAGGTTGCCCATTTTGCAGAGCATCACTAGGTATGTTAATTCCATGGTACAGGCTGAAGCACAATGGTTCTAACTACGCCTACATACTGAGAGTAATTGTAGCCATGGAGAGCCACACAGAAAGTGCCATACATGAGAAATTATATCTATATGTAAAGACATGAGTACTACCATTCGAATATATGCATCGATGTATGATGTGAGAAAGGAAAAGCACCCAGAAGAATATGGCAGAAACTAAAACTATAATCACTCCAAGGACATAACAGGACATCCCCAGTTATCAAAATGAAATCAATATAAGTATCATTATATATATTAGTGGGTGGAGAAGTTCAAGAGAGAGCATAACCGAGGACATAACAGGACATCCTCATTTATCTAAATGAAAACAGAATCGAAGATTAGGCTTAAAGTCTATAAACTATAAACTATAAGAATTTCGTGACATAACTATACCAACTTATAATATTATAGCTCAAGTCAGTCCAATTTAAGTGTGTCATGCCTATATATGACACAACTAACTATAAAGGTTCATCCCTAACTAAATATGGATCAGTCCCGCCATTCTTATGCCCAAGCCAAAGCCTGAGCCTTCCCCGGTTGAAAATGCCTTGATGTGAGGATACCATTATTCCTCTTTTTCTTCTACGACTTTCGTTCCAGAAGCCTATATCTTTGAAGCACCCATGACATTGGGGTTTTTGACCTGCATCGATACCCAACCCTCATCGATCATATAGTCTACCCACCACTCTCCTTTTGGCTCTTTTACCACACTAAGCCATTGCTTGAGGAATTTGATATTCCTCCTTATATCTGGTTTCCGATGTAAAAAGGATTTATGGTCCTTGATCATGAGAATGGGTCTCTTTAAGTCTATTATGAGTATCTCACCCTTATCAATAGCCTTTGAGACCCTAACATAGTCCTCCGGATAAGGGATAAGGAGTTTGTCATCTACACAATTAATGGTCATCTCAAGATTAACCAAGTATTTATTGTTAAAGATTAGCCTGCATAATGAAGCTGCAATTACCTTGTCCTCTCCTATTGTGAGTAGAATGGTTGTGAAACCAACAGGGGTGTCATTGTTTACTCGTTTCCTATGTTCTATGTTTAGGAGCTCATCACCCAGAATTCTCTTGGTCGCATGGATGACCAAATCATCCTCCAATCTTAGAATTTTTGTCCAGCATTTCTTAGAGATCTCTCCAACAAAGGTCATCTCTCGTTTATCCAGACACAAGCAAATACCAAAATCCATTGTTGAAGACAGTTCGATATGTTAGAGTGGTAATACCGCCTCTAGATATATAAGGCCTTTAATGACAAACTTTGGCACTCGTTTCAGGGATTAATCAATAGAATCCATAGCTAAGAGATATGCTATCCTACCATGAGTGGCTCTTCATCTCATGATAGACAAGGACAATAATTATTGGGTGAGTTTGGCAAGTATTCGTGACTAGGTTGCCAGGATGGATCGTTTCTAGAATTTGTAGTTAGGTAACTATTAATGATGACCATCCATTCTGGCGACACGAGTAAATGAATATGATAATAACCAGAGGGAAAGCAAAGGGTGAAATATATATAAGAAGGGATAAAAGACAAACATATATAATAAGGTCTTGCATCAAGCAAACATGTATACATGTGTATATACATATACATATATGTATATATATATGTGTGTATATACATATGTAAGTGTATATGCATATGTGTATACACATACATATGTATATACACATGCATATGTATACACACACACATATATATACATGTATACATACATATATATGTACATATATACATATATGTACGTATACATATATATATGTACATATATATATGTACATGTACATATGTACATATATATATGTATATATATATGTACATATATGTATATATATATATATGCATATGTGTGTGTGTACATATATATATGTATGTACATATATATATATATATATAGGTACATATATATATGTATGTACATATATATATATATAGGTACATATATATTGTAACGTCCTAAAATTGCGACACTGGCAATTTCGACTACATTTGGGTCTTCACGATGGCGGCGCAACGTTGAACCTAAATGGAGACCCCGAAACCTGTTTGCGACATCAAAAACTGCATATTTCTGCACCTTGGCCTGATCCTCCTTGCACCTTGCTGTCCCAGGAGGTGGGACCATGGCGCCTAGTGCTCTGGTCCCTCAGGACCATGGCGCCCAGCGCCCTGGTCCCTGGCCCTATTTTGGGCCCGATCTCTTGTTGGGCATCGGGTCTTCAAGTTTGCAATTTGGAAAATAATGTTCTTGGGTCGGCCTAAGATCGGAAAAATCAGTCTCCTAACCCTAATTGACAAGTATATAAACTACATTTCCCCTCCCAGAAGGAGAGAGGAAAAACATATGTGTGCAAGAGGCGGAAGCGATAGGCAAACATTCAAACATTCAAACATTCAAGCATTCAAGCATTCCTTCAAGCAATTGAGCATTCTAAGTCTCCATTCAAGGCTAGGTGTTGCATTCAAGACAAGGATTCAACCATTGAAGAGGAGATCACATACAACATACAACATCATTACACCTTCGCATGTAAGAATACAAACATTCTTACAACAAGGTATCAGTACTTGATTACATTACAAACATTTACATTTACAACATTCTCATTTCTTGGTTAATTCCAAAACCGGGGTTTGACCTAAAGGCAAACCCCTAATCCCTAACCCCCCAATCGTCCTCTCTTTTCTGTGTGTAGGTTGCAGGTACGCGGCTGTAATTGAAGATCTGGAATCCTTGTGCAGAGACGAACAGATCTCCCTTCGTTTCGCGGATTTTTCGGAGGACCGTGTGCACTCTGGGCGCCATCGTCCTGTCAACTTTCACTCAAATTTGCAGGACAGCATCGTCTCGACATTTTACTGCTAATTTCAGGTCCGCAGCTTCATCTCGTGTCCCTATCTCCGTTTATAAGCGAATCTTTCTTACTTTACATGCATTCCTAGTTCAATCATTCTATCTACATTCTTTACAAAAGAGGGTGTCCTTGATGTCTTAACCCTTGAAACTCATTTAGAATCCAGTCTTGCATTGTGTGAGATTGGATCTTGTGGGTTTCAACCCCTCTTTTGAATGTAAAGTCTCTCCTAAGTGAAAACCGTCAATCCTAGTGACCTCCTTTCTCTCTCCTTGGAGTGGGGGAACATCTAGGGTTCGATTTTTCGCTTTACATTTTGGTGAACCCGACATGAACATCCTAATTCTGATTATTCATGGTTAGATCTGAAAAAAAGAATTTTGGCTTCCTTAAGTACATTTCCATGTTTGATCTTTTGCAAATTTTAGAGGTTAATTGCATAAAAACCCTAAATTTTCTTTTTAGTAATTGAGCTTGTGAAATGTTTAATTGTTAATGCTTGTTTCAGATCTACCCTTCTATTGCAAATTATCAATTCATATTTGTGCTTTAATTCTGAAAATTAAGTGGTTAAGTGTCAAAACCCTAATTTTTAAAACCCTCTTGATTCAACCTTTGACTGATGATTTCACTTATCAAAACACCTCCAAATCGGCTGTAACTTTGGATTCCGCAACAAAATCACAATATCTCTCATCCCTGAAAATTTTGAAAAAAGTTGCGAGGATCGTGTGCACCCCGAGCGTCATCGTCCCCGACATTTTTTCTGAAATTTTGGGAGCTAGATCTTACTGTATTTTTCTGCTAAAATCCAGAATCTTGGCTAGTTTCATTAATTCTAACACTTTCAAAATTAAAGTCAAAGTTGGTCTAGTGATGGCTTGGATTAGGGCTTATAATCATTCAAAAATTGTTGAAATTGAAATTTGTGTTAAAATTGTGTTTCTTACAGTCCTAAATCTGAAAAGTGTGTTGGCATTCATTCGAAATTTCAGTGTTTTATTCAAATTCTTGCAGTTTGTGACTTTTGAAATTAAGTGTTTAATTGCAGCAACTTTGATTTCCACTTTCAAATTTGAATTTTGCATGAAATCGAGTCAACTTTTAAATTTCAAAGCTTGCATTGCTTTCAGTATTCCCTCTAAAATCATAAAATTCAAAATTTCAGTTTCCCTCTCTTTTTCAAGATTCAAATTTTGCATTTTTCAACAATCTTGGTAGGGTTTAATTTTGAGATTGCAACTTTAATTTGGCCTATCTACAGATCGTAAAATCACTCAATTTTTTCAGATTAGCTTTAAAATCATCATAACTTTCATCTCTGAAAATTTCGAAAAAAGTTGCGAGGACCGTGTGCACTCCGTTCGCCACGGTCCCCGACATTTTTTCTGAAATTTCGGGAGATTGTCCTGATTGCATTTAACAGCTTAAATTCAGGAGATTGGCTGATTTTATTGAAATTTCCTACTTCTAAATTCAAAATCTTCTCTCTCTCTTTAGTGCATGAGTTTTACAACAATAAGCCCTACTTACACTATTCCCGTTAGACGAAGCCTTACAATTAAGTCCTTCCAAGGTTTAATTACCGAGGAGATGGAACCTAATTTGAATGGCCTTTTTAACGAGGACATGGGTAATTCCTCTGATCCTCTTAATGATGAAGAAGCTCTCCATGAGGTTCCTGTAGAACAACTTTCGAAATTGGATAACCAATTTGATGATTTTCAGCAATGGATGTCTCAAGAATACCCCGATAGTGAAGCTCTTTCATTAATTAAGGGTCTAAAACGTATGGTTCAAAGTGATAAGAATGGAATTGATATTTTGCGTGGTATTGCACACATTGTGGATTTGAATGTGATGCCTATGAAGAGTTGTGCCAAAACTTTAGGTTATACACAACCTCCTACTCAAGACAATCATTCTATTCCTTTGACAACTTCTATTGCTAGTATACCTACTTTCACATCAAACATAATGACTACTTCAATACAAAACATTCCACCTATGATCACTAGTCATGGGGGCAATCCCTCTTCTTCAATCAACCCTCTCCCTTCATTCAATCCGACTTCCTCATTCATTCCTTCAATGAGTGTCCCTATTACATCTCCACAAATGAACATGACGCAAGGGGGCAATTCATTTAACCCTTCCATTCCTCCTTGTAGTGTTCCTCCTTTCCAATCATCTCCTATGACTAACTATCATAGTGTCCCACCACCTTACTCTCAATCAATACCTTCTTTCAATAACATAATACCTCCATCACAATCTAACATGTCTAATATGAACTCTTCGACTGAAGCGACCATTAACAATCTTGCACAAACTGTCTCTTCTTTACAACAACAAATTGCCTCTATGAATCAATCTAAGTCTAGTGTGCCCACATTTGATGTTGCGAGCCCACTTTCTCTTGACATTGTTTGAGCTATCCCCCCTAAGCATGTTGAAATCCCGCAATTGGAGCTTTATAATGGTAAAGGTGATCCTCTAACACATGTTAAGACCTTTCAAACAATATGTACTGGTTTTGCTCATGACCAAAGGTTGCTTGCAAAACTGTTTACTAGAACATTAAGAGATAAAGCTCTGCAATGGTATTGCTCATTGCCTTCTTATTCTATTACTTCTTTCCAACAACTTGCAAATGCTTTTATTCAACAATTTCAAAACAATATAGGTCCTAAAGTTACTTTGATTGATTTAATGCATTGTAAACAAGGTGTTAAAGAAAAAGTGATTGATTTCATTGGTAGATATAAGCATTTGTATGCTCAAATTTCTTTTCCAGTACCTGACAATGATATTCAAAGAATCTTTATTTCTAATTTACAAAAAGATATTAGAGAAAAACTTTTGTTTTCTGAGTTTACTTCTTTCCAACAGTTGTGCGCAACTCTTCACAATTATCAACTGACTGTGAGTCAAATGGAACAAGCAAATCCTATGGCTCCGAGCGATAAGGGTGATAGTAGTCAACAACCATTTGGGAAGTTTAAACCGAACAGAGAGGTCATTAAGTTCAATGAAAGCATCATCAACAACAATGTGAATGCAGCATCAGGTGTGCCTCCTATTTCTAAGTTTTTCAAAAAAGAAAGAAAGTTTACTCCTTTGAATGAATCATTGCATAGTATTATGAATAAGTTATTGGAACAAAATGTGCTTACCCTCACTCCTATAAAGCAAATAGATCCTACAAAGATTAATTCACCCTATTTTGATAACAAATCTTTTTGTCAATTTCATCATCAACCTGGGCATGATACCGAAAAATGTTTTGCTTTAAAGGGTAAAATTCAAGATTTGATTGATAATAATACTATCTCTATTTCTGGTGTGAATGATAAAGGCAACACATCTGTAGCTCCTCCTAACCAAAATCTTAAGATTTTTACTGATCCATTACCTTCTCATACCTCTAATGTGATTGAGACTAATGATTCCTCTTTCTCACCTGATAGTCTTGTGTCTATGACTCCGAATGTGATTAACTTTGTAGAACAACAGAAACTCCCTAAAGAACCTTCCCTCACATTTGATTCCAGTGAAACTATCAAGGCACCTAATGGTCCTTTATATATAGTTGCAAAAGTCAAGAATACACCTTGTCGTGGAGTGCTTATTGATCCTTCTTGTATGGTTAATGTCATTATTGAAGAATTTCTTTTTACTTTGCAATTGAATCAAGTGATCTATGACAAAACAAATGTGGTTGTGAAATTATTTGATGCATTTTCTTCTCCTGCAATTGGTTCTATTACATTACCTATTGAGGTCCATAACAAACCCCTTGATGTGGACTTTGCTATGATTCCATCGTCCGAACAATTTCGTGTGAAGCTAGGCTATCCTTGGCTATCTTCCATGAAAGCTATTGCTTCTCCTATTCACAAGTGTTTGAAATTTCCCCATAATGGTGAAGTTGTTACTATCAATCGTAGTCTCTTTAAACCAGCTGAAAGAACTTCTAGCGTTCCTATTGATTATTTTTTGCCTAAACAATTTCAATCGCTTCCACCGCGAAGTGATCATCTTTTCAAATCTTATCAAAAGTGGAAAAAAGATATGATCCTATCTCTAAGTGAACCTAGAACACCCAAACTTGATATTCCTATCATTCTCGAGAAGGAAGTTCTTCCTTTGAAAGATAAAACTAATGTCTTTCCTCAAGAAGATTCCCAACCCATCCCTATGGATGTGACTATGTCTATGACTAATAAACTTTCTAAAGGTAGACCTATACCTCCTCGTCATGATGGACTTGGTCTCCTTCCTAAACCAAATATTCCTCCTTTATATGGAGTAGTTCCTCCTCCTTCCTCTTATAGAGAGAAGAGACCTCCCTCTTCTCCTATTATTCAACCTAAGAGACCACAACCTAAACACCCAAGTGATAAGGATGAGAACATTCCTCCTCCTCAATCTTCTCAACTTCCTACTAAGACTAGATGAAATCGTTCTGCACGTGAACGCCGACGAAAGCGTCGTCTTAGAGCTCAGACAGCTACTTCTCAAACTTTGCAATCCCCAAAAACACCTTCAGCTAGTATTATTCCATTTTCTCCTCAGCTGAAAATTGAGCCAAAATCTCCTAAACATAAGATGCATGATGGTCTTGATCCTGTGCGAGTTAAAGATCCTATTTTTATAAATCTTGATGATGATATAGATGAAAATGTTATTCAGGATGAAAATGTTACTCATCTTTCTTCTGATAGTGAATATGAATATGTTGATGTTGATAACCATTTATCTAACGAATTTTCTAAAGCACTTATCCTAGCTCCTAGACAAGAACGACGTGGCTTGGAACATGAACATAGCCCTTGTTTGGATCTTGTGATAGCTCCATCTGTTGTGTTGGATGTTCCTCCTCTAGTGTGTTTCCTGCCTTCCCGAAATATTGAACAGCAAGATCGGGGGGTAGATGGCGTGCTAGACTAGTTTCATTAGCATAGCAGACTCTCTCCTCCTCTCTTGATCTCTTTTGTTACTTCTTCTATGTGTTATTCTCATTCTTCTATTTGTTGTCCTTAGTGTTTTCTACTTGAGGATGATGCAAAGCATTGAGATCTCTTTTGGTCTCTCTCATGTTGACTCAAAAGACACATGTGTTCCCTTCTTCTAGGTGACCTTCCTTGATTGGGGAATGAAGAACAATTATGCATACATACATATGATATACATGAATTATCATACAGCATACTGACCCCAAGGAAAGCGAAGTCACCTCGTGCTTTGTGTTTTGTGTCTATTATCCTTGGGCTTATCTCACACTTGGGGGCTAAATCCTTGTGATAACGTGCTCCTTTCCCTTCTCATTTCTTATATGTATCACTACCTTAAAGCAATCACCCCCGATGAGGCATGTGCGATTGCTTTAACGTAGGGGGGCATACACTCCATTCATATCTCTTCAAGATACTTGAAAATTTCTTGGCGAATTTAGCTTTGCCTTGAAAATTTTTGGTATTTTTCTTGCATGACTCATAGTGAGGGAACCTTACTACTGACAGTCATGGTTCTCCCTCATAATCTTCCCTTTTACTTTGTCAATTGAAGTCGTAAGATCCTTAGTCCACTGGGGGCTTGGTGTATCTTGCCTCCTTGACGTGGTGAAAGTCTTTCAATGTTGTTTCCTTGTACTTTACTGGAAGTATGGGCGTACGCTTATACTCCCGCTAAAGTGGGGGCTAAATGTAGCATCCTAAAATTGCGACACTGGCAATTTCGACTACATTTGGGTCTTCACAATGGCGGCGCAACGTTGAACCTGAATGGAGACCCCGAAACCTGTTTGCGACATCAAAAACTGCATATTTCTGCACCTTGGCCTGATCCTCCTTGCACCCTGCTGTCTCGGGAGGTGGGACCATGGCGCCTAGCGCTCTGGTCCCTCAGGACCATGGCGCCCAGCGCCCTGGTCCCTGGCCCTATTTTGGGCCCGGTCTCTTGTTGGGCATCGGGTCTTCAAGTTTGCAATTTGGAAAATAATGTTCCTGGGTCGGCCTAAGATCGGAAAAATCAGTCTCCTAACCCTAATTGACAAGTATATAAACTACATTTCCCCTCCCAGAAGGAGAGAGGAAAAACATATGTGTGCAAGAGGCGGAAGCGATAGGCAAACATTCAAACATTCAAACATTCAAGCATTCAAGCATTCCTTCAAGAAATTGAGCATTCTAAGTCTCCATTCAAGGCTAGGTGTTGCATTCAAGACAAGGATTCAACCATTGAAGAGAGATCACATACAACATACAACATCATTACACCTTCGCATGTAAGAATACAAACATTCTTACAACAAGGTATCAATACTTGATTACATTACAAACATTTACATTTACAACATTCTCATTTCTTGGTTAATTCCAAAACCGGGGTTTGACCTAAAGGCAAACCCCTAATCCCTAACCCCCCAATCGTCCTCTCTTTTTTGTGTGTAGGTTGCAGGTACGCCACTGTAATTGAAGATCTGGAATCCTTGTGCAGAGACGAACAGATCCCCCTTCGTTCCGCGGATTTTTCGGAGGATCGTGTGCACTCCGGGCGCCATCGTCCCGTCAACTTTCGCTCAAATTTGCAGGACAGCATTTTCTCGACATTTTACTGCTATTTCAGGTCCGCAGCTTCATCCCGTGTCCCTATCTCCGTTTATAAGCGAATCTTTCTTACTTTACATGCATTCCTAGTTCAATCATTCTATCTACATTCTTTACAAAAGAGGGTATCCTTGATGTCTTAACCCTTGAAACTCATTTAGAATCCAGTCTTGCATTGTGTGAGATTGGATCTTGTGGGTTTCAACCCCTCTTTTGAATGTAAAGTCTCTCCTAAGTGAAAACCGTCAATCCTAGTGACCTCCTTTCTCTCTCCTTGGAGTGGGGGAACATCTAGGGTTCGATTTTCCGCTTTACATATATATATAGATGTATGTACATATATACATATATACATACATATATATATATATGTATATGTACATATGTATATATACATATAGATATATATATATATCATATGTACATATACATATATATCTATATGTATATATACATATGTATATGTACATATGTATATGTACATATACATATGTATATGTACATATGCATATGTATATGTACATATATGTACGTATATGTACATATGCATATGCATATGTACATATATATATATATGTGTATATATATATATGTATATACGTATATATATGTATATATGTATATACATATATACATATATATATACACACACATAATATATACATGTATACATGTGTGTGTGTGTCTTTATGTATATATGTATATGTATGTATATATATGTATATATGTGTGTGTGTGTGTGTGTACATACATATATATGTATATGTATATATATATATGTATACATACAAATGTATGTATACATATATATGTATGTATACATATATATATACATAAATACATAATTTGTATGTATACATATATACGTATATATATATATATATATATATATAGACACACACACACACACATAGATGTATATATATAGGTACATATATATGTATATATATACATACACACACACATATATATATATATAGACACACACACACACACACAGATGTATATATATAGGTACATATATATGTATATATATACATACACATATATATGTACACACATACATACATATAGTACATATATATATGTACATATATATACATACATATAGTACATATATATATATGTACATACATATATATACATACATACGATGAGAGCATGAGGATGAAAATATGAGAGTAAAGAATGTATATGAAAATATGAGAGTAGAGGATGTATATAAATAAATACTAAGATCTGCTCAGAATAATGAAGGAGAAAATAAGGGTACATCTGACTTTCTGGGTATATGTGTAGGATGCATCCGGCTACCTGTGTTAGGGCATTTATCCTATTCTGAGTATACGAGGATGTTGGTCATAGTTCTATTTACTCCATTTCCCCCTATATTGGCTAAATTATCCGCCAATGAGTTAGCCTCTCTGTATATATGGTTTATTGTGTAATTTGAGAAGCTTTCTAATAATGATAGAGCTTTGTCCAAGAGGCATTTAAGTTCCCAATTTGGCATTTTCCTGGTTCTAATTGCATTAATTATAATGGTTGAGTCACCTTCAATTTTTAATTTGGATATTTTCAATTGTCTACATAGGTTTAATCCTTCTATTAGGCCAAATATTTTTGCGATATTATTAGTGCAATGTCCTAAGTGTATGGATTTAGAGCCAGTACAACTACCATTGTCCAAACGTATTATACAACCTGCCCCTGCCAACCCTGGGTTTCCTTTGGATGCTCCATCAAAATTGAGTTTATACCACCCATTCCTCAGGGGTTGCCATTTACATGCTTTCCTCACAACAATTTTATATGTGCCTTCCTTCCCGACGAAGGGAGGGATCTTAATTCCATTCCACTTCTTTCTAATAAAGTTATCCCGGTCTGTAAATATCTTATCATGTTGTGGGATAGTCAAATTCTTGTTGTTGGTTATTTCAGTGATGGAGGCTTCTATCTTTGCTATGAGATTTTCCACCTGCATTTATGTATCCTTAAATATTCTCTTATTCCTCTCCTTCCAAATCTCCCAGATGACTATAGCTGGACTGCAAGTCCATAAGTCGTGGAACACACTATTTCTCTTGATGATCGGCCAACCTTTGAACCACTCCATTAGGGAGGGAATTAGAGCGCCTGACAGTTGGGCCATCAACCAATACCAACATTTATGTGAGTAATTGCAGGTTGTAAAGATGTGATCATTCATTTCCTCATTCTCCTTACATAAGAAGAAGATTGATGGTCCTTCATATCCTCTATGTTTGAATTATTTTGTTGTGAGAACCCTTCCTTGAATTGTAGCCCAGGCAAAGAAACCCGCTTTTGGGAGACATAATTTGTCCTAGCATAGTTTAGTCGGGATGTGATCCTTGCATATCCTTACCTCATCGTATATGGTTTTGAAGTCGTCTTTACAATTGTATTGCCCATCCTTAGATTTAGACGATATCAGTTCATCCGACCGATGTCTGAAGATTATCATCCTACATTTAAGTATTTGATGTAGTTCTTGAAATTTATCATCCAGCATGAAAGGATGCATATCTTTCCATTTCCATCCAACCGCCGAGTTTGGCTCCATTATTATATATTCCTTTACATAATTACGTAACATGGCAGGTAACCACAATCGTGCAGCCCCATAGGTCTTTCAATTGCTCCTTTATTTCGGTGGTATCCATAAGTTTGTCTATTGAAGGATGTCCCCCCAGGAGTCTTCCCAGAACAAGACAGATTTGCCATCGTAAATGTCCTAAGACAGGTTGTTGGAAATGAGTATGTGGCAGTCTTTCATGAAATTCCAGATCCTAGATCCTTTGGGAGGGTCCATATCCTTGAATATTGCCTCCCTATGATTATTCGTCAAATATTTGTTTCTAAGTATTCTGCCCATTTGTCGTCTGGGGAGGTGTATAATCTCCAAACTAGTTTTGCCCCTAAGGCCTTATTTTGCCATAGAATTTTCCTTATCCCCATACCACCATCACATCTGTCTCTACATATTTTGTCCCATGATATTAGTTTGAGTTTGTTCATGTCCTATGTGTCTTGCTAGTAGAAGTTTATGATTGTTTGAGTCAATTTCTTGTAGGCCCCCATCGATAGTGGGATACATGATAGGAGGTAGATGGGCATCCTTTCTAAGATGATCTTGATAAGCGTTAATCTACCTGCACCTGTCAGTCATAATCCTTTCCAAGATGGCATCTTTTTCCTAACCTTCTCATTCAAGGGATCCCAGAGTTTACTGGTCCTAGTGCCTTTATCCAAGGGCATGCCTAGATATGTACATGGTAGATGACCAATTTTGTACATGGTAGATGACCAATTTTGTAACCTAGAAATTTTGCAATTCTAGATTCCTCTTGCGCGGTCATGTTAAAAAAGAATATTTCAGACTTTTCCCCATTGACTCTTTCCCTGGATGCCAGTCGATAAGAATGCAAGATTCTCTTGACTTCATTGGCTTATTTCAACTTCCCTTTTCCCAATATCATTATGTCATCTGTGAACTGTTGGTGTGTACAAGGGTCCACACTGTTGTCCACATTTTTGTTTTAAAAAATGAAGGACCATTACTTGAAATTTTTGTGAAAAAATAAAAAAATTTACTCTATGACACGCTTCCCAAGACAAAATTTTGACTAATCCTTGGACTGGCTTAATCCTTAGTCCATCCTCGAACTACGTTTCGAATTTTGTCAAATTCTGGTTTTGTTTGCTATGTCTTTCTTTCAATTTCGGGTTTTAAAATCCCGACTGCAGGTGGAGAATTTTCTTCAAACTGCAAGTTTTAATGATATTCATTGTTTTGGTCTTTGTAGGGGAATTTTTGACTTATTACATGTGCACTTTTATTTAAAAGATGTTACTTGTAATTTGTTTTAAATTTCCCCTTTGTTGTTTTTATATTTTTTATTGTTTTTTGGTCTTTTTTACTTAAAATAGGGATTTTTTGACTCAATTACAAGTAAACTTGCAGTTTGGTCAAAAAACCCCTACTTTAATGGTTTTTGCATGTAATAGGGATTTTAAATCCTCATTACATATGTGCAAGCAAGTATAACTTGTTGTAGGGATTTTATTTCCCATTCACAAGTATTTAAAACTTGCAGTTTGCTCCAAAAAAACCCGATTTTGCCTTGCAAGTGCATTTTTGACAATTTTTAAACTTGTCATTTGTCCAAAAAATCCCGATTTTGGCTTGGTAAGTGAAAAAGTGAATTTTAAACTTGCTATTTGTCTTAAAAATCCTGATTTTGCCTTGTAAGTGAAAAAGTGACAATTTAAAACTTGCACTTTGGTCCAAAAAACCTGATTTTGCTCATAAAGTGCATTTTTGACATTTTAAACTTGCTATTTGGCCAAAAAATCCCGATTTTGCCTAACATGTTGAAAAAGCGAAATTTTAAACTTGTCATATCCTCCAAAAAACCCGATTTTCATTGTTTCATACATTTTAAACTTGCTATTTGTTCCACAAAACCCGAATTGCAAGGAAAAACATGTTTTTTGAGGATTTTTAGCAAATTTTTGTGGAGATTTTTTGGGAGATAGAAGGTGTTTTGGATTCCTCCCTATTTTTATGCATTTTCAAACACCTTTCACGCCACATGGAGGTTAAGATTGCTGGTTTTTAGCTTTATAACAGCAAACACATTTTTGCAAAAAAACAACGTTTTTCTTCATTAAAAATGCCACGAATCAGCAATGTTATGAATCGTTTTGGCTTGGTATGCTAAGGTATTGAGGTTAGAAAGAGTCTTGGCCATTTTACATGCCATTTCTCATGCATTTGCTGCCACGTTTTTCAGTTTTGGGCATTTTTTTTCAAAAACGTGGCTAGGGTTTTGGAATACGGTTAATTTCTTTTTAAGAGATATTCTTCTTTATTTCAAAGATTAATCATCTTTTTGAAGAAGGCATTTTCAGTTTGGAGCAAGGTAAGATTTCTTTTCTTCTTTTTTCATTTTTCTTGTCTTTTTTGTTTTCTTATTTTCTTCTTGTTTCATTTTTCTTGTTTTCAAATATGTTGGTTCTTCCCTAAAAATCAGATTTTGTGAGAGAGATTTTCCCCTTTGTAAAGCAATTTTAGAATTGCATTGTTCTTCCCCATTTTCCCTCTTTACTTGTATTCGGGATTTTAAAATCCCGATTACAAGCTGGATGAAAATAATTGCTCTTCCCTTATGGATAAAAGATTTAACCATCTTTTGTTGAAATTCCAAGTTGCAAAGATGAAAAATACCCATTCTTTCAAAATTGGGGTTTTAAAACCGGATTACATGTTGAAAGTTCTTCTCATTTTCTTGAAGATGATCTTCCCAAAATATTTTCATATTCATTTCCATCATCCGTACATACCATTTCATCCACTCATTTCACACTTTCATTCATTTTCCCCATTTAAAAGTCTACCTGCGGTCAGCCATCCAGAACCCGAAATTGGTCCAAAATGCACTCAAAAAACACTTGTAAATGAGTTTTAAAGGTCCAATTACAAGTGAAAACTTGTAGTTACCCATTACACATTTGAAGTTGCATGTTTGTTCCCCGCAATTGTAAGTTAATGCTCTTGTTTTCCCCACACATGTAATGCAACTTCCGAAACCCGAAATTCACTTGTGAGCCCATTTTTGCATCAATTTCTCTCTTCCCTTGTCAGTCCGGTTTGCACACACGATCTACCAAATCAATGGATTAAGGCATGGGCCTTACTTTGCAAGAAAATTTCAAGAATGAAGGATGATACAAAGAAGAAATACAACAACAATTCATGGTTGAGAGCATAAAATGCTTTCAAGACAAAGATGGTCATGACATGAAAAGAGGAAGGCTACCCTTTCCCTCCTGAAAAGATAGTACTACCCCAAGCAAGAAGACAAGGATGCAAGTTCCTGTTCCGGTTCAAGATGTCTTTACCAATCCAGAATACTTCAAGTTCTTGCATCCTGAAGCAACATGAAGATCATCACAGATAGAGGATGATGCAGTTAGAGTCGTGTCTTTAGACACATGGAATAGTTTTAGTTATGCATTTGTAATTTTGTTTTGACAAGTTACATGTAAAAGTATTTTTTGTAAAATGCAAGTTACACATTACTTGCACTTTTGTAATTACATGTAAGGCAAATACAAGTTGTGTCCGATTAGGGCTGTAGTTGGAATAAGTCTTAGTTAGTTAGAGTAACTCTTAGTTAGTTAATGAAGTCTCAGTTAGTTATTGAATGAGTCTTGGTGGTTGAGAGAATCTCTCAAGTTAGTTATGATCCTCCCACCTTTTTCTCAAGGCTCCTCTTCTATAAATACTGGAGGAGTCCATTGTAATTATATCTTTTGGAAAGCAAGCAAAAACTCTGCCAAATTTACAGCAAGAAGTCTTTGAGCTTATGTATGTGAATTGAAGGTTTTGAAGAATAATAAAGAAGGATTACTCAAGTTTTGAGTCTTTGAGCTACATGTTTGAGTTTGAATCTTTTTATCTCTTTTATGCAAAGTGTTTCTAAAGGAGCTTAGTCCAATCTGATTTGAAGTCTTTGAGCTGCAAGTAGAGAAGATTAATTAAAATAGGAAACTCTCTTGAAGGAGCATCAAGTCTTTGAGTTTGCGTCTATTCTTCAAGAAAAAATTACTGTTTGATAAGAAATAGCAGCAAGTCTTTGAGCTTGCATTAGTTCTTGTCTTTGTGTTGAAAGAATAGATTATTTCAGTCTTTGAGCTGTTATCTTTTATTCGTTATAAAAATTTAGTATAGCAAAGGGTAGATAGGACTTTCAATAGTCAAGTCTTTGAGCTTGATATTGTTGTTCCGTCCCGAAGGAAGTGACAGAAGTCTTTGCACTTTCAGGAAACTTCATTTCCTTTCTCCTATTTCACTTAAAAGTGGTTACTGTTGTTATTCAATCCCTATCCTTTTCTGTGAAGAGAAAATGATATTTTCTTTCTTGAAAAAAGAAGAAAGATTGCTGTCCCATCCCATTTTACTTTCCAAGTTGTAGTTAGATAGGGGGAGCCTTCCCTTAATTAGGAGAGTTTTTACTCGTGTGCTGTGGTTGAAACCACAATTTTGTATATTTCCCCAAGTGTACAAAATTTTCAACCAACACACACCTCCTATAATTTGGATTCCTACTAGCCTTTTGACTCTCTATGATGCATCAAAGCATCTTCCTAGGGCTTCAAACATAATAATAAATAAAAATGGGGAGAGTGGGTCTCCTTGCCTTAGGCCCCTAGTTGCTTCAAAATATCCTTTCGGCTTCCCATTCAATAGGATTGAGAACCTTGGGTTTGAGATGTAGAAGTAGATCCAATTTACCCATTGTATGTTAAAGTCAAAGGCTCTCATGCAACTACAGAGGAAGTACCAATCCACTTTGTCATATGCCTTTTTAATATCTAGTTTTATCATCATATTTGGTTGACCTTGGGCCTGAATGGAGTGAATAACTTCTTGGACTATGACTATCCCATCTAAAATTGATCTATTGGGTATAAAACCAGTTTTCTTTTCTAATATGATGGCTGACAATAGCTTTTTCAGCCTATTGGCCATGACCTTTGTTAATAATTTATATGTCATGTTGCACAAAGAGATGGGCCTGAAATTTTCCCATTTTGAGGGGTTCTCCTTCTTCAGGAGTAAGGCTAGGAAAGTGTTATTTATTTCTTTCAAAAAATTTCCTGCATTTCGAGCAGATTTCAGGGCATCGGTAACCTCGTCTCCTATAATGTGCCAACATTTCTGATAAAAAATGGCAGGGAATCCATCCAGCCCAAGGGCCTTATCGCCTTGGAATTGTGATACGACAATTTTGACTTCTTCATAGGTAATTTTGGAATTCAACATATGGTTATCTTCTTTTGTTATTAGTTTAGGTATGTTTTTTAATAAGCCCCTATTGTTTGGGAGATCAGAGTGCTCCTAGTTATTGAGGATATTTTTGAAATACTGGACTGCATCCTCTGCAATTAGATTTTGTTCCTTAATGATTTGGCCATTGTTGCTAGTGATCTAAGTGATTTTGTTTATTGCCCTTCTCAGTTTGACACTATTGTGAAAAAATTTGGTGTTTCTATCTACATCCCTCAACCAAGTTTGTCTAGATTTTGGTTTCCAGAATACCTCTTCCTTAGCTAAAATATCCTCATACTCACATAGAATCTTTTTCTTTGCCTCATGTGTTGTTTGGGTCATCCCATGTTGCATAACATCGTTATTCACTATTTCCAATTCCTTTTCGACTCTTATCTTTTCCTCGAAGATGTTTTAAATTTTTTTTTTGTTCCAGTCTAGCAATTTATGTTTAATCTCTTTCAGCTTTGAGACAAGACAATACATTTTAGATCCAAAAAAGACTCCTCTCCACCAGTTCTGGATATTAGGGAGGAACTCCTCATGTTTGAACCACATCAATTCGAACTTGAATGGACTCTCAATTGTCCTTGTTTCCCCCATTAACTCTAATAGCACTGGGTAGTGGTCAGAACATGACCATGGCAAAACAGTGGCTTTTAACTCGGATTTAAAGTCGGTCAAGTCTCCCTTGAAGAAAAATATGTCTAGAGTTTCAGCAATGTTACAAAATCCCTTCCTTCTATTATTCCATGTGTGAGTCCCCATCTCAACCCTGATTTCCAAGTTTAAATCAAACTAAATAAAATGAATACCTTGCATTAAATAACCTAAATTAAATTAAATGAAAATAAATTAAATAACTTTAATGAAATTAAATAGTTTAAATCAAACTAAATAAATTAAATACCTTGCATTAAAATAAATAAATTAAATAACTTAAATGAAAATAAGTTATAATAAGAGTTCTCAAATTAAATATTTAAAATTTTCATATTACTCTATATATATAAATAGAAATCAATAAAATATATAAAGATTAGTTATCATTTTCTGGGAGCTATATAAAGGGATATGTGTTAATGAATTTTGTACATGGGAAAGAACTTAGAATAAGTTTGCATGATTTAAGTGTAGTTTTTTTATGGTTGTTGAGTGAGAATAAGTTTATCACCTAGGAAAATATCTAAATAAGAGGCTTTCAAGGACCTTCTATTTGTGTTCTTTGTAGCACTAATGAGGAAGACACAAATCACCTTTTATTGTAGTGTCCCTTTTCTATAAACTTATAGAATTTTTGGTGATGAATATTGAATATCTATTCTTCATTCCGCCTCTGTCTAAGCTCTAGAATAGTTGGGTAGACCCCCTACTTTATCTTCTTTTCTTTTGGTTGCTTGGGTTAAATAGGGCCATATTTTATCTTTTGGAAAGTTTGTTTAGAGATAACTCATCACATATTCTAAAATGTGTGAAAGGAAGCTATTCAAGTTTGGCATAAAATAAAGGGCATGATCAAGGAGACTATTGAGGCTAAATTATGAATTTATGTCCCTCATACTTCCCTAAATGCATTGTTATTCAATTAGAGTTATCCTTTACCACCTCTTCATTGATTGGGTATTTCTCTAGAGTTAAACAAGTCAAGAAGGTGAAGCATTTAGGTAAGTGGTCTCTTCTAAGTGATTCTTTAATATCCATATGGATGGTTCCTAAAGGGGTAATCTAAAGCCAATAGGAATTGGTGGTATTGGTTGTGATAACATAGGCTATTTTTAGGTTTTATTTTCTTCCTCCTTGGGTGTAAAATCTAGGGCTATTCTCTATCATCTTGAGAGAGCTTATGTCGGATGGAAAAAGATTATTTGTGAGATTGATTTTATGATCCTTGTCAATCTTTTGAATAATGATTTTTTTAAAGATTTCTCTTAGAGGTTAGCTTGGTTGTGTTAACTAATTTTATTACCAAGCCTAAAACAGTGTTAGAAAACATGTTAGTGGGTTTGCTACATTGCCTTGATAATTTTTATTTACATTTTGTTTAAGTTGTCAATCACCAAGATAGATATGATTTCTTCCACAAGGACACAAACATTTTAGGAAGGGAATATTTTATATGGAATATTCTCAGTCTTGTTCATAATGGGTTCAAGGACACACTAGTGTTTAGGGTTAGCTATCCTCAAGCTTGTTGAATAGGTTAACCTCACTAAAGATGTGAAGATGAGATTGTTGCCTCTGAAATTGGCACATTTAAGAGGATAGAGGAGAGTTTTTAGGAGGTTTGTTTATAGCTTACCCATGTGTGCATTCACTTGGGATGATGTTGTTATATGGTATGTATCCCATTCCTTGTGCGAGTTATATTGCTATTTGGAAGGGTTTTCCATTGAGTCTATGCAGCTAATAAGAAGCAGTATGAATGATTAGATATTTTTGAAGGTTACATAATACATCAAATACTCATAATTTATACCCATAATCCAATAATGAAATCTCGTTGGAGTGATGTCATACCATAGCAAGGAATGCCTCTATTTTGCATTCCAATAAGCTATAATTTGCTACTATTGTGTGTAGGGAGTTGTGTCATAGTGACATTACATATCTAGTCATTCTTATCAATTAGTCAAATGGTTCATTGTAAACTATTGAGGAACTCAAAAAATAGAGTATTTTGTAAATTTTTGTGAGAATAATGAAGTTGTATACTTGTAAGAAAATGTAAGCATCTTTTTGTTGATAAAAAGGTGATTTACCTTGTCTTATATGCTTCTTGTTGTTAGGATTAAGGTTTTGTCTGCCTTGGAAATACTATGACATGGTTCTAACATCCTTGGAAAGTGTCCTAAGGAACGTTGGATGTATTGGGAAAATAATTTGTAATATTTAATTCTCACCATTGTTTGTAATGCATTCATAAGGGTGTTGGCATTGAAGTTGTCATTGATGTCAACATGTGTGTGTGGAGGGCTAAGTTGATAAAGTTGCAAAGAAACATACTAGACACCCACTGGATGAAGATGCAACAATGCCATATGATGATCTTGAGGGAAAGATCAAGGTGTCCTAGAGCAGATAACTCACAAAGGGAAAGTAAGCAGATGGTATGGTCTCTGGTTGAGAGAGATGCAAGATGTGTACCTTAAAGGAAGATTAGATTGATTGATGTGGTGTTAGTAGAGCTATGCAGGTTATATGATTATGCATGGAGATTGCATGAAGTCTGCTATTGGACCTATGGGTGATTAGAGGACCAAGGCCATAGAGTTGTGATGTAATGGGGCAAACATGATTGACTAAGAGCATAAGTGTTGTTGCAGCATCATATAACACATCGTGTTATACACACAAAGAGATATAGGAGGAAAGCATGAAGTGTGTCATTGGGACATGAAAATGAATAAGGAGGACACAAAGAATTATGTTGGAAATGTATTGTGAAATCTGGTCCAACTCAGAAAATTTTTGCTGCAGTTGTGTATAACACACTATGCTAGTCGCATGCAGTTACAAGGAGTATTAGTCACAATTGTATATAACACACAAGTTATCGCTCTGAAGTTACAAGTCGAGAAATGTTAAAAATCCTTTGTTTGGTAGCTTTTCGGCATGATTGTGTGTCTGTCTCAGCGACATCATCTATTTCGGTGTGACTTGGTCTATTGTTGTGACTTATTGCAGGCTATGCAATCATTTATATGTTATACTGATAGAGTCTCTTTTTCGATGAGACGGAGTGGATGTTTGGTCGACATGTCTTGTTTTCGGTTCTTGGTGACAAGTTTCATTTTGGCAAGAGTTGGTCTATCAGTATGTCAATAACACAACGAGTTAGTCACCCCACCATCCTGCAACAAGGAACACTTAAGGCAAAACACTCTATGGGCTAGTCACTAAACTATGACGGAGAAATAAATAACACAACAGGTTATGTTTCTCGCTATCCCGTGGTCAAGAAGCTTAGTAAAAGACTACCTTGCAGGATAACATGAAGGTAGGAGCCTGAGGTTATCCTTCCATCTTGCAACGTGTTAATCACAAGTAATATAACCCTGTGGGGTAACACTTAACAAAGGCAAACAAAGCACCCCGCTATCCCGCGTCGTGCAAACTTGAAGAGAGATGGTCGTGTGGGGTAAAAATACCAAAGGGAATAGATGGATCCCGCTAACCCGCATGGGTAAGAAGGTCTGAGAGGAAATGACACAGGATAAGGAAAATGGTAGAAGGCGCGTTATCCTGCCAACCCACATGAAGGAAGAGTTGTTGTTTCACGACGTGTATAACACGCGTGTTATGCAACCTACAGAACACATCAACGTAGCTTGTGAATCCAAAATGGATTCCTTTCACACATGGACCTTTTGTGAGCGGATGGATATGTAGATGGGTCCCACCATTCACCAAGTGGCAGAGTAACATGTGAATGCTCATTGGACAAATGTTTTGACTGGTTTTTTAATATGAAAGAGCTTACATATCAGAGGTTATTTATTCAGTCAAAACAACAAATAAAAATAAAATAAATGTTGGGCAGATTTGAAGTTAAAAAAATATATAGTTTTGGAATGGGGATTGCGTGCAAAATCAAATAAGATTTCAGAGGTTGCTGAAAGAAGTAAGAAGGCATTTAATGAACAGATAGGGGCAAAATCATTTAGCAGCTTGAGAAGCTCAAAAAGAAGATATCACCACCATGAGAAGATTTGAAAAACCTCCACTTGACAAGACACCACAACTATAATCAGGTGAAGATTACCAAAGATAGTAATCTAAAATTAGAGATCATTTTGAAGATTGAAGATGGTGCAATGTATTATGGTGACAAATCAGCCTATAGGACAAATTTTTTAGGAGCTCGAAAAGACTTTTCTAAATATCTGTTTTGGAGGGAAAATCTTATTGTACGTAGATTGCCACTAAGTGAAGTTACTGGATAGTTGAGAAGATATGTAATAAAGAGATTGTTGGAGACGTGCAATAATGGAAGCTCTACAAAAGTATAGGAGTGTACTGAACAAAGAGTGAAAAAAAGGAGGCAACAGAAAAGCATTTTCCACAGGTGTCCATAACACGAAGTCGGGGCCGTCAATAACACTACAAAAAATTTGTGTGCAAAAAAAAATTAAAGTGAAAGAGGAGATTAGAGGCAGTGAGAAGCAGAAGCAGAGAGTAAGAAAATAAGAGAAAAGAGAGGTGTAAAGTAGAAAGTGTGTGATTCAGGTGCATGAGAAGAAGCACTGTAAAAGAAAAGGCTATAAAATTGAGAGTGAGTGCAGAGAAGCAGCTCTTGCATGTGTTAATAACACGATGACAGTGCAGACCTAACATTGCAGAAAAGACTACATGCAAGAAGATCATAAGATGAAGAAAATATAAGAGGGAGCCAATGGTGGAATCAAGGAACACTGAGAGGGGTGGGTGAATCAATGTTCTACCGGCAAATAAACTTTCAAACTTATTCTCAGACCACCAGAAGCAAATGCAAGAAAGTAAAATGTAGAAACACAAGATAATCAACCACAAAACCATAACACTAGAGTTTTGACATGGAAACCTGGAAAGGGAAAAACCACGGTGGGATTGGAACCCATAATATTCAATATTGTGATCAAGAATACATAAATATTACAAAGGGGGAATGCACTCGCATTCAGGCACACTGCCTAGAACCAAAGGTTCAATTACAAGATGAAGTCTCTCTAACTTATAGATCAATTGCAATGATAAGTACAATGTTTGAACTCCAAAATAGCATCAAACAATGCTTGAATGAGTTCCAGTTAAGTGAAAGAAGTCTGACTGTAACACCTCTGCAACTCTGCTCTGTTCTGCTTCTCAGTTAGCTATTGAATCAAGAATGTGCATGTGAAACTGCGCCAAAAGGTTTCTCGATCACAACTCACTCATATCATCACCCAAAAAGATATTCTACATCGGTTATATATATCCACAACCACAAAATAAACATTCATTAAGTCGCCCAAGCACAATATGCAATGTAACGTGTAATCAGATGTTGGCTCAAACCAGATCACCAAAACATATGCGGATCAACCAAATAGCATCCAAATGATTTTTATATGTCGTCCCTATCATCCCATGTATAAATATAACCACCGCAATCACCACAACGATTCCGAACCAAAAGTCCTTTGCTTATCCTGAAATATCAGAGACAGATTACTGGATCACTTCTTCTTCTGGATATTAAAAACCATGACTACCGGATAGGATTTCCAAGGAGAGTTACCATCAATGACAACCTCAATCCATTATCCATGCATTAGAGTTCACCAGATGAGTGTCAATTGCCAACAATGTCCCCCTTTGGCATTGATGGCAACACTCCTAAAAAATGACTGTGTTGAAACCTGTACAATAGATCAAAATTTCTAAGGCTCCCCCTTAGATCAAAATCTCAAAAAATTGTATCATTTTGTACATTTTTCACTCTCCTCTCCCACTTTGACATCAATGTCAAAGTTGGGGTGTTGCACCAAAACTTATATACAGGGGTATATACCAAATACTCTATACATACTTGAAGATATTTGCAAAAATGGTCTTCAAAAATCCTAAGTGGGTATCCCACCCATTCTTTAGGTTTTCCAAAACTGTAATGAAGGCACTAAAAACATAGGCATATATCTCTACATCTTTCAATTTAGATGGAACTGGTTGTGCCATTGTCTTCAAGCAATCAACTTTATTGCTCAACATGGGGTTTATCCGGGGAGCAAAGGTTCCGGAGCTCACCGACTCACCTCATAATTTTCACCTTTTCTTAATTTAGGCTCAAGATTTGATCAATTAGAGCCATCACTTGACCTTCTATATTGCTAGCAAGGGCAATATTTGAATCAAATGATTGAGTTATACTATCAAGTTTGCCCTGGCAAACACTTATTTGCTTATCTAAATATGAGGAGAACTTGGGTAGTGTAAGGCATGACTTTTATATCTTCCCACCTTCACTCAATGCCTCAGAGATAGTTTGCAGTCCTTTGTTCAACCTAACTCTGTCATCTTCAATCATCTTCCAGAAGGTCTGCAAATGCACCTCTTTAAATCTGTCCAATACTTTCTTGGTGGTTGCCTTTTCCAATGATTCATAATTGGCATTGATGTTATTGATTAACTGCAAGAGCTTACCGGAGGGGTTGGAGTTTGGATCTGGTTGTGCTTCCGATACCACCTTTTGTAGAATACTCACAAACATCTCGATCAACTTCTTGTCATCAGTTTCAGATTTGACCAAGTCCTGACTAGCTTGAGCCTAGACTGCTGCAACTACCATTAGCCTTTCTGTCGGGGACATCTGCCCAATGTCAAGAGGTTTATTAAAATTAATGGAGATATACGTGAGAACTCTTTTCCCTTTGTCCCTTGGAGTGTCAATTGCCATGATCACCGAGACATTGTCAGTTTTATGCTTTCCCTTATCAATCTCGTCTACCTTATCATGAACTTTATCCTTATCCACCTCTTCTCTTTCTACAACCTTTCCTTCTTTATCCTTTTTCTTTTCTTTAGCCTATGCACTGGCCTCAGCACTTTGGTGTGGTAACATCTTTCTAATGTTTCTCTTGGGCCACTTCACCTTTCATTTCCATTATCTTTGGATGATCAATTGAAGGATTTTGACTATCTGTAGCATCAAGGGTTGAATGGGTCTCATCTACCAGATGAGAGGTGTTATCCTTCTGAGGTTCATCATCATACTTAGGATTGATTGCCAATCGATTGTCCTTTAGGAACCTTTTCCATATTTCTTCAGTCCCTTTTCTTTCTTCTTCAACCTTGCCAACCATGAGCTTGTTTACTCTATTTTTGCTTTTGAATTCCTTCTAGTTGGCCTGCTCTATGAGATTATCATCTGTAACGTCATAAAATTGCGACCCTGCAATTTTTTAACGCATTTGGGTCTTCACATTGGTGAAACGAATCCCTAAGCTTGATTGGAGACTCGATATATGCTCGCACCTCCTGAAACATGCATTTACTTGCATCCTACACTTCCCTCATGGACTTCCTATCCTGGATTAGGGTAGGACAGGGGCATGGCGCCCTTGTCCTTGCCCTATTTTCAGCCCCCTCCACTTAAGTCCTGCATTGGACTTGTCAATGAGAAGTGGGAAAAGGTTTTCTATGCTAGCCTAAGATGGAAAATCAATTACAAACCCTAATTGGCAAGTATATAAGACATTTTCCCCCTCCTATTTGCATAACCGAAAGGTGAAAAAGCATTATCATCATTCAAGCATTCAAACAATCAAATATTCGAGCGTTCAAGCATTCCTTTCAAGCATTGAGCATCTCAAGTATCCTTTCAAGGCTAGGTGTTGCATTCAAGTCAAGGATTCAACCATTGAAGAGGAGATCCCTATCAACATTCAAAGCATTCAATTCTACATATCCTTTCAAACAACTCTATCAACATTTCAATTGCACCCTCTCTTGAGGTGAATTCTACTTCAGTCATTTACTTGCAAGTACTTTTCATCATTTGGCTAATTCCAAAACTGGGGTTTGACCTAAAGACAAACCCCCAATCCCAACAACATTTCCTCTCTTTTTTTGTGTGTAGGTTGTAGGTGCGCAGCTATATTTGCAGATTTGGGCTTCATTCTCAGAGACAGAAAAACCCTTTTCGACGCGCGGATTTTTCGGAGGCCCAAGTACACTTTCAACACGGTCCCGACAACTTTCGTTCAAATTTATAGGGGAGTTTCTGTTAAGGAATTTAGATCAAAGATAAAGAATACAATAGTCTGGTAATATGTAGTGAGGATAGACTTTAATAAGATCACTGCAATGAATATGTTTTACCTCTGATGTATATATATATATAACTCTAACTATTAATCTTCTATGATAATATCGACAGCTTGTTGGTTCATGAAACTGCCACGGTTATTGGTTTTAGTTCACAACAAGTGTCGATGACTATAAATATTTAAGGGGCATGAATTCTACGTGGCTTATGCCATGTAGAGTCATGACCCTACGGGGACATGACCCTTCGTTCAATGTCGTTATATATTACTTGCTTCAATCCAAATGAAGCTATATCCTTAACACTCCCTCTTAGCAAAAGAGGATTTAATTTCATAATTAAGTTTTAAGGAACAACATTCTAGATATACACATTCATTTGACATGATCATTCACTTAGTAACACTTACTAGTGAAATACTTCATATCTCAAAGAGATATGGATTATCTGATATCCAGCACTCTAGGACAACAACTACTTGAAGTCTTATCAAATTACAACCTTGATTCTAGTGACAATTGTAACATTGTCATTATCACAGGTGAAATAATTTTAGTATCATGATAACCAGCACATTCCGGGATAGGAAATTAATGTAGTCAATCATGATATGATTGTTATCATAATTTCTGACATATTTTGGAACAATCATTTAATGATAAAAATTCAATAACTCATCATAGAAAATTTAGTATTAAGATTTTTGACACATTTTGGGACAACAACTTAATGTAGTCAATCTTGATAACAGATCAGGCTATTGTGAAAGTCGTCACCTTACAATAGTGATCTTACACTTACATCACATGAAAGATCGTCACCTTCCATGACATAACACATACATCCCATATTGCATTCAAGATACTCATGAATATATCAATTACATATGATTAAGATTAATATCATAAATTTCTATTATAATTTAGTCATACCAAGTTTTCCTCTAAAGTACTGTACTTTCAACTTTGCAAGAGGTTTGGTGAATATGTTGGCACTTTGCTCTTCAGTGCTGATGTAGGTCAATTTGATGACATCTATGTCTATCATATCTCTTATGTAATGGTATGGGACTTCTATATGTTTGGATCGATTATGAAAAATTGGATTTACAGAAAGTTTGATGCAGCTTTGATTGTCACAGTGAATCACAATGGGGTTTGGGGGCTTCCCAAATAGTCCAACTAGCAATTTCCTTAACCATACTGCCTTACATGCTCCCATGGAGGCAACCATATATTCAGCTTTAATGGAACTCTGAGCAACTGCTGACTGTTTTCTGCTAAACCAAGATATCAAAGTTGATCCAAGACTAAAGCAACACCCCACTGTACTTTTACGATCAATGGAACTTCCTACCTAGTCGGAATTAGAATACCCTTCGAGTTGTATCTCAACATTTTTATACTTCAAGCCAAGTCCAATAGTGCCACACGAGTATCTCAAAATATGCTTAGCAGCCATTACGTGAATCTTCTTAGGTTCGCACAAGAAATGACTTAACACATTGGTAGCGTAACAAATATCAGGGCAAGTGTTTACCAGGTACATAAGAGATTTACCAGGTACATAAGAGATCCAATAATTTGTCTATAGTATGTAGGATTTGTAGGTTTTGAATCTGCTGCTTCACTTTTGAGCTTATGAAGATTCGTTTCCATTGGAATGGATAGAGGCTTACAATCTATCATACCAAATCTAGTCAGGATATCAGTGGTGTATTATCCTTGATTTAGGAAAATATATTTCTCTTTTTTCCATACTTATAGGCCCACAAAATAGTGCAGTAGACCTAGATCCTTCATATCGAATTCAACCACAAGATCTTGTTTGTATTTTGCAATGAGGTGATCTTGTCCTGTTATCAACAAGTCATTAACATAGAGAACAAGTATTAACATGTCACCATCCAATATTTTGAAGTATATGTTAGAGTCTGCTTCATTTTTTGGAATATCCTAGTTTGGAGAGATAACTATCTATCCTTCCGTACCATGCCCCGGGAGCTTGCTTAAGGTTGTAGAGAGATTTTTTTAGTCTACACACATAGAGATTTCTATCATGTGTAGAAAAGCCTTCAGGTTGTTCTATATATAATTCTTCCTCAATAACACCATTCAAAAATGCGGTCTTCACGTCCATTTGGTGTATCTTCCACCCTTTGGAAGCTGCAATGGCAATGATGGTTCTTACAAAAGTATATCGGGCAACTGGAGCAAATGTCTCTTCGTAATCAATTCCAGCCTTTTGAGAGAACCCCCTGGCAATGAATCTAGCTTTGTGTTTTCAATACTACCATCTGATGCATATTTAATTTTGAATAACCACTTTGATGAGACAACTGATTTGTCTTTTGGTCTAGGTACAATGTCCCAAACATCATTTTTTAAGATAGACTGGTATTCCTCAATCATTGCATCTTTCCAAGCTTGACATGTTAAAGCCTCTTCAACATTTTATGGTTCCGATTTTGTAAGTTCGGTCATGAGTGCAACATAGCATGATTGACTTCTTGTTTTCTTATTCTCTTTGAAGATTTCATCGGGTTCCACATTATTTTATTCAATCATCTTTCTTGCCCATAGTGGTATTTTCTTGTTGTTAGAATTTTCAACATTCTCGAAATTAGGTGATTGAAGTTCATGATTTTCTATGCTATTCTCCCTCTGATTTTCAATTGTAGGATTTTCATCTGATTCTGTGGTTAGATCATCTTTTGCACTTAGAGATAGTTTATAAGAAACATCTTCTTTAAATTTGACATCTCTACTGATTTCAATAGATCTTCGTCCTAGTATATAGACTCTGTATCCTTTAGTGGTTTCATTATAGCCAACAAATATGCCTTTCTTCCCGGAGGGTTCTAGTTTGGTTCTCTTTTCTTTAGGAATGTGAATATACACGTGGCAACCAAAGATTCTTAGATGGCTTAAATCTGGTTTATTTCCTATAAAGGCTTCTTCAGGTGTTATATTCTCTAGGATTGAATGAGGGCATCTATTTTGAATGTACACAGCTGTATTTGAGGCTTCAGCCCAAAATGAGATATGTAGATTTTGATCATGCATCATGGCTTTAGCAGCTTTGATGATGGTTCTATTTTTTCTTTCTGCAACTCCATTTTGTTGAGGATTATAAGGTACAATACACTCCCTCTTAATCCCAACAGAAATGTAGAATTCTTTAAAATTTTCAGAGATATATTCACCCCAATTATCCGATCTTAGAGTCTTTATTTTCTTCCCAGTTTGATTTTCCACTAGGGCCTTAAATTCTTTAAATTTCAATAACACTTCATTTGATTCTTTGAGTTTTATGCAATAGATCCAAGTTTTCCTAGAGTAATCATCAACAAATATCACATAATACAATAATCCCCCTAGTGATGTTAATGACATTGGACCACACAAATCAACGTGGACAAGTTTGAGTACAACTTTTGATTTGTGTTTAGTTGAGGGAAAGGAACCTTTTGAGTTCTTCTCTAGAGCACATCCTTTACAAGTTCCAACATGAACAAATTTTAGATTGGGTAATCCTGTGGTAATTTTTCCTATAGAAGGTAGGGCACTAAATCGAAGATGTCCTAATCTTCTATGCCAAATTTCATTAGAGTTTGATACTACATGATTTAGTGCTTGTTTTTGAGTATTACATAATTTGTATAAACTACCATCTCTAGATCCTATAGGAATAGTATTCTTTATGTTAGAGTTTTTTAGGCTAGAGTAGAACTTTATCTTCATGGAAGGTGACACTATATCCTTGATCAGCTAGTCCTGAAATAGAGACCAAATTCCTTTTGATACCTGGTACAAAGAGAACATCTTTCAATTGTAATGTAACTCTTGTTCTTAATTGAATTGAGCAGGTCCCAATTCCTTTCACTGGATAGGTAGAATTGTCTCCTATTGTAACTTCTTCAGTTGAGTGGCCTTCAAAGGTTTCAAATTAATCTCTAAAACCGGTTATGTGTCGAGATACTCCACTGTCGATTATCCACATATGTGTGTTTGAGTTTAGTTCATTTGACAAGGCTAAGAAAAATAGGGGATTCTCTACTTCCTTGATTTCACCTCTGGTTGCTTGAGCTTTCTTTCTTTCTGGGCAGAACCTGTGAGTGTGTCCAAATTTATCACACTTGTAGCATTGAATCTTGGAAAAGTCTTTTCTTTTGTGATTATTTCCTCTCTTTCGTTTGAACTTCCTTTTCTTCCCTTTTTTGCTTGTGTTAGCATGTAGTGCTTGAATTTCTCCCCCTTTGTTTGGACCCACTCCTCTTGTGATTAATCGAGATTCTTCTTGAGTACAATCATTCTTGAGTTGATCGAATTTTGGTAGTGTCAGACGAGCACTAATGCCTTGAATAAAGGATTCCCAACTGGATGGTAATCCCTTAAGTGCTATTAGAGATAGCTCCATATCATCTATATTATTCCCAATAGTTGACAATTGGTCTTTTAATTTTGAAATCCTAATGAAATAGGATGTGATTATTTCTCCTTTGTTCATGTAGAAATGCATTAATTGTTGTTTTAAAGTGAGCAATATGCTTGCATTATTTATTTCATATGAGTTTTGAATGGTCTTGAACATATCATAAGTTGTAGTTAGTTTTGAGATGGTTGGGAGAATGTGATCTTTAACAACATCAATTATGATTTTCTTAGCCTTGTTGTTGTGTCTTTTCCAAGTTGTTTTCTCTGGCTCATCTTCGGGCATCTTAGTATCTTCTTCTATGTATGCATCTAGTTCGAGTTCTTGAAGAATTGTTGTTATTCGAATTCTCCATGAGACGAAGTTGGATGTGCCTTCGAGTCTATCCTCCACTCTAACACTATTCACCATGATTGTTTGTCCTTTGATTCTGAGTGCAAGTCTAATTTGTTTTTAGAAAAGTGGTGTCACTATTTTATTATTTCTCTACCAACGTGGCTCTAATACCATGTTAAGGAATTTAGATCAGAGATAGAGAATACAATAGTCTAGTAATATGTAGTGAGGATAGACTTTAATAAGATCACTGCAATGAATATGGTTTACCTCCGATGTGTATATAAATATAACTCTAACTATTAATCTTCTATGTTAATATCGGTAGCTTGTTGGTTCGTGAAACTACCACGGTTATTGGTTTTAGTTCACAACAAGTACCGATGCTTATAAATATTTAAAAGGATGAAGAGTCATGTCCACGTAGGGGCATGACTTCTATGTGGCTTATGCCATGTAGAGTCATGACCCTACGGGGACATGACCCTTCGTTGAATGTCGTTATATATTACTTGCTTCAATCCGAATGAAGCTATATCTTTAACAGTTTTGTCTCAGCATTTTAATGCTAATTCCAGGTGCACAACTTCATCCTACATTTCTATCTCAAGTTATAGTCATTTTTTTGTCGTCTTTACACTTAGTCTCAATTCACTTAATTCATCCTATCCATTCTAAAAGAGGGGTTACTTTTACTTTCCAAATTCATTTGTCAATTCACTTAGCATTCAATATCTCACCATTGATGTTGGATCCAGTGAATTCAACCCCCCTCTTTTAAATCTAATGCATGAAAGAGGTTGAAGAGGATCATTTGTGAAACTTTCACTCCTTTCTTGAGGAGGGTAAAGCTTTCCACTTGATCCCCTCCTCCTTTTTTACCATTACATCAACTTCTTCTTGAGATATGCAAGCACTGATATTTATCAATTCACGCTCTTTCATTTCCTTATCTAATCTGCTTGCAGTTAGCCTTCTAGCATCAATAATGTTATACAAATCTTTCAGAATGCTATGCTCTAAGTCAATTAATGACTTGGTGAAGTTATGCAAATGCAATACAACAACTTCCTCCACTTCCCTTTGCTCATTCTCATCAAAATCATCATAGTATGCATTAATGTTCTTGAGACTACCATCCTTAACTATTTCATCACTTAGTTCTTTTGCAGTTAATGGAGGAATAAAGGTATATTTACCTTCCACCTTTTCTGATTTAAGGTCCTTATCAAAATTTGTCCTTACCATCCTTCCCCTTTTAGCCTTATTGGTTAGAGAGGGTTCAGATTGTGTCTTCTTACTCGGTTGAGCACCATTGGACTGTGGTTTCCTAATCACCCTGAAAAGTTCTCCTTTCTTCTTTTATTTCTCTGCTTCCTCTTCTGACTCAGTCTCAGAAGCAAAAAGAGATATAGCTACATAAGTTCTTTTTGTCTTTTGCTTATGCTTCAACACTCCTTTTCCAGATGAGCTTTGAGCTGTAGATGACTTCACTGGAGTAGAGGAAGACTTAGTCTCCTTAGATTTTGACTGGGAGGGAACCGGTTCAGTCTTAGGCTTCTTAGATTCAATCTCTTCTTTCTCCTTAGCCTTCTTAATAGCTTCTTTGGTAAAGCCCATATGCTCAGCCACTGCCTCTCCCATTTTTTTTATTTTTCTCTTCCTTTCTGGACGAGTGAACTTCTTGTGTAACTCCATATCTTTTTCCTTGAATGTGCCAAATTTTTCTTCAAAAGGGTCAACCGGTTTTCTCAAAAGGTGTTGAGCATAGCTTTCAAGAGTTTGAGCATCGTATAACCCATTGACATTATCCATACTCTTCTAGGCTCTACTGCCTCCAAATGGCATTGGTCTTTATCCACAAGGAAACATATAGAGTCTGCATATTTGTGTACTACCTCCTTAGGGATCCTTACTCTATTCTTCTTTCTACCTTGGAAGATTTTAAAGAAGCTCCACAAGGCAGTTGTCTGATTCTCTTTGTTTCCCAATCTCTATAGACCTTGTTTGATCTAAGTTGCCACCGGTATGTCATAAGCCCATTAGACTATGCTTGTGCTGAGGATCTTATTCATGAAGTACAGGGCTAGACAAACAATCAGTGAACCGAATTTGAAGACATTCTTCTTGTCTGTTTTGAGTTTCTTCAGATTGATCAGGAGCTCTTCAAGAAGAACTGTACACAAATCAGACTGCATATCCTCTTTTACCATCTGGTAGGTTGCATTTATCATTGTACCGGAGACAAAATTCAATCTACTAGACTAATAAAATTTGTATCCAATGATCACCTATGCAAATCTGACATCATGCTCCAAGATATCATCAATTGCCATTGACCTGTTGTCAAATTGAGCACCGGTTAGCTTTGTAATAGTTGGGTTTGTCATCTTCCTCAGATTAGGCTTTCCATCTGTTTGATTTAGGCATGTGACTACATGGATTTCCTGCTTGGTTATCTTGTAGGGTCTATCCAACCATATGAATGCATTGCGGACACAACTCAGAATGTACCTCACCCATTCATCCTCTTTGAATGTCAGAAAGTGAACAAAATGCGTGAAACCCTTCCTCTACAACTGTGCATATTCTGGTTTGGGATTTCCAACTTCATCCATTATATGGTCAATATATAGGGTTAAGATGTCTTTATTTTTGGTTTCTTCAATTGAATAATGAATGTATGCCCTAACATCATCAACATGCAAAACTCTGTAGGGAACATATGAAAAAGAACCATTGGGGTCATCCTCAACAAACTTGAATGGATGTCTTTTGAATTGTGGTCTTTCTCTCTCAGAAACATCTACCACCAAATGTGTATTAACAGAAGAAGATGCCATTTCAAGAAATTTAGGGTTCAAACGCTTCGGTAAATACCTATTTATTCTATCAGATGCACAAGAGATCCTTGTTAGATGAATTCAAGCTTTCTTATCACCTTGGAAACTAGTTCGCCTAGCTTTGCAGTCTCAACTCTTCATTCACAATGTGAGAAATGATTCACATTTTGCCCCTTTTAACTTCGCAAACCCTAACTTTAAGTTGAAATAAATGCAACTATAAAGTTCAATCGGATGTCCTGTTCAACATTATTGATTCCATCGAATTCCAAGATTGACATGAAGAATTTTGGATAATCATCTCCAGATATTTGCAATCAACCTTGATCGATCATAGATCTCTCCAGGGGGTTCTGCAAGATTGTGCATGAAGATGCCACCCCCTAAGGCCAAATGCCTTAGCTACACGATGAAGATCCTGCATCGGATTCAGGTGCAGATCCACTGTCTGCCTTGGATTCATCTTTTCTAACCCATATCTTCTCATGCTTGTTCTTGATCTCTTATACCTTTGCTTTTCCTTTCTCAACTGATTTGCCTTTGTTTATCAGAGCATTATTCTTGCTTCTACAATACTTTGCAATGTGGCCGGTTTTGTTGCATGCATGGCAAACAATAATTTTCTGCATAGGTTTGAAATTCATTTGATTTGGTCTCATCCTGCATCGGTTAGAGATATGCCCAAACATCTCACAAACATAACATCTCTGGTTCTAAAAATTGTTCATTATTGCTCTGCACATGTTTGACTTGTGACCAAAGTTATTGTATATGAAACACAGACTGGTAAAGGTAGGACCATTGTTGATATTGTTTATTCCATTATTCATCCTACTTCTGCATTGATTTGCCATATGACCAAATTTATTGCAAGTAAAACGTCTATCGTTGAATTTGTGGGCATTAGGCTGTCTTACTGGAGGATTCTTGCTCTTCTTATGATTAGGCTTTGCATTTCTTTGTCTAGATTCGAAGGATTCACCTTTCTCATATCCAAGTCCTCTCATGTCTTTTCCATGTCTTTGACTTTCCAGCATCTCATCAAGACTTGCTGAGCTAGGATTTAATTTCTCTTTGTATTCATTTGCAGTAGCAAGTTCATCTCTTAGGGCAATAATCTATCTTTCAAGTTCTTGACCATTATTCCTTGATTGTGTCAACTCAAGCTTCAACTCATAATTTTCATAAGTAAGCTTGGAGAATTCATCTGCTCTATCCTTTTATGATTGAGTCAAGCTTTCTTCATTCTCTTTTGGTCTTCAATCTCCTCAGTCAGCTTCATCACAATGGATTGCATCTCATTCTTCAATACAACATTCTCTCTGGTAAGTTTATCACATTCATCAACTTTGTCCTAGTTTTCCATGCTTTGTTCTTCTTTATCCTTCAACTTGTCCATCAGTTCTTTCCTCTTGTCTCTTGAAGTGTTCGCTTGATTTTTCAAATCATTAATGAAGTCTTCAGCTGCATTCAGGTTTCTCTTTAAGGAACTTATTTTATTTCTTGTTGCATCAAGATCCTCAAGTGCCACACAAATATGTGTCTGCAAACCGAAATCCATTGATTAAATCTCTTGGACCTTCCTAAAACGGTTAGGCTTCCTCAGAGGAACTAGGCTCTGATACCAATTGTTGAAATCAAGGAACACTGAGAGGGGGGGGGGGGTGAATCAGTTTCTACTGGAAAATAAACTTTCAAACTTATTCTCAAACCACCAGAAGAAAATGTAGGAAATTAAAATACAAAAACACAAGATAATCTCTAAGGTAAAATTAATTTCAAGAGGTTATTATGGCAACTTTCTTGTTACTTTGGAAATTATTCAAGTGAAAGTAAAAACACTCTCAAATCTTTAATATCCTTATTTGAATGTTTACTCAAGAAGTTTCCATTTACTTTATTCTGCATGGGGAAAATATTATCAATGATTTAATTAAATGTATCCCTATGAAATAGGAACATACGACCTATCAAGCTAATTGATTTTATTTTTTTTATGTTTTGTGCAGGATACTATAGGCAAAAATTATATTTCTTGGGTGCATATTAACATTCTTGGGTGCATATTAATAGGAAGTATCCCTTACTCAAGAAATTTAATTTAATGTTTTGATATTATAATTTGATGACTTTCAGGAGCACCTTGGTAAAAGAAATCTTGTTTACAACATTTGATACGATAATAATAGTTTTCAATATTATCTTTTGAAATTACCTTTTTAGAGGTTATAAAGGGATATATTTTATCACAAAGGAAGTTATATTTTATAAGTTCTTTTACCATGGTTAAATCTTTAATTTGATGACCTAATGAATTTTAGCATTTTGATATTATCATTTGATCATCTATATTTTTCACCCTAAGTGAATAAAATGGAACATGTATATATTAGGGTTGATTTTATGCAAGATCAAAACATGATTATTATTATTTTAGAGAAAATGTATTTTTAACATAAGTAAAATGATGAAAAACATTTATTATATGCATTTTATTTTCCCTAAGTTTATAATTTGAACATATTCATTAGGGTGAGTCATTTAATGCTTGATTGGTTTTTGCAAAGGTTACTTTATATGATATAATATTTCCGACCCAAATTAAAGATTACCAAAAGGTGAGAAAGTATTGTAACATTATTGAAAGGGAAGTATTTTCTTTTACTTACTTTACAAAATCTTTTACCTTATGTTATTTAATAAAAACTATTATTGGAGTAAATATTTACAAGTGTTTAATACTTTGATTTAAGTGAATTGTTGTAAATAAGTATTTTACATAGGGTAAAATGATTATTGCGTAATCTAAAGTGGAATATATTTAATCTTTAATTAATAAGGGATTTGATTGGTTTATTTTATGTGCAGGAGATATTGAATATTTACGGGAAGTATTATCAAAGCGGAGGATAAATGATATATTATTGAAGCTTTATTTAGTGTGTATTTTAGGGATTCAAATGTAATTATCTCTATAAACCAAAGGGTGTGTCCTTTGGAAAAACAATTGTCTGTAACTCCCTCTTGTATGCGAAAGGGTGTGTCCTTTCACATATGTATTTTGGATTAGGTATTTATAGGGAGTCTTTTTAAAATAAAAAAAGCGATCCAGAACAATTCATAATCTGTCAGGCTGCCAGTAAGGGCTATGGGATGTCTGTATTGGAGAAGTCTGTAGGAATGGAAGTATCATTTTAAGCAATCATTGTGTAATGGAGTATCTATAAGTGTAGCTATTGTATGCATTCATTCTCCAGAAATTAATATACAAGATTCACTCTTTCAATTCCAGAATTCGTGTATACTTTTGTGTTGATGAATTTCATTTTGTCCTCTTGATAAATCTGATAAAGGGTTTAATACAGTGTGCCACCACAAGCTGTTATAATTGAATATAAGATTGGCTTCTTCATGTTCTTATAGCACTTAATGGAACCTCTGTATTGATGGTCTTGTGTTTACAAGTTACCTTAAAACTGTCTCAAGAGTCTGATCAAATTGTTTGTCCACAAAGTATCATGTATATTCTTGGATAGAGGCACTGGTTTGTTATTCATTTATGAGATTTTGATTTGTATGCATAAGGTTCTTACAGAGAAATATTCTTCCATATCCTATTTGAACTAATCCTTGCAGATTTCATTCAAGTCCTGAAAGCTTTTCATTTTCAATATACAATATCTTTAACATACACTTTTATTCATATTCAGTTTTCAGTTTTCAAAGTATTCAGCTAAAGCACATGATATAGCATAGTTGTAGAACACTAATTTTCCAGTTGTGTAAACTTGCTTAGAGGATTAAATCCACATTTAAATAACTCTTTTGTGCTTGAGAGGGAAGGGTACACCCGCCTAGGTCTTGTGGAGCCTGAAGTGCAGAGGGATTTGGTCTTCGACCATACCTTTTCGTTGGCCAAGGCTGATTGGATTTCCTAAGGAGTTGGCAAGTCTTTGAGTTTTCCAATCTACGGTTTCGGGCACCAACAAATTGGCGACTCTGCTGGGGAGGAATTATTAAGATTCTGCTAGGGATTTAAATTGAAGATATTGGGAAAATATAATCTAGAATCTCTGGTGATAGATCATTGAATTAGGAACTAGTTGAGAGTTCCCCATCTGAGTCCCACAATCAACACATTGGAGACTCTGCTAGGGATTTGTCATACATAGTTTGACATTCACCTAGAAGCTCTGATGTTTTTTCATTGAAGATTTGATAAGTTTTGTTTTCCCCATCTGAGTCACACAATAGATTGGCGACTCTGTTGGGGAGTTGTCATAGAAGGACTATTCAGAGTTTCTGGTGTGTTGTATCAGACTCTACTGGAGGAGAGATCCTTGAAGATCAGATAAGTTAGGAACAAGTTTTTCCTCAAATTTGAGGTGGTGACTCTATTCAACAAAATATTTTAGTAAATGACTTTGCTAAGGGAGACAATCCAGAAGGAAATGAAAAATTTGTTTTTAGTTGAAATTAATTCATGATGTATCGAATTGGACAACCATTTCAAAGAAAACCATTTATTCTGGATGGCAACAGGCCATTGGATCTCAGAGGATTTCAATGTGTCCCTACTAAGTGCATACTCCCTAAACTTTCACCACTAGTGCCAAAGTTTCATGGAGAATGGGATGAATCAGCGATTGATCATTTAAATGCATTTTACACATTTGTAAAAGATTATGAAATCGATGTAGAGGATCTAGTGATGAAGCTCTTCATCAGGACATTATGGGGTTATGCGAGAGAAGCTTATGAATCATTACCTACACAGAGTATTTCATCAATGAGGGAATTTGGGCAATGGTTCTTATATGAGTTTCATGTTGTAAATGATGAAGAAGATGACATTTACTATAAAGAGGACGAGGAACATATTTGCAATATGGAAGAAGAATCATGCATATCCCCTTTGGATGCCTTCTTTGATTTAGAAAGATACGAGGGTGAATATATAGCGGGATTGCTCACCAGGATGATAAACATTTATGTAAAAATACCCGTAGATAGCATGCCTTCATTTTCAAACAAAATGGATGAATTAGGGATATCTCATGATCCTGAATTAAAGCGTATATTTAAATCTTTAGAAAGACATGGTATTATTTGGACCCCACATGAGGTAGAAAATACAGGTTTAAAAAAGGAAGAGGGCATGTGTGTAGCTAAATGCAAAGGGGAGGAAGAACCATTTCTTAGTACAAAAGAAATTTCTTATTTGTTAGAAAAGGAATATGAAAGGTATGTTCAGAAAAATAGTCTAATTTTTTTTCAAATAAAGCAAAGTAATGGATTAGGGCACATTCAGGGTGTGTTTGATGAAGTAAGTGAAGATAGTTTTCTTGTGGACAAAACAAATGATGATTCTCGAAATAATGAGAAATACATACATAACGATGAGTGTAATGGGGAATATGTGCCTGAAAATCCTTTTGAAAGTTTTTTAAATCTTCAGTATCATGAGACTTCACACGAATGCGAGGAAATAATTTCTAAATGTGAATTCATTTTTAGTCCCTCTTGTGAAATAAGCATTGACCATCTAGGATGTGAAGACGAAGTGGATTTACATTCAGTATACAGATTTGAAGGAGCTTCAACAAAGAACAATGATAAAGATTTTCATGAAGATACTTTTAGTAAAGGTATGCATTGTGATTTGCCATATGATTTCTTACATGTTGAAGCACAGGGAGATTCCCAAGGAGATAGGAAGAACTTCCCTATGTTCTTAAACAAATCCGTTAAAGAAAATACAAAAGAAGTCATGTTTGGAAATAATTTTAATTTTCCAAAGACACTATATAGTGGAACAATGGTAGAAAAGGAAATAATGTCTCTACATGACATTGTTGAAAGGAACATGTGCCTTGAGTCTTTATGTGAAAAGGGTAAGTTATTTCCAAAACACAAGGAAAAAGAAAATATGTTTAAAGATGGTATAAATTTTTTATTAAATTTACATTATAGTAAAGTCATATGTGATGAGTGCCCTAATCTATTATTTGAGAAAAGTGAAATATTTTTCCAAAATAAGGAGATGGTAAAAGTAAGTAAAATGGAACACAATCTGAAAGGGATAAAAAGTTTAAAAAATTGCAACATAGGTTGTGTTAATCCCAATTTAGACATTTCATTAGGAGGCACTAATACTTTGCAAGAAAAAGAAAAGAATTTTTTTTTTACCAAGTATTTTCCCTCAAATGAATGTTGCAGAATATAAAAATGAGAATTTTGAATGGTGTTTTGAAACTCATATGTAGATGAGATTCACATATGACAAAATAGATTTAAAAAATTTTCAGGAAGAAAAGGAATATAAGAATAAGGGTAAAATACTATTGAGATATAATTTATTTCAATTAAGGTTGATACAAGAGGATGAAAGAGATTATGTGTATCACATTTTAACCCAAATAACAAGGAAGTTAATTAAATATATTGGAAAAAGGTTTTATAGCAGGAAAAAAACAATATATCAGCAGTGGGAGTGGTAAAGCAAATAGTGTTTTCAGAAGGTGCATATTACTGCATGACCAAAATCAAGTATTTAACAGAGGAAAGGGAATATTGTCATTTTTGGGGGGCCTTAGGCCACCCAATTTTATTCAGAGGAACCTACAAAAGGGGTGCTATCTAATGGTTTGCTTTTCCAGAGATAATTGAGATCTCGCTATGCTCACAGGGAGCATACGTCCCCAGAAAGAGCCACTGTTGGACCCTTAAAAATTAAAATTTTTAAGGTTCGAGATTCATACTAGGAAGCAAATCTCTCTCTGCAATTATTTAGATCAATTATCTATTCCACTCCAAGTTCCCTGCAACTTACTTTGATGCATGAACAAGGTGGTCGATTTCCAGGTATGTATATGCTTGCAAATACGAAATCAAGCCAGGTACGCCTTTTTTGAACCATAACTTCTTCTCATCTGAACTCTGTTATGTCAAATTAATTATTCTTCTGTATTTTATGTATATATGAGGACCTATGTTTCAAATTTTGAATTCATAGGATATCGTTTGATATGTTTTATGAGGCTAATCTAAATAAAATTTCTTCAAATTTGAAATATACAATTTCAAAATTTTGTCAAAATGATTATAGTAGAATACTAATAAATTTCCTTTTGCAGGAGTATCACACTGAATGAATTATGAAAGCCATTTTATTTATATTTTATAATTATTTTTCTTGAGTATAATATTAATTAGGAAGTGTTTAATTTTGAATATTATATTTTTCCTCCAATGAATATTATAGTATTTAAATTATTTGTGTTACATGAAATTATATGATGCTTTTAAAACTAACACAATTTTTGAGCTTGTATAATGTGCAGGATTATTACAAAAGAAATAAAAGATTTTACGTTTGATCAAATCAAATGATCAAAGACTTTATAGTTGGTTGAAGGAAGTAAAAAGTTTTTATCTCAAAAGGTGAAATATTAAATTTTTTTTTAAATAAATGATTGGGATACATTGGGGCTCGACGAATAAAAGCCATCGAGTATCGGCATAGGCATTTGAAAGCCCTCCCAATCCCCATACATGATGTTGTGAGCTTTTACAACACTTCAACAAGAAAATGATTGGGGTGATGAATACATAATCGAGTAAGCTCAGCAAATATTAGAGAAGCAGAGAGGCTATGATGAGAAGTATCACCAACAGCAGCAAAAGTTGATTCACGTTTTTGCAATTCAGGCCATTGTTTGGGCTTGAATATGAGTTTTAAATGGTGATTTTTGTCTCTCAATAGAGGCCCAAACCATCCACCCTGCCTTGAAGGCCATTTTTACAAGATTTTTGATATTTTTGGAGTGCCGATAAGCTCAAAAATGGCCCAGATTTAAAAGTGACGGCCTGCAACATTTCAGTAAAAAATATATATTGTTTTATCCGTGACAAAATGATTAGGCACATTAAGGAGCAGGGAGTATATACATTCTGCATATAAATGATTTAAAAACAAAATATATTTTTACAAAAGGACAGGGAGAGGGAGTTGAACACTCAACCTCTCAACCCAACCTTCCTAACTACCCATACCTACCCTCCCCTTTTACCAATTGCTCTATTGTATTATTTGAAAATGTTTGTTAGGGTAAATTAATATGGGTAATAATTTGCAAATATTTCCACAATTTCCGAGGTAATGTATTTTTATCAAGAGGAGGTAGGTATGTTTTAATCATTTGCTTTTGATTTATTATTTTAAAGGTAAAATTAATTTCAAGAGGTTATTATGGCAACTTTCTTGTTACTTTGGAAATTATTCAAGTGAAAGTAAAAACACTCTCAAATCTTTAATATCCTTATTTGAATGTTTACTTAAGAGGTTTCCATTTACTTTATTCTGCATGGGGAAAATATTATCAATGATTTAATTAAATGTATCCCTATGAAATAGGAACATATGACCTATCAAGCTAATTGATTTTATTTTTTTAATGTTTTGTGCAGGATACTATAGGCAAAATTTATATTTCTTGGGTGCATATTAACATTCTTGGGTGCATATTAACATGAAGTATCCCTTACTCAAGAAATTTAATTTAATGTTTTGATATTATAATTTGATGATTTTCAGGAGCACCTTGGTAAAAGAAATCATGTTTACAACATTTGATACGATAATAATAGTTTTCAATATTATCTTTTGAAATTACCTTTTGAGAGGTTATAAAGGGATATATTTTATTTTATGTGTAGGAGATATTGAATATTTACGGGAAGTATTATCAAAGCGGAGGATAAAGGATATATTATTGAAGCTTTATTTAGTGTGTATTTTAGGGATTCAAATGTAATTATCTCTGTAAACCAAAGGGTGTGTCCTTTGGAAAAACAATTGTCTGTAACTCCCTCCTGTATGCGAAAGGGTGTGTCCTTTCACATATGTCTTTTGGATTAGGTATTTATAGGGAGTCTTTTTAAAAAAAAAAAAAGCGATCCAGAACAATTCATAATCTGTCAGGCTGCCAGTAAGGGCTATGGGATGTCTGTATTGGAGAAGTCTGTAGGAATGGAAGTATCATTTTAAGCAATCATTGTGTAATGGAGTATCTGTAAGTGTAGCTATTGTATGCATTCATTCTCCAGAAATTAATATACAAGATTCGCTGTTTCAATTCCAGAATTCGTGTATACTTTTGTGTTGATGAATTTCATTTTGTCCTCTTGATAAATCTGATAAAGGGTTTAATACAGTGTGCCACCACAAGCTGTTATAATTGAATATAAGATTGGCTTCTTCATGTTCTTATAGCACTTAATGGAACCTCTGTATTGATGGTCTTGTGTTTACAAGTTACCTTAAAACTGTCTCAAGAGTCTGATCAAATTGTTTGTCCACAAAGTATCATGTATATTCTTGGATAGAGGCACTGGTCTGTTATTCATTTCTTAGATTTTGATTTGTATGCATAAGGTCCTTACAGAGAAACATTCTTCCATATCCTATTTGAACTAATCCTTGCAGATTTCATTCAAGTCCTGAAAGCATTTCATTTTCAATAAACAATATCTTTAACATACACTTTTATTCATATTCAGTTTTCAGTTTTCAAAGTATTCAGCTAAAGCACGTGATATAGCATAGTTGCAGAACACTAATTTGCCAGTTGTGTAAACTTGCTTAGAGGATTAAATCCACATTTAAATAACTCTTTTGTGCTTGAGAGGGAAGGGTACACCCGCCTAGGTCTTGTGGAGCCTGAAGTGCAGAGGGATTTGGTCTTCGACCATCCCTGTTCGTTGGCCAAGGTTGATTGGATTTCCTAAGGAGTTGGCAAGTCTTTGGGTTTTCCAATCTACGGTTTTGGGAACCAACAAAGTTGACCAAGCACAATATGCAATGTAAAGTGTAACCAGATGTCAGCTCAGACCGGATCACCAAAACATATGCGGATCAACCAAATATCATCCAAATGATTTCTATATGTCAACCCTATCATCCCATGCATGAATCTAACCATCGCAATCACCACAAGGATTCCAGACCAAAAGTGCTCTATTTATCCTGAAATACCAGAGACAGATTACCAGATCACTTCTTCTTTCAGATATCAAAAACCATGACTACTGGATATGATTTCCAAGGAGAGTTGTCATCAATAACAACCTGAATCCATTATCCATGAATTAGATTTCATCGGATGAGTGTCAATTGCCAATAGCCAAAAGAAAGAGCAGAAAAGAATCAGATCAATCTCAAGAGGAGAACATTTGTGAGTTAAAAAACCTCATTTGTAACAAGGTTCTTATTTGTTATTGAATAATTTTTTTTGTACATCTCCGAGTGGGCACTCAGAGCTAGGGGTTGGTGCCCATAAACTTCAAGGGTCAGTGCTCCTTGGGTTGGTGCCCTAAACATTGTAATCAGTTTTATTTGTGAGGCTAGATTGGAGTAGTAGAATCCGACAACATTTCTCACCAAGGTTTTTCCCCACTGTGGGTTTTCCTCATATATTCTTGTGTTATGAGTTTGCTCTCTGTGTGTATGTCTATTGATAGTTTTTATATCTCTTCTCATAGCATTATGATTATTGTGATTAGAGTTTAGATCTTCTAGAAGTTAAATTTTTTGATTACCACTGATTAACCCCCCTCTCAGTGGTCCATTATGTTCCTTCAAAGGGGTGATGGGTTACAATAGCAACAATTAAAGTGGGTTGTGAACATAATTATTTAATATTATTTTCCCCACTTATGGATGTCTAGAATAAGATATTTAATGACTTAAGAAAGTTGAAAAAGAGTGACCTATAGGCTTCTCCAAGTGGGAGCATGGAAGAGGCAACAAGTGTCTCTTGGTTTTCAGTCATTTATTATATTTAATATAATGTTTATCTTGCAAGTATAGGTATCCATGTTGGAGGGAAGGTATTAAAAGCTAAAATGGTGTCTTTTCAAGCTTCATGGAGGCATTACAAGGGTTGTGGTTGTGAGGAATGAAGATTCTTCTTTGGGAACCTTTATTGGTCGTTTTGGAGCTTAATGTAAATTTTATTAAGTAACAAAATGTGTAACCGTTGAATGTATATTTTTTCTGCAAGAACAAGGACATATGGGAGGAATAAGGAGGTTTTTCACATGTACATAGGTGTCATTATGGTGGAGGAAAAGATGATAATGGAAGTGATTGTACTGTAAGCACTTTTATTGTTGTTAATACAAGTTTGTCCTCTCTTCTTGGTAGACTTTTTTCCACAAGGGTTTCTCCATGTAAATCTTGTGTTTTGTGTGGATGTTATGTTGTTGATTTATGCCTTATTTCTACTATATTATGTTGATAGTATCATTATTTATTTCTATTATCTAGGTTAACATAAGATAGATTTATTAAGCATGGTTAACAGGCTAATTTTTGACATCATAAAGAAGAAGGATCTAATCATGGGTTTTCCACAATTAAAGAAACTTAATTTTCATATTTGCATATGAGTTTCATATTTTCATGTTGCTTCTATACAAGTCTTGAATCTCATATTTTGATTAGTTTATTGGATAGAGATTGATTTTCACAATCTTTGGTATTGAACCTATTTGTTTCCCAACATTTAGTATCAAAGCCAAAGGTAACGGGTTAAGAGGTACTTTTGTCTTGCATCACTTCTTCTCACAAGGATATTTGATTCAAAACAATGGGTTATGAAACTCATACACAAGCACAAGCTCCAACGCACAATTGCTCCTAGGAAACAAAGGAAGAAGGCTAAAACCAAAGATAAAAGAATTGATTATGCTATCAATGGCTTTTAAACAATTGTAAATATAATGCAATCAATTAACAATTGATATGAAATAATAGCAATGAAACAAGTGATTAAACAACACAATATAGAAATGGAATGATTTTAATTACCCACTTTCTTAAGCAATATGATCTAAAGACATGATGATCAAAGCACATAAAGGATGAAATAATGTCTATAAATATAAAAATTGTATACAATTTGTAGCCTCGTAAATTGTAGACCCTTAATTAGGGTTGTCCAATTTCACACTTAGGTTAGCACCCACCTTAGTGTGTTGCATTTTTTATTTTAAAAATTCCTTTAAGCGTTTAATTATTAATTTAATTAAATCTAAAGTCCTCTCTTATCATTCTACACATTATAAAATTGGGCCCTTAGCCTTGAGTGTGCCCCTTTTTATTTTATCTTCTTTAATCAATTAATCATTAAGTCCTATTTCAAATTTCAAGGCCCAATTTAACATATCTAAACACCTTGGATTGTCACACCAAGCTAGGATTAACTTTTTAATCACGATACCTTGCATCCCTAAAAACTTGAAAAAAAGTCGGCTAAACCATGGTGATTTGCCCTAGTCTCGACTTTGTCCCCCCGAATTTTGGGACCATGTTTTGGAGGTATTATAATGTTTAAATCTTGCTTTGTGAGAAATTATATCAATTCTAGGTCAGCCTATGATCAAAATTAAAGTTAGGGTTTCATATATATAACCTTTCCTTTCCTCATTTGAAGGATGCAACAACTCTAGCAATTGAAGGAGCCCCTTGTGAAGTGAAAGTGCAAGTTTATGTGAAGTCTACAATCAAAAAATCAAGCATTTATTAAGTCTTCATCAACCATTTTCATCATCAATGGAAGCTTTGGTGATATTGAAGAATAATAAGAAGATCATTGATTGGTGATTGGCTTGTACCTCTCCCTTAAGATTTGGTGTGGTTTCATGTTATTTTCATATCTCTATGTGAGCTTCACATCACTTGTTTTCAAATTTACATTATTTCTTTAGGTCCATATTGCATTTGTGATTTGAAGCATTTATATTTACATTTTGTTCTTTTAGGGTTTATACTCAAAACATAGGGTAGAACTCTAATTTGAATTCTAACTCATTTTGAATCTTACAAACACATGAGATTATAGGGCACACACACATTCCAATATTACATTGACTATTTGTGGAGGTGGAAATCACCAAAACCAAGGGTTTGACTAAAGAAAAACCCTATATAGCCACCTAAACACCATTTTTTCAAGTTGCAAGTGTAGGTACAAAAATCCGTCAGAGTTGCAATCTTCCAGAAAACCAGGATTCACAGACACATACCATAGAATAGGAAGTCTAGGGTGCTATGTGCCATAGACCTAACATATTGAACCAAAATCTTGGTTAGTGAGCATGAATCAATATTGAGCTTCCACATTTGGCATTGTCTTGAGCACAATCAGTCAAATTCAAGGTCATGAGGGGAAAACCAACAAAGTGACCCGCAAATGAGTGTGAATCGTATAAGGATATAATTTATAATATTATATATCTTTTTCATCCCTCCAAGAGTTATCCCACATAATATAGGGATGGAGTAAGATATGTGCCTTCCCATAATGAAAAGAGATGTTCCACTTCTTTTCAATATGAAGATAAATCATATTGGAAGCTTGTATTTGTCTTTTGTATATTCTATTATATAATCATGATATCATTAATGAAGATTTAGATTAACAATTTGATGATTTGTTTCCTTGGTTCAATACATTTTAATTCACATATATTTGAATGTGTGCACATACACAATTTGATCATTTTTCTTGGGTTTAAAACATTTTGGTTCATGCACAAAATAAATGTGTTTCTTATTTTAGACCCTAATATGCCAAACAAAATGTTCATCGAGAGGGTCAGTGGCTTCCTCCTCCTAAGGGAGTTTTGAAGGTTAATACAGATGGGTTTCTTCTAGAGGGCATCATGGACACATAAGAATTGGTGACATTGGTAGGGGTAGTGATGGTGGTGTTGTGTTTTTTAATCTATCTATAAAGGTGTTATCCTTAATTTTGGCTTGCTCAAAATTGTGGAATAAACCCTACAAATTTCATCCAATTTGTAGCCCATTGTTCTAAGAACATTGATCAAGGTAAAAAATTCCTTGTCTTCGTTCATGACTTGGCCCTCAAGAAATCATCTCGATTTGAAGTCACAAGTTGTCAATTTGAAAGATTGAGCAAAATGTCTTTTGGGAGTTAGTTTTATTTCATCTTTGTTGATTTTGTGTAAAATCGATTCCTAAACTCGATTGTACACTTGTCTAGTGGTTTTTGGTGTCAAATTGGATCTTAAACCTAACTTTGCACCTGTGTAGTTTGTCTTGGTGTAGTTCGGATCTGTAGACCCAAACTGCACCTATCTTGGTGTAGTTTGGATTTGTAGACTTGAACCACACCTATCTTGGTGTAGTTTAGATCCGTACACCCAAACTGTACTTGTCTTGGTGTAGTTCGGATCCGTAGACCCAAACGACACCTATTTTGGTGTAGTTCGGATATGTAGACCCAAACTACACTTGTCTTGGTGTAGTGCGTATCCGTAGACCCAAAATGCACTTGTCTTAGTGCAGTGTGGATCCATAGACCTGAACTACACCTGTTTCGGTGTAGTTCGGATTCATAGACCTGAATTGCACCTTTTTTGGTGTAGTTTGAACCTGTAGCTCCGATCTACACCTAACCTTTGTTTTTTCGAAGTGTAGTTTGGGTCTACGAACCCAAAATACACCTTTGAGCCACACTTTGCCTTAAGTGTAAATTGGACCTATGAGCTTGAATTGCACCAAATGCACACACGTAAATAGGGTTTGTAGGCCCAATTTACACTTGTTCTACCATGATACAATGAGGTTTTTGTAACCCAAATGACACCAAATGTGGCATATGCATGATCTTGTTTGGCTCAAAATGATCAAGGTAATGGATGTTTTCTCTTCTCAAGTGCTGATGATTTCTCTATACTGCAATGCTATTTTAATGGTAGAATCATCTCCAAGGAAATATGATGAATTTCAAGAAGCAAGACTCGTATATGCTCTTCCTCTCATCCTCAGTGGCGTCAAACATTGCAAACACCAGATGATTCTGAAATACAGGCTATGTGATAACAATATGAAGATTTTCTGAAGAAGGATGATCATAATAAAATTGTTTCTCTGGACACAATCATTTTTATGCATCTCTAGTGCAGTGGTGTAATTCCAAAAGATGTTTCCTTGGACACTTAGTCATTTTTATGCATCTCTAGTGTAGTGGTGTTTTGTAATTCCAATCGACACCTTAAGTGTCATTTTGTATATGCTCTAGTACACATGTAGGACTACATGTGTCCTAAGTCAAATCAAACTCTTCTTTTGACTTAGTCACAGTTAGTTGAGTTTTTCCTAGTTTTGCTCACTGCACCTCCTCTCTATATATGAGGGTGCTCATTGTAATAATCTAGCTTTTGGCAATGCAACAAAACTTTGCTGGTTTGGGAAGCACTCCAAAACTTTGTTTTTATACGTAGATCAAAATTCAATCAATAAAAGAGGCAAGTTGCTTTCAATCTTTGTGTTGGAACAAGTTGTAATGTGATGACATTATTCAAAGTTGATTGTGAGTATTGTGGTTTATTTGAAAGAGATTTAAATCCAATATTGTACTGTTTGAGTTGCTTATTGTGTTTATAATTAATGATATATTGTCAAACTTGATCTTGTAGTCTTTGAGATACTTATCACATTTGAAGCTAATGTTTCATGCTCAAGCAAAGAGATAAGTTGCAATCTTTGTGTTGTTTTTACCTTCTACATTTGTGCATTTAAGGTGAAGTGTTTGTTGGTCTTTGAGTTACAGATATTTCATCTTTGTTCTTGAAGCTTTATAGGAAGTGATGGAAAGTCTTTGAGCTTTCATGAGCTTCTTGGTTAATTCTACTTGGTTGTACTTGAAAGTTTATTGTAAGAAAGAGTCATCTATGTGTAAAGGTTGATAGGACTTAGTTATTTAAAAGAAACCTTGAATTCTTTGCATGCACAAGGCCCAACCCTAAGTCATTTTCAGAAAAGGGAAGTAATGGAAGACTTTGTTCTTTCATAGATACTTTACTTCCTATTTAGCATAGTCTTAATACTACTGCAAGTTTGAGTTATTTCAATTGAAAGAAGAAATCTATTCTAAATAGAGAACAAGATAAAACTTGTTCTGAAAAAAGAGAACAAAGTTGTTATGGTATCTTGGATTAGTGTAAAGTTAGCAGGTAGAATAGGGAAAATAGAAATTGCAGTAGAAAGGGGGAGCCTTCCCTTATAATTAGAAGAGATTATACCTTGCCTTCTGAGAGGTATCATCTCGTGTACTGTTGTGAAACTCACATTTTGTAGGCCTTCACCAGCTTACAAAATTTTCACCCAACAAAAGGGTAGCATTCTAAAAAATCTATGGAGGCCCTGGCTATTTTTTACACTTTTGAAAGTTTTCCCTAGGTTGTGTTGGTTGAAATTTTTTTAAATTTGTGAGGTTTACAAAATGTTGGTTTCGGCCACAATATGTGAGATTGAATCTCTCCTAATTATAAGGGAAGGCTCCCCCTTTTCTTATTACTAACTTTCTTAAAACAAAATTATATTTACTAAGTCTACTCTAATTTTCTTCTAAATGGATGTTTATCCCGTTCTCTGTTTTCAATAGGGATATTACAATTTAGAGAAATAATGATTTAAACAACTTTTAAATTCCTAAGAAACAACCTAGGAGCATATATATGAGATTTATAAGTAAAGAAGCAAAGTTTTTATGAAAGCACAAAGTCTTTTGATGCTTCTTGGGACAAGAAAATAATGTTGAAGCTCAAATTATTCAACTCACTATTATCTTATCAACCTTTTCCAATAACTTTTGTAGCCCAAAACGATTTCTAAAATACCAAAATAAAGCTTAAAATATTTGTAATGCTATTTTCATACAAATTTACAGACTAAAAATTAAGTTCATATACTTACTACAAGATAACAAGGTAAAGATCAAAGTCTTTATGCTTCTATCATCCAACAAGTTCTATTCTATTAATTTAGAAATGTAGCACAAAGTCTACACAACCAAATTTATTCTACTCTTTTATAATATTCATACAAGACTAACTTTACTTTATCAATTCAATTACCATAACAAGAATGACATAAGAACACTCTCACCATAGAACACAATGAACTCAACACAAAGTTTGAGTGCCAAAGATGATGTCTTTATTAATTGAATTAGCAAAAATCATAAATGAACTCAAAGTTTCACTTTGCTTTTCACTTTGATAGAGTCTAGTTGCATATAGATAAAAGATGAAAATTACAATGAGCACCCTCATATATATAGGAGAGGGGCAAAGAGAAAAATTAGGAAAAACTCAACTTACTATGACTAAGTCAAAATTACAGTTTGATTTGACTTGGGACTTGTGCAATCCTAAATGCAAAACTATATATAAAAAATGACACTTGAAGTGTCGATTGGATTTAAAAAATGCACCTACAACTAGAAAGCATGAAAAAAGACAGTGTCTGGATCTCTATCTTGAGCACCATCATCTCCATTTTTCTTCAAGAAATCTTCAAACCTTTGGAGAGTACCTTGTCCTTTTGAGCTATTTGGTTCATCAACGTGGCTTGAGATGACTTGGGCCTGTGTAATTGAGTCCATCAAGCTAGAATAGTTCTCCTTTGATTTCTTCAAGATAGATCCTAGACTATCCAAGATAACTTGGATTTATATTAATTTATTAATTGATGAGAGAGTGAAATCAACTCTCTCAACTTCAACTTGGACAAGAAAATTGAACTCTTGTATGGTTGGATCTAGGGGTAGTAACTTATGATCCTGATCAAGTAAATCACAATGAAGCTCATAAATCTTGTCATTGAATCTTTTCAATGTCTTCTCACCCAAACCCGTTGCTTCCTCTAGATCTTCAATGAGCTGCTCTAGAACTTCCATACGATTTTTTAGCAACTCCTTGTACTAGACTTACATTTTCCTAGAAGGAATCACATGATAATAAAGCAAAATATCTAGAGAGAAGTCCTTGAGCTTTGTCCAAGCATCAAAATCCTTCTCATGAGTAGTCATTGCCTCCAAGAAATTTTTTAATGTTGTATCCAATTTGGATTAAACACTCTGCACATTCTTGATCAATTTGGTAGCAGAACTCAAAAGGTGGGTTCCTTGACTAAGCATCTCATCCTTCCATTCTTCTATTTCTTTGCCCCATGAAGTAACCCACTCAACTTATTTTATTCAACTTGTTCATCAATCGATGAAGTCACTGGCTCAATCACCTTCGAAGAATTTGTGATTTTAATTAACATAGTGGTGAGTTTCTCCACTTATGCCTTAAGCTTATCTTTCTTAACTTTATCTTCATTGTATCTAGCGACAAGAGCATCAAAATTCGACTGAGCATCTTCCATTGTACCTTCATGGGTTTGCTTCCCAAGATCAACCCTTCTTATCACATAGTCCTTTGCTTGGATTTCACTTATATTTTTATCAAGAGGAGGCTCTGCAACTTCTGCAAACTTGTTCTTGGCACTATCTATCTTAACCCTTGAGATGGTTTTGGCTTTCTTTATGGTGTTTGGTTTGACAAGCACTAGTTGACCAAAATCAAATCATTAGGAGAAATAGCTTGCTTCTTCCTTTTGGGAGTGTTAGAAAGCAACCAAGGTGGTAGAATGGAATCATCATTAGCACCTGTAGCCAATGATTGGGAAGAACTTCCTTGTCCTTGAACAAAAATAGTTACAATTGGAGGAGTGAAAGTCATAACAAAAGATGGATTTTTTGATGCTGACACATTAGGAAAGGGCCCCATATTTGAGATGAACTTGTCAAAGTCCTCAAACATGGATGTAGATACTTCAGATAAATTTGGGAAAGTGGAGAAAACATTTTCAATGTTATCTCGAGGACTATCTAAGATAAATTCACTAGCAGAAGAAGAAACAATAGGAATGGTCACACTTGGAGAATCTGACACATATGAAATAGTGGACCCAAATGGTATGGATTAAAAAACATGAACTTGCAAAGAAATAGAAACTAGAGTAGAACTTGATACCCGTGGAACATGAACTTCTATGTCTCCAAGATCAATGCATCTGGAAAACTCTGGTAAACCTTCTTCATCAAACTCTTCTTCTTCTTTCTCTTCCTAATGTTTTTGTTCCTCCTAAAGTTGGTCCACATCAATAGGTTCATCCTCACACTCCCCTTCTTCTGGTTCCCATTCCTTCTCTTGTTGAGAACCCAATGTAGAAGACTTCTCTTGTTCCTTCCTTTTATTCATCCCTACAGTGAACTTGTACTTGGGAGATTTAGGAGAAATAACATGACATTTCCTGTTCTTTATTCAATTTTGATCTCTTTCCAACAAGCCCAACAATATCATCCTCTGATCCAGTGGTAAATGGCTTCAACAAGGAGAGGAGTTCTTCCAATCGGGAGTTGTTTATGCGTCCCACCCCTTTTCTTGACCAACCATTGTTCTCATTCCGACTGGATTCCTTTATGTGCTTGCCAAATATTGGTATTTGCAAGAATCCTCTGAAGTTTGGCCCTTATAGGAACTACCTCCTTTTGAGACCATTGGATGAAAGGGATAGGATTATTGGCAATCTTCTTATTTTCATAAACTGGATCTAAAACATTACCATCATTAACCAAGTCATCAAGAATATTTGCCACATTGAGATTGATTATTTGATCCTTAGTGAGGCAACAATAATCAAGTCTCCTGATATCCTCTTCAGTTCTACAATCAACCCAGATATCTTCAACTCTATGAACATGAGTATAGTTATTTTTCAATTTGTTCTTCATACCTCTGTAATCAAAATCATCCTTGGACTTGAATTGCCTCATCGTCACTCTTCTCATCTCATCTTCCATAGCTCTTCTTTGAAAATTGAGTTGATAGAGTACCTCCCAATAGACAATGTAAACTTGAAACCTGTTTTATGATAACCTGATTGTTTCTCATGTATTACTACCATTTGCCTTGCCAACTCCAAAAAAATCTTGTTAGCTGGATACCTTGGGAGCATGAAAGGTTGATCATCATAACATCCTATCCTTAGATAGGTAAAGGTAGGAAACTGTAAGAACATACATCCATATTGATTGACGACCTCCAAAGATTCATCAGAAACCCTATTCTTGTCAAGTTTCTTATCAAACATGCACATATATGAACCAAAGAAGGCATCATTAACTCTTCTGAAATGATGTAAAATTTCTTTAAGAGTTAACTGATAATAGTGTTTCCAAATCAGGACTTGTCTTCTATATGCTTTTGAGGACAAACCTTCAAAATTTCTCATAGTGGCAACAAAGTACACCAAGTAGGAAGTCATGTAGAACTTCAAAGTGGTAGGTAACTTAGTGAGCTACTTGCACAAGTTGTCACTAACATGCTTACCTCAAAAGATCTTCTTGTTGTTATGTATGATGATATGAATGTATTGATACATCTACTCATAGTATATATTGGAAGTGGGAAGCCCTTTTACTTTGTTGAGAAGAGTAATCAAGTCATTCACTTCCTCTTTGAAGTCACTTCAAGGAAAGGTCTTGGGCCATCTGGAAATGGTAGGCTTGGGAATCTTCAACCAATTATCATTGATATTCCTCGTGTTTCTCTGAGTGCTTCTCATAATAGGCCTCAACAAACTTTATATCTATAGCTGCATATTGCCCTATACTGGGACACTTGTATAAGAAGTCAAAGAAATCCTCATTCAACATAATCACTTTATTGCCATATGCATCCTTTACACTTCGACTTACATGATCAAAATGATTCGCCACTACAAGCACAAATTCTGGATTTTGAGCTAACATAGGGAAAGCTGCGACTAAATGGATACTACTATTAATGGTGAGTTCCATTAGATAGTAGTGTGGGGGATTCTCAACTCGTCTTAGAAACTCCTCAATATCCACATGGCCTATCGCTATGTCCTTGATATTTGTGATATTTGATGCCACTAAAGATGGTGGAAAAATTGGACAGGGATCTTGTTTCTTGAACTTCATTGTCTTCTTCCTTGGAGACGGTTTTGACATTTGTAAATAGATTGAATTGCATCAGGGTTCAAAAGGTCCTTCAAAATTAGTGAAAAAACATCTTCAATATTGATAAATCTTCAACATTGGAACAAGTTTTACTTAGAATTTTTTTTAAAGTATTGAGTGTAAATTGGGTCTATAGACCCAATCTGCACATTGACAAACTTGGTTATTCTCACTGTTTAGACCCTAGACCTGATTTGCACCTCAAAGTGGAAAGGTACATGAAACATGTATGGACCTGATTTTCATCTTGGAAGGACAAATGTAAGATTTATGTGATTCAGGCCCATAGGCTTGAATTACATCTAAAAAGTAGGTGACTTAAGGTATAGTTCGGGTCCATGGACCCTAACAACATTATTTGGGAAGATAAAAAACCAATTGGTATAGTTTGGGTCTATGAACTCGAACAACACTATTGAAAAAGTGCCTTTGGTGAAGTTCAGTCCATAGGCCTGAACTATACCAATTAAATCAAAAGCATGTGTATGATGTGATGTAGGTCGGGTTGACAAACTCGAGCTACACCCAACGATAATGTTTGAATCTATAGTTCAGGTTTGTTGGCCTGAACTACATCAATTGTTTGGTTCAAAGTTAAAACTGGTGTGGGTTGGGTCAACAAACCTAAACAACACCACAACACTTGATGATAGTGTGGTTCAGATTCGTAGGCCCAAACCACACCAAAGACTGGCGATGTAAATGAATAAAGGTGTAGGTCGGGCCTACTAACCTGGACTACACCAAGTAACATGGGTAAGGTGTAGTTCGGGCTGACATGCCCTAACTACATGATGTGACAAGGAATGATACAATAAATGAAGATAGTTCGAGGGCATGGGACCGAACCACACCATAATGCGATGCATTATGATGTGATTCAAAGCCATGAGCTCAAATCATCTTTTGGGAAGATCTAAATTGAAAGTAAAAAGAGGGTTCAAGGCCACAAACCCGAACAACATAAACCCTAAGCTTCAAAAAGAAAACAAAGAAAAACCTAAAAGGAAAGGAAAAAATGCAACATACCTGAAAAGGATAGCTTAGATCAAGAGAAAACAACAAGGAATCAATGAACTTTGCCTTGAGAACCAAAAGAGCAAGATAAAAATGAAATCCAAAGCAATAAAAATGGATTCAAAGAGACAAATGAGTCCTATTAAAACTCAAATTAGGAAACATAAATGCACCAAGTCGTGGGCATTAAAGAGGTGCAAATCAAGTTTATGAACCTGATTTGTACCCAAATGTGCAATTCGGGTTCATGAACCTAATTTACACCTAAACAATCATTCTAAGTGTTGTGTCAGGTTTAAGGTATGATAATACACCCAAATGACCAAAAATAAAATAAACTCTCAAAATGATCCCAAAGATAAATTAATCACTCTGAATCAAAACGAGCTTATAGCTTATGGGCCACAATTTTGGACAAAACTTGTGGGGGTTATCCCAAAATTGCGCTTAGCTAAAATTGGGATAACAGGTTGGAAGAAGATTATAGGCGAATCTGATTCACAAATTGTGGTGGATATGTTGGATGAGCAAAGGTTGGACGGATTTAATTGGAAATTAGCCTTAGTGGTTAACTAAATTCTTAATCCATGCTGATGTTTGGTATATATTTTGGTCATATTCCTAGAGAGGGCAACAAAGTGCCAGATTGCTTGGCTAAACGAGCTTTTGAGAACTTAGAGAGGTGAGATATGGGTGATTGGTAACTCTTGTCTCTAGATTACTTTGAGACTTTGAAAAAGTTAATCATGGAGGACAAGAATATGTGTTCTTTTGATGGGGTTCCTTTTGTTACTTCTTATTGTTGGTTGTAGATTATTTTTTGTTGGGCTTGTGGCCATTTGCTTTGTATTTCTTGTTTTGAAATGAATAAATTTTTACCTCTTTTTAAAATAAATAAATTATGTTTCTTATTTTACTAAGCATAATTAATAAGAAACATCTTATATATATCAACAAACATATTACATATTTTACTCAGTATAATCTCTTAAACTCTGTTTAATTTAACATAATATATTGATTGGGCTATGCATGTGATTATAATCATCTTTTTATTATTATTACTACTGGTTGATTACATTAATATCACATCTTTGATCTACATTTTTATTAAAAAATATTATATAGAATACTTATGAACATTACTTACACTTCTCTTAAGGATAGCCACTCTAAAAACTTAAAGTTCCAATTTGGGTGTAATAGGACTTCAACCTGAAATAGAAGTTAAGTCATTCATATATATTGGATAATGTAAAATATTTGTAAAAACATATCTATATTTTTATAAGAGTTATTATCCTACTTAAAATCAGGTGATCATAAATTACCATTGAACCACAAAAATTATTGAAGGTTAATTCAATCTATTAATTCATTTACATTGTGTCATAGCAAGTCAAAGTGACATTCACTTGTTGAAACTTGTCACTTAGGGAGATATACTTTGGAAACTTATAAGTTCCAAATTGGGTGTCTCAAAACTTTAATCCAAAATAGAACTTAGACCATTGATCAATGTTCATTAGACAAGGCAAAATTTATCAAGCAAGTCAATCTTTGTATAAGTAAATATTCACCAAATAACTTTTTTTTTATCAATAAAAACATATTTTTTATTAATACTAAAAAGAGAGTTACAAATACGGTCATAGCCTGAATCTAGAAAACTACTTTATCACATGCCATCCTTCCAAAATATACAAACAAGAGACTCCATGACATATAACAACCTTGACTAAAAACACCAACTAGACCTAGACCCAGAAACCAGACCTTCAACAATCAAAAACTTTACACCAACTATCAAAATGCCACTTACTACTTCGACTCCTTCTCCTTCAGACATCCACCACCAATCCAATAGTCCACCTTGCCGAAGACCGGTTTCAGTTTACCCTTCTTGGGGTCTTCTCCTCCCGTTGTCTGCTCCATCTGCACAGTCACACAAATACTCCTTGATGAGCACCCACCCCTCTTGAGCTTTTGCCCTCCTCTGCTCTTTATCACTGTCTGCTCCCCAAACCAAAAATGGCTTAAGGGTAGGATGAAATCACCATCACAAATCCATTCACCACCTTTGGAGATGAAGCCCCTACCAAGACGTTCCATTGTCAAAAGGATCTCCAATCCGTATTGCTGCTCCTCCCTCGCACACTCCCTCATGACCCATCTCACATCCTCTTTAGTGCCCAGCTCCAAGACTGAGCAAGAAACATGGATGCCACATCCACATTAGTTCGATTTTTGAATTTGAAGCTCATGTAATCTTCACCCAAAAATCTGTCCACCATCCAAAAGAAATGAGGGTCTTTGATCTTGAAGATTTTCTTCATGTACTCCTTAGAAACCTTGCCCATGAAGGCAAGTTGTTGCTTGTCCGTACCCAAGGATAAATTAGCCCGCATGGCGTACCTGGAAAAACACAGTCTTAACACATTGCACTCTGTTGCAAGCTTTGCACGCTCCTTCCTGTAAAACCAAAAAGTATCGAATGGTGCCAAGAACAAAGTTACGATTGTTTGAAAGAAAACTCGCCCTCATATTGCATGTATTGCTGCCAATATTCATTAATGATAGCATCCCTCAAACAACTCAATGGTTGCGCACCACCATTGGTCACCCACCACTTTCCATTTTAAACTTCCACATATCAATTAGAAGGACCCCTGTCACATCCGACCATCACATCATTCACCTCTGAAATCATCCCACCACACCTTCAGATCCGTTACACCCCATTGTGATATTAGTATTTATTGTTACTTGTTTTACTTAAAATATTTCAAGCACATGAATATGCTTTGAATATATTTGTCTTGATTGGGAATCAGATGAATAAATGTGCAATCATTCTTATTTTTGAATATTTAAAGATAAGTATATGATGTGTATATATATATGATTTATTAACAACTAACTACCGTTGTAATGTGCTATGTTGGATGTAGGAAATGGACAAGCCTCTAGACGAGAGGAAGAGTATCACTTAAGCGAGGAATTTGGTTCGGTAATCTTATATATGTGCCTTATTGAGCTATCACACACTCACAACCTAGTTGGTCAAGTTGAATTAAATTAGTTGGGAGTGGTAAGTTGCCTTTTGTTGTTTGGGTGACGATTTGTATTGGTATGGTTTTGAATATCCTTGTTTGGAATGTTGGATTGAATCTCTATGATATGTTTTTATCTTTGTGCTTTCATATCTATCTATCTATCTATCTATCTATCTATTAATCGATGAATATATAAATATAATTATTGAATGTATATATATCTACCGATAAATATAAGTACTATTTGGTTTGCGAATTTCTTGAAATCGAGAAAAATTAGTAGAAAATTTTGATGAATATTTATCTTTATTTTCAAATATAAAACAATTTTTTGGTGAAATAGACATTTGAAATAAAACAAAACATTATTTTTACGGGCAAATTTTTTCAAATATATAAAACTATAAAGTATGTGGCAAATTATTCTTCAAATAAAATAATTTTACTGGCGAATTAGATGACTATAACTAATAATAATTCATCTCTATTGCGCTCGCTATACAATAAAAGAATGACACTTGTCTCATTTCTAGTCACACTTTGTCCAAATTTTGTTTTGTCATATCTTAAGCTTGAAATTGAACCTTCGTCGTTGATACTTGATGATTTGATGGTGGACGTGATTCCTACTTCCTAGTCGACAAAATCTTTAGTCTATAGATGGGTATGTTTCGGTACGACTATTGGTGTGAGGTAATAGCACGAGTTACATATGTTTCAGTACGCGTGAGGTGATAGCACAAGCTCCCTAAGAAGATTTGGAAATATTTCTAATAAACACCACAACTCCCCGAGTGTCTATTCGCATGTGGGGTGGTAAGAGATGCATTAATGCCAATTAATGTGGAGAGGATTTACGCGCCACAACCATCCTTAAATCGTGATGAATACGCCTCTTAGTTTCAACCTTGTATCCGATGTGCTTGAGCTTCTTGTTGTGATTGAGCCTCTTGCAATGGAAACACCTGTTGTCCTCTTCACCACAAAGCCATAGATGACATTCATGGGTGAGATAACAGATAAGCGGCTAGGCAGGGTACTGGTGAACGACCATGATTACATCCAACACGTTGTGAAGGAGGTTCTGGGTAAGGAATTCTTGTGGTCCCAACACAAATACAGGGTATCTTTTGATATCCCTGTTTTTTTCCTAGCTATGTTGTTGTATTCAGGTGTGTCCAAGCAATGGGCAAAGAATCTCACCCAAATGTTGTTCAAGCACTCATTTCTGGGTAAAATTGATGCGGCAATAGATAATCTAGATGAGGATTTGCATATTACACTCCCACATAAATACTACCTGAGCCACACGTAGATTTCCAGTTGTAACCACACTGCAACTAGAGGTGTTGCAGGTTCGTAGGAATGCTATGGACTAGAGTATCAATTTCTTGCTATGCATGGCTGAAATCAAAGCCCCTAATGAAGAAGACTGGCATTGGGACTACTTAACCACTGAATTGTTTCTGGATGAGGATGAGTTTGTGCCCAAGGACATTGCAGAGATGGTAAGCCTATTGGTGATGGGTTGAGGCGAGGAGTGGATTCCAAATGATGATTGGGACGTGGAGGACATCGCCAAAATAGAGGTTCATGCCAATTGTGGACGAGACTGTTGGGCTAAGCAGCAAGACAAGCGTGGTAGGCTGGTTTAGATGGCAAGAGCAAGGGAGGAGGTGGCTGGTAGGTGTGTGGGTTATGATAATTAGGTTCTAGTTTCTCTGCAATTTCATGGCCGCATGATATGGATCCCTTTGTTTTTTGCATAGATAATCAATCGGTGAACAATCGATATGTAGCAATATAATTATGTATGAATCTGGTATAAATCAGTATGTAGGAGGCTTGTTGGAAGGTATAGCTTGCTTCATTTTGGTAGCTATGAAGCAATGCTTTTCAATTCTCAACCTATCTCAATGTAAAAGCTTCCTTTGATTTTAATACAATGGTTGCTGGCCCTACCTTGTGAATGTGCCTGCCATCCAGAGCTTCAAATGGCCAAGAGACTACAAAGTATACTAGTGGGAGACATCATACTTGAAGGTCTCAGGAGATTGAATGCCTCAGAAATCCAGTTGGTGGATGTGGAGCATGCCCAACTTAAAGTAGAACCTTTCCCGACCCACTAGCCATGGGTTGCTACACACAAATATCATGATAAGGGGATTGCTCACATTCATCGGCTATCTTCATAATTCACAATTGTGTTTTCTTTTAATTCACGTTACAAAACTTTGTTCCAAATTTTTTTAAAAAGTTTTAATTAAGCATAATTATATTTAGTTATGGAGGGTTGCAATGTAATGGTATGAAGCTTGTTGCTTCTCCTAATTTTGATATATAACGGAGAAACCAAGACCAAATGAAAAAATATAGATAGAACAATAGAAAATAGAAGCAAATAGTAGTGGCAAGAAAATTTTGTACTTTCTTTACAGTGGCAAAGCGCAATAGAAGAATTGAATTCGAGTTATTTGTTGATTGTGGATGATAAGATATTATATGGTTGTCTCTAATTTATGTATTTCTCATTTGTTTAATTTAGATTATCAAGGGTAATTTTTGATTTATCAAATCAACTTTCCTGCTTTGTGTAATTTGATTAATTGGTTTTTGTAAGGCAAAATTAAATTCCCTTAATTGAGTTACAACAATTTGGAAGAAATAGTTGGATTAAAAAGAAGAACTTGATAATATTACATTTGTGCATGTTTATATGAGATATAAACACATTTGTATGCCAAGTAACTTAAATTATGATTAGGAATCGAGTGTATGTATGGGTTTTGGGTGCTTTGTACAAATTTTATTCCGTCAGATCTTAGGCCCAAAATTGAACCTTCATCATTGATATTTGATGATCTGACGATGGACATGATTCATACTTCCTAGTCTACAAAATGATTAAAATAAATAAATAATAATGAAAATAATAAAAATATATAAAATCTTCAAATTTTGTTGATTTTTCTATATAAACAACTTCATTTGGCAATGTAGAATGTTTTTTATAATTAAATACATAAGTTCCTTTTTAATGAAATTAACTAATAATAAGTCATCACTATTGCTCTTGCGATACAATACAAAAACGATAATTGTCTCATTTCCAATCATGCTTTGTACAATTTTTGTTCTGTCAGATCTTAGGCCCGGAATTGAACCTTCATCATTGATATTCAATGATTTGACAATGGACGTGATTCATATTTGCTAGTCTACAAATGATTAAAAAAATAATAGTAATGGAAAAAATAAAGATATATAAAATCTTCAAATTTTGTTGATTTTTCTATATAAACATCATTTGTCAATATAGAATTTTTTTTTATAATTAAATACATAAATTCCTTTTTAATAAAATTAACTAATAATAAGTCATCGCTATTGCTTTTGCGATACAATACAAAAATGACACTTGTCTCATTTCTTGTCATGCTTTGTACAAATTTTGTTCTATCTTCGTCGTTGATATTTGATGATCTGACAGTGGATGTGATTTGTACTTCCTAGTCTACAAAATGATAAAAAGAAAAAATAATAATGGAAAAAATAAAACATATATAAAATCTCGCTACCCCGCGAGCCCGTGGGATACTTTTTACCTTTGACTAACCATTGTGGGGCTGCGGGGTGACCAATTTTATAGAGCAACATAGACATCTCGCTACCCCGCAAGACATAACTGCATGATGCAGGGATCGTGTGGGGTATGATTTCTTACTTGCTACTATGTATCCCGCTACCCCACGACACTTTCTTAAGTGCCAAATGAACTTTGCAGGGTGACGAGGGAAGACATAAAATATAAACCCCGACTATCCCGTAACACCTATAAACCACTTAACAAGACCTTCCGGTGGAAACAAAAAGGCCATCACTTAAGTCAATATTTTCAGCACGTGGTCTATATGTTGAGGGTAAAGGGGTTGTGGGATTCATAAGCGCTAGGATAGAAAAGAATTAGGGACTTAGGCAAAATTATAAAAATTCAACCCCCACATCTAAGAGGCAACCGACCTGAAATTAAAAGGTCTAGCACATGGGGCTGGTCATAGGACGATTAAAAACCCTTCTAACGACAACTTAAAATATTGCAACTTGCCATTGCCAGTCAACTACAAAATAGAAAAAGGATGGAGCATTTCAAAGAACAGGCACATAGGATTGAAACCCTATCAAAGTTTCAGAAAACCCTAACCCTAGAGGGGACCTGGGAGGCAAAAAGGGGCAAATTTCACACTCCTAACACTTTGTACAATTTTTGTTCTGTCACTTGGTTAGTGGTTCCAAATGTGTATGTGAACTTCACGTAAAATGGATTTGGATATTTCTAATCCTCACTTCCCTCTATTTTTTAGCATTGTAAAACTTTTTCACAAAGGGTGAATTTATACATAGAAAGTCCATAGGTTCTGCAAGATAGTACTGTAACCAATTTATTTATTTTCTCCTTCTCTCTCTTATTTTCCATTTTTTTCTTATAATGAATTACAAAACTTATCAAGTAGTCTTCAGTGTTGTATTCCACAATCTTATGAAATCAATAATCAATTGTTTTTGACAGTGTCTTTGCACTAATATTGCTGATGAGTGATGAGTGATGTGTGTCTAATTTTTGCTTTTTGTAAACTAGATGATTATTGATTAAAATGCTTAAATTAGATGCAAAGATTAAGGATTTCATGCCGGATAACAAGTATGAGTTATTGACTCATTGTTATGAAAAGATTAAAGTCCTCTGAAAGAATTAAGTAAATAAATGCTTCAAGTAAAGCACTTGACAATTACAACAAACAAACATAACATAACTATTTATTGCAAATGAATAACAAAGGACAACAATATCACAACCATTAATTGTATTTGTATTAAAAATGGATTAAAATTGCAACGTTAAATGGTACATTAACGCGATTCATCCCTGAAGTTATTGATGAATTACAAATTGACACAATTAATACCAATTTGCTACAAATGTTATATTGGAAGCAATTTTGATCCAGTTCATAGAAGAATTGAAACCCATTTTTAATAGCAAATCTGCTTCTAGCATGTTCGATTTGGATCAAGCAATCATGATAGAAAAAGATAGAATTATAGTGGCAGAAGCAGAGAAAGGAAACATTTGAAAGTGGGTAGCAATTCCAAAGTATCTATTTGAGGGCCCCTCTCAAATAGACATTCAGGTTCACAACCTACTTGTGCTATTTATTTATGTAGAAATATAGTTAAAAGTTTGTGGAAATGGACAACAAACTTGAGATTACATTCCATAAGACTCATGGTATTCCACTTCCAGTATATGAGTGGACCCATAAGATAAGAATGCATGATAATAAGAGGAACTACAAAGATTTTGTAGACTACTTTTTGCTTCCATTGTATCAAGCAATTACAAATACTCCAATGCCTCAATTGCCCAACTCTTGTAGAAATTGCATTCAATTGGGATCAGAAATACAATTGGCTGATTGGTACTTAATGGAAGATTTTACTGTGCTAAGATTTTATGGATCAATAGAGAATCCCTACAAACTTCCCATTCATGTCACAAAGAGGGTTTTTGCATTGGAATATGTATGACAATTAAGTAGTATAGATGCCATACACTTCCAAAAATACAGTAAGAAGAACATATTTCCTTCGTTACCTTTCTCATGTGGAGGGTTCATATTTGACAGAAAAGCATTCAATATTGTAAAGTCTTTTTTCAAAATTTATAGTTTTCAATTTGTCAATAACTGGCAGTATGACCCATGTGATGTTATCAAACAAACAATTGTAGACAATCACAATAAAGAAAGTTTAATTCAACATGAAAGTAAACCTATGCTAGAAAGATTGAAAAAAAAGAACTCTTGGGATGAGGTCAAAAAAAATGGAGGAAACAACCGTTGAGACAAGAGTTACTTTTGATTAGATGTTTGGCGAAATAATGAAATTGCACCAATAGAAAGCACCAGAGATGCCAATGAATAGCTACAAAACTTTCTATACGAGAGCTGCCAAACCATGTTCTATACAAAAAATACCAGAGAAACTAGATAAAGCTTGTAAAGAAAAAAATTGGACACAGTAAAAAATCACTGAGTTTTGGTCTATGAGGAAGAACCTAGGTGATCCAAAGATTACTGCAGATCTTGATGACATCCCGGAGGATGATGAATTTAGCAAATTGTGGAATAAAGAGCATCCCAATGGAGATGACCGTGACGCTGAAGATGTTGATGATGAACATGAAACTGTTGAACATGATGGTGGTGTTGGTCAAGTAAAATATGGATACACACCTTTTGCGAACGAAGCCACAAAACAAAATATTCTTCAGGGGCAACAATTGTTGAAAAAATGGGTTATGATGGTGATGCTTGGGATCTAATGGACAAGGATTTTTTTTGTACCATAAGTAACCCCTAGAGATGTGCATTGTAAAACTGGAATTGAAGCATCAAAACAATCTAAAAGTAAATCTGCCAAGGGGGAAACAATTGCAGAAGGACTAGTTCAATTTGTTTCATCTCAAACTTCAATTCCACAACCTCACATTAATTGTTACAAGAGGTAGTCTCTACAAGAGTCTGAACAACTACAAGATCTCACTGAACAAACCATTACAAAGAAGCAAAAGATTATGGTAGCTCGAAGTCCAAAGGAATTATTTCTACAAGTCACCCCTCCAAGTCCATTTTTTAGTATGACCATGACTGCAAATAGTTTAGTTTCTCCATTCCAACATTTGATTGTATCAGCAATCCAAGGTTTTGATCGCACACAATTTGAAGTTGAGATGAAAAAGAAGAGATACGTATAAAGAAGGAAAGAAGCAATTGTTAGAGAAAAATACTAAAAGTTCAAATCTTGCAGCAACTAGGGTGCTTCCTACATATAATCTAGATAAAGAAACCATGGAGTACATGATTTTAGTGCTCAGAGTCAACAATAAACCAAAGCATAAGATGGATCCATCTGAATATGATGTGAGCACTGTCCAAATAGAATTTTCAGGAATGAAAAATACTAACAAAATCAATGTATCAAAAAGGAACAACCAAGTGGTGTACATGTCATTGCTAAAGCTAGAGAGAAATAAAAATTAATTGCAAACTCAAATAGATAAGCTGAAGGTAGACCTAGAAAATGAGAAAGCAAAAAGGAAAGCAATGAAAAACAAGAGTAAGGATTTAGAGAACAAGATAACAAAATATGACTCTACATCTTCAAGCCAAGATAATGATTAAGCACAGGTGGAACTAAGAAATCAGAAGGCAAAGTTAGATGAATTGAAGAACAATTGTGAAAATATGAAGAAGAAATATGAAGATGAAAGAACCCATAGGAAAAAATAGAACAAAACCTAACGCAAGCAAATGTCGCAAATGATGAAGCCAATAAAAAAGGAGGACAAATACAAACTGAGAATAACAATTTGAAACATGTCAATGAAAAGTTGATTGAAGCCCTAATGAAAGAACATGAAGAAAACGAGTCTTATAGAAAAAGACTATTTGAAGTATGTAGTCAAATGATAAGGCATATAAAACAAAAGATTTGGAGGGAAATAACGAAGATGATTGATCAATTGTTTCAGTTTTTTTCATTGTTGGACAATCTGATGGAACATTATAAGAAGCTAAAAAAATATGTCATGGACAATAGATACTTGAAATCAGAAGAGAAAACGATTGCTCAGATCTTGCAAAAATTGCACACAAGTAGTGATAGTGAATTGACATTGAAAGATATTCAGAACCGTATTGATGCCTCAATAAAGGTATCAAATATGATTAAAAAATGTTATAATCTATGTGAAACTGAGGAACTTCTGGATTAGGTTGAAAGAGAGTTGCAGGGCCTACATGAAAAAGTTGAATTATTCACAGAGATTGGTTTGCCGCAACCTTTTGACACATCTGAGAAATATATTGGCAATATTGATTAACAAAAAAATATGGTGGAGAAGATGAGGAATGATTTGGACTAGATTCCTCTAAATGTAGATGAGACAAAAGTTTTGGATTCTACAAAATTGATGATATAAATGAATAAATTATTGATTGTTACATTCCAGTCAATTTTAGCTATCAGTTATAAATTGTCAATAGATTTACAAGTCACATATAATAAGTTAGAACAACTTCGAACTCCATCAAATAAATAGTGGAGCATGCTAAAAAAGCTAATTGGATGACCCACTTCTAGCAGACCAACAATTACCAGGGGCTAGAAGTGTAATTTGTAAATTTGTTAATTTGAAATAGATATTGTACTTTGTAAATTAGTAATACTTCTATATATTAATTAATTGAAAAATCAATACAAAACTGAAACTCATTTTTGTTATTTGGGCTTTGAAATAGATATAGATATTGTACTTTGTAAATTAGAAATACTTGAAAATCAATACATTGATACAAAAGTGAGACACTTTTTTGGCATGGTTATATTGAATCCAAGCATAAGAACAAATAATAATTTATGCTATTGATTTTATGAAAATATAATTACATATGTAATAATGTTGCTCGCTTTCAAACATAGAATTACATTTACAATTACAATGGAGGAAAATTTTGTTTCCTTCCAAATTCTCTCTAGGCTTCAGGCTGGCAAAATTGATTGACCATTGTCACATGATCAATGTAACTGTCACGACTTGAACAACCTATCACTGTCTTCATAGCAGCGCAAAGATTTCCCATTGAATTTTCAATGTAATAAAGCTTGTCCAATGTAACATTTAGCATATTCAAGTTTATAACACCATCATTATTAATTTTGTGATTTGTGCAACAAATAATAAGGAAAAAATCAATCTTATAATAAGAACATTTCACCAACTTAACTTCTGCTATCAAAATAAGATGCATATCATCTACTAGTACAAGCATTTCTTCACATTATTTCTACAACTTAAATAACAAGACATGAAAATACTCATGAGCATGGAGGATGGTTCCCAATTGATCAAATTTTGTAGATATTCATGAAATGGAACTAAAACTATTAACGTCTAATTTTGCATGATCAAGCAAGACTTTTAGAACTTTATCTTGAGGAGACCAACTTTTTGGGAAGCATAGAAATCTCACTTGTGCCTCTTCATGGACTTTGATTGCATCTCCCAATGTTTTATAACACTCCCAAAACTTCTTGGCACTGCCAATGACATTGGATGTCACATGGTTTAGCACTTTTGCAATCATCTCACTTAAAACATATTGATCTGACATAGGTGACACAAATTGAGAAGGGTTTGACAGTGACACCACCCTATTATACTCCCCAAGCAAATCACTGATTCTTTTTTCTCCACCATCTATTGTCCTTTTTTGAGCCTCTTTGCTCCTTTTGAGCTCATCTTTCAAACTTGCTACTTCATCCCTAAGGGTCATTAACTCCTGAATTGAATTTGAAGGATTAGATGCTAATGGTTGGGAAGTTGAAGAAGGAAGAGAACTAGAAGTAGCACTAGATCTAGCATATGGAGAAGTGAGGAGTAAAACAACATTTTTATTCTCCTCGAGCAATTCACTGACTCTTTTCACTCCATCATCTAATGGCTGGAAAGACGAACGAGAAGAAGAAGTAGAAGTAGTGTATGGAGAAGGGAGGAGTGACACCACCTTATAATACTCTATAAGAAATTTTTCATTGACAATTTTCAACTTACTAAAATAAGCTTGTAGCTTGTCAAATTTTTTTTGATTGTACACTACTTGCATTGCAAATGTGTCACTTGACCTTGTAACAACCAAGTTGCCAGTAAGATCTCCTACCTTCTTTATAATTTGATGCTTATGCTCATCAAGAAATATTGACCACACTGATAGTGCCTTATATTGGGAGCTATAACCTGATCCAAAATACAACTCCTAAGCCTACTCTTCAGTTGGTAAAGCTGGGAAGCCTGAAGATTCCCTTCTTATGGAATCCAATACAATTGTAGAACAAAGGTCCCATCCTTCTAGTAACAGACATCCACTATTACTTATAATACTCCTTGCCTCCTCAGGGGTCATCTTTCGATATATAAAAATTAACTTCCTCTAAGAATTTAGCTATAAATTGAACATAAACTTCTTGGTTCCCCAATGCCAACCTTTCTCTGACCATGATAGAAAATCGCTCCTCTTTGTTCTTTAGGACAAAGTCCCTAAATTCCAGGGATTGCATAAACTTATCATCGGACATGAAAGTAGAGCATGTCAATCCTCTGACATCGTTTGCTTCCTCTCCTCCTATTTCGAACTTTATGATCATTTTATCATGACGCCTATCCTCCAAATCAGTGTGTGCCCCTTTGTATGTTGGGTCAAGCTTTATCATTTTTTCATCTGTCATTTGTAGCTTAACCCATACCTCTCTTCTCCTCTGAACCTCTACATCAAAAGAAACATTTCTGATTAAGTCCTCAATCCGATCTTGTTCGTGATCAAAGCCTTTCAATTTAACCCCAACCCTAGTGTGGTGAATAAAGTGTTCTAAATCACAATTTTTGAATTTTTTAAAAACCATTTGATATGGCTGTAACTTGAAATATACCAAGTCCAATCCTTCTTTGCCCATGATCTCAAAATCAAAGAAATATAGATTGGGTGGGATGAAGGAGCCCTTCTTGTTATCTCTTAAATGAAACTTGTTAGACTCATTTAACTGCCAAATGATTTCTAAAAAAACAATTCTATTTGATACATCTCTAGGCAAAACATGGGGTTTAACTGGTGCACTATAAACTCTAATGACAATGTACCTAGAGTATAAAAACCAGTCTCCCCAGTTATGATTCACTCCTGACTCAAGTGCTTTCTCAAGGGGCCTAAAAAATACCCTCACCCTATTAGATAATCATAATTGATTGGCCAACCCAAATTTTGCATCACAATATTGACAAAGAATTCCTCAAATATGACATAATTGGAATTCTCACAATGCATGTCCCATAAGTACACCCATTCTTGGATTGACAAATTCTTAATTTGGTCATCTACCTTTCTCAACTTCAACTTTGGCCCCCACTACCAAGCCTTACTTCCACAATACAAAAGAATGTGGCATAATAAAGAATACAACCTAACATGAACAGTAGGGCTACCTTGCTTGATATCTAGAAGGGATTTGTGATTGCCATAAGAAATGAACGAGGCAAAGTCAAAAAAGGTGTTGGTATATGTGTGTTGAATATCAACGGTCAACATCATTAGATGCACATGCATCTTGGTCTATACATCAATCCCAACACTTGGCAAACTACAAATTAGGTGTTTATAAAATAATTCTGAAAATTTTGATAAACAAAGGGCTCAACATCTGTCCTCCAAAATGAAATAGGCTTCCCTTCTTTCTTCTCCCTTCTATGTAATGGAAGCCATTTTACCTTGAATCTACCCTTGTCCCACTTGTATTCCCTCCCTAGAGATAGAAAGTCAATAGGCATGTTGGAATTAGGGTATAACAAAAATGTTTCACAAATAGATCCCCTATCAAACTCGACCAACAAAACACCTTTCTTTGTGTAGATAGACCTGGTGTCTTGATTATAGCTTTTTTCCACTGCTCTAATTAAGTCTACATTGACAAAAATGTTTGGGATGACAAGCTTTCCCAAATCCAATCTCCATTCATTGTTCATTGGTATTGGGGCTATACTCTTTTCGTAAGAATACATGAACAATTTCCTTCCATTAACTGGGACATAAGGATCCCCACAAGATATTGCCATGTCCACAAGTCTATCAAATACAATACCCGTATCTTGGGCACGCTTTCCTCGTTTTGATGATTCAGGAAATTGAGCAATAATATCTTCATCTAGGGCCCTCTTATTATTAGCTCTTTTTGAATTTCGACCCATCTTAATAAAAATTAGGGTTTTAAGAAAATACAGAAACTAGGCTTCCTGGGGAAATTGAATAATCAAAATTTCTTTATACAACTTAATGAATCTATAGCATTTAGACTACAAAATTTCAACAACTAAGCCATAGAAAACTGAGAAGACCCTTTCGCTGCTAGAAACAAGCAAATCCTACGCAAAATCAAACCCTTGCAGTTACAGGTTACCTGTAAATTTGTATTTGGTTACACTCCTTCAATTACCTTAGCTCTTAGCTTTTTGATTAGTAATATCAATGGAGATGACCATTAACACACAAAGCAACAACTTGCAACTAAGTCGTTCTTCGTAGCTTTGAAATTGGACCATTTGATCTTCATCAACATTATTTTGCATGATCTCATATTGTTAATATGACCCACCATATGAATATGTGATAGATGAAAGCAATGCGATTCGATGGAAATAAAAATTAAAAAAATTGTTTTTAATGAACTTTAAAAAGCCTTACTCCGAGTTGGGGTCCACCTTGACATGTGTCTCAATTCTGGTTATGCTTTGTATGAATTTTGTTTTGTCGGAACTTAGGCCTAGAATTGGACCTAAAAGCTGGTCCCACATGAGAAAGGACATCCAACGCTCACGGCTCAATTAATTATACTTCATCGCTAAGACTCTCACGATACAATAGAAAGATGACATTTGTCTTAGTTCCTGTAGATGTGGTGTATGGGCCCCACTGAGTATGACGATGTACACTTGGACTAATAAATGAACTTTCATAATTATAAAGTTGTGATATAAAAACCTTGCAATAGACGATACAAATATTAAAAAATAAAAACATAGTAATTGACAAACTGCGTAAAATGACCCATGATATATGCGATAGACTAAATCAATGCGATTCGATGGAAATAAAAATTAAAAAAAATGTTTTTAATAAAATTTAAAAAGCCTTACTCCGAGATGGGTCCACCTTAACACGCGTCTTAATTTCAATTATGCTTTGTATGAAATTTTGTTATGTCGGAACGTAGGCCTGAAATTGGACCTAAAGGCTAGCCCCACATGAGAAAGGACATCAAACACTCACGGCTCAACCAATTATAATTCATCACTAAGGCTCTCACGATACAATAGAAAGATGACATTTGTCTTAGTTCATGTAGATGTGGCATATGGACCCCACCGAGGATGACGATGCACACTTGGTATAATAAACGAGCTTTCATAATTATAAAGTTGCAATATAAAAACCATGGATGATGCAATAAAAATATTAAAAAATAAAAGCATAGTAATTAACAAATTGTGTGATATTAAGCCAATCTATGGGCTTGATCTATCCGCCTCATAAGTCATAGTATTAAGCATCTATATCTTGTTTATTTAACAACGCATATCATCTCACAATTGCGTGATTATCTTAAGTTGCTCTTATAGTCTTCACAAAGGTTCTACCAGACTACCAGTCTCCATTATGTTCAAAGATATTAGGGAATTAGTGTAATTTTGGGCAAAGATTAATGTATACATGATGCATATCAGTATCACACAAATTGAAAAATTATGTTTAATAAATAAAATTTGAAGACAATGTTTACAATTTAAATTATGCAATGAATCATGGAAAATTTGAAAATTGCAATTGCATGTCAACATTCATTTATACAGTAAAAAAGTATAAAATATCATCAATTAGACAATTACAGATTGCATTTTGCAATATCCCATGGGATTCAATATGAATTGAAGTATAAATACCTAGAGAATGTTGTTTTGTCAATTGTCAGTGCCATCCAATTTGAAATGCCAATCGGAATCTGACTCCTCTTGTTCTGCAGTTTCTTCTACATCATCTAAATCATCTTGTTGCATCTGAGTAACTCCGCTTAAAATAAACACATCATTGTCATTCGTTCCGTCAGCATTAATTTCTCCACCAAAAACACTACCAGCCTATGAAGTGTTGCACAATCCTCTCCTCACAAATGGAATTCTAGATTGTTAGTGCTCTTTCATAAGGAAAACTCTCAACATCATACTTACTTGTATACACCCTCAAACAATTTTCCAAATTCTTGTCTAGTTTGTTTCTTGTCTTTGATTTCAAGTACCCCAATGCACTGAAATCTCTCTCATCCTCAAGAGATCCCAATATCATGGTTTGACATAAATCAACAAGTTTGACGAATTCTGATAGTGCATCAGTCAATACTGTGCTTTGAGTTATTTTTTGCCAAACCTTTGTTATTGATCCAATTAGGTGGGGACTTTCCAGTGCCTTAGCCTGCTCCATTGTGGTTGAATATTCAGATGATTGTTGTGAGAGCTTATGTTTATCTAAAATTCCTTCTATTTCAATTTCTTTTCCATAGACATTGCATATGGATTTCTTTCAAAAATGATCAATCAAGCACTCTAACTTGTTAAAATAATCCTTTTGACTACAACTGAGCCAATAATTAGGATACACAATAGACATGACTTCTAATAGTTCATCTTGAGGGAATGAACTTAAAATCTCATCTGAAACCTCTCTCGCAATATTCTTTAAAGTATCTTTTATAGAACTGACAATTTTTTTGAAAGCTTCCCTGGTAATAGGTACATCTCTTATTCTACTTGAGCACTCACAACCACTAGGAGACATGACATACTGGTGCATTGGTATCTCATATACACGTACGCATATACATAACTCTCCACTAGTGTTAAACTTTTTAAAATTATCAAGATTTTCTAGATCTGGCATCCAATGCCAGCTAGAAAATTCGTCCTTTATAAAAGGCTCTTGTGATAGATACATATTATCAAGGGTCATTATTAACCTTCTACACAGACTAGTATATTCTTGAATATACAAAGTACTTTCTTGAGCTACTTTCATAAGCTTGCTCATTTCATTCAAAAGGGGGAGAATACCAACCAATGTTAAGAGTGTCTCTACATCACTTAACCTATGTAAATTCTCAGAAGCTTTGTCTACTGATCCTTCTTGTTCGTACATGAGTCTAATTAGGGATTTATATTCAGAGAAAACTCTTTCTGCTGGTCCATGCAAGGAGATCCATTTGGTATCAACATCCTTAAGAAGCTTGTTTCCATCAGTTATTCCCTCGATAAATTTTTGATATTCTGCAAATCATTTGGGACTTCGATAAAAGAATGAGTATAGCTCGCGAACTGGATTTCAACTCTAGCTACTGAATCAAATTTTCTCACAATTCTAAAAGCTAAGTTTAGCCTATGGCCATGCAGTGAATGCCAATCACATATGGTGAAATATAAGTTTGTAGCTTTGCACAAAGACCATTCCCATGACCTTGAAACATTGTAGCTCCATCAAATCCTACACATACCAACTTTTCGGCAATTGATATGTCATGCATACCGCCAAAATATTTTAAAGATTTCTTAACTAACTCAAATATATTTTGCGCTCTAGAATTCTCCTTCATTTTAACAACACAAAGTAAATGAGATTGGCATACATGTTTCCTTACGGTATACACATGCATACATATCCAAGAAATATTATCTACTGCTAAACTTCATCTAAAGATAATGCAATAAAGTTTGACTGTTTACTATTTTCCTTTACATCATCTTTTTCCACATCAGCAAGACAACTTGCCCATTCCCATCCACTATTTTTTGACCAATGTGTTTGAAGAAATATAGGAACATTCAAAAATCTTAATAAAGTAGCAAAGTCAGGGCAGTCTGACATAGGATGGCCATGTTTCAAAAGATGAAAAATAACACTCAACTAAACAATTTTGACCTGAATGTTTTTGACATCACATGTTTGAATTGAGCCTCAATTGAACCTCGACGTTTAGCATTCTTCTCCTCTCTTTGCATATGCTCTTTATACTCTTCTTCATACTCAACATTTTTACATTCTTCCTTTGTTTTCCATCTAATCACAGATCGCTCTTTTCCATCTATGATTTGTTTTTCATACACTTTACCAATATGCTTCTCTATGGTGTCCAATTTTAGTTGCAACTTCTTGTCCCTTTTTAGTTTCCAACTACAAATCATACACTTGCATTCTCTTGAAATCTTATCTTTGTTTGGATTTGGCACTTCTTCAATGAATGGGTACCTTGACACCCAATCCAATTGAAAATTCCTTGTCATTTCCCACTCACGACCCAATTTTGATTTTCCTTTTCTTTTTCCATTTCGTGTACTTCCAGCAACATCATCTGCACCTTTCTCAACAACATCATCTGGGTCATTCACATCAACAATGCTCGCGACATTGACATCAACCTCAATTGACTTATTCTGACTATTCTGGGAATCCAATTCCATAGGAACATCAGATGCGATGTTGACATCTGTCTCAATTATCTCATTTCGATCTTTCTTGGAGGTTTCTCCTTCAACAATATTTTTTGGTGCATCTATAACTACAAATGTTGTACCTTCATCTAATGGACTGCCAATATTAACATTACCGAAGTAAGACCTTATGCTTCTATTTCTACGTTTTGATGGCCTCCCTTCAACACTTTCAGGACTCTGGCTACTCAACATCTCTCAAGAAATACAAATTGAAAGATATATAATCTAAGAACTAAGAAGATAGACCCCTCTATCCTAATTACTCAGGAAATTAATGAAACTGTGATATTTTGCCAAGATCAAGAGGCAATGGAAAGCACAAATAAGAGAGACAAAATATATGATAGGAATAAATTGTGTTCTATCAAGATGAAAATATTGATGAACTGGATCATCAAGCATTACATACAATGAATATGAGCCTGCTTATATAGGCAAGGCTATATGGATATGTGAGCACACAAACATGACATATGGCTCAATAAGAAACAAGGGTAGGTAGGAAATAGGTGTGGGTAGGTAAGAGAAACAATATAATATTCCACATGAGGTGGATCACCCACTGAATGTGGAATGTAACAACAAGATAAGTCCACAAAAGGTGGAAATTCTCCTACACACACTATCCCAATGTGGCACAAACACCCAAGTGTCTCATACCCAAACTACTATGGAATGCATTTCCTAAGTAAACTTAAGTAAGGTGTAATAATATCCAACATGAATAATTATTTACACCAACACCCCCCCTTAAGTGCAACTTAGGGGAATGCACTTAAATTTACAATGCAACTAAGCAATGCAAGATGGGTCCTGACTACTAGGCCATGTTAGGTACCTATGTACAAATGCAAACGCATGCAAACCAATTCAATGAAATCTCTCACAAAGCGGGGAAAGAGAGAAAAACCCAATGGGAAAAAACCCTCCCCCAAAAGAGAGATGAAAACTAGATACAAAGAACTCTCATAGAAGTATGTGAAGGACAAAACCCCATGTGAGGAAAAAGTGCCCCCCATATGAGAGAAGAAGAAGAGAAGCTAGGTAGCCCCCCCTCAATGTGGAATCTGCACCAATGATAGAAGCTCGACGATGAATGAAGAAACTGCTCAACAAATGTTGAACCACGTTCCTCCCCTTAGAAAGAAACAAAACCAAAGGTGTATCCATGAATTCTCCCCAACCATGAAGGGAAGATGTAGGAAAAATACTCATGATGAAAGGAATCTCTGAAAACTGATCAAGTGTCCCCATTTCGATGCTGAAAGTTACCCCCTCCAAATGTGGTAAACTGCGTCACACTGCTGAAAAAGGCACTCCAAGATCTAGTGGAGATGAATATAGAACAATGTCCAAAGAATCACATGTCTCCTCAAAAGATAAAGAGACCTCCTTTAACTGCTGGACAAAAGTATCCACAATCATGTCAACCTCTAAAGATTGATCATGTAGAAAATGCACAAGAGGGTTAGAGTGATCCCTCGCAACAACCGAAGAAGGATCATCCTCATCAAAGAGAAGATGAATGTCATCAATGATGTCTCCCAAATCTGCAATGTAGGACTCCACAAACAAACCTGCAATGTCTGTCAAGTAGACATCCCAATCAACTGAAGCTGGAAGACATGAAATATCCTGCTGCACTGAATCACAAGAAGGCAAAATTGTCGCACTAGCTCCATCATTAGGTGAAATAGGTGGCGTGATATCAAGAGAAGGAGATGATATGCAAGGCTCAAGAATGGGGTCACATGTGAGAATCCCCAAGTTCAAGTGCCCAATGTTCTCCTCAAAATCTGAATCATCAACATAGGAGGAATCAACCTCATCAATAGGACCAAAATGTGAAAAATAGTACAACCGAGATGCATGATCAACCACCCCAGTCGCAATGATGGCTCCAATCTCCATTTCTCTAATGATAACTGAATCAGGTGTGAACTCCACAGTTTTCCTCGTTGCCCCATGTGTGATTTGATAGATGGAAAGAAGATTATTTGTCAAGTGGGGTACACACAACACATCATTGAAGGAGTTATCCCCAATGGCAATAGATCCTTTCCCTATCACATCCATGTATGTATGATTGCCCATCAAAATTTGTGGCATGTGGCAAGGCTCAAATGTAGAAAACATAGACTGCGAAGATGCCATAGAATGAGAAGCCCCTGAATCTAGAAGTCATCTCCCTGAATCATGACTTGTAGTAGCACAAAGAGCTTGTCCATTTCCTTTATCTGTCCCAAAAGAGTGATCCTTTCCTTTATCATTAGAAGAAGAAGTCGATGTAGACATTCTAGAAGGTAGGTTGATTTTATTCTTCTCAAGAAGATTCTTCAACTCATCAATATCCTTCTTATAACAATGATGTTCATCATGTCCTCACTTTTTGCAATAGCCACAAAAAAAATTGTCCTTATATGATTTCCTCTTAGGTGAGAATGGTGAATCACCTTGTTGTGGAGAGGAATATTGTGCTCCATCTTTTTGTCGTTTTGACTTAGGTTGCTTTTGATTCTTGCCTTTTCCTTGATTGCTTTGATTCCCTTGGCTAGCCACCAAAGCTTGTGACTTTGAAGATTTGAGAATTCCCATTGTGGTCAACTTAGATTGCTCAAGTATTAACATCTCCGTGAATGAATCAAATGAGGGAGAAGTGTATGAGGAACCTTGAGCTAACCTATGGGTGTGAAAGCTAGATACAAAGGCTGCATACTCTGAAGGAAGCTTGTCCAACAAGTTGTAAACCAATTGAGCATCCTTTTTGTCAATTCCACAATCCTTTAGCTTTGCTCTTAGCTCATTTGCTTTTGTGACATAATCTTGGATTGTATCAATATACTTGGGATCCAAAGTTGTGAGTTCACTATCAAGCTTGTAGCCCTTAATCTCATCAACTTGACCATACAATTTCTAAAAAATATCCCAAGCCTCTTTAATTGTAGTACACTTATCAATGTGAAAAATGAGGTCATCTAATACATGCTTTCTAAGAGTTCCAATTGCCATAGCATTTTTAGTGAGCCATTCAAGTTGAGCATTAGGATCGGCGTTAGGATCAGGTGGTGCTGTAATAGTTTCAATTACATAATGAATGAGTCCTTTTTCCATTAGTTTACTCCATGCCTTAATCTTCCATGATGCATAATTATGAAGAGTTAAAAGTGGAAATTTAGGAGAACCCATAGCACCAAAATGAAAAAACACAAGATAGAGAGAGGCACAATCACACAAGACACCCCCCCAAAATACTCAATCAAGAACCCCCCCCCCCCCAAAAAAAAATAAAATAAAAAAATGTTGATTTGACACTTTATACTTAGTGCGTATACAATGGGCCACTTGCAAAACAAGGCAAAGTGGACTTCTGATTTCAATTTACAACTTCTCAAAATGAGATATAAGAGACTTCAACAAATACTGCTAGTGATCTAAACTGAGATCCAAGCAAAATGCAAGTACCAAATAGGCCCAAAATGACGAAATACTAAAAGTACAATTTCTACTCAAAATCACTGCAAACAAATGGCAAATTTTGAAAGTAGACGAAAAAATATGCACTTTCAAATAAAATGGCACTTGAAAAGGAGGTCGTATGACCCCAAATGAAGTCTCCAAAGTTGTAAAAATTGGGATTTCGTGATTTCAAAAAATCCTGTATCCAAAAATCAGAAAACTCCTGCACCACTATACAGATCACAAAATTCTACCCCAAAACAAAAAAAATTGCTCGAAGAAAGGAGTCCGGATGAGTGAGATATCACTATTTGAAAATTCCCTGCAAAATTACAATTTTTGGAAAATTTCCGTCGCAACTTCAAACTTCAAATGCCTCTAGATTTGGCCTCCGAAGTCCGATTTGGATGAAAAAAAAGGCAAAAATGACTTTCTTGGACCTCCTCAATCCAATGGTAGTCTCATATTTGACCCATCAAGCTTCAATAATAACCTGCAATAGAAAGATCCAAAATGCAAACCCCAAATTTCTCTTAATTGGCAAACCAGTGGCACTCTAATGGCTCTGATACCATGTGAGATTTTGCCAAGATCAAGAGGCAATGGAAAGCACAAATAAGAGAGACAAAATATATGATAGGAATAAACTGTATTCTATCAAGATGAAAATACTGATCAACTGGATCATCAAGCGTTACATACAATGAATATGAGCCCGCTTATATAGGCAAGACTATATGGATATGTGAGAACACAAACATGACATATGGCTCAATAAGAAACAAGGGTAGGTAGGAAATAGGTGTGGGTAGGTAGGAGAAACAATATAATATTCCACATGAGGTGGATCACCCATTGAATGTGAAATATAACAACAAGATAAGTCCACAAAAGGTGGAAATTCTCCTACACACACTATCCCAATGTGGCACAAACACCCAAGTGTCTCATACCCAAACTACTATGGAATGCATTTCCTAAGTAAACTTAAGTAAGGTGTAATAATATCCAACATGAATAATTATTTACACCAACAGAAACCCTACTAAATAATTTTAAAAAATGAACTAAATTTGGAAACTCTGCGAATAAATTATCTTATAAAACTAAAAAAAGAAATTTTCACTCTCACTTACAGATTGGTTTTGTTGAAATCCGTTATACAACAATATCTGTAGTAGCAAATTGTCTATGATCTAAATAAACTATACAAAGCTCTAAACAAAACAAATTGTGTCAATAAAGTACCAATTTTTTACTGTATTTATACCAATCCATATTTGGTGAATTCCGCAGGTTTTAAAATTAATCTTAAATATTGACGAATTTAAGTGAGCTTTTGGCATCATTGAGTGAAAATGGGTGAATGTCCCCAGCTAAAGAAATGATATGTTTTGATTTCCAAGGCAATCATGGACCTATAATTACCGTTAACTTTCAACACAGCTGGGGAAAATGGGTCCTCCTAAACGATAACTTACAAAATGACTGGTGAAATGGGTCCCTCCTAAATGATTGTTGTATCAAACTGCTTAGTTGGTATTGGCAAATAAATGGATACATGTACCGAAGTTGTTAGCAAAAAAAATCAAAAAGTATGACTGGCCCCCAAAAGACGATGGTGAAACACCTTGTTTATGGCCCAAAACATGTAAAATCGGGTGAATGGGAGATAGGCCCTCAATCGTCATATTCACCAATTTCAAAATCCCCAAACTCGACAATCTACTAATTGGAAAAAACTCGCCACTAAAAAATACTCTAGAAAATATCTTCCCTTGAAAAGGCATACATTCACCACAAAAATTAATGTCTTGGGCAGGATTTATCATAATTTTATATCATGTTAGGGGGGCTTTCTTAAAGTTATTAGTAGTTGTAGTGTGATAGCAATGAGATGCTTTCAAAATTATGCAACCAAGGTAATTTACAAATTTTCAAAGTGGACATCTTGAAAAATAGAAAATTGAGCGTGCTCTCCCTTAATTTTTTTGAAATCTAATCGAAAATCTAATCTTTTAATACATGTAGAATGGAGTTTGGTTTCTAAAAATGTAATTTGTTTCAAAATTTAATGAACAAGTAAAAAATATTCCCAAAATACAACGCATTGGTTTTTGACAAAAAACAAATACACTAACAAAAGAAATTAAAGATGAAAACCTTAACATACTCAAAACATGAAAATATTTACATGGTTAGATAGCTAAGAGAGAGCTCAACATCGATAATTTTAAAATTTTGAATTGAAACACATGCAAACCTAATGGAGAGGACTAAGAAAAATGTGTGAAATTATTTTCTTATTCAAAAAACACATCTTTGGGCATGAAAGGGTTGTCCAATCCTTTAGGTTGGATACCTAAGGAAAATCCAACCCAAAGGGTTGGAATTTGCTAATGGAGACAATAACACAAGCATGTTATAACGTGCTGCCAAACCAAAATGTGCTCATATTTTGGAGAAGAAAATTTTCTAACTCCTCGTCTTTGTTTTTGAGTCAAACTCATTCTCTTCGTCAAACTATATATTTGAAATAAAACATTTAAGTATAATTAACATTTCAATATGTGTTTTCCTTTCTTATACTTAAAGTTATATTTCATATATATATATATATATTGGCAATATGTTTGATAGTGGTTTTAGATCTCTAGTAGTTATAATGTAGATTCTAGGTTTTAGATCTTATAAATTTTTAGATTTAGTTTTAGTAATTAGCAGACTCCTATCAACATTCTATCACTTTCTCTATCTCACTCTCTTTATCAGCCATGATATCTAAAGCTATCTCTCTACCTCTCTCTCACCCTTCACTCTATTCTTTGTCTCCTCTCTTTACACACCTCCCTCTCACTCCCTCCCTACCTCTATTTCTCTACATAACTTTCTCTCTATCGCTCTCTCTATACATACCATTTCTCTCCCTCCCTACCTACCTGTATTTATCATCTCTCTCTCTCTCTCTCTCTCTCTCTCTCTCTCTCTCTCTCTCTCTCTCTCTCTCTCTCTCTCTCTCTCTCTCTACCACCTTCCTTCCATACTAATCTATCCCTCACCTGTATCTGACTCTCTAGGATTTAAGATTGAGGATATTGGGTATAGGGTTGAGGGTATATGGTTTAAGGTTGAGAGTGTAATGTTAAGGGTTGAGGCTATAAATTTTTGAGGGTATAGTTTTTAGGGTTGAGGATATAGGGTTTACGATTGAGGGTATGGGTATATTATTTAGAATTAAGGTTATTGGATTTAGGATGGAGGGTTCATAATTAGTGATTTAGAATCAAATTCAATTTTTTAGGTTTTAGTGTTAAATTATTAATGTTAGGTTTTAGGGGTTTAAGAATTAAATAGAAACTTTTGGGTTAAATTTTATATTATTAATGTTAGGCTTTAGGATTTAGCATATAGGGTTAAGGGTATAGGGTTTAAGGTTAGGAGTATAGGGTTTAGGGTTCAACGTATAGGGCTTAGGGTTAAGGGTCGAGGGTATAGGGTTTAGGTTCTAAGTTAAGGGTATATGGTTTAGGGTTCAAGTTTGAGGGTATAGGGCGTAGGGCTTAGGGTTCAGGGTTCAAAGCTCGGGTTTTAGGGCTTATAATTGATGACGGAGGATTAATCGTTGAGATTTTAGGGATTCGATTAAAAAATTTAGGTTTTAGGGTTATACTATTAATGCCAATTTCTAGACTTTAGCATATAGAGTATAGGGTATAAGGTTTAAGGTTGATGTAGGGTTTAGGGTTGAGGATGTACTTTAGGGCCTAGGGTTGAGGGATAAGGTTTAGGGTTGAGGGTATGGAGTTTAGAGTTAAGGTTTGAATGCATAAGGTTTAGGGTTGAGGATTTAGTGCATAGGCTTTAGGGCCTAGAGTTGAGGGACATGGTTTAGGGTTGAGGGTAAAGGGTATAAAGTTGAAGGTATAGGGTTTAGTTTAAAGGGTTGAGGATTTAGTTTATATGGTTTAGGGCCTAGGGTTGTGGGACTTGGTTTAGAGTGAGGGGTATAAGGTTTAGGATTGAGGGTATAGGGTTGAGTGTATAGGGTTGTGGGTTTAGTGTATATGCTTTAGGGCTTAGGGTAGAGGGATAGTGTTTAAGGTTGAAGGAGAAATGTGTAGAGAGAGGGACAAAGAGAGGTGGGGAGGGGGAAGAGAGGTGAGATAGAGAGAAGTGGTGAGGGAAGGAGGGAGAGAGAGATGTAGGTAGGGAGATACACTCTCTCCTTCCCTACCTCTTGCTTAGGAGTTACCCTTGTCTCTACATAACTATTCATACTAACCTCCCTCCCTCATCCCCTCTCCATTTTTATCTCTCTCTCTCTACCTATCTACATATCCTCTCTTTGTCTCAAGAGAAAAAAAAAAAAGAGAAATAGAGGTAGGGAGAGGGAGAGGGAGAGGGAAAGAGTGAGGTAGAGAGGGGACAAAGAAAGGTGAGATAAAGAAAAGTGGAGAGCGAAGAAGGGAGAGAGGAAGGAAGAGGTATGTAGAGGAAGCAGGGAGATAAAGATAAGTAGAGAGAGGTGAGTTAGAGAGAATGAGAGACACAGATAACTAAAGATGGAATGAAGGAGGGATGGACAAAGGGATGGAGAGGTATACGGAGAAATAGAGTAGGGAGAAAGAAAGAGAGAGGGGGGAGGGAGACAAAGGTATGTAGAAAGAGAGGTAGGAAGGGAGAGAAAGAGAGAGGAAGGAGGGAGGGAGAGAGAGATATGGAGAGAGAGAGAGAGAGAGAGAGAGAGAGAGAGAGAGATCTACCTGACTCTCTCTCAATCTCCTTCCCTAACAACTTATCTCTATCTCCCATCCCCCTCTCTCTGCATACCTCTCCCATCGTCTCTCTTTCCCTCTCTAAGTTTATCTAGATATATCTCTATCTCTCTCTCCTTCCCTTTGTACTTATCACTATCCCCTCTCCCTCTCTCTACATACCACTCCCTCCCCCCTCTCTCTCCCTCCTTTCTCTCTCTCCTTACCCACCCCTCTCTAAATACTTTTGTGTATGTGTCTCCCCTCCTCTTCACATACCTCACCCTCCCTGCCCCTTCCCTCTCTATTACCTCTATCTCACCTCTCACTCTACTTCTCTCTCGTTTCCTCTCTACTTATCTTGATTTTCCCTCTCCCTCTCTCTACATATCTCTTCCTCTCTTCATCTCTCTTTGTTGCCTTCTTTCAATCACCATTTCTCTCTCTCCCCTCTCTCTCTCCCTCCACTCTCTCTCTACATCTATTTATAAGTTCCACTTCTCTCTTGAGAGGGAAAGGGGAGATGTAGATAAGAGAGAGAGAGAGAGAGAGAGAGAGAGAGAGAGAGAGAGAGGAGTAGGAGGGATGGATGGAGAGAGAGGTATGTAGAGACAAGGGTATCTCCTAAGAGAGAGGTAGGGAAGGAGAGAGGGTATCTCCCTACCTACCTCTCCCTATTTACCTCTCTATCTATCTTCTCCTTCTTTCACCACTTCTCTCTATCTCACCTCTCACCTCTCTCCCCCCTCTCTCCCCCCTCTCTCCCCGCCTCTCTCCCTCCCTATCTCTCTACATATCTCACCCTCAACCCTCAACCCCATCCCTCAATCCTAGGTCATAAATCATATATGCTAAGCCCTCAACCATATAAACTCAACCCTACACACTATATTGTCAATCCTAAACCCTAAACCTTATGCCCTAAAGCATATACATTAAGCCCTCAACCTTAACACTCAACCATACACCCTATACCCTAATCCTTATACCCTCCACCCTAAAACACATCCGTAAACCCTAGGCTCTAAATCCTATACACTAAACTCTAACCTTATACACTCAACTGTAAACCGTAAACCCCATACCCTCAACCCTAGGCCCTAAAGCATATATGATAAACCCTCAACCCTAAACCTTATACCCTATATGCTATATCTTAACTCTAAAAATAGACATTAATAATATAACACTAGAACCTTTTTTTAAAATTTAATCCCTAGACTCTCAATGCTCAACTCTTCATCATCAATTGTAAGCCCTAAGCCCTAAACCCTCAACCCTAAATCTTATACCCTCATCCCTAGGCCCTAAAAGCTATATCCTCATCACTAAACCTACACTTTTGACCTTAAAGCCTATACCCTCAACCCTATATCATAAACCCTAAAGCCTAACACTAATAATATAAAAATATAACCTAAAAGTTCTATATAATCCCTAAACCCTAAAACCTAACATTAATAGTTTAAACTAAAACCTAAAAATATGAATTTAATTTGAAATCCCCAATGCTCAATCTTCCATCCTAAACCCCTTTAACCTCAACCATCAATCCCAAATCCTATAACCTTAACCCTAAACCCTATACCCTCAACAATATACCCTCAACCCCAACCCTATACCCTATGTACCCTCAACCCTCAACACTCAACCATATACCCTCAACCCTGAACCATGTACCCTCTACACTCCATCTTATGCCCTAGATACCCTCAACCCTCAACCCTAAGCCCTCAACCTTAAAACCCTCAACCTTAAACCTTGTAACCTATCAATCAATCTTAAATCCTCAATTCTCAACCCTATACCTTACACCGTTAACCCTAAACCCTATATGCTCAACCGTAAATGGAAAGGAAGGAGGGAGGGACAAGTATGTAGGGAGAGAAGGGGGATGAGGAAAAATAAATAAGTAAAGATGGAAGGATAGATAGAGAGGGAGAGGGAGGGAGGAAGAGTTATTTAGAGAGGATGGGAGAGAGAGGGTGGATAGACAGAACTGGTAAGGGAAGGCGAGAGAGAGGGTGAGAGGGAGACCTAGGTAGAGAGAGGGAAAGGGATATAGAGATAGGTATAGAGGGAAGGAGAGAGACAAGGAGAGGTGTGATAGATAAAAGTAGAGAGGAATGGGGGATGTATGCAGAGAGAGGAAGAGAAGATAAAGGTAAGTAGTGAGGGAGGGAGAGAGGGGGAGGTGTGTAAAGAGAGAGATGAGACAAACAGTATAAAGTGAATGGTGAGAGAGAGGGGTAGAGAGATAGGTCTAGATCTTGGGAAAGAGAGGTAGAGAGGGGATAGAGGAAGAGTGATAGAGGGAAAGATACTCTAGAGCTTGGGGGACATAAAGAGAGTGAGATATGGAGAGTGAGAGAATGTTGAGGAGGATGTTGACTACTAAAATTTTACTGTTTGAATATTTTTAAGATCTTTTAAAACCTAGAATCTACTTTATAAAATCCTATAGATCTAAAACCACTCTCAAACATACTACCAATATATACATGAAATATAACCTACTTGAATCTTATATTTCATGTACATATTTTGATGAAGAGAATGAGCTTGACTTGATGACAAAGATGGGTAACTAGAAAAAAAAATCTTCTCCAAAATGCGAGCACGTCTTGGCCTCGTAGTGTGTTATAATGTGCTTGGGAAAACACATATTGAAATGTGACTTATACTTTTATATTTCATGTATATATTTTGATGAAGAGAATCAGTCTAATTTGAAGACAAAGATGGGGAGGTAGAAAAATTTCTTCTCCAAAATGTGAGTGCGTTTTGGCTTGGTAGTGTGTTATAACGTGCTTGCATTATTGTTTGCATTTGGAGATTCCAACCCTTCGGGCTGGATTTTCCTTAGGCATACAACCCATAAGGTTCAACAACCATTTCATGCCAAAAGATGTATATTTTGAAAAAGTAAAAAAATCACATTTTTTAGTATGCTCTCCATTAGGTGCATGTGTTTCAATGCAAAATTAAAAAATACTATGATGGAATTAAGCTTTCTCTTAGCTACCCAACCCTGCAATTTTTTCATGTTTTAAGTATGTTAAGGTTTTCATCTTTAATTTCTTTTGTTCGTGTGTATGTTTTTTGGTCAAAAATCATGTCGTATTTAGGGTATATTATTTACTTGATCATCAAATTTTAAAACAAATTGCATTTTTAAAAACTAGACTCCATTCTACACATATTTAAAAAAAATATATTTTCAAATAGTTTTCAAAATTTTAGGGAGAGTGTGCTCAATTTTGTGTTTATCAAGATGTGTCCACTTCAAAACTAGTAAAAAATCATATATTCATTAAAATATAGCATTATGCTTTGAATTGACTGAGCCTAAGGTGTGTTCCTTCAAAGCCTTAGTGTGAGTGTGTTCTAATGCGGTCATGCTATGCTCCAATGGGGACCAAAAAGTTTGGAAACTTTTTTTTTACCATCTTGGTGTACTTACCCATAGGTCCCTTATTACTTCATTCACTTAAGCTAAACTTAGAGTGCTTTTTATTTTATTAGATTAGGCTAATAATGACTCATGTTGTCTCATTGCATAGGATGTGAACGCTTGTCATTACTTGACTTAATCTTTCTCCAAGGTTTAGATCTAGGGCATCTTTATGCTTTTATAAAAATTCATTGTATCCATTGTAACCTATCCAATTCATTATAAGTTAATCTCAATATCATATTCTCTCTTTAAATCAATATCTCTCAAGGTTGCTTAACATCAATCATGGCTTTCTCTTCAGATGTGATAAGCATTTTCTTTGTGGGTTAATTTCGGGAGATGACACTATGGGTTTGATTGTATTGCATGTTTTAGACAGTCTCTTGTTTCGCCCTTAATATTACAATACTTCTAGGGCTATGCGGGACAAATTTAAGGAGCTTTTGGTACTATTAATGAGTTCAAGGCACTTTAGCTTGAAATAGATTTTAGCTCTTTGGTACTTGACTCCTTATCCTCCATTAAGGATTATCCGATGAAATTCAAGTCTATTAGATCACTCTTATAGGGTTGTGGAAAAGATAAGACTAACAAAGAGTACATTTTTATGAATCAAGCTTTGAGGGCCCTTCCAGGTCTTTGCTTCTAGATTTTACTCCACTATGGATACTTTGGGTACATTGCCTTCTTTTGAGGTGTTTTGTGAACATTTGACATGAGAATAAGCTAAGTTGACTAAGTTAGATTCACTTTCTAGACCCAAAACCAACGCTTTAGTTGCACAATCATATACGAGGAAAATAAGAAGAAACAAAATCCCAAAGATTCCCAATCTAATTAGCAAGCCACAAAATCACATGCACATGATACATTATATTCTTCTTCCTCTTCTAAGAGGTCTTCATCTAAGATGGGCAAACCAACCAATTATTTTCTACAAGCTTGGTGATCCAATAGGTTCTTCCTCCTTATATCTTGCCCTTGGGCTATTCTCTATCATTTTGCTTGTGCTCCCTTGGTAACACTAAAATGCCCTATGTCCACATATGAAATAAGTTTCTTTGAATGGCCTCTTATCAAATCCCTTTTCACCTGTATGATATCTTTCATTGTGGTAGGTATTCTTGCTTCCTTTGCTATTGCAATAGTATCTTTTGTCATTTCTCCATTAGTGATGCTCCTTTCTTCACTATGATATGGACTTTCCTCTTTATTCAACTATTGTCATCCTTACCAAACTCGATTTTTCTTGAATGTTGGTGCTTAATTAGGTTATATACCACAAAACCTTCTTGCTAGCTTCACTATGTCCAATTTTAGTGATCATCCTATGAAATTTTCAATGCACTCCTTCGTTGACTTTCCCTTCTGCCTTAGGTTTTGCAATCTCTTCAACAATTCTAGCTCATAATTAGTAAGTATAAATTGATTTTTCAATGTTGCCACCATCTTATCCCATTTTGTGATATTTTCCTTTTCTCTCTTATTCCTATCTACTTGAACTTCCTTCCACCAAAAAAAATGTCCTTTCAACTTTGTTTTTACAAATTTCTCTCTTTCTAGATCTTCATTTTCTTCATATTCAAAATATTCTTCTATATCATTTATCCAGTCAATCAATTCCTTAGAATTCAAATTGCCTGCATAGTTAGAAATCTCAATCTGAGGCCTCTTATCAATCTTAAAAAAAGATTCAACATTTTGATTTGATATGATTCTTCGTCTTCTAGGGTTTCTTCATTCTAATTACTACTTTGAGTTTCTAGTTAGTCGTCATCACTTCCACCCTCATGTCTAGGGTATAGAGCCATTCTCCTATCTTCTTCCATGACATTTAATTGAACTTGCATTGCCATCATCTTGTCTAAAATTTCTTTCATTCTTCTAGCAACATTGGTTAGACCAGGCGCTCTTCTCGGTGGCATCTTTCCTTGGATCTAGTGTATTTGCCTCAATTCAACAATCTACCTACAAGATTGCAATTTCCTCACAATTGATGCTCTATTGAAACTTCTTGTGAGCTGCCTCAAGCTTACATTTTTTCTACATGTGGATTTGTTAGAGTGTCTTTCCTCCCAAATGATTCAAAAACATTCTCTACTACCACTTGATGTAATCACAAATGGAGAGTCTACAAAAAGGACTATCTAATTATGAAACAAAGTTAGCACAATGGAATTGACACTAAATAGAAAAACAACTTCTCGATTATTCAACCTCACAAAATGATTACATGGCCCTTTGGCCCACCACATGCTCATTATAATCTATTATACAAGATATAACAATTGAGCACAACTTCTCAAATATTCTACTTCTAATCTAATTCTAATTCTCATGCTAATGCTAATGCTTATATCTCCAAATTAATCTAGGAGGTGTTTATATAGTTGTTCCATGCTTTAGGAATGATCCGCATTGGCTACAAGAGGTCTTGTGAAGCATGTAGGTCAACCGAATTTGATGATGCAACTCCAAGAGTTAATGAAATTTACTGCGATTCCATTTGAAGGTTCCTACGTGTTGGGTTTAAATTTTGTAAACTCAGGGAGGTTTACAAAATGTGGGTTTTCACTATAGTATGTGAAACAATATATCTCAGAAGACAAGATATGGTCTCTCCTACTTATAAGGGAAGGCTCCCCTTTCTACTGCAAACTAAATTTAATACTATTCTCACTAATCCAAGATGATACAATTACTTTACTCTTTTTTTTCAAAGTATGTATCTACCCAATTCTCTATTTAGAACAAAGAAACAAAATAATTTTAACTTGCAGTAATCTTAAGAATCTATGCTAATTGGAAGCAAAGTGTCCATAAGAGTACAAAGCCTCCCATTGCTCTTTTTTTCTGAAAATAACATTGGGATGGGAAAGTAATAATAAAGCTCAAAGTCTTCTTTTTATCACTATCCTATCAATCTTTACAAATAGATGATTCTTTCTTACAATAAACTTTCGAGTAGAACCAAACAAAATTAACCAAGAAGCTCATGAAAGCTCAAAGACTTTCCATGACTTCCTATAAAGCTTCAAGAAAAAAGATGAAATACGTGTAGCTCAAAGACTTCAACACTTCACCTTAAATGCACAAACATAGAAGGTAAAAACAACACAAAGACTACAAGTTATCTCTTTGCTTGAGCATGAAACATTAGCTTCAAATGTGATAAGTAGCTTAAAGACTACAAGATCAAGTTTGACAATATATCATTAATTATAAACACAATAAGAAGCTCAAAGACTACAAGGTTGGGTTTAAATATCTTTCAAATAACACCACAATACTCACAATCAACTTAGAATAATGTCGTCACATTACAACTTGTTCCAACACAACGATTGAAAGCAACTTGTTTCTTTTATTGATTGCAATTTGATTTACATCTAAAAACAAAGTTTTAGAGTGCTCCCATATTGACAGAGTTTTGTTGCATTGCCCAAAAGATGGATAAAAACCACTTAATATAATGAAAATCCTCATATATATTGAGGAGAGATGTAAGATGAAACTAGGAAAGTTACAACTAATTTGTGACCAAGTCAAAGGTAGAGTCCTATTTGACTTAGGACATATGCACATTCCTACATGTGTACTAGTGCATACATAGAATGACACCTGAGGTTGTCGATATCTTATTACAAAATGACACTTGAAATGTCGATTGAAATTACAAAATGCCACTACACTAGAGATGCATAGAAATGACTAAGTGTCCAGAGACACATCTTTATTATGATCATCCTTCTTCATAAAATCTTCATATTGTCGTCAGGTAGCCTGTATTTCAGATTCATCTAGCGTTCGCAATGTTTGATGCCACTGAGGATGAGAGGAAGAGCGGATAGGAGTCTTGCTTCTTGAACTTCGTTGTCTTTTCCTTGGAGACGATTTTGACATCTGTAGAAGGATGACATTGTAGCATAGGGAAATCATCCATACTTGTAAGGAGCAACTTGTCAACCATCTTGATCATTTGAACTAGACAGGATCATGTATGTGCTGAATTTGGTGCCATCAAGGTTACAAAAACCCTCATTGTATCATGGTAGAACAAGTGTAAATTGGGTCTATGAACCCTATTTACGTGTGTGCATTTGGTTTGTTGGTTTGAATCACTTGAGGCGAAGTGTGGCTCAAAGGTGCAGTTTGGGTTTGTACTATGGTCCCATACTACCTTGTGAAATGTTTATTTTGAATTCTCTAAGTCACAAGAGGGTCCTGCACACTACACATGTTGAACAAAGTGTTGGTTATTCTTAACTATGAACCTAATGCTACTTCTGGTGACAATAATTGTTTGCAAACTAATTTAAATCTCCTAAAATTTAGATATCATATGCATGACTGCTTACAAAGCTCTAATTCTTTGTTCTAAGCTTAAACAAGACTATATAGTGGCATGCGACATATTGTGTTGAAACTCCTAACTTTAAACAAAAGAAAAATTGTTTTTTGTTGATGCAAACTTGCCTTTGAACTTGGGATGCTCTTGCATCAATCTCACTCTATGGTGCTCAAGATCTCCTCACTAAGAAACTAAAGCCTCTAGGTACATACATCAAATTTCACTCGCAATCAGTGTACAAAATGGTGATCAACTAAAAGATATATCTTACTTCCATCACAAGCCTTCTATTTATAAATAGGTGGCAACAAGCAAAGAAAAACTTATTGTTTTCTTGCCACCATTATTTAATACTCCAAGCACCAATAATCAATGCAATAGACATCTTCAAGGTGGGAGCCAAAATATGACCTTGAGACTAGGAACCAACACATTCTCCTAGGCATCACAATCGCTTTACTTTAAACTTAGCATACAAGATCAATTAGCAACATGTGACCCAAACATTAATTTATTTTTATGATATTAAATGTATTTTACAATGACCTCCATGAATTAATTGCAATCCTCTAATGAATCCAACAAATTGTGTGTTCACTCAACCATTACACTCCAAATATTAAATGCATTTCCTCCAATATATCACCGACAAATGCATTTTCAATGTCATAACAATTACCTAAGGAAAATATAGCACTCCAAAATATGATGCCCTATATTGAAATGGACCACAATTTTCAAAATTATCAAGTATTTATAAGTAAACTCTACAACATTACAATGCAAGTTACATTGTAATAGCACTTACAATGAAGGTTACAAAAAACATTGAAAAAAAAGCATCTTTGACTAGCTATAAACAGTTGTATGCAAAAGTATATTGTAATAGAAACTAAATGCTCCAATTAATGCGAATGGTCTAACTAGGTGGACTTATTTGTAGGGTTGAAGATTTTCTTGGAAGAGTTATTCTTCTTAGAGGTTTCATTCATGAGGTGGGACACATGGATTTGGCTAAGAGATATTGACCAAGCTCGGAGGTGCATGGTTTGATTAATTCACCTAGGTGGTTTCTTTTTTTCCTATAAAACATGTGCTTGGGAGTGCAATGATGATACAAGTACAATGCAACATAGTTATTTTATGTTGTGAGAAGTCTTCGATGCAAGGATGATAATGAGCATTTGGATTTTGCCCTAAAACGTTATACAAACAAAATAACACAAAAATATAAATCTCTTCATTTCTAAAATATTTGGAAGTTCAATACATGAAAAGACACCAAGCATTGCAAGGAGTCAAGTTGTCAATCGAGATATGTGCAAGCGAGAATGTTGAGAGACTAAGGATCTTAGTTGATTGTAAATGAAAATACAAAAGAGTGGTTGTAGGTGAAAGCATTAATAGGGAATGTTGTGATTGTTCTATTAATCCTCTTTGTACCTAATCTTTGGATGGGATGTTGTGCACTTGTCACTTCCACTTGGTTCTCTCCTTTGAGGTTTGCTAATATAAAATTGTGTCAAATTATTTGTGTTTGTTTCTTATTGTTGTTGTCACGTTGCAACTACCATCCATACTTCTTTTACAACACAACACTAAGTTTGGTCTTTAAGAATTCAAATAAACATTCTATCAATTGAGTTAAATTCAAGTAGAGCAACAATTATATGATTTTTCAAATTCTTTACGTGGTTGTGCTTAAAAAATAATAGATATTGCAATTGCTTCGTTTATCCATATCTAATGTGACATATAAAAACCATAAGAAATATGTAGACAAATAATAATTGTGGTTGAAAACTTGAAAGCTTTGCTAGAAATTTAACAATTACATATCCACAATTGTGCTATTTAGATATGCATAGATAAAGGAAAGATGGAAAAACGCTTCATGGTTGACATTCATTTCCAAATATCAAACACGTCTAGTGCTGATGAACTAGATTGTCAAAGCAACTTACCTCCCTGAAAACTGGTCCACAGTCACAACGCAAATCCACGTTATATGTATGTGGAAATTCTGCACTGTTATATGAGCCATATTGAACAAGTAGTAAGCTGTGGCTGGAATTGCAGCTCAACCACAACACGTGCAAGGCTCAATTGCAATCTCCAACCACACAGTATTTATTGTTATCGGTTATGGTGATTATGCTATGACAGAAATCTAAAATTTAACTAATCAGGAAATTTAGTACTCAAATGTTTTAAATTTGGTTGTGACTAATCTTGTGTCATAATGGCGATGCACATAAGAATTAAATATATTGAAACCTCAAATTATGTCCAATTATTCTTATTCAAAACCCAACATAATCAAATCAACAATCATTGAAGATATAAATTGAAAGAATGTCTTGTTGGTGTTTTCTTGTTTTGCTTTGGTTTGCTTTTTTTCAATGTCAAGATACTTGGGTTTGTTTGATAATTTATCTAATTACCTTTTATCAAAGAAAAACCACATTAAAAATGTAACACTTCTGATTGAAGTTTCCAAACCTTCATTTAAATCCAGGAGGGAAGGTTTAGCTGTTACTTATCAATCTGACATAGTATTCTTTGTAGTACTCTTCTACAGTGTTAAAAAAATTAAAGCTTCAATCTAAAGAACAGTAGCTAATTACAGCTGGGCCTTCATGGAAGTGAGTAGTGCAGAAGTTTCAGGAAATAATGCACTCTTGAGGATTTAAGTGGGCATCTTCAGAAGAGTTACCATTGTCAGACAAGTCAAGAAAAACATACTCATCATCATCATTTTCATCTTCAAAATCTGCTCTTGAGTATCTATTCTCCACATTTGGCTGAGATTGGCGTCTTTGCAACCTTAACACACGCATAATCACGTCTGGTGTAAGGCAAACACGTGAACAATCTTCTCTGCCCCGCCTGTTAGCTTCCATTATCTGCAAAAGTCAATCAATGAATGAAGTAAGATGGCTGTTTCCGCCAATAAAATACATCTATTATGTGAAGTTCAAGAAGACAAGTCAATACCTCTTCCACATTATCTGGTAGTGGAATCAATTGATCTGCAGTAGGTGCCCATATTTTGACATTTTTCTCAATACCACTTGTAGCAAGTATACTTGCATAGGGATGAGGCTCTAGACAGTTAACCACATTTTGATCACCTATCATCAAACGCACAAGTTCACCACCCTTCTTCTTCCAGACAAATATCCGGCCACAGTCAGATCCACTGACCACATACTCTGTGTTAGGACCAAAGAAATTTACACCCTTCACAGTCTGGTTATTCCGGTGTCCTTTATAAACCTGTGGAGCTTGTGATTCATTTCTCTTCTCAACTGACACTAATTTTGGGTTTGAACCCAAGCCCATTCCCTTTTGGAACAAGTAAATAAGTTCATCATTGTAAGAGACAAGCAATTCCCCCTGGTTTGAATAAGCCAAACCTGTGATATGAACATGATCATTGCCAATGAGGTGTTGTGGAGAGAATGAATCTACAGGGCAGAACTCATTACTTGATGCATCCCAATTGTAGTTTCGAATGTCATAAACACGAGCATATTCATCTGAACCACCAACAGCCAAATAATTTGGATTGGTAGGATCTATCACAATTGCATTCAGTTTTACAGGTGGAGGGGACTGCAGCTTATTTCCCCCGAAGGTGTGGCAAGTAAAAATCTTTGTTGCAGAATGGCTTCGCAAATCAAACTGTGAAATAATAATGATGACCTTGCTTAATCATGAATTTCTATTTAAGCTATATATCAAATTCTAGAGTCAAAATAGTTACATATAGCAGAAGGCCAAAGCAATATTTCATGAAAAATTCACCTAGTCTTGAAGCTTGAGTGGATGTTTAATTTTGCATGGACTAATGTGCAAAACACTATTGCACTAAACTTCAAAGCACTTGGAGAAAAAAGAAAGAACAGAACTTACATGTTGGACAACTCCATCTTCACCACAGCTATAAAATATGTGTGGGCTTCCAGGTTCTATGGCAAGTTTATGAGTACGGCCCTTATGCTTTGCTAGCTTTTTTGTGTCAACCCGGCCATTGTCCATTATTTGGGCATGTCTTATCTGTAAATAAATAAAGCACTCTTATATCATATCACATAACTTGCACATGTCTGTTATATTTCCTACCTGTAGACAAACAAATCTGAGATTTTGTTGCTTTTAAATTGCCACATTTCTGCCTTTAAACATTAAAAAAAATTACCGAAACCTGGCTATAAGAATTTGAAACTGTACTTCAAAACCATGTCATTTAGAAAAGTAGAAATCTGGTCTGTGCCCTACAGTGACCACTGGTAGATATTTAGCAAAGAACTATACACAGATTTGCTATGAGTAAGATTTACTGCAGGAAAGGGACCAAACAGCAGACAATTGAGTTTGGCCTCTTGTTTGCACAAATGTGGATTTTCAACCTGCATCTTTCAGAGCTATAAAAAATACATTTTCCCATTAACATTACAAATGCAGATGCAGAACAAACCATAGAAAAAACTCCCTACAATGATGTCTTGGTTTGGTCAGTATTGTGATCGATGAAGGATCATAGTGGCTCATCTAGTGACTTGTATGTATGCAATTATTTAATGGGCAATATCATATTTGCCAGGTGTAATGGCAATGGGAAATCAAGCAACGGAGGGAAGATCCTATTGAGAAAGTTGTGGCGTATTAAAGTCAGTCTGGCACATGGTACCATATGGAAAGTTGCATGAGCTGTCAAGCCTTTATAGTTGCTGCAAGTAATAAACCATGACCGGTGTGCTGACGATTGGAAAAGACATTCCCTAGGATGGTTGTCCACTGCATAACATGTCCCTAAAGTGTGTCTTACAACTGACCCTAGAAACATTCCCTAGAATGGTTGAGGAATTGCATTCATATCCATTGTGTTTGTGCAGCATGAAGTTGGGAATAAAAACAATTGCAATTGGAAGGGTGTTCGCAGTCAAATCCTGTTGCATTTTCTTTTCCTGCGTGAATTGAACGGAAGGGCACAAAAAAAGAGTGCACAATTTGCAATAAAAAAAGAATGTGAGATTTGCAAATGAAATGGAAATACCCAAGGGAAGGCATCATTTCCAGTCATTGGAAAGCAGTTGCACACCATTGACAGTCAGATTTTTGGGACATTTTATAGTGTCATGTTTTTGCTTCACAAACAGGAAAGGGTAAAATCTAAATGCATGATCCAGTATCAAGGGCAAAATCCATGCAGGAGATTTGCAGCAAACAGAATGATTCTCCTTCAAATGCAAGAGTTTATAAATCCTCACCATCACAAGGTGTTGACCCCCAAATTGAAAATCGCTAACATTTATAGCTGATTATCAGGAATTGAGGCTCTAGGTTTTGAACTCCAATATTTCTTGTCGCTTTTCTAGGCACTTTTGTAGGGGAAAGATTGTATTATTGCTGATTTTCTATTCAGAATTACACTTGAACAGATCCAAACCACCCCCACTAATTTCCCATGTCCCCAACAGCTTAATGAAGTGCTTTCAGAAACTAGGAACAAGCAATTAGAAATAACCATTCAACACGAGCAACTATTAAAAGAAAACACAGCCCAACAACAATCTATTCAAAAACATGTTGATGAATAAAATTTGTGGGTGCAAGTGGTTAAGGGGAATAAAGTACCTCCAAATGTGGAAACGGCTTTCCAAGCAAAGTTTGAAGAAAAGGCATATCAAACTAGGGCACTAAACCTTCATGTTTGTGGCCGCCCTAAACCAGCTGATCCCTTCCAAGCAAGACAAGCATTCTTGAGTGAATCTTTGGACTTGAATGATATCTGTGTCAACAAATCTTAAATACTACTAGACAGCACCCTTGTCATCCAATTCTGAATTGCAGGAGAGAATTTGCAATCTCATTGAGATACAGTGAAACTCTTTTCCCTCCTGTAAAAAGTATCTGTTGATACAGATCTCACACAATCCAAAGTCAAAGAGCTTCATGGTGCAGTCACGATTGGGAGGGACCTCAATGAGATCTATCCGGACCGTGCAACAAGAGTAAACACAACGAAAGCAAGACAAGATGATGGAGGCAATGTAGAACTAATTGATTATATCATGAAAACTGTTTACAATCTGCCGGCAACATGCAGGCTACAAGGTTCGGCTCATTGGCTTGATACAAACATGCTCAATTACAGTCTCGGTCAATACCGGACCTCTCAATCTCAAGATAGATCTTCCCGGTTCCAAAAACTGATTACTACAAGCCAAATTACATTGATTTATATGGTCTAGAGGGATCCGGTCGGCCCAAGAAAAATCAATACAATGATGAACATGATGAAACGTGTAAAACCACCAGGTCGGCCTCCGCCAATGAGAATCCTACGAAAGATCCAAAGGAAGAAGTGCGGATTAGAGGGAAGGTCGGCCACATGCCAAAGAATGCTGGAAACAACAAACTGGGCTCCGCAAGCTAAGGAAAGGATCCGCAAGATCCAGTGAGCAAATGCAAGAAAATGCAGAAAGAAATGCTAAAACTACAAAACGAAAAACAAATGTTTTTGGTTGATGCAAGATTGCCAAGAATTGGGGATGCTCTTGCATTAGACATCTGGGGTTGTTGAAAAAGTGAGTCCCTCACTTTGCTGGGGTCAGAGGAAAACCAAGGCGGCCCACCTCCGCCTGAGAAATCCAAGATGAATCTTCAACTGGTCTATCCTTCCATTTCACAAGATACTCCTTGTATTGACTGCTCTGGGTACTGCACCCAATCCTATTGTCCAAAATGTCTTCAATCTGATCGAGTTCCTTCCGGGGCAACTGTTTCTCCAAGTCTGCAATATTGTCTTCATTGAAGTCTGATTGATGATACTTATGTAGATCTGCAACGACGTTGAATATAGGTGAAATACTCAAACTATTCGGTAGCTCCACTTCATATGCATTTCCGGAACTGAATTTCCTCAAGATCTTGCAAGGTCCAAACTTTCTCATCTACAACTTGTTATAGGTTCCGACTGGAAATCTTTCCTTTCTCAGGTACACCATCACTTCATCGCCAACTTCAAATTCCTTATGTCTTCTCTTCTCATCTGCTTTCTCCTTATACTTGCTGTTCATATCCTCCAATTGTTGTTTAACCTGAATATGTAAGGCCTTCATGTGATCTGCAAATTCTTCTGCTTCTACACTCCGCTCGTCTTCATTGCTGATATCCCTCAATTCTGATATACCTCTAGGGTGTGCTCCAGTAACAATCTCAAAAGGTGTTCTTCCGGTACTCCTGTTCACTAAATTGTTGTAGGCGAACTCTGCTTGTGCAAGAATCAAATCCCAACTTCCGGTCTTCTCTCCAACTAAGCATCTCAACAAATTTCCCAAGCTCCTGTTTACTACCTCTGTCCATCAATCTGTGGGTGAAAAGTAGAACTGAATTTCAAATCTGTCTTCATCTTCTTCCAAAGTGTCCTCCAAAAATAACCAACAAACTTAGTGTACCTGTCTGAAACTATGCTCTTAGGTAATCCATGTAATCTCACCACTTCCTTGAAAAACAAGTCAGCTATATGCACTGCATCTGATGTCTTCTTACAAGGTATGAAATGAGCCATCTTCGAGAATCTATCCACCACCACAAATATAGAATCATTCCCTCTCCGTGTCTTAGGCAATCCAAGTATGAAATCCATGCTTATGTCCTACCAAGGTCTCTCCGAAACTGTCAAAGGCTTATACAATCCCACATTCTGACTACTACCTTTTGCAACCTGACAAACTCTACAGCTCTGCACAAATTTTCGGACATCCTTATGAATTTGAGGCCAAAAGTAATGTTCACTCACCAATGCTACTGTTTTGTCAACACCAAAGTGTCTTGCTAATCCTCCATAACGCTTCTCCTTAATCAAATTCTCCCTCATATAACTCTTAGGTATACACGACTAAACTCCTCTGAATAACATCCCATCCTGAATGAGATATTCCAACCACTTACTTCTATCTACCATAACCGGTGCTCTACATGCTTTCCAAGGTTCTGCAAAATCCGGGTCATTATCATACAAGGTCTTCAACTCTTCAAATCCTAATACTGTCACTTTCATTTTTGTCAGCAAATTTCTCCTTCTACTCAATGCATCAACAACTTTGTTTGACTTTCCACTCCTATGCTTCAACATAAAGGTGTAACTCTGCAAGAATTCCACCCATCTCATATGTCTCTGATTCAACTTACTCTAACTGTTCAAATACTACAAGGCTTGATGATTAGTATACAACACAAACTCCTTAGGCAATAGGTAATGTCTCCACTTCTTCAAGGCTTGAATTATGGCATAAAATTCCTGATCATACATTGAATATCTCCTTCTTGCATCATTCAACTTTTCACTGAAATAAGCTACCGCTCTTCCTTCCCGACTTAACACGGCTCCAATTGCATTCCCACTTGCATCACAGTCCACTTGAAATCCTCTCCATAGCTTTCCGGTGTAGGCCATTCAACCATTGCTTTTACCTTCTCAGGGTCCATCCTCAATCCATCCGCAGATATCACAAATCCCAAAGAGACTAACTCTTCCTTCATGAAAATACACTTCTTTAGATTTATCAGCAACTTCTCTTCTCAAAACCTCTGCAAACCTTGTCTTAAATGTAACATATGTTCCTCCTTTGTCTTACTGAAAATCAGAATGTCATCCAAATTTACAATAACAAACTTACCCAAGAATCTCTTCAATACCTCATTCATCAATCTCATGAAAGTACTTGGTGCATTAGTCAACACAAAAGGCATCATCAACCATTCATACAATCCTTCATTTGTCTTGAAAGCTGTCTTCCACTCATCTCCTCTGATTCTGATCTGATGATATCCACTCTTCAAGTCTATCTTTGTGTAGTATTTGTCTCCACTCAAACAATCCATTATGTCATCCATCCTAGGCAAAGGAAACCGGTACTTCACTGTGATCTTGTTTATTTCTTTGGAATTGGTACACATCCTCCATTCTCCATTCTTGTTAGGTGCTAACACTGCTGGAACTGCACAAGGACTCAAACTTTCTCGGATCAAACCTTTCTTCAACAATTCCTACACTTGTCTATTCAATTCTTCATTCTCTGCCAGTGTCATCCGGTGTGCAACTTTGTTAGGCAAACTAGCTCCGGGAATTAGGTCCATGCAATGACTGATACTCCTCATAGGTGGTAATCCATCAAGCACATTATCTGAAATGATGTCTTCATACTCTGTCAACAACTCCTTTATCTCCTCCAGTTGTTCTTCACGCTCCGGGTTCTCAGTCTTCTTAGGAACTAAGGCAAAACACACGTTCTCATGTCTCCTTCCATCCACCAAACAGATTCTAGCATTCGTACAAACTTCACTCTTCAGGGGCTCCTCCAATAGTAACAAGGTTTGTTTAATCTCATTTGCTACAATAGTGTATATGTTCTTTCTCCCATCATGTATTGCTTGCCTATCAAACTGCCAAGGTCTACCCAACAAAATGTGACAAATATCCATAGGCATAATATCACACAAAACTTCATCATGACAATTTCCAATTTTCAATTTCACCAAGCATTGCTTACTCACTAACAACTTATGATCATCTTGAATCCATGCTATCTAATAAGGCTTAGGGTGTCTCAGTCTTTCCAACTTTAATTTATTCACCATCTCTTTTGAAACAAGATTATCCAAACTACCACTATTAATAACTACTTTACAACACTTAACAAATACCTTACATCTGGTCTTGAACAAATTTCTTCTCTGCAAGGGCTCTTCATCCTCTCTAGTATGACACAAAACTCTCCTCATCATCAACAGTTCTCCATCTTCCGGTTTGTTAGCCGATCCAGTAGGGTTTTCTTCTACCAATGTTGTTCTCCCAGTGTTTTTTGCCTTCTTACATTCGAAAGCACAATGTCCTTCTCCTCCACACTTAAAGCATGTTCCTCTTAACACTCTCTTATCTTGTCTTCTGTCATCTTTTCCATAACTTTCATTCCAATAACTATCAGGTTCTCTTCTCCGATAAATTTTTTTGTCATCCTTCTAGTATGAACTACCATCTTTGCTCACTTCCTTGTCCTTGTTTTGATCTATACAGTTTCCTCTTCCTCCTTGAAATCTTCCTTCGGAAAACCTTCCACCTCTACCTCTCTGTCTTTGCTCATGTCCTTTGTTCAACTTCTCTTCTGCTTTCAAGGCATATCGGTAAGCTTCTTCAACACTCTGCAACTTGATCAAACTGAGTTCATCTTGTATAGACATCCACAATCCATTCAAATATCTCGCAATTTGTTCTATCTCATCATCGACATGTCCGGATCTGATATTCAACTTGTAGAATACTTCGGTATACTCCTTCACACTAGACTCTTTTTGCTTCAAGTTTTGCAACTTCCGGAACAGATTTACTTGGTAATCAGCAGGCATAAACTTCGATTTCAACTTGACAACCATCCGCTCCCATGATTTGATCTTCTCTTTGTCTCTTCTCTATCTATCAACTTGTAAATGTTCCCACCACAGAGATGCATGACCTTTCAACCGGGTACAAGCATATTTCACCTTTCTTTCCTTCATGGTGCCTTCAAAATCAAAATACTTCTCCATCTTCGAGATCCAATCCATTAATTCATCCGAATCCAACTTGCCATCATACTCCGGTGGGGTATAATGTAGTTTGGTGTTCGCCCTACTCAAAACCCTCAAGAACCTCTCTTCATCCGGATCGATTGCCGGTGGTTTTGCTAGTTGTTATGTCGGTGCTTCTTATTCTTCATCTTCGCTCACATCTTCAATATGTCAACCTCTTCTCTGGGCTGTTTCAACAGCTTCCAACCGGGCTACAATTCCTCTCAACATTTCCATCACAGCAGGGTCTGCATTCCCACACGCTCCACCATTCCTATTTCCTCTTCGTGCCATCTTCACATCAGTCCTCCGCAGCTGAAGGTCAGATCCACAATCCGCCACCCCACAACAAAATCTTCAGGACAACGCAATCTCTGGAACGAAATCGGGCTCTGATACCACTTGGTGTAGTCACGGCTGGGAGGGACCTCAATGAGATCTATCCGGACCGTGCAACAAGAGTAAACACAACGAAAGCAAGACAAGATGATGGAGGCAATGCAAAACTGATTGATTATATCATGAAAACTATTTACAATATGCTGGCAACATGCAGGCTACAAGGTTTGACTCATTGGCCCGATACAAACATGCTCAATTACAGTCTCGGTCAATATCGAACCTCTCAATCTCAAGATAGATCTTCCCGGTTCCAAAAACTAATTACTACAAGCCAAATTACATTGATTTATATGGTCTAGAGGGATCCGGTCGGCCCAAGAAGAATCAATACAATGATGAACATGATGAAACGTGTAAAACCACTAGGTCGGCCTCTACCAATGAGAATCCTCCGGAAGACCCAAGGGAAGAAGTGCGGATCAGAGGGAAGGTCGGCCACATGCCAAGGAATGCTGGAAACAACGAATTGGGCTCCACAAGCTAAGGAAAGGATCCACAAGATCCGGTGAGAAAATGCAGAAAGAAATGCTAAAACTACAAAACAAAAAACAAATTGAAAAGAAATGTTTTTGGTTGATGCAAGATTACCAAGAATCGGGGATGCTCCTGCATCACTTCAAAAAGCTCGTATTCAGGTTGTTGCTGCTAGGAAAGAAAACAAGTGAGTTGTTATTAGGGACTGTAGGGCTGCTCTTTGTGATTCTCCCTTGCTTGGGTGGTCACACTCTATACTAGCAGCATGACAACAAATTCTAGTCCCAATGGGTGGTGACAACATCTCCATTGCTTCTTGGAACTGCAGTGGCAATAAATGGTCTTCTCTAGGTACCTTCCAAGATGTTATTGCTAGCTGGGATCTCATTTTCCTCAATGAGGCTCATGAGAGCCTCAAACAAGTCCTCCCTTTTGTTCCATGGTAATCGTGTGTTTAAGCTTCTTGCCATGAGGCCCACAACTCAAGGGGGTTTGTTATTCTAGTGGTGTGGCTTACCTCTTTCAAGATAGCCTCAAGTCCAAAATTTCACTAATGGCTTCTAATGTCCATTCCTAGCAATTTGCTACTCCCCCACCTTGCCTACCTGTTGTGACGTTTTCACACATCGCCCCATTGCAAATGGGGACCCTTGCTTTTTTGCTTTTTAGGGTTTGTTCTTTAGGTTTTTTTAGGGTTTTGTTAGTTGGCCTTTGCATTTTGAGTGCTGTCGGGGAGATCAATAGGGTAGCAAGTACGGCTTGAGTGAGGTCCTGATCCTGAAATTTGGCTAAGTCTGGAATGTCCTGATCCTGAAATTTGACTAAGTCTGGAAACTGAAAAACCTCAAAAAACTAGATTTTGCAATATAACTCCTGGAGGTCTGAAACCACTCTCAAACATCCTGAAAGTATATATAGAATATAACTTAAAGTATAAGAAATTTCTTATACTTAAATGTTATATTCTATAAAAATTATCCTGATAGAGAGTTCGAAAAGTCAAATTTCGCTCCTGTCCTTCACTGAGGATCCAGAGCGAATTTCGCTCCTGTCCCTCTCAGGAGGACCAAGGAGAAGCGCTCCTGTCCCTCACCAGGGGACCAGAGCGAAAATGCTTAGTGGAGTCATTCCTGACCTTGTTTGGACGAATTGAGACATCAAAGGCATGGTGAAGGACGAAATGAGCATGATAGAGCATCCAGACTTGATCAAAAACGATGAAATGATGAAGTTTTTGCCTAGAAGGTCAAATTCGCTCCTGTCCCTCACTGAAGGACCAAAGCGATTTTCTTTATATGCACAATTTTAGACCTTTTTTTGGACATTAACTTTTATTCATAGCATTAAGTAAGATGATATCTTCCTTAGCCAACACTTTTTTTGATGAAAATTGTAACGATTTGGCCTAGAGAGCAAATTTCGCTCCTGTCCCTCAGTGAAGGACCGGAGCTTAAAGTCTGACATTGCTTTGTCCTCGCAGGATTTTAACGACTTGATGATTTGAAGAAGTCCAAAGAGATGCATTTTACCAAATGAATACAACTTGAAGTGCCGTCGTGAAGAAAAATGAACCAAAATGCAAAAATCGCTCCTGTCCCTCAGTCAGGGACCAGGGCGAAGTCTATTGTAGCTCCCGTCCCTCTCCCAGGGACCAGAGCGAAATTCTTCATAAGGCACGTTCTGGGCAAAGATCAAGCAAGTCTTAAGTTCGAAGGCAAGAAAGGAGGTGAGTTGAACCCGTTGAAGACAAATTGAAGATTATAAAACGTCAACAAGGGACCCAAATGCCCAAGTTCGCTCCTGTCCCTCAGTCAGGGACCAGAGCGATTTTTACTTTTGACAAATTTCTTGCCAAGTTACAATGATTTCCAAGCCAAAGATGAATAAGATGGGGCGCAACAAGACCATTGAAGATAATTTTTGAAGATGGCAAAGTGTAGTTGAGCTTGAAAGTGCAAATTCGCTCCTGTCCCTCACCAAGGGACCAGGGCGAAATTTTGATTATCTTGCCTTCCACTTAAGTTCAGGACCACTTCAAGTCAAGGTGAAGGGTGGCAAAGGCGTTTCGATGCATCTCAATCAAGCACAAAGTTACAAGGACCGCCAAAATGAAGGATTTGCACTTAAATACCTAAGTTCGCTCCTGTCCCTCAGGCAGGGACCAGAGCGAAATTTCCATAAAGGCCTAGATTTTGAAAGTTGATCACGTTTCAAGTGTCCAAGGGGATCAAAAAAACTTTATTTTACACGATGAAAACGGTGGCAAATTAATGGAAGCAAGGACAAGTCCAAGACATTCAAGTTCGCTTCTGTCCCTCTCCAAGGGACCAGAGCGATATTTATCATAGTGGTAAAATCTCTCAAAAAATCACGTTAAGAAAAGATCATGCGAGGTGGTAAAGGGTCTAAGGTGTCTTAAGGGGATGATATACAAAGGTTTCAAACGTCGAGAGATTATCAATTGAGCCAAAGAGGCTATATCGCTCCTGTCCTTTGGACAAGGACCAAAGCGATTTTTATTAAAACACTCATGTTCCTTCAAAATCATGACAATGCAAGGACACACAAGATCAAGGACATTATTTAAGAGGCAATGAACGAGGAACCAAGGTTGAAAGATGACGCATTTTGACTAGGGCTTCAAGTTCGCTCCTGTCCCTCTCCAAGGGACCAGGGCGATGATCCTTCAAACATCCATACGCCTTGTGGAAGTCAAGTAGGACAAGCGTGGAATGAAAGAATAGCATTGTTTATCCTTTACAATGAAGATTGAAGTTCGAAGTTACAAAGGTCAAGGAGAAAACACTAGGATCGCTCATGTCCCTCTCCAAGGGACCAGGGCGATAATGGTCATAAAAGGCATTTGTTCACATAAGCAAGACACTCAAGCTCGAAGGACCCAACGAAAGTGGCAAATTCAACGTGGAGATGAGGACTTTGAACGTTAAAATTGCAAGAATCAAGACCAAGATGATGGATCGCTCCTTTCCTCAGTCAGGGACCAGGGCGATGAGGTTTGTATTTTTTTTTCATCTTCCCATTTTGGCTCCAAAACAAACAATTGAATTTATTTTAAATGCTAAATTCGATAGGTTTTTGAAAATTTAATTAAGTGGCATTTAAAAAATAATGCATAACATTTATTAATTAATTTTGCCTATTAAAAATTAAAAAAAAATTAATTATAAAGGCATAAAGTTAATTAATTATAAAATCAAGTTGAGCGCTGGGGTTTATTTTGTCAAGGTCGGCCATTATTATTTATTTAAAATCGTTTTAATTGCCTCATTTTATCAAAGTCGGCCTAGAGGTAAGCGCTTATAAAGGGTGGTGAAGATTGTTATTTTCACATTACCATTTTATCATTCAAGTGTGATTTGAAGTATACAAAGGAAGTGCGAAATTATCATTCAAGAGGAGGAGTGAATTTCAATAGGAAGGTGCAAGCATTATCAAAGGAGTTCGAGTTTCAAGTTAGGCGAACTTGCCAAGGACATTGAAGAACACATCAAAGATATCCCCAAGGGTAGCGAATTAATAAAGAGGACGTTCATTATCCTTCAAGATCAAGTCAAAGGCTTCAAATTTTGATTTTTGCCTGGGCAAATTCCTTTATTTTGCATTTTAGAGTTAAGCTCTCAAGTAAGGTATGGCAAGATCCCTTGTTTTAATTTCGAATTTTGATCGTCATAGCCTTAAATTTTGAATTTTTGAAATTTTGAATTTCAATAAGCTCAATCGTTTTTTAGGAAATAATAACTCAAGGACTTATTATGAAGTTTCCTAAATTTAATCTCTAATCTAGTTATTCATTGCAAAATCATGTTGCTAATTTTGAAATGTTGTGTAGGCATCAAATGGAGATCTCATCAAGAAAAATCAAGCCGAATCAAGGACGATCTTCGCCGGGACGATCAAGCCAGGACAGGGGCGACCTCTTTCAATCCAGCGTTCCAAGGCGAGGTACATCATCATCTTGCAAATCAAGGACAAAAGGAGTTAGGACAAGAGTTAATTAAAGATAGCCTCTCAACGACATCAAATTGAATATCTAGCAAGCTACAAGTGTCAGATGAGGTGGCATCCTAGTCATCACTCCTCCAGTCAGTGTGGTCCACCTCGGCATGTCCAGATTCAATATACCTAACTCATGGAAGGTGGCACAAACTCCGATGTACCTACCCTGGCTATCCATTGGTCGATTTTTCTAGAGAGGACATGTGTCCAAGCAATACAATTATTTCATTGGTCAAGCATTAAATGTTATGTAATGGTTGTAACAAACCCTAATTAGGGTTTTCATTGTTGAATCTTGGCCATTGATCTTGAAATGATCTAAGCCATCAAATTGTATTGTGGGCACTATATAAGCCCAAGCATTTCATTTGTAAAGACTAATTAGCAATAGCTAGAGAGTTAGAAGATAGAAAGTAGTTAGAAGGTGATTAGAATAGCAATTAGAGTAGAATAGGAGGACAAGGCAAGAAATTGTTGCCATTGATTGTAAACAAACTCCATTTTCATTGAAGTAATGGTGAAGTGTGTCGTTTCTTGCAATTTGCATGGTTTCTTGTTGAGTCTTCAATCCTAGATGGTAGATGATTAGATGAATGGAGGAAATGCGATTGATTAATGGTGGAATTCGTATATCCATACTACTAGCAGTTTGTTGATTGCAGACTTGCCTTGTGTAGTCAACTGGAATCGTTCAGCTTAAGCTCAATTTCAATTTGTCGCTTCTTCATTGATATGCATCAACTTGATGGTGTCTATGCCTGCGGTGATGATTTGAACATCATAAAGCTTCCCTTAGAAGATCGCACTAGCCTTGTGGAGATGGTCCATTGATGTCAAAACAAGACCTAGTTAGAGTTTCATCAAAAATCAAATCATTGCTCCTACATTCTTAGTATTAGGATTAGATCTTCTCTTCGCCCTCATCCTTTTTCCATTTTTTCAAATCTAAGCTAGTAAGACCCTGTGTTCCAGCAAAGCAGATCGGAAGTTCAATCATCAGATGTAAGTCCCCTTGTGATTCCAGCAAATCACATCACACCACGAAGAGCTTATCCACACGTAGAGACCCTACCAAAAGAACATTGGAGTCATCCTAACTGATCCTTCATGCGAATCTTCAGCAGTTAGAGACTTTATTCAAGAGAGGATAAGATGCCTTTGGGTATTTTATTCTGTGTATGATTGTGTACAAAATACACGTCAACACTACCCCACATCTTCATTCCTCATTCAAGTTGCTAAAAACCCATACTTTAACCTCTATCTCAAGATCTCACGATATTCCACTATTGTTGATATCATTATTCTGGGCAATTTCGACACCCATACAAGGGACTTCCATATGTCTATCCATGACATTACACAAGATAAGATATGTTTTAATGAGTTGCATCTTGAGGAATTTGGTTTACAAAGTGTCTACAGATAGAAATCTACAATTACAGCCTAGGCAGACACCTTCTCCAATTGGGTGAATCTCAAAGCCTCCATATTCTTAGTGAGATTCCTCACTTCCCCAACTCTAGCAGGTTCACCTATTTTACCCATGGTGGAGGGAAAATTGTGGATCATGTTCTCACCAGCAAGTCCCTCATACCCCACACCTTTGGCTTCTTGGTTTCTCCTTAACTCCCACTTGTTGACCATGCCATCTTGAGACTCACCCTCCCTATTGGTTCTCACCTCTCTTGCCCCTCCCCCCCAACTCTGCCCCTTAGCATTAGACATACCACAATTCACTTTGACGATGATTACACCATTAATTATGTTGTATTTCTCTCCTTTCTCATATTCAAGGCCTATACTCTCCCTTTTCCAATCACCAAATCTATGTATGGATTCTTATGTCAAACCCTCTCAGACATTGCCCTTGACTCTTATCTCCACACCACATATTACTATGGATTCCCTTCTAGTCATGGATCCTACCTATTGGCGGGTGTTTTATGACCACACCAACATAAAATAAAGTTTCCAACAATCACTCTATCCTTTCTTGATCAAAATCCTGTGTATGCTAAGATTGCGGAAGATCATACAAGCAATTCCAAGGTTTCAACTGCGAACATGCGACTTTGTGATGGGTATGAGCTCGTTTGGCTTGATGTTTGCTGGTAATCCAAGGGGAACCTTTCGTAAAATGGAACAATCCTTAAGGAGACTTAACAAATTTAAACTTCAAGGAAGTATGACGAATGAATCAGCAATGATAAGAGCTTTTTGGATTGTTTTCTCAATGAAATATGCGGAAAGTAAATAGGAAAGGGTTTAGAGAGGTTCTAATCTAAATGTCATGTCCCCTCCATGATCCTTATATATATAAAAAAACCCTAAATGAAATAATTATTATTAATTAATATAATATAATATTTATTAATAAAAAATTAATTGCAATTATTAAATACTTATTTATTTATTAATATTATTATTTAATTAATATTCACTAACGAAAATATTCTGAAATTATACAAATAAATCAAATATTATTGTAGACATCTTCCAAATGAAATCAGTGGCATAGGATTGATATAAAAATCTTATCGCAGAAAATTGTCTTATTCAAGCGATCCATAAAAAAGTAACCAAGGTCGTCAGACAACCCTCCATAATTGCTGACATGAGTATCAAGCAGGAAGTCGCAAGTATTAATCGCCACCAAAGAAATATATTAAATGATGTTAACTAATCACCGATTAGATATCCACTAAGGGAGGCGATTACCATGGATAGTTAAATATTCAAATGGTACGATAATGAACAGATGCAACCATTCGACTTATATTCCTTCGAGACATATTAAAGAGATATTGATACCTTTCCAATAGGGGGGGTGGGGAAAAATGGAACACAAGAGTAATGGCTGTAGGCACATAATTGATTGCATAAGGAATGTAGAATAAACAATCTAATACAATCATATAGTTAATAAAAAATATTTATGTATAATCTGCAACCACCGATCATATCAGATCCGAACCATTATTGAGCTATAGGCAGTAACATCCTTCTCTTGGTGGTAGGCATCGAAAGCTATTTAATATGTATGCCTAATATATGAAGCCTGATAATGTCTTTATACAAAACTTAAACAATAATATTGGCATAGACGGAAATATGTAATATAGCAGTACATAATTTCATGACAGTGGCAGACCAGATCTGACATGTGTCAGATCTGTCTGCCATTACCAGCCACTATAATATTAATAACCAATAATGTTTGAAGCAGTGGTAGTATTAATATTCTATATAATAGATTATTAGCAAATACATAAATAATTGATAATAGAATTTAATTAATTAATATATTTGTTTAATTATTTATTTCTTTATATATATATATATAATGTTTTAAACAGACAAATAACACGTTAGATGTCAATCAGAAGAGCTCATAAGATAATAAATAGTAAGAAGAAAATGTTTGTAAATAAATCCTCACTACTGCTGTCAGTATTCAAGAAGTGAGGAATTGAGTTTTTTCAAAGAGGGGTGGCCTAAATCCAATTAATAAGATGAGTCCCAAAGATACGGTAGGGATCGGTGACCCATAAACCTTGAGGGCAAGGTCCTAAGATCGGTAAGGACTTGGATTTGTAAACTTATTATGGATGAATGATAGATGAACAATTTACCTATTAATAAACTAATTGATTGAACAATGCAATATCAACCATTTGATTCTTGTTAGGATAGATTTGTGTCCTAAAGAATTTAGTTGAAGCCATACGTATATGGAAATATATTAATTATGGTCAAGACGAGCCTAAACCATGTAGGGGACATTACACTAAATCTAAAGAACTCAAAAGGCAACAAAGGCTCAGGTGAAATTGACCACACTTTGTTTTGCCAACTCTAGACAACTACATAAAGGGAGGTGCAATCTTCAAGGGTTGTGCAAAAGATTTTCATATCACCAATGAATACCATCAAGACGAACAATATTCATTCGATAATTGAAGTTAAACATACACATTTAAGAGGTTGAGTCCAACCTTGCACTGCAAATAGAAATCATCTATTTGCAAAAGTTATGAGTGAATGACCTCACCACAAAACAAAGTTATCTATCTCATTCATTTAATTGCTTGAAAACAAATTTAACTACTCGAGGAAGAGAAACCATGCAAACTTCAAAATAACACAAGTAAACACCAAAATCCAATGTATTACTCTTATTATCTTGATAGCTTATAGCAACAATCTCATCAAAAAATTCTCCCTCCTTTACAAATGAAGGGGTGAACCCCTTTTATAGGCCCCAAGAATGAAAATGGACAGCCAAGATTACAATGAGATCAACGGCTAAGATTCCTTCATGCAAAACCCTAATAAGGGTTTTGTTGTGCGTTGCACACACTCCCTGTCGCCGACAGGGTCCCCCTTTCCTGTTTTGAGTTTTCGATCGTTGTCCTGAGGATCCAAGCAGAGTTTCTCGTGTTTCTTCGAGCGAGTTCGTCACCAATCCGTAAACTGATTGACGTTGGAGTAATGGACCAGTGAGTCCTCCTGACTGGTCCAGCTCTCGGGCATGAATGCCAAAAGCTTTGTTCCAAAATTTTGAAAATTGCCTTGGATAGGCGTAAGATGGTAAAAACTAACGGACCTCGCCAAGCCAGAGCTATAAGGCCGATTGCATAAAGTTTGCTACCCGACCCTTGCAAGGTTTGGGCAAGAGATGATTTTCGCCTCCTAAAAGATCAAATTGCTCGATCGAGTGCCTCAGTATTTTGATGCCTCCCAAGTCCAGATTTGTGGAGTCTGGCGAAGCTGGTGGGAGGTCCGACATTCTGTGCAAGTTTCCAAAATTCTCTAAAGAGCAGATTCCGCCCCCCCCCAAGATCACAAAAAAACGATTTTCGGACCTCAGGTCCGAGTTTTTTTAGCAAAGGCGGAATGTTTTGAAAAGAACGCATTAGGTCCGAAGGTCCGAAAGACAAATGAAAGCCATTTTTCGGACCCCAGGTCCGAAGTTTGAATCGTGCAATATTTTGAAACAAAAATGGTGCTTTGCTCCGAAAGTCACTTAAGCCCATTTTCGGACCCCGAAGTTTATATCGCGAAACGTTTAAAACGGACCCCAGGTCCGAAGTTTAAAATCAAGCCTTTATTTTCGGCCCCCCCCAAAGAAAGCAAAGGCGGAATGTTCTGAAAAGGGGACGCATAAGGTCCGAAAGCCCGAAAAGGCGCTTAGGTCCGAGGTTGCGGAGTCTTCTTAACGCGTTAAGGTCCGAAGTTTTAACGCAAAGCTAAAAGGTAAGGCGCGTTGAAGTCCGAATTTCGGACCCTTTAACGGAGAGCAAAGTTATAACGCGAGGCTCCTTTTCGGACCCCAGGTCCGAAGTTTTAGGGAAAAGCAAAGTTAAAACGCAAAGCATAGAGGTAAATCGCGGAGCTCATTTCCGGACCCCAGAGCCAAAGTTTATATCGCAGAGCTCATTTTCGGACTTCGGGTCCGAAGTTTTTGACGCGGAGCCAAAGTTTATATCGCGGAGCTCATTTTCGGACTTCAGGTCCGAAGTTTTAAATGCGAAGCCAAAAGTTAAATCGCAAGGCTCATTTTCGGCCCCTAGGTCCGAAGTCGCGAAGTGGAAGTGCGAGAAGTTTTTAAAACAAAACCCCGAAGTTTGGACGGGCATTCAGCATAGACGGCGAGTCCTCCGAGTCTTCCAAATTCGCCAAGGCTTGAACGGGCTCTGGGATTTCCAAGGTTTGCCGAGGTTCGAAAGCGCTCCCAGCTCCGAAATTCCAAAGTTGCCAAGGCACGCAAGGTGAGCGCTCAGGTCCGAGTTTTTTTTTGAGAGCTTCAAAAGGCGTTCCCAGCTTCGAAAGTGTCTCCAGCCCGCCTAAACCCCAGAGACTTCCGAAATTCGCCAACAGGTTGAGATCTCCATGGTTGCAAGTAGCGTCCAAGCTCCGAATTTCGTGCAGGCCGAGTGAAGCCAGGTTAAATTTCCGAAGCCTCCAAATTTGTCAAAATCCAAAGTTGAAGAGAGAATGCAATTCAAAATTTGAAAGAGCTCTCAAATCCGAAAACAAGGAGGTAAGACGCCGCATCACCCTCCCCGTCGACCATTTAAATTCAGATTGCCAAGGATAGAACCATGTAAAATTGATAAATTCCCTTTCATCCGCCAAGCCGCGAAAATTTAAATCAAAAGGATAACCGTTGGGATTCAAACTTTGCAGGATTGTCCGCTCACTTCACGCGACGAGGTCGGGTAATCTCTCGCCATCCGCTCCCATCAGGTAAGTACGCTTTAACGCATATGGTCATTTGAAATGTGTAAATCAAATAGGCAAATGCCTGAATTCTTGAGGTCTACATCTCTTTTTCATAAAGCGTTATTCGGACATTCGAAATTTGGAATTCACTCCCGAAGTTTAGCTAGAAACTGCATCTCTTTTCAAATTCAAAATTTCTCATGTTTTGCCTCTGTTGAAAATTAATCCAAAATCCAAAAGTGATAATGTGTAGTCGTAAATCTTCAGGAATATGATGCTGTTAAAGTTAATCAAGTTGTTAGCTAAAATGATATTTAAGCTAATCCCGGCCTGCTGAAACACTTCTGTTGTTATCTAACCCGCATTATCGTTCTTGTATCACCTTGTAATCCGCATCTGGCTGTGCAGGATAAATGCCTAAATCGGCGGCGGAATCATCAAAAACACCCGCTGCAGCCGAAACTTCACGAGCATCCAAATCAGACATCCCGCGGAAAGTTGAAAGAATGAAGTATCAATATCAGAGGGGAGGATTAAGAGAGTCGAAGGCTCAGAGCGTCTGGGACAACATTGGTGACACCGACCTTGGCCACATTGATATTCAGGACTTCAGGAATCGGGTCTTCTCACCCAACGCATATGGCAGGCCTAGGCAAATGGTGGAAAGTGGCATCGCCCAAGCAGCAGGTTTTCCTCCAGCAATCCAGAACTATGAATTAGTAGTGGAGGCTGCTCGGCATTACGAACCAAAGTCCAGATTAGTGCTTCTAGAAAATATGACTATCGCCGACTTCTCCCCTGAGGCTATCGGTGATGCATTTGATATCCCCTTTCCAAATAATCCCATAGCTACAACAATGGACGAAGCACAAGGGGCATATGATATGAATCCGGCCCGATGCAGGGCATTGATTAACGAAGAATGGTTCAAGGAGAAAAGGCCTCCGAACACCAGGATTGTGAAAAAGACCCCCAGAAGTGACTTTCATAATGAACATGGGGACATGGTCACCTTACTCAGCCGAGTCATGGGACTTCCTAGGTCCAGCTACTTTGAAGAGTGGATGTTCTATTTTACAGAGCAGGTCTTTGCCGGAAAGTCTAAGTTTGACTGGGCCCAGATCATAAGTGATAACATCCACGCTCAGCTGATTGAGCTCGAAACGAAGAAGTACTTCACCATGACCTCCTATTTGGTCTATATGTTTGCAAAGAACCAGCCACTACCAGGGTTAATAATGAAAGGTGAGATCGGGAATGGGCCTGGTCAGGTGAAGGTCTATGATTGCCACCCGCAGCTGCATTACCAGGATATAGCTCAAAGGGAAAAGAACAGCCCGGCTTACGCGGTTGGTCAGTACGAACGCGTCAACGACGCCTTCACAATGCGCCTGGTCAAGCTAATGCAGGGAGGGTTACACATAAGGCTCTCGGAGCAAGCTACCACCTTAGTGCAGAGGTATGGGGCCTGGTTCATTCAGTTCCCAAGGTTCTCCTACATCTGAATAGCTGGCTTCGATGGTGCCCCCCTTCGACTTCCGCGATACCCAACCGATAAAGCAGTCCTCATGGAGGTGGCAAGGCAATCGCGCCCCGCCGGCATATTACTGCGAGAGAGCAAGCAGGCTGGATTCACATTTCCTATGATCATAGGCAGCCATGATGTCCAATTGAGAACCCCCACCCTAGCAGAGGAGTCCCTTACAGAGCTAGCCTCTTATGGCCTACAGGAACATTTCCCAAGGAAATGTTTTGATCATGACAATTTGGTGAAGAGAGCCTACGGTAGGCGCTACAGAGCAAAGGAGTCAATTGAAGACTATTGGAAAAATTGCTCCGATGACTACGAAGTCAGGCGACGGGAATATTCTAGGTTGAGTGTGTAGCAGATGCGACTCTTTGAATACCGTCAGGTCCCAGATCAGCTCACGGACTCGGGGAACTGCCTCCAAGTCCAAGAATTCGAGGTAGTAAGGCACCTCTTACCAGGCGTTGATTGGTCTCAAGACCCAATCACGGATTTCGAAGCAGTTATGGCCGCCCCAGCGAGATACACAGATCAATGGTTGCATCTCCAGATCGAGAGGCTAGTCCATGAGGGGGTCCAGTTTACTTACCATTTGATGGGCAGTCTCGACTCTCAGTCTTCCGAAGACGAAAGGACATCAGCTGAGAAACCAGAAAAAAGAAAGAAAGCTAAGGCCTGTAGAGGGACTCGGACGTCCAAAAGAACAAGAAGGGAGAAGATTCCCATAAGGAGGCCAGAGGCCACTTCATCTTCAAAGGACCCCAGTTCGTCCGACGACGCCATAGAATTGGATTGCGTACCTGCTCCGCCTTCCCAGAGCGACATCGATGCATTTGAGGCCAATGATCCTCTTGCACCTGATATACTGGACACCGAGCCAAAAGGCCCCAGGTCGGCCAAGCTGGGTGACCAAATAAAGGAAGGAGAAATCCCATCCACCCAGGGGATCGAAGTGCATGAATCTACCCAGCAGAGCCGTCACGAATTGCTACTCCTCAATACAGCCAAGGACGACTCGACCGTCGAAGGGGAACAAAGAACAGACGAGATTCATGAGCTCGAGAGAACCGAGGAGCAACCTTCACAGGAGGATGTTAGACAATTGTTCAGTGAAATAGGGGAGAACTCAGATGCAAGCAAGGAGCTTCCTACTTCTTTCACCCCTTAGATGGCGGGGCAGCTGCTAATTTGTGATCAGCCGGTTGAGAGCATAGGAGAACGGGGTGCTAACTTAACCCTATCCTCAACCCAGACGGTGCCTCAAGAGTGGCTGATCGCCAGAGCTCAGCGCAGGGCCGCCACCAAGGCACCCATCGATCTAGAGGACATCTTCTCATGAATGGATCAAGCAAAAGCTAAAGGGAAGAAGAAACCAAGAGCATACTCTAAGGTAACCAGGGATGAGCAAAGGAACCGCACTCTTCATATTGCCACCCCGCCCGTGGACAAGCCAGCAGATCAAATAACACTGGCAGATTATAGCATTACGACTGTCCCCATCGGACGAGCTACAAAAGAGCAAGAAAAGGAGGAATTTAAGGACTCAGTGCAGAACATACTCAAACAGCTCGAGGAAATCACTGCCGAAAAGGATATGTATCGGGCCCGTGCTGAACAAGCCGAGGGATACATCGATAAGCTCCTACGGCCATTACACAACCCCTCTAAATCCCATATCCCCCCAATAGCATTGGCACAAAGGACCACCACTGAATTTGAAGGAATTCGGGATACCGCAAAGGCCGTCAAGGAATGGATGCAGGACATCAAGAAAAAGGGAGAACAGATCCTTAGAGAAGTAAAGGAAATGGCTCTCCATCGAGAGCTCACTCTAGTCAGGTTGTTGGAGGTAAAGAGGGAATCCCTTCACATGCACGAGGTAGCGGCCTCTACCCTTCCCCTCATAAGAGCTCTTTTCTGGACGCATACACAGATTCCCACACTGCCTGACATCCTAGATCCCCATGGCATCAGTGTTCTCAAGGAATGGTACTGGACCGTCACCATAAAGAACGACTCCCAGGAAATTATTGACAAAGAAAATGACGCATGTCAGGCAATTCTGGGGAACATGCAAGAACTAGGCAAGACCATCCTCCGATCAATGGTTTCGAGGTGGATAAATGACCTATCCGACAGTGTAATCCGGCCGGATTGGGAAGAAAGGTTGGGAGCAGATAAGGTTTCTTATTCCGTTGAAGACTTGAGTTTTGCTGGTCAGTTCCATTCAGACATATTGTGCTTCGAGCGCAATCGCTCCAGCTGGAAGGATGGTGTAGGGCATGTGGACCAGTATCTTGAGGGCATGCAGTACAAAATTCGCCACCCTCCCATGCCATCTTTTAGCCTCCTCTTCTAGTTATGTATCAAGTTTCAGGAATATGTTCGCAAGGAACGAGCGGCAGGTCGTGATTTATGGCGGGAATACCTGCATGACGAGGACCAGTTTCTAAAGAAAGAATGTGAAACCAAAATAGAAAAAGTAGTTTCTCAAAAGTGTCTTTTTCCCTCCAAATCTTAAAAGTGCACTTTTGTCCCAAAAAGGTGACAGTTGACTTCTGGTCAACAAATTGTAAAACTTTTATATACCTTTTTTGGATTATTCCAATTGTTGTAATTATCCTTTTTTGGGTAGTTATTGCTCCTTTGGGGGTGGTTGTTGATATTTGCATCCCATTTATGGGTATGGGCAGCCATGCTTTATGGATGAATCTAGGCCACTTGTTTAGATTAAATCTGGGCCATTCATCCTTATTTGAAGCCTATTTAAGGGACTGGTTTTCCCTCATTTTGTAAGAAGTTCTTGGATTGTTGCGAAAGCTCTGAAGGAATTTGCAGGAATTAATACAATGGATTAAAACTATTTTCAAGTCTCCTTGTGAGTGCATGGTCTCCTTCTTCACTTAATTTTGAAAGCTTTTTTTAATTATGTCTATTCATTTTGCACAGCAGTTTTTTTAATCAAGCATCTGATAGAGCCTTCATAGTCCATACCATTAGAGGATAGCTGATTGTTTTTCCTTTCCGCATGGTTAATCTGGACTATTTTATGATTCAGTTCGATTATCAAATATATATATCATGAATGTAGAAGTTCTAATATCGTATTTGGTAATGTGAAAATCTGGTTTCTCCTTTGAAGATTGCACTAAGTTTATGCAAACATTGCGTCTGAATGACTGTTGATGCCTAATTTAGTTTCCTGGAGGTGTCTGTCTGCTTGATTGAATCTGCTGTCCTAGTTAGAATTTTCAGTTCATCTCTCTCCCTATCCTTCCTTTCTTTTCTCCCTATTTTATCTTTTTTTAGAAGTCTGCAGTCCTGCTAAATCAGCTTCAAATTAACCAACATCACCTGAAGGAAAACCGTAAAAGGTCCCCGGGAATTTATACATAGAATTGCCAATTAAACGTAAGTCCCCTTGTGTTTCCAGCATAAACACATCAAGCCACTGAGAGATCCCGCAGTCAAGACCTGACAAAAGAAACCTTGAGGTAGTCTCCTTTGATCAAACTTAGAAAACAGCATTAGAGACTTCCTTATCTCAAGAGAGAGTAGGATAATCAGTCGGCTATTCTATTCTGCGTTGGCCGTATGGAGTTTGCAGCAATGTGATTTCAGACACGTCAACAGGTTTGAACAAGAATAACCATATGTGACGCCAAGTCGTGGGCATGACAATAAATGAGAAATCATGCCCATTTTGCATTAAATAACCCATCACTCCCAAATAAGGCATCTACTTTGCATTAAATGACCCATCACTCCACGCATTTAATAGATTCTTGTCCAAAATAGGACGACCGTTATCTCTCTCTAACAGCAAATGCAATGAAATTGGTCATGACAACCTCGAGCTCTCCTACAGAGAAACTTGGCATAGTCTCCAATTTATATTCCAAAATAGCAATATCGTTTTCACACTTGGAGAAAACCTTCTCCCATCATGGCATTGTCTCTTGGGTTTTGCGCATTATGCTCAAGAATAAGGAAACATTCTCCAGATGACCTTCTGAGAAGGATTTCGCGAAGAAGAATTCATGTAGTTTGTCTTTCAGATTATCCACTATCACCTCCTCGTCACTTAGTCTTTTTGCAAATAATGCCTCGACAGTATTGAGGATTTCTTTCGGAATTTTCTTGACCACTGTCCTCAATAGAGCTGACTCCATATTTGATCTTTCGAAGAATTTCTTCCCAGAATTTACTGCACAATACCATTGAGGGAAGTCATATGCTTCATTTTCTTTGATACTTCTCCATCCATTAATGCTTGCTTGGGGATTTCCATTAGTGCCTCAAGACATGGAATAGTCAAGTCTTGATAGATGTACGTGTCCTCCCATGACTGGTCCACACCTTCCAATCTGCCAAGGATAGCCAAGATTCTCCAGTAAAACTAAGCCAAGTCTTCAATGAATTTGCCTACTGCAGTGAAGATGTTTTCTACCCATTCTTCAGAACATCGAGCGATTTTCCTTCTCTTTAGGTCCATCCACTGATTCCTTTGGAAGAGTAGAGGGTGGAACAAAAGCCTAATCTTCCTATCTGAACGAACGCATTAAGTGTCAAACATATTCACATAAAGCTTTGTTCTCATTCTTCAACTTCTTATTTTTCTCTTCCACTTTCTTCCTCCGCTCTTTCACTGCCAGAGAGGAATCATCAAAATCCTCTATCACTTGTACCTGTTGTTGTAAGTAGCTAGGTCGAAGCCCTTTATAGGGCTGACCTAGCACACCTGGCATGTGTATGGCCCTGCCGGCCTTTAGAAGGCTTAAACATCTTGTGTTTGCCGTGCCCTAAGTGAGGCGATATATGTAACTTGTGGATTAACCCTGCCCTATCTTAACGTGTGGGGTTATTTGGTTTTGGCGCCACTTTATGTTTTGCATTGTAATTAGACTCCTAGCCGATCTAAGACAAATTGATGGCTAGAGTCTCAGGTTAGAGCCCTCGTTCCACCCTCTGCGAGTAGGCATGGTGGTAATGCACTCTTCTCTGGGAGAAGTTTGAGGTGAAAGCCCTCCTCCATCCTCTGCGAGTAGGCATGATGGATGTCATGGAAGAAATTCCATGATGTACTTGTGTTTTTCCACCCTTTGCGAGTAGGTATAGTGGACCCACCCTCTATGAGTAGGCATAGTGGATATGATTCAGCACTTGTGCTTGTTCACCCTCTGGGAGTAGCTATGGTGAACGTCATCCATGGGAGTAGTCATGGTGGTTTTATTCATTTGCATTGTTCATGGAGCAACCATGAATCTCAAATCTTGTGAAGGTCGCCTCCCTAGCTAAGAGGGAGTGTTGTTGTAAGTAGCTAGGTCGAAGCCCTTTCTAGGGCTGACCTAGCACACCTGGCGTGTGTATGGCCCTGCCGGCCTTTAGAGGGCTTAAACATCTTGTGTTTGTCGTGCCCTAAGTGAGGCGGTATATGTAACTTGTGGATTAACCCTGCCCTATCTTAACGTGTGGGGTTATTTGGTTTTGGCGCCACTTTATGTTTTGCATTGTAATTAGACTCCTAGCCGATCTAAGACAAATTGATGGCTAGAGTCTCATATATATATATATATATAATGCTAATGTCAATGTTAAGACACATTCAGAAAATACATTCTTAACTGCTATAAGCGAATTACTTCAGAAGCAGCCAATTATCTCTAGATGACAACAATCATCATTGAGTGCACAACAAACACCAATTGGAAGACAGCGAACCTTTCTTTGGCAGCGGTCATCATTTGAAGATCAAAGAACTGTTCTTGAAGGCTGTAATGTCCGTCCTAGGACCAACATACCTCATCCTTGTGACAGCAACATTGTATTGCAGATAAGTTCATTATCTCTGTGTGCCCTAGGTTGTAGATGTTACTGTGCATAATTGCTGATAGCTTCAAGTGTTGAAGCTCATTGTAAAGATTCAATTGGTTATTGCCTAATCAAGATCTTTGGTTGCTGGGTTTTTCCTCCAAGAGGGAGGTTTTCCTAGGGTACATGTGTGTTATGTGTATGATTTACTTTGCATTTTGATTTTCTATTCTATTCTACTAATATGATCACTAAAAATCAACATGGTATCACAACTTGGTTCGAATTAGGGGTAATCAGATTGATTGTAGTTGTTCCTCCTCTTTCTATTTGCTCTTATCACTTCATTCGAAATGTTGAACTGTCTTAGGGTTGAAGATAGATTGGATGGTGCATCCAACTTCACGTCATGGAGATTCTGAATCATGCTTGCATTGAATGGTAGTGTTCTTGCAGACTTTGTGGAGAGATCGTCCATTGAACCTGAGGCAGAAGAGGAAAAGACTTCATGGAGGAAGAAAGATTTTCAAGCTCAGAGAATGCTGGTTGACTCTGTGAAGGATCATATTGTACCTATCATCTCTAAGTTGAAGACTGCCAGCGAAATGTTCAAGACATTGGAAGAGATGTACGAAATCAAGAACACTAGCCATGCCCTAGCTTTGAAACAACAGCTTCATCACATCAAGATGATGAAAGGTGAATCCGTCATAGCATACTTCATGAGGATTTCTGATTTGAGAGATCAACTCTCATCCATTGGAAAGGTTGTTGATGACAATGACTTGACCATGCTTGCTCTCAATGGTCTTCCGGCATCTTGGGAATCTTACATTCAAGGAATTAGTGCAAGATCAAAAATTCCCAAGTTTGATCGTTTGAGAGCAGATTGCATACAAGAAGAGTCACGGTTGATAGCAAGAGGAATTGAGCGTGATCATTATGATGTAGAAAATCAAGTCCTTGCTTCGCATATGGTTAAAGGCAAAGGAAGGAAGTGGGATAGAGACAGAGATTCAGATCCTACCCCTAAATCAAAAAGGAAGGACTTATCTCACATCCAGTGCTTTAAGTGTGACAAGTATGGTCATTTTGCTCGGGATTGCAAATTCAGGTCCACTCCTCTTGCTTCTTCTGCAGAAGTTGGCATAGGAACATCTCAGGAGGAGCAAAGGTCAAATGAAGACTTCCTTTTCTAAAAAGAGGAAATCTTAGAGGGAGATTGACATCTTTAGCTTCAGAGGGAGCTTGTCAAGCTCAAAGGGAGCCAGTTTCTTTCAGCTTCAGAGGAAGCCACATCTTTTGGGTAATGCATTCTTCTTTGGGAGAAGTTTGAAGTGAAAGCCCTGGTTCCACCCTCTGCGAGTATGTAATGTCCCTACTAGTCAGAGATCACTGTCCTGCAAAACAGATTGTTAGAATACAACAGATATATATATATATAAAACTAATATACTTGCCATCTATCTATAAACCACTTAATCAATATAATCACAGTTCTCATCTAATAAAAAGGATATGAATGCCATACGACGATATGTCCTTAGGTGGCCATGAAGCTCGCCTTCTTGGAACCCATCGTGGTTCCAAGCCCTCCAGGAAGTCGAAGGTGAATTCGACTCCTGTCTTGAATGCAATTTCTTACATCCAAGCCCTCCAGGAAATTGAAGGTTAATTCGATTCCTGTCTTGAATGTAATTTCTTACATCTAAGCCCTCTAGGAAATCGAAGGTTAGTTCGCTTCCTGTCTTGGGTCTTACACCCAAGCCATCCAAGGAAGACCCCATGTCCATTCCTTGCCTTGGGTGATGCATCTCATCATCCAAGTCCTCAGAGGGGATCGGCCATATCCGTCTCTTCTTAGTTGAACTTAGTCAACCAAGCCATATATATGCATATAGATATTCAGTATATATACTGCCCTAGGGATTATCATAATCCCTCCCTTAGACTAAGTGAGTTTCCTCCCTATAGCCTCCAACATATAATCACATTTATCATACATTTTTGCATTTGATTACTATTTTCTATTCCATAATCCACATTTACATATTCCTGATTTAACATGTATTCCCTAACATATATTCATAAAAATGTTCATTAACCAATATTCACATTTATTTATTACATATATTCCTAACTATTCATTAATATGTATTCATTAACATATATTTTCACATATCCATTAACATATGTTTACACATATTCCTAAAAACCATTCATTAATATATGTATAAAAATATTCATTAACATATATTAAGTCTACATTAATTATATTTATTAACATATATATTAAATTATTCATATATTAATATATATTAAAATATTAATTACTTATATTTATTAACATATACATTAAATAAACATTAATTATTTATTAACATATATAATAAAATGTTCATACAACTTACTTGTCGTTTGCTATCGTAGCTTCTGACCTTCTTCCTTCCACGCAGCAGCCTTTCTATCCTCCGTGCCTTTCCCTTTTTTTTTTGTTTGATCTGTGGTAGTATGGGCTTTATACCCGTGGAGAGGGATAGGTGTGACCCTCCACGGGGCCCCTTCCGTGGGAAGGGGTGTGACGGGTCGCAGCCTAGGCTGCGGCTTCCGTCCCACCACTTCCCGCGGGGGGGGTCCACGTGACCTTCCCTTAATTACATATATCTACGTGCTTTAATATATTTAAATATTTCATTGCCCATTTAATATATTAAATGTATCTACGTAATTTTCCCAATTTAAAATATAATAATTTCTTCTATGTAAATAATATATTAATATTATTTAATGTTTTAATTCCCTCATTTTGCTAATTGTTTTTTACATTATTTTATTTCCATAATATATCATTGCCTATTTAATATATCTACGTAATTTTCCCAATTAAAATATAATAATTTATTCTATGTAAATAATATATTAATATTATTTAATGCTTTAATTCCATAATATATTAATATATTACAATTGTCTTATATCGTTTTAATTTCCTAATATATTAATATATTACATTATTTTAATAATGGTCTTTTAATTTACATTCGCCATTTTGTCTCTTTTAGAGACTTCACAAAATTGAGGACTACTAGCGATGTAATGTCCAATTAAATGTTAATGTCAATTAGTCTAAATGCTATTCTTGGTTGTTGGAGAAAAAGCATATGATTACTTTGTACGTATTCTTTTTACCCATCCTTATCCTTTAAGGAATATTATTAGTTATAACTATTAATAAATGTTAATTAAATAATAATAATATTTAATAAATAAATAAATTTCAAATATTCCTTCGTTTGTAATTATTATATAAATTCATTTAGGGTCTCTCTCTCTCTTTCTCTCCGTATATGTATAACAATCCAGGAGGGGACATGACAGTCCGCCCTTCTCAAAATTGCTTGTCCTCAAGCAATTGGCGATTTTCTCAAACTGAGTTATCTCCCAATATGAATCACAAACACGGAGTATACACATAAAAAACACAAAGCATACACATATTATTTCAAACACAAAGCATACACGCATTGTCAAACTTTTCTTATTGATTAGAGTGATTCATTTTTTTACCCTATAGGATGGCAGGATCATTGCTCTAATACCACAGTAATGTCCCTACTAGTTAGAGATCACTGTCCTGCAAAACAGATTGTTAGAATACAACGGATATATATATATATATATATATGTATATATATATATAACTAATATACTTGCCATCTACCTTTAAACTACTTAATCAATATAATCACAGTTCTCATCTAATAAAAAGGATACGAATGCCATACGGCGATATGTCCTTAGGCGGCCATGAAGCTTGCCTTCTTGGAACCCATCGTGGTTCCAAGCCCTCTAGGAAGTCGAAGGTGAATTTGACTCATGTCTTGAATGCAATTTCTTACATCCAAGCCCTCCAGGAAATCGAAGGTTAGTTCTTACCCATCCTTATCCTTTAAGGAATATTATTAGTTATAACTATTAATAAATGTTAATTAAATAATAATATTTAATAAATAAATACATTTCAAATATTCCTTCATTGGTAATTATTATATAAATTCATTTAGGGTCTCTCTCTCTTTCGCTCCGTATATGTATAATGATCCAAGAGGGGACATGACAGAGTAGGCATGGTGGTGATGCATTCTTCTCTGGGAGAAGTTTGAGGTTAGAGCCCTCATTCCACCCTCTGCGAGTAGGCATGGTGGTAATGCACTCTTCTCTGGGAGAAGTTTGAGGTGAAAGCCCTCCTCCATCCTCTGTGAGTAGGCATGATGGATGTCATGGAAGAAATTTCATGTACTTGTGTTTTTCCACCCTCTGCGAGTAGGTATGGTGGACCCACCCACTACGAGTAGGCATAGTGGATATGATTCAGCACTTGTGCTTGTTCACCCTTTGTGTAATGTCCCTACTAGTTAGAGATCATTAACCTGCAAAATAGATTGTTAGAACATAACAAACATATATATAAGTAATCCAAATTGCAATCTAACTTCAACGCTCAATTAACATAATCATAATTCCTATCTAAAAAAGGATACAATGTCATACGTAAGTATGTCTTTAGGTGGCCATGAGGCTCACCTTCTTGGAACCCCTTGGTCCCAAGCCCTCCAAGAAATCGAAGATGAATTCGAATCCTATCTTGGGTGTAACCTCTTACACCCAAGCCCTCCAAGGAAGACCCTTGCCTTTCCTTGCCTTGGGTGATGCCTTCATCATCCAAGTCCACAGAGGGGAACGGTCCGACCTTTGAGTCCTGTCTTGGGTATAACCTCTTACAACCAAGCCAGCAAAGGAAGACCCTTGCCTTTCCTTGTCTTGGATGATGCCTCCATCATCCAAGTCCTCAAAGGGGATTGACCCGATCCTTCTCTTCTTGGTTGAGTTTGAGTCAACCAAGCCATGTAATTGCATAACATTTTCAGTTCATAAACGATCCTTTATGTTAACATGAATTCTTAATGCATTCTTTAATTAATTTATATATATATATATATCAACATGATTTTTCATCCTTCACATTTGCAATATGTTTCTTAAAATACCTTGTATTCATAATCCTTCTTGATATATATAACATTTACAAGATTACATTTTATCCCTATTTTATGACTAGTGAATACTATACCTTACGATGTGTATAAATATTCACTAGACCACCATGAACGTTACCTATCAATGGACCTTACCCATTACCCATTGTTCATTAATTAATACTAACTAATATTAATGAGCCTTTACCCTTAATACTACCTATTAATATTAGTAATAATAAAAACCTTTCATATACTATACCTTTTATTTAATATAGGGCAGGATTCTTACCTTGTTGTGCGCTGACCTCCTTCCTTTTCCCTGCAGTCCGCTCTCCTCCCTTCCTCCTTTGACCACTGCCTCCCTTTATAACCCGTGAGGGGTTGTGTCCCTCCACGGGCCCCTTCCGCATGAAGGGGTGCGGAGGTAACCGTAGCCTAGGCTGCGGTTACCTATGCACCACTTCATGCGGAGGTAACCCAGCCCGTCTGGGATACCTCGTTCCCCCCTTTCAAGTTAAATATTAATATATAAAATATAAATGTTAATTGCATTTCATATATTATAATATTTCTTTTTAATTATTAATTACATTTCATATATTATTTCTTTTTAATATATTAAATATTAATTACATTTCAAAAAAAATATAATTTTCTTTTTTTAAATATATACATTTCTTTTAAATATATTCGATATTACATATCAAGAATATATTTAAATACCTTTCCATTGAACTATTAATTATTTAAATAACATTCCCTTTAAATAAATTAAATATATTTCCTTTAGATTATTTATTTTAATTTATTCCTTTACAATATCCTTAACCCCGCAAGTGATTTTAAATCTCGCGATACCATAGGGGTTATCACACTTTGGGAGTAGCTATGGTGAACGTCATCCATGGGAGTAGTCATGGTGGTTGTATTTATTTGCATTATTCATGGAGCAACCATGAATCTCAGATCTTGTGAAGGTCTCCTCCCTAGCTAAGAGGGAGTGTTGTTGTAAGTAGCTAGGTCGAAGCCCTTTCTAGGGCTGACCTAGCACACCTGGCGTGTGTATGGCCCTGCCGGCCTTTAGAAGGCTTAAACATCTTGTGTTTGCCGTGCCCTAAGTGAGGCAGTATATGTAACTTGTGGATTAACCCTGCTCTATCTTAACGTGTGGGGTTATTTGGTTTTGGCGCCACTTTATGTTTTGCATTGTAATTAGACTCCTAGCTGACCTAAGACAAATTGATGGCTAGAGTCTCATATATATATGTAATGCTAATGTCATTGTTAAGACACATTCAGAAAATACATTCTTAACTGTGCTATAAGCGAATTACTTTAGAAGCAGCGAATTATCTCTAGATGACAGCAATCATCATTAAGTGCACAACAAACACCAACTGGAAGACAGAGAACATTATTAGAAGACAACAAACCTTATCTTGCAGTCAGTAAACATCACTATGTGACAGCAAACTGGTTTCAGGTGGCAGCAGTCGTCATTTGAAGATCAGAGAACTGTTCTTGAAGGATGTAATGTCCATCCTAGGACCAGCATACCTCATCCTGGTGACAGCAACATTGTATTGCAAATAAGTTCATTATCTCCGTGTGCCCTAGGTTGTAGATGACCCTATGCATAGTTGCTGATAGCTTCAAGTGTTGAAGCTCATTGTAAAGATTCAATTGGTTATTGCCTAATCAAGATCTTTGGTTGCTGGGTTTTTCCTCCAAGAGGGAGGTTTTCCCAGGGTACATGTGTGTTATGTGTATGATTTACTTTGCATTCTGATTTTCTATTCTATTCTGCTAATATGATCACTAAAAATCAACAGTACCTTGGTAGCACGTCTCAGATCAATTGTTGGAACATCATAGTCATCTGGAGTGATCTCGTTTCTATCCTAGTCAACCCTGGGCACTGCCACATGCAAAGTTTTGTATCCTGACTCATCTCTAGTGACTAGAGAGAATTTTTTTTGCTACCTTCTTTTCCACTGGTTTGTTTATTCGGCTTAGAAATTTTTCAATCTCAAGTGTAGGATCCATTTCTTCCTCTGGCTCTTTCCTAATTCTTTCTTTCAACCAATCTGGAGTGGTTGTTTGTTGATCATGTGCCTCTACCTGCCCTTGTCCTTGTGTCACTTCCTCAAGGAACCCTAAGTCTCCCATTGTTGTTTCTCTGAAACAATCCTGGATATGTTGTTTTGTATCGAAAGGAAGTTCTTGTTCTTCATTTCTTTGTTGAACAAACCTTCGAAAAGCACGGGATATACTCAGAGCTTAACAAATTGTTTTTGGTAATTATCTACTAGAAGAATAAAATATCTTGGAGCAACTTGTAGCACCTGGAGGCTCCTGTATTGCTTTGTGTACCACCTCCGACATCAAAATAAGCTTATTCAGGCAGGGCATTAGACCTCTGGTAGGCCAAATTTGGCTCTAGTTGTCTTAAATAATCATTTTCTTGAATTTTGTAATCTGCTGCAATAAAATCCGTCTGATTTTCTATTTTCAAAATTAGTTTAGTTTCCTATTTGTATTGTCTCTTCTATGCAACACTAAAAAGTCAATAACACGCAAGTTATCCTAAAACTCTTCAAAAACCAAAATAATTATATGCTGGCCAAAGAGAATCAAACAAACAAATCAGCAGTCAAAATCAGAGGTTGGCATCTTTCAGGTTGTGTTTCACGCCAGTCACCATTCTTACCTTATCATATGGATTGAAATTTGATCTTGCGATGTGGGGTGCTAGGTGGTAGAATAGCAATTCCTCCGCTGACTTCTCCAATGCTGCCAATGATGGGCACAACTCATCATAATCTCCCATGACAATTGAAAATTCGAGACCACCCTTCTTTTTTTGAATCTTGTCATAGGCAGTCAGCTGTCTTGTTACTTCCAACACTACCATTTTATCTGTTGGGTATCTTAGGAGCCTATAGGGCTAGGAAGAGAATCCTTGGACCTCGATGTAAGTAAATCTTGGAAATCGAATGTACCAAGCCCCATACTTCTTTTCCAACTTCCTCTCTTCCTGTGTCATCCTTGTATGAACACCTCCTTGCAAGGATCAAACAATGTGCATAGTGAAAGTGTCATTTGCTTTCTTGAAATGAGTAGTGTTGTATAGGTGCAATTACGGATAGCATTTGTGGACCTTCAACTGTCTTGGATCGCATCCCATAGGTCCTTTTCCTAATAATCCGCTGAACTTGGCCATTCTAGCCAACATGTAGACAATGTATGAGCTCATGTAGAAGGACCGAGACTACTTCAAATTCCTTAGTTGTTCGTCAAGGTTGTTACTAATTATTCTCGCCCAATCCACCATCTTTATGGCATCCATCACCTCTTCAATGAAGTAAAACATCCACGACTTGAAGATGAATGCCTTTGGACATCCCATAATCCGTCTCATCATCAACATGAGATCACCATATTCTTGCTTGAAGTCCATGCTAATGAGTTGCTTGGGCATTTTTGAATGGTGAGGCTTTGGCTTTTGCATCCAGTCTTTGGTTGATGATTCCACCGCACCCTTCTATCTCGGAGTCATAAAGCATGGCCACCCTCTCCTTAGTCTTGAACATCATGGATTCAAATGCGGGGATTCAAAAAGCCTCACCAATTGCCTCAACGATGAGATTTGCCAGGAGTTTGCCATTAGGTGCCATAATTGCTCCACTCAGCGTCATAGTGTTTTGCACATTCAATGATCAGCTCCGAGCACTGGATGGTAGTGTTGTGACCTTTTTCACACATCACCCCATTGCAAATGGGGACCCTCTCTTTTCCTGCTTTCTAGGATTTTGTTAGTATCCTGTGACCTTTTGCTGCAGTTTCACCAAGCCTTGTCCAGTTCAGAGCATTTCAGGCCCTGACGATTGAAAGTTAGTTTTTTGCAAGTTAGGTGATTCCGAAGTATGAACACCACCAGAGTGCTTAGAGAGGCCAAAGGACGAAGATCGCAATTGATTTGGATGAATTTGGACAACTTTCTATTTTTAGAAAGTTTTTTTTTTTTGCTTTTTCCTATTTTTTAGGAAGTTTCATTTTTGGCATTTTTAGCCCAATCCCCGATACGGCTATTTTTAGAAAGTTTTCCCTATTTTTTAGGGATGTCTGCTTTTTGCTTTTTCGGAAGGGAAACCTAGGGTTTACATTTGTGCCACTGACCTACTTCGACCGGAACTCGAAAATTCCAAGTTTCGACTTAAAAAGCTAAATTACTAGATTTTAGGCTTTTTTGCTTTTTCGGGATGCAAACCTAGGGTTTACACTTGCACCATCGACCAGCTCCGACCAGATCTCGAAAATTCCAAGTTTCGACCTAAAAAGCTAAATCCCTAGATTTTAGGCCTTTTTGCTTTTTTCGGGATGCAAACCTAGGGTTTACACTTGCGCCACTACCCTGCTTCGGCCGGAACTCGAAAATTCCAAGTTTTGACCTAAAAAAGCTGAATCTCTAGATTTTAAGCTTTTTACTTTTTCCAGGATGCAAACCTAGGGTTTACACTTGTACTATTGACCAGCTTCGACCGGAACTCGAAAATTCCAAGTTTTGACCTAAAAAAGCTGAATCCCTAGATTTTAGGCTTTCTACTTTTTCAGATGATCCACCTAAGCACGGATTTCAAATTTGAAGTTAATCCGGTTAAATTAGATTAAACTGTGAAATTTTGAAATTTCTTTGAAAAGTTTGGCTAACAAGGGTTTTGAAGTGTTTTTGCAGGTTCAAACCCCATCACGAAGGCTGACGAGGCCATGAAGGAGCCATGCATGAAGTCCGCCATGCCTTAGGGGTCCATGTGGGCGCCTTGCCTAAAGTCCGCCATGAGTTTGGAGGTCACATGGGTGCCCACTCTAAAGTCCGCCCCACCTGAAGAGGCCAAGGTAAAGTCCGCCCAAGGTTGAAGGGGCCATGAAGAGGCCAAGGTAAAGTCCACCAAAGCTCAAGAAGCCATGAAGGGGCTAAGGTTGAAGTCCGCCCAAGACGAGAGACCACCAAAGTCCGCCCAAGACGAGGGATGCCTAAAGTCCGCCCTAGGAGGTGTCTCCAAAGTCCGCTCAAGGAAGGAGCTAACAACAAAGTCCGCCCAAGCTTGCCAAGTGTTGGGAGCAACCTCCAAAGTCCGCCATAGGCTAGGAGGGTCCATGGAGGAGTCAACACCAAAGTCTGCCAAGGTAAAGGAGGCCATGGAGGAGTCAACATCAAAGTCCGCCCCAATGCCTTAGTCAAATATTCACGTTAAGAGAGGCCATGAAGGAGTTCTAGCCAAAGTCCGCCATACCTTGGAGAGGTTGGCAAAGTTCGCCAAAATTTGAAAAGATGGAGATAAATTCGAAAAATCAACCTACACATGGAAGGTCAAACAAAGTCAACATGATGTCACAAAATCCACAGAGATTTCAAAATTAAATCCAAAATGAAGAAATATCTAAATAAAATAAAAAATCCTCAAAATAAATCCAAAATGGAAAGTTTTTTTTTGAAAGGGAATATTGGAGGATCAATGAATATCTTCAAACTTAAATCAAAATGTAAAGTTTTTTTTTGAAAGGGAATATTGGAGGATCAATGAATATCTTCAAACTTAAATCAAAATGGAAAGTTTTTTTTTAGAATTAGAAGTATGAGTTGGATGATTTTAGGGGTTTTGCTTAAAACTTGTCTACAAATACTTCATTATCAAATTCATTATTACATCAAGAAGTTCAAAATTACTAAGGAGAGCTTAGTAAAGTATGTCAGTTTGAAGATCCTCTGGAGGAAATTCTAGATATTGCTGGAAGTGGGATAATATTTTTTTAGCAGAAGGCTTACAGATTTCTGGAGAAAGGCATTTTTTCTGAATTTTCTCAATATTTTGGAGAAAAGTCTAGCCTTATTCCTATCCAAGTCAGACGTGAAACTAAAATTGTGAATTTTCTGAATATTTTCCGGAATTTAATAAATGATTTTTTTCAAAAATTTTGGAGAGACAATTATTTTTTTTGGTTAAGTATGAAAGTTTTTTAACACTTGATGGTAACTTCAACTGACCTCAAGGTTGAGGGTCTAGAGGTGAAAATTCAATTTTTTTGGTTAAGTATGAAAGTTTTTGAAAATTTTAACACTTGATGGTAACTTCAACCGACCTCAAGGCTAAGGGTTTGGAGGTGAAAATTCAATTTTTGTGGCTAAGTATGAAAATTTTCGAAAGTTTTAACACTTGATGGTGACTTCAACCAGCTTCAAGGTTGAGGGTCTGGAGGTGAAAATTCAACTTTTGTGGCTAAGTATGAGAGTGAAAAAAATGGGAAATTTTCCAACACTTAGCCATTTCGCGGTCCCGTTATTTTTTTTCGAAATTCTGCAGAATTTTTCTAAAGTTTTTATCATTCATTTGCAGGTCTTAAGCACCATGAAGTTCCAGGTAGATAAAGATGCTCCTCCAAAGTCAAGGATGACTTCCAAGTGGAAGAACATCAGCGACACCAACCTCGGACACATCAATCTGAGGGAGTTTAAGAAGCGAATGTTTGGTCTGGACAACCTTGTGCATACCACCATTGCGCGGAAAATGATGAAGAGTGGTATTGTGCACGCTGTCGGCTTCCTCCCCACTATGCAGTGCAATGAACTAGTAGTTGAATGTGCCAAACACTACAACCCCATCAGTAAGGATATTGTTGCACCTGATGGAAGAGTGTTGGCAAATGTCAGCGATGAGGCCATCAGAGAGGCCTTCAGGATCCCTGAGTACCACAACACAGTATATATGACCAAGGACGAAGCTGATAGTCTGTACCATGATCACCTGGAAGAATACGATGCCATAGTTAATCATTCCTGGCTAGACAAGCCGAGGAAGGGCCCCTCCAAACTCCAGAGAAAGAGCCTAGTGCGAGCATACTTCAAGGAGGACATTGGGGACATGATCGTCTTGCTCAATAGAATAATAGGAAATCCTCAGGGAGCTCCATTCGAACCTTGGATGTATTATTTCATTAATGAAATAATCAATGGAGTAAAAATGATAGACTGGGCCTGTATGATCAGTGACAGTTTAGATAGCCAGCTAAGGAATCTGGAGGCAAATAGGACTTTCTTCATGAGTTCTTACTTGTTCTATTCTTTAGCCAGGACCTACAGGTACAAAGGTCTCACTTGTAGAGGAGAAGTTGGGAACAAGGAGAACCAATTTCCGGTATATGATTGCTATCCCCAGCTCCATATGGAGGAGAAGTTCCATTTCAAAAGGGTGAATGATGCCTTCCTGATGCACATTACCCGGACCCTTCAAGGTGGCCTGCACCAGAGGCTCTCTCAAGAGTCTATGGACTTCACCGGTCGGTTCGGGTGTTGGTACATCCAATATCCAAAGTTCACTTACCTTCGAATTCAGGGATTCTCTGGTCCTCCATACAAGCTTCCAGCTTACCCTACCAACCAAGTGGTGTTGCTCAAGGTTGTGAGACAATTGGAGGAGTATATAGTGATTCAAAGGGATAAGCAGAAGAAGGCAGGCACATCCTCACTTACAATTGGTAATGGGCTGGAAACATGTCCATCATTACAAGCTGCCGCTACCGCTGAGAAAGAACTGGCCTGGTATCCCTTTTACCAATACAAGGCAAGAAAAGATTTCGATCCATTCCATAGGATAAAGAAGATCGAAGGGACAACGTTTGAGCACAGACTGGATCTGGAAGACTACTGGGCTAATGCAGCCGATAGTTTCGAGATCCGGAAGAGGTTCTGGTCAAGAATTCCTTTAAGTATGGTTAGAGCAACGGAAATATTCAAAGTTGCCGATCAGGTAGAAGAAAGCCTAGAACTTCAGCAGCCGGGTTTTGAGAAGATGAAGAATGAACCTTTAGTCTTGATAGATTGGACAGAGGGAGAAAAATCAGATCTAGCAGACCTCATGAGGTCAGTGGTTGAGTACTCAAGGTGGTGGGCATCTGAAAAGACAAAACAGTTGAAGGCCAAAGGTATGGTTCTAACTTATGAATTAATGGGAGTGGATGATACTCTGTCCGTCCACCCTTGTACCTCCGCCGGTGATGCTCGAAATCCGGAAAGCGTTGGATCTCGAAAGAGAAAGGAGTTGGGTGGAAGCTCCACAGTGCACAGGGAAAAGGGTTGTAGTTGAGAGAAGAGAATCCAGCGAAAGTCACTCCATCCTAAGTGCTGCTTCCATTGCGCCTGATCAGAGTACAATTGGGGAACAAGAGATGAACATCTATGTGAGTGATGATGAAGTAAGAGTGCTTTCTCAGCCAGTTGAGGAGGTGGTGGAGAAGGTCTTCCGAACTCCAGACAGAGGGCAGGATGAAGCCCCTATAATCTTCTTGGATGGCATACCAGCGAACCCAGGAGAAGCAAACGATGAGTTTGATCGGAACACTGTAGAACAATCAACCATTCCTGATTGGCTCAGAGCAAGGATAAAGGCCAAGGTTCCCAAGGATGTCCACTCAACCGAGGAGGTTACCGCAGCATTCCTAGAGAAGGTGAATGAACCCGCCGCAGCTAAACCACCCAAACCAGCCAGGAAGTTCTCCTTGATCCAGAGAGACAGTGCCGGATTCAGGACAGTCCAGATAGCAGTGCCCAAAGAAGGGAAGACTAGGGACAATGTCATCGCAGATGACTACAAGATCACCACCATAGAGATGGGTAAGCCTACCCAGGACCAGGAGATCCAATATTTTGACGACTCCTGTAATGTTCTAAAGACAAGGCTGGCTCATGAGAAAGAAAAGAGAAAGAAAGTGGAAGAAGAGAATCAGCAGTGGAGGAAGTATGTTCTCCATCTTACCAGCCCACTCAACCATGAAGTCCCAGCTACTCCACCACAGCCTCTTCAGCAAGGATCAATGAAGGACTATGATGAGATGAAGGGATCATACACTCAAGAAAAGGAGTGGATTTCGGATGTTGTGATACGTGCTGACACCCTGGTAGAAAACTTAGTATCAGCACATGAGGCAACTTCTTTGTTGATTGATCATATCCAGGATCTATCATCCAATTGGGAAGAAGTGGATGAAATTCAGAATGAAATACTCCCTCACCTAAAGGTTATCTGAGGCATGTCAAAAAAGAGCTTAGTGGATGCAGGCATCATACAGACAGGAGACAGGTACGACTTCGGCACGTGGTACTATGCTCTGGTCACTCAGATTGAGGTTCTGAAGAAATCTGAGACCAAGTGTTTTGAGACAGAGGCAAGGGTTAGAGAGATCCTGGGCAAGGTATTTCGGGTGGCGTCAGAGATCTGGCAGAAGGAAAGCCTAAGGGAGAAGCATTTACAAGCAGAGAACCTGAGAGCCAGGATTCAGACAAGCTTCTTCCGAGATTCAGGGATGATTGACAAAGGCGATCTTTCTAAGATTGCAAACTTCCTCTCCATCGATGACAACTTCCTCACCCAAGCAGTGGAGTCTAAAGGCATCCTTGCTACATGTTCCGACGATATGGATCTCGTCGACTTCCAAATTGGCGGTTTGCCAAGTGTCACCATGGAGGAGGTCAAGCTCGTGGTGTCCAGATACGTTGAATCTCTGAAAGAGGAAAGTGACCACTCACCTTAGTAAAATTAGCAGCTGCGCCACTTGTCACTCTTTCATTTGCTTGAACTGATAGTATTTCGGGAAACCCTAATTAGGGTTTAGGACTTTCAATCTTGGCCCTTGATCACTGTTTGATCTCGACCATTCATTTATTTTTGAGAAACTATATAAGGTTGCCTCCTCTCATTTGAAAAGGGGGAGGTTTTTGATGTATTGTTGCGTAAGGTCATTTCCAGATAATATATTGCATGTGCGCTGCTTTGTAATCTCTATTATTTGAATGATTTGCATGGTTTCAATTGCCTCAACACTTAGTTAGAATTAATTTAGATTTTCTTTCATTGTTGTTAATTTGAATGAAGGATTTGATAAGTATCAATTGATGGTGTATTTCCGCTCATACTTTTGGTAAGTGGATGATTTCCATTCTACCGTGCAAAGTTAGTATGAGCCCATCCCCTGTGCATCCCAACATCTCGATCATAAGGACAACCCATTGAAGATTGCACTGGCCTTGTGTAGTTGTCCCTAGTGTGGCGAAGCAAGGTTTGGTTTCTCGAGAGCACCCAGTTGATACCGTCTCCAGAATTCGTAGGGTTAGATTAGCCTCCCTAAACCCTATCTCTTTTTCCCTTTCTTTTGAAAGTCTAAATCCTCCCAGAAAATTCCCCCCAAAAAGAAGAGCCTAAATTGCTAAATCCATCTAAGTTCAGCAATTCAAAAGAATACTTGTCAAACGTAAGTCCCCCTTGAAAATTTCAGCATACACTACCCAAGAAGCTATTCCACTAAAGTCGCTTGTTCGCACATATAGACCTTGGAATCAGTAGTGATTTTTCAGGAGAGGATAGAATACCTTCGGGTATCCTATCCTAATGTTTGGTAGATGATAAAACAGACACCAACAGGTAGGAGGGAAACTGGCAGCTGCCACAATTCCACTTCTAACTATCTTCTTGGCAATAGCTAACGAAGGATGTCCATCGTAACCAAATATCTTTTTTCTAAATTCCTCTAACTTAAATGTTCCTAAGTTGGTGTCACTGATTTCCCTTCACTTTGAAATAATCTTTGACTTGAGGAGGAATTCTTTCTATTTATTTTATATTAGCGTTTGCCTAGAAGTGTTTGCCACCTTGCTTGACTCTGCCATTCTTGCAAAATAAAATAATTAACATTAAATTCACAATAAGGAAATCTTAAAAATCCACTAATGGAAGAATTCCATGCGGCATATTCCAGACTTGGAATATATAAATAAAACTCCAAAGAAAAGAACTTCTAGATGATAAAAAACCACACCCTAGTTGTTCTTTGCGTCTTTCTCTTGCTTCAATTCTCAAAACTTGTTATGAAGAATAAAATCTTAAGCCTTGTTTAAATAGGAAATTCACCCACCAAGTTCACACTAAGACAAATTTGGCAACTGCATTAATTCCATTCCAATCACACTTCATGTTTCCATAGTGAGGGGGATATGACTTGTTGTTTCGGTGGACCCCGCTTGTCATACTTGACTTCAAAAATAGGAACTTCCATTATGTCTTGACTTGTGCATCATTAATAAAGAATATTCCATTTTGCATGCTTCAAATTTGTCTTCCACATGTTTCTTTCCTTCTTGGGCGCATATGAGATATCGTGAAGGATTTTCTTGCCTTAGAAAAATTTCATGAACTTTTCTTTCCTTCTAGGAGGTGGGCGCATTCCTAAGGTGAAGGAGGAATTTTGAGCGCTTAGGTGCCAATTCTGTTCTAGTGGAAGAATTCTCTTAGCTTGAGCGCATTCTTGATGTGCTGAAGGATTTTCCATGCCTTTGACATTTTGTTCATTTACATGGTCTCATGCAAACCTGGGTGCATTCTTGATGTGAAGGAAGAATTCTTCATACTTAGCCATTTTCATGATTTCCAAGAGCCCAGGCATGCATTTACACATTCTGGGCCTGGAGGAGGAATTTGCTTCTCAAGGAATAATCCAACCTGCCTTGGGATTTGCGCCCAAGGAGAGTCTGGGTGCACTTTGGGTGAGAGGAAGGAATTTTGGAAAATTGGAATAATCCTCCTCTCCTTGGGAAATGCACCCAAGAAGCTTGTCTGGGCGCATTGGAGCCTGGAGAGGAATTTTGGAATGAAGGATGAATTCTTCCTTGCCTAGGGAAATGCATCCACTCTCCTGTCCTTAGTGCATTTTGAGTGAGGTGAAGGATTTTAGAATTTTTGAAGATTCCTCTGGTTCTTGGGAATTGTGCCCAAGAATAGATTTCTTCATGCTTTGTCTTTTTTCGAGGAGGATTTCCAGACACAAAAAATTTGATCACCTGCTTGCTTATCTGCTTTTCCAAATTTAGAATTGGATGCTTAGTATCATTCTACAATCAATGCTTTGCTAGTTACCAAGAATAGACTTTCCAAAAATAGACTTACAAAAAATAATTTCTTCCAAACACAAAATTAGGGCAAACCGGGACACAATGAGACTTACTAAAAATAGTAATTTTGTTTAAACACAAAGTTAGGCTAATCAAGGCCATAGTGAAACTTATTAAAAAATAGTAAGTTCTCAGAAAACACTCAAATTTCACTGGTAGCTCCCTTGAAAGATTTCCTTTTCAATGCTTAGCTCAGATTTCACTATGCCCTAGATTACTAACTTCATTTCTAAGTTTGCAGGATTAAAAAAACCCTAAAATAGACAATACATGCTTCCAGACTTAGCCAAATTTCACCAAAACACTTCCAGACTTGGCCAAAATTCATCAAAACGCTTGGGGACTTGAGGAGATTGAGGAAATTGCTGTCAGACTACCCAAAAGCTCACAACCAAAAGACCAAGTGGACAAAAATATAGGGGGTCCCAATTTGGAATGGGGTGATGTGTGATTAGGTCACAACACTACCCTATTAACTAATGGTATGATAATGAGTGTAAATCCCTTCATCCAAGGATTCCATTTTCCCTAGCCCATAACCCTCCCTTCATACTCACCGTTTGTAAGGAGTACCATCATCTTGTTTGACATAAGAAATGAGAATTTTTTGCATCTAGACAATTTACTCTCATTAGTAATCTCAACCACTCACCTAAGACCCCTTGGTATACTCTTTTCTTGAGAAAAAATGCTCTCCAACATCACCCCTAATGTATGGATCTCCTATGCTAGCTCCCTCTACGATGTCCTACCATCATGTTGTCACTTCCCCCACTCCATCTTTCTCTGTCTTCTCCCCTTCTTTTGTTAAGAGGGGTATCTTGAAGTTGTGCACCAACAAAGCAACTATTTGTGAAGGTCTCCAAGCTAAATTCATCAAATATAGTGTGGATTCTCTTGCCTTTCACCTCACCACACTAATAAATGAGGTAGTGTGTTCAAGCTTTCCTCAATCTTGATCTTGGCACATCATTCATCCTATTCAAAGTTTGAGAATCTCTCTATCCCTAGCAAATATAGGATCATTATGATTGGGCATATATTTGCCAAACTTTATGCCACAATGTTGGACATATAGCTGCTAGGGTACTTGGAAATTAATATATTAGAGCTAAGAGGCAAGCATGCCTTAGGAAGGACAACAACCAAACCATTGACCATATCTATAGACTTAGACTATTATTGAGGCTCGTTATAGGTCTTCTAAAATCTTTTGTTGTTTTGTTGACTTTAGAAAGGCCTTTGAATTAGTTTCGAGACACCTATCTATCTCTTTAGTTACCACCTGTTGTGACGTTTTCACACATAGCCCCATTAAAATGGGGACCCCCTTTTTTCGCTTTTGTTTTGCCTGTTCTTCTCTCTGCTTTTAGGGTTTTGAGTGAGTGAGTGAGTTGTCTGGGCTAAGGCTAAACCTTAGGGGTTTCTTTTAGATATTTTTCAAGCTGAGTCCAGTCAAATTTTGAAAGTTATTAAGCGTCCTCCCGAGGATTGAGATTGACTCAATAAGATGAGTCTGTCAGGAAGTCAGATATGTCTCAGGTTAGGTCTAGTTGGGGTTTTTTTTGAGGGAAAAATCAAATTTTGTTTAAGTGTTAGCATTTTGAAGATGAAATTGTATATTCTTGCCTAGGTAAATTTTGATCAAATTTTGGAGGCAAGATGATGCCTGAAACAGAGAAAGTACTCCTGTCCCTCTCCAAGGGACCAGGGCGAATTTCATTCTAAGTGCAATTTTTGATTTTGCGAGAGCTTGCTAATTGATTCCTGGCCTTGAAGATGACCTAACTCAACCTTGTGAAATGATTGGAGACCTAAATTTTGAATATTTTAGCTAGAAAGGACAAAAGTGCTCCCGTCCCTCTCCAAGGGACCAGAGCACAAATGTTATTTTATGCATATTTGTCACTGACTTTTCTATTTTGTTTTGTGCAGGGTCTTCCAGAATGATAATTGGACATGACTTGATACTTTTGAAGATTTTGAAGGCACAAAAATGGTGAATTTTGAAGGTTGAAGGAAAAAGTGGTCCCGTCCCTCTCCAAGGGACCAAGGCAAAGTGCTCCCGTCCCTCACTGAAGGACAAAGGCGAAAAGACTTATTTGAGCCATTCCTGGCCTTGTTTGGTCAAATTGAAACATCAAAGGCATAGTGAAAGACGAAATGAACATGATAAAGCATCCAGACTTGATCAAAAACGATGAAATGATGAAGTTTTTGCCTAGAAGGTAAAAAGTGCTCCCGTCCCTCACTGAAGGACCAAAGCACTTTTCTTTATATGCACAATTTTAGACCTTTATTGGACATTAACTTCTATTCATAGCATGAAGTAAGATGAAATCTTCCCTAGCAAAGGAATTTCGAGACGAAAGTGAGACAATTTGGCTTAGAGGGCAAAAAGTGCTCCCGTCCCTCACTGAAGGACCGGAGCTTGAATTTCAAATTTGCACTGCCTTTGCAAGATTAAAGTGATTTTATGATTTGAAGAGGTTAAGGGAAGCATGTTTTGTCCATTGAATATAATTTAAGCGGTTCATAAAGGAGTAAATCAACCCAAATGACAAAAAGTGCTCCTGTCCCTCACTGAAGGACCATGCCACTTTTTCAAGTTTCTCCTCTTTGTTTGATATTTTATGGCAAAACTTGACTTGGATGGGAAGGACGAATGATGTTTTATGCCTTGGACGCAATTGAGAGGTTTAAAGAACAAAGAAGTATGCCAAGATGTAAAAAGTGCTCCCGTCCCTCTCCAAGGGACCAGAGCGATTTTCCAAAAAGTGTGAATTTCCTGCAAGGCCAAGGCAAGTTTGTGATTGAAGTAAATGGAAGAGGACATGATTAGCCCATTGAAGATAATTTGGGAAGCTAGCAAAGGACGGATAAGCTTGAAGTTGAAAAAGTGCTCTTGTCCCTCACTGAAGGACCAGAGCACTTAACATGTTATATAGCCTTTCTCACCAATTTTGGACAAATTGAGGCCAAGGCGCAAGTTTGAAAAAGTGTTTAAAATGCCTTGAAGTGGAATTGAGATGCGAGAGTTGCAAATTTTGAAGACAACTGGCAAAAGTGCTCCCGTCCCTCACCAAGGGACTAGGGCGCAATTTCCAAATATGACCATTTACCTTGCATTTTGAAAGGATATTTTTATTACCAAGGCTCAAGATGGAGTGAAATGTGATATTCTACGCCTTGAGGGTAAATTGAAGATTAATGTGATCAAGAATTCATGCAATGGACTCAAAAGTGCTCCTGTCCCTCACTGAAGGACCAGGGCGATTTTTATAAAATCAACAATTTCCCTCCGAGATTACGCTAAGGCAAGGTTGTGCAAGATGGAAAAGGTCTTCTAAAGCGTGGTGAACAAGGATTTGCCTTCAAAATTTGATAATCCTAGCCTAAAATGCAAAAAGTGCTCCTCTCCTTCACTGGAGGACCAGAGCGAAAATCTTTAGAACACCTATTTTGCCTTGCAAAAAGCAAAGTAAACGTGTATGGAATGGGTGAAAGAGATCATTGCTTACCCCGCAACGAGAATTGGCAATTAAAAGATGAAGGATTGAGGACAAAAGTGAAAAAGTGCTCCTATCCCTCACCCAGGGTCCAGGGCGAAAATGTCCTAAAGGCACCGTCCTCCTAAAAATCAAGTGAATTAAACTCAAGACTCCAATTAAAATGCCATTTTAAAATGCCTAGATGAAGTTTTGAACGTGAAAATGAGGAATGCAAGGCCTAGATTGAGAAAAGTGCTCCTGTCCCTCTCCAAGGGACCAGAGCGAAGTCATTAGCATTCTTTATTTTTGCCATATCCCAACGTTAATATCCTCCAAATCGCATTAGATGCCAAATTGCCAACTTCGAAATATTTGAAAAAATTAAATTAAATTGGCATTTAATAAATTGATTTTAGGCCTTAAAAAATCGAACTTTTATTGTGAAGGCATTTAAAATTAATTTTTTTTAAATTAAAAAATTAAATGTGGAGTGCACAAGGTATTATTTGCCTTTATTTGACAAGTCGGCCTACTCCTTTTGGGTTTTTATTTATTATTTTACCTTTTATTTGCTAGGTCGGCCTCATGGGTAAGTGGAAGGTGAGCGCTCTATATATTGGAAGGTGTTTTTTCACAATTTAAATCATTCAATCATCCTTTCAAGTGCGAAATTGGAGAGCAATTTGAGGAGCGAAATCCGGAGGAGTGGAGCGAATTTCTACTAAATGTGGAGAAGCTAGTAGAGGGCGAAATTCATCTTGAAAGCTATCGGAGAGGAGAATTTCTTGCTAGATTGGAGGATAAATTCCAAATGTTTTGAAGGTATTTGAAGGCGAATTTCCAGATTTTTGAAGAGGAAGGTGGAGTTCTTTTCCAAGCTAAAGGAGGTGCATTTTATCCAAGGGAGATCTTTGATCTACACTTTGCCTAGCAAAATTCATCTATTTTTACATCATTTCTTAGAGTTAATTCTCAAGAGGAGGTATGGCAAAATCATCTTGACACCCTTATTCAAGGTTTGATTTTTTTAGACATTTTTTAGAAAAGTCTAAGTATTGCATGGTTAATTAGGAAATGATAACTCAAGATTTATCATGAAATTTCCTAATTAAAATCTTGAATCTTCCTTTTAAAGTTTAATTTTTAGATTTCAAGATATATTACTAATTTTGAAATGTTGTGTAGGTATCAAGATGGCGACTCCAAAGCCCAGAGGATCTACAAGTCGGCAGGTTCTCATCAAGGACGATCAAGCAAGGACAAGGACAACCTTCTTCAATCCAGCCTAGCATCGACAAGGGCGACCTCTTCCAATCCAGCATTCCAAGGCGAGGTACATCATCATCCTACACATCAAGGACACAAGAAGTCAGAGCAAGGGTTTGTTGAAGAAGCAGATAGTTCCAGATGAATTAATTAAAGCTAGCTTCTCAACAACATCAAATTGAATATCTACCAAGCTACAAGTGTCAGACGAGTCGGCATCCTAGTCATCACTCCTCCAGTCGGATTGGTCCACCTCAACAATGTCCAAATTCAATGTACCTAACTCATGGAAGGTGGCACAAACTCCGATGTACCTACCCCAGCTATCTATTGGTGGAATTTTCCAGAGAGGACATGTGTCCTAAAAATACAATTTTTTCATTGGTCGAGCATTAAATGTTATGTAATGGTTGTAACAAACCCTAATTAGGGTTTTCATTATTGAATCTTGGCCATTGATCTCAAACTGATCTTAGCCATCGAATTGTATTATGGGCACTATATAAGCCCTGGCATTTCATTTGTAAAGGATATAGTTGGAAGCAGTTAGAAGACAGATAGAGAGTAGTTAGAAGGTGATTAGCTAGTTGATAGAATAGCAATTAGAGTAGAGAGAGAAGGCAAAGATTGTTGCCAAGATGTTGTTGTAAACGACTTGTAACTTCATTAAAGAAATGGTGAAATTTATGGGTCGATTCGACAATTTGCATGGTCTTTATACTTCTCATATTTGATTTCATGTTATTAGATGAGTGGAAGAAATGTGCTTGATTGATGGTGAAATTCGTATATCCATACTACTAGCAGTTTGTTGATTGCAGACTTGCCTTGTGTAGTCAACTGGAATCATTCAACTTAAGCTTAACTTCAATTGTCGCTTCTTCATTGATATGCATCAACCTGATGGTGTCTATGCCTGCAGTGATGATTTGAACATCATAAAACTTTCCTTCGAAGATCGCACTAACCTTGTGGAGATGGTCCTGGGATGTCAAAACAAGACTTAGTTAGAATTTCATCAAAGATCATTCATTACTCCTACATTCTTAGTATTAGAATTAGATCCTTTCCTCACCCTCCTCTTTTTTCCTTTTTTTTCAAATCAAAGCTAGTAAGATCCTGTGTTCCAGCAATATTCAAAGCAGATCAGACGTTCAATCATCAAATGTAAGTCCCCTTGTGATTCCAACAAATCACATCATACCACAAAGAGCATATCCACACGTAGAGACCCTACATACAAGAACCTTGAAGTCATCCCGATTGAACCTTTTCACGACATCTTCAGCATTCGGAGGCTTTATTCAAGAGAGGATAAGGTACCCTTGGGTATTTTATTCTGTGTTTGATAGTGTACAAAATACACGTCAACACCACCATTTAGAGAATTTACGAGAGAAATATTGGGCAATTTTATACTTTTGACAGTCTCTTACTTTGTGAATTACCATTTAGGTCAAGCCAAGTATCCTCTTTCACCAACCCTTTTGTAGGATTGCTATCCCTGCTCTATCCCTATAATCATGCGATTCACTTGTTTATGGATCTGATCACACTTAATTTTTGTTGCTCTTCTCGATATTGTCTTGTAGATGTGTACCTGTAACCTTGTAATGGAATGGTTTATCACTTGAATTTCTAATTATATTGTTCCAAGAAGAAATGTTATTTGAATCAGCTGTAACTCCAATGTGTCTGAATACAGATGTAAATGCAGAGTTACACTATCGCTTTGCCTACTCATTGGAAATTGATACACAATGAGCCTTTGATCCTCTAGTGATCTGATCACTATGTTCTGATTGATTACTCTTAATCACGCAATGAGTGGATGAGAGGGTCTACTTTAATCTATTCATGTATCTGTTCTTAATCCTTAAGTTCCTTTGAGAATGGTGGACGCTGTCTCTGTTTATCCATCACTTACTTTCGTGCATCTATAGTCTGCAAGAGGGTGGATTCACCACCTTTACTTGTCTTTATTAGCAATCTGCTGAGTCGAATAAGATAACCAAAATCTGCCCTCCTTTAGTTCCATACATCCTCCTGTATATATGTATTGAACAGATCTAGTGTCAAGTGTCATGTCTTTTCAATGGTATGGTTTTCTCTGACAGCCACGTCTTTTACTGAATATCAATAATTAATTTACTTAACATCTCTCCCTTTAATCACACTCCTTCATGGCTAATCATTCTTTGGATTGGACTGTTTGTTCTTCCTTAGGCTGTGATCTCTCCTCTTGTAATGGATTGCCCCTAACCAGTCTGGTTGGCCAACACGTCAAGGCACTTACACATCTGTCTTGGAGTTAAATCATTGCTTTTGATATGTAAGAATCTGCCAAGGCTTCTAAGGAAGTCGGTTTTGAGGATCTTTGCCTTGTAACAAATCACTACTATAATATGGCTGTTTATTTTACTTGACAAAGCATGAACGTCCAGTAATCGTTCTGATCTGATCTGATCGATCGTCTCGTCACTGGATGCTTTTGATTCCTTTCCTTTATATCTCTCAATGTGAGGGAGAGGTCATACCTCTTCATTATGGATGCCCTTTGGCAAGAGACACACCCTTTCACCATTAGCACCCTTTGAAAGAGTGCAACTCTTCATTATTTCTGCCCTTTCAAAGGGACACAACCTTTCACAATCAGATCTGCACTTCTGATTCACAAATTATCCCCCCTTTCAAATGAAGTTCTCTTCTCCCTTTTATATCTCATGAGGGAGTTGCAACTTTTCATCTTATGCCTTTTCATTAAACTAAACTAAATTTTGGTTATGATTATGTTTAATTTTATTCTTTTATATTTATGATTTTGTTATTATTGTTTATTATTAAATCCTAATTTGGAAAGGGGGCATTACAAATGTAATGGTGTAAAATTAGGGTTTCACCAATTAAGATAATAAAACCACTAATCTTACTAAAGAAACCAATACATTGAAAGAGGGGTGAATCCAACAAATCTAGCCACAATCCAAATAGAAAAAGGGCTGAAATTCTGATTAGATTCGCTGGTTTTTAGTTTGCCCCCTCTTTCTAGTTGAAATTTGGATGTAAATTGTGAAATTGAAGTAAATTGACGCAAAACAGAATGTTGCAGATATCCAACAGAGCCACAGACAGGGATCTGAGTAAAAGGGGAGATCCAAAACTTGTTCCAAAAAGTTCGGGCTGTTTTTTGGGACCAGGTAATAGAAATTCACCCTCGTCCTTCAATTTTCACTCCATCGAAAGCTAAACCTGTTCATCGTCATCAACTTTGTCGGAATATTTGAGTACAACTCCTGAGTCAATTCCTTGCACATAGAAAGAGAGAAGAAAGGGTTGTGGATATGGGTTTGCCTTAGGTCAAACCCCAGTTTAGGAATTAACCTTGAATTGAATAATGTAGATACTAAAGTAAATGCTAGGAGATATACCTCAAATCTGCAATGGTTGATAGAAGGATTGATGATGCAATGCTCTTTGAATGTAATCACAAATCTTAAATGTAACAGCATGACAAATACATTAACATGAAAGACCTAATCAAAAACACATACTTGCATCAAGATTGATATAACTTTGCTCCATAATGCTTGAAGGATGAAATGTTGCCTTGAATGCTTGAGAACACTAGATGATGAATGCTTGATGGATGCATGAATAATATGGATAGGTAGTGGATGGAGTCTTAGATCTAAAATAGATTGATAGGATGTCTTCATATAGGGTTCCCTGGGTAAATTACCGATTAGGCCGACCTCCAATGGTCAAGTGTAGCCATGGGGACCAAAATCCATCAGGGAGGGAGAGTTCCCGCCCATATCCAAATTGGGTCCTGTTTAAGGGGGAGCAGGGTGTTTTGAGGCACCCTGGTCCAAGACCAAGGCGCTCTTGCCCTAGTCCTCCAAAAACAAGACAATCAAATGGGAAATGGGATAAGGCAACCTTAGGATAGGGCCCACTCAGCAGTGTAAACAAGTGACATCAAAGTTGGAGTAAAGAGGCCTGAAATGGACCTAGGGGGAATGGAGATGCGACAAACTAAAGTAGGAGCACAAATATGAGGTGTGAATTGTACCAGTTACAATTTACAATGCTACAAATGTGTAATGTCCCCTTCTCAGTGATGTGCATTCAGTGGTCCATTGGCCTATTTCGGAGACCCGTAGGCTATTTGGAAAGGAGAATTAGGGTTTCCAACTTTTGTGGAGTTCTGCACGAGCTTTTTAGGGTTTGTCAGGGGGGAATTCTTCAGTTTTGCTTATGGTTTCCTTCTGGGTTTTCCATGAACTCCAGGGTGGCATAACATGCATGTGATTCTTTGGTGAAGTGAGAACTTACTATTTTTAGTAAGTTAGGGGTTGGTTGTTTGGATCATAGTTGAACTAATCGCGACTCAGCTCGACTCGCCAAGCCCCTGGGAAACAAACTCGGGAAAAACTCGGAAAAACTTGGCAAAAAACTCGACAACTTAAAAACACGCTTTAACTTGGTAAAAAATGCATTTTTTTTTGCAAAATTTAATGAGAAGATGCATCCAATGAGTCAATAAATGATAACACAAAAGAAACAAGCTGATTCTAGATATATTTAAATGCAAAGTGTCTACAAAATCGCATCCTCATGAGGAATGCTGATGGCTGGAAGCCTGGAAGCAAAATAGTAAATTACTCAATAGTTTCTGTAAAAACAAAAGTAAATACATCATTACAAATTACAATTACAACTTCCTCTTCCCAGCTCTAGCAAAAACTTGGGGAGAGGTAGAACTAGAGGGTCTAGACTGTCTAGTCGTATAAGTCTACTGTGGGACTGGGTGTGACTGTGCCTCCTCACTCGGTATGGTTGATTGAGACTCATCCTCCATCTTGGATGAAGCTGTAATATCCCAGTAATTTTTTTTTGTTTTTTAACAGTAGGAGTTACAAGCAAACACCACACCCCGTTAAGGTTAGAGAAATAATCCAAACTGCTGAAAGGGAACCCTTCCACCTTTTGTTCACCGAGAGCCCAATCTGGGAGGGTGAGAGTATACGGTGTTCCGGGGATCGTTAGCACTATAAAACAAACTGAAAATTACAATGCCTGGCCGGCAAGCTAGCCCCTTCTGCTTATCCAGCAGGATAGAAACCAAACTCTTGGCGGTAAACCAGCCAAGGGAAAATACAAGAAACTGAAACTCAATCACTCTACCGCATATTTCAGCGGGAGGACCATTGTATTAACCTTATCACTCGACCACTTATTCAATGGGAGGACCGAGCACATAAACTGAATTACAAAGCAAGAAGGCGGCAAGCCAGCCTCTTCCACTTATGCAATGGGGATTACAAAACAGAACAACAAGAATGGATGATCAGTACTACTGAAACAACCTTACAAAATAGAGATAAGATGAGAAGAGTAATGCAGATTTCTACAGAAAGAATATAAATTTCTGTTACAACCAATCTGCAGGCTGAAAGTACAAATCAGCAGCCTATGGAAACACCAAAATGCTCATAACTCCCTCAATTTTCACCCGAATCAACTCAAATCAGTCCCAAACCCACCATATTTCATTCACAACAGCAACCAATCAAAACTACAACCCAAACAACCCCATAACTATTTGATACGCATCCCAATGCAAGCACAAAAACCAATGCTAGACCTAGGAAGTTCGATTTTGTCTAGAAAAATCATTGCTTAATTAAACTTGCTAAAAACTTACACAATGTATCGCCATGGCTAGGAAGGAAGGATGAGCCGGTACTCAGAATGATGGAATCGCCTGGTCAAGAGGTGTGAGCAAAATACACTTTCAATAGTCCCGCGGCCAGCAACCAGGAAACACTCCAATCCCACATAGAACACTCCACAATCTGCAACTCACTCACCAACAGCACTGGGAATACATGGACACAGCTACGTACTATCTTGCAAGTATGAAACTGAGACTTAGCTAGGAAGCCACACTTCGAAGCTCAGATTTTCAGTAGCCAAACCGGCAACATAACAATGCAATTTTCATAGATATCCCAAATGAGAGCCCAAGGCTCTTATTTATAACTCTTCAACAACCAAATTCAAATGCAAATTCTTCCAAACTCCACTCCTTCATTTGCATTTCATTTCCCCCTCATGTGGACCCAAGTGTAGCGCCACTTTTCATAAGTCAAACCTCACGCCAAAAGGGAAAGGACCCACGTTAATCACTTGGCAAATAATGGAGATGCAATATAAAATAATATTTCTCTAAAATATTTCGACATCCCATAGTACACATGAGTTTCGCCAAATACTTAGGATAAAATAGGCATTAATCCCAAATTTAATAAATTAGTAGCAAATAATCAGATTAATTAAATATTAAACCTTAGGATAAGGAAATAATATTTAATTATGTCGCATATGACTCCTATACTGATTATTATCACAACTAGGATGAAACTGAGCTAGGACGACCATAGAACTGCTGCAGAATCAGAACCCTGTCTACTGCCAAAAATAGAATTGTGCCACACTACCACTTACTAAAAATAGTAAGTCAAGAACTAATGCTCAGAAAAGCATGATCTTCGTGTCCAGAGGCAAAGCATGGAGAGCTCAGTAGGACAGTAACACCAGAATGGCCATTCCCTGACTTACTAAAAATAGTAAGTCCTCGTTTCATCAATGTTGGACCCTCATTCTTCATTCCACCTAGCCTACGGGTCTCAGGAATAGGCTAATGGACCACTGGAAGGTCATCAATGAGAAGGGGACATTACAGTCCACCCTCCCCAAAATTGCTTGTCCTCAAGCAACTGTAAGGTTGGATGCACTAAAATCTCCTCATTTTCCCACATAGCATCCTCTACTAGTAGATTCTTCCATTTGATCAAGTATTCCCTGATCACTCTTCTCCTCAAAGATTGTTCCCTGATTTCAAGGATAGCTTCCAGAACCAAAACCAACTCTCCCTCCTCATCAAGCGGAGGTAACTCAGCTGAAGCAACAACATTATGTCCCAGAGCCTTCTTAAGGCGAGACACATGAAATACATTATGGATCCTGCTGCTTGCTGGTAATTCCAACTCATAAGCCACTTCTCCAACCCTTCTGCTGACTCTGAAAGGCCCATAGAATTGAGGTTTCAAATTCTCAACCCCTCTTCTTGAGAGTAGACTGTCTGTAGGGCTGGAGCCTCAAATAAACCATGTCGCCCACCTCAAAGGTGCACTCAATTCGCTACAGATCAGCATATAACTTCTGCTGATTCTGTGCATGCTGGAGATTGTCCCTCAAAATCTTTAGAATATTTTGACTTTGTTGCATCATATCCTTTGCCTGAGGGGTTCTGCTATCACCAAATACCAAGTCCGCCAAGCTAGGAGCTTCATAACCATATAGTGCCATGAATGGTGACATCCGAATGGACATGTGATAGGAGGAATTGTAACAATATTCCCCTAGGTGAAGCCATCTTACCCATGTATTCTGCTGCTCCGAGACATAGTTTCTAAGGTAGCCTTCCAGCCACTTATTCACTATCTGTAATGTCCCCATTTTGTGAGCATCAGAGTTTGTAAGAATTAGCCTATCATTTGACCCTCGTAGGCTAACAATTATTGATAGAGGGCCTCGTGTGGCAGTTACTTGGTGATTAGAGACATTACTCTTTCGCTGGATTCAGGTTTTGGCCTTTGCACAAGTTTTTTGACTCAGATTGGCACACTTACTATTTATAGTAAGTTACTATTTTGGGAGAGTCAGGGTTCCTATTAATAGAAAGACACCTGAGCAGAGCTTATTGGCAGTGTTGACCTTGATTGGGCCTTTGCAGCTATTTCTAGACTCAGTTCCACATACTTACTATTTATAGTAAGTCACTATTCAGGGTTTCTATTTTTAGACAGGCATCCAATCACATGGAGAACAGGGAGAGTCGACTCCTGGCTCAGACGGCTTAGCAATCAGACAAGTACATCAAGAGATATTAAAGTTTAAGTGACTTAAGTGATTTATTTAATATTTTAATATTATTATAAAGTTCTAAAGTAACTTTATAATAATAAAGTCACTTTAATATAATAAAGTGTGTTAAGTGAATAATTTAATGTGGGAATAAATCTTTTATCCCACATTGGCCAGGAAGGTGTTTGAGTTCTCTTAAGGAAAGAATAAAAGGAAAGGCAAGAGTTCATTTTCGGCATCCAGTTGATGAATAGTATTTTGATTGATTTTTATTGTGGAGCCTAGGGCTTTCGCAATTTTCTTCTTTGATCATAGGAAACGAAAACTTCCTATTGATAGCAATTTTGAAGGTGTGAAATAACACCTGAATTATTGCAGTTGTGGGAAAGAATACTTCAGTTCTTTCATTTGTGCAAATTGGTGAAGTTTTCTACAAGCGTTTGAAGTTTATTGTTGAAGAACATTTATAGTTGGTTGTGAATCATCCTTATTTGGCAACAAATTATTCAAGGTTTTAAGAGCAGATTGCAAGTTTGTTCTTGCTGCTACAGTGCGCATGAACAGTGCGCATGAACAGTGCCGTGAACAGTGCGCTACAGTGCCGTGAACAGTGCGCTACAGTAGTTGGAGTTCTATAGAAGGGGATTTAGAAAGGTTGAACAGCTATATATATTTGACAAGGGATTTGCATATGAAGAGAATCAAACCAATATACCAAGGCAGCCATTGAAATACCAGGTTTTCTATCTATGGTCATTGTATTAGAAAATCATTACTTCATTGCATCATTTTCTATTATGATTATATCATGAAATATTTGGAGGTTGCATATGTTTAATGGAGATATAATTTGCATATTCCACATTCATGGTAACATTCAACATTGATCAGCCATTTAGCTTTCATGCCAATTGTTTGCTTAAATGCCTAATGGCTGTAGGTGTACTTTGGGATGCATGACAAGTGCTTGTCTTAATGTCAACTAACTGTACTAGTTAATTTCAGTCATTACATATGTGTGGAAAGGTCTAAAACAGCTAGTATATCATTTCTATAACAACTTTGCATTGTTAGAAGCTTTCCATAACTTCATTTGCAGCCTACAAACCCAAAGAAGACAAAGAAAGAATTCACTACAGCGGCTTCAAACATTGTATGCCAAATGTTTGACAATATTCCTTGGTGTTCATATAAGCAAAACAGGGTCAGATTAGCCAAGGGATATTACACTATCTCGGTCTACCCATCAGTTTGAGGGTGATAACTAGTGCTTGGAGTGAGCACAGTACCACACAATTTGAAAATCTCCTGCCAAAACGCACTTAGGAACTTGCTGTCCCTATCACTCACAATGTTCTTCAGTAACCCATGTAATCTGAACACCTCCCGGAAGAACACTTCAGCAACTTGTGCTGCTGTAAAAGAGCTGGTGATGGCGAAGAAATGAGCAAACTTTGTAAGTCTGTCCACCACCACATAGATACTATCCTTGCCTTGAGCCCGAGGCAACCCCGTGATGAAATCCATGGAAATACTTTCCCATTTTTGACCGGGAATAGGCAAGTGTTGTAACAAACCAGCTTTGTTCCTCTGACATGTATGACACTCCTTAATGTACTTCAAAACATCATTTTTAAGTCCCTTCTAAGAGAATCTCTCCCGGATCTGCCTGTATGTTTTGAAATAACCTTGGTGACCAGCAAGGGGGATGTCATGGAAAGTCTTCAAAATCTTCTCTTTTAACTAAGATTCAGCTACTATGAAGATTCTTCCCTTGTACCGGATCAATCCCTCAACCAATTTGTACCTTTCATCATGAAAAGTACCTTCTATAAGGCTGGTTGCAAACTAATTTTTAGCATAATCAGCAAGCAACAACTCTATCCAATCAGCAATAAGATCGTAAAGTGAGCTTAAATGGGGTCTTCTGGATAAGGCATCTGCCACCACATTGTTTTTACCCTTAACATACTCAATATCGAAATTGTAAGCTTGTAGCTTATTCACCCATTTCTGCTGTCTCTCATTCAGATCCTTCTGATGCATGAAGTGTTTAAGACTATTGTGATTAGTCTTAACAATGAATTTACTCCCCACCAGATACTGTCTGAACTTTGCAAGGGCATGCATTATGGCAAGCATTTCCTTGTCATAAATGGAATACAGTCTCTTAGGACCTCTCAACTTTCTGCTCTCAAAGACTATAGGATGCTTATCCTGCACGAGGACCGCACCAACACCTTCTCCAAATGCATCACACTATAGCTCAAATGGCTTGGTGAAATCAAGCAATGCTAAAACATGGCAGGAACTCATGATCCCTTTAAACTGCTCAAATGTTGTCTGTGCCTTTTCGGACCATTCAAAAGCTCCTTTCTTTGTGAGATCTGTAAGGGGGGGCAGCCAACTAAGAATATCCCTTCACAAACCTCCGATAGAATCCACACAATCCCAAAAATCCCCTCAAATGTGTTATGTTTTCGGGAGTAGGCCAATCAATGATGGCTCTAATCTTTTCAGGATCCACCTTCACACCACCTGCACTGATAATGTAACCGAGGTAGAGCAACTCTTCCATCCCAAACTCACATTTGGACTCCTTGGCAAACAGGGATTCAGATTCTAATATGCTCAACACTTCATCCAACTGCTGTAAATGTTCTTTCCAAGATTTGTTGAATATTAGTATGTCATCAAAAAATATCAAAACAAACTTCCTTAACTGTTCTTGGAAGATTATGTTCATGCATGACTGGAATGTAGCAGGTGCATTAGTCAAACCAAAGGGCATGACTAGGAACTCAAAATGCCCAAAGTGGCATCTGAAAGCAATCTTCTCCACATCTGATGCTCTCACTCTAATCTGATGGTACCCTGATCTGAGGTCAATCTTGGAAAAGAACACTGCCCCATGTAGCTCGTCAATGAGCTCATCAATCCTTGGAATAGGATACCGATTCTTGATGGTTTTTTGATTCAGGGCCCTGTAATCCACACACATGTGCATGGTTCCATCCTTCTTTCTCACCAAAACAACAGCCGAAGCAAAGGGGCTTTTGCTAGGCTGTATGTAACCCATATCAAGCAATTCCTGAATTGCTTTCTCAATCTCATCCTTCTACTTCTTAGGATATCAGTAAGGCGTAGTCATGACTGGCTTAGCTCTTTCTTCAAGCTCAATAATGTGTTCGGCACCTCTTTCAAGGGGCCTGCCAGGAGAGGGATTTTCGAACACCTTGCTTCTCTTGGTTATCAGAGCTTGAATGTCTTCAGGATAATTTTTGTGCTCTTTTTGTGGTTCTGAAGGCATGACCATGATCTTGCTTCTATCCTTGATCATTGCTGAAATATCTGAGGAATAGCCGCCCTTATCTACCAATGGATTGGAAGGCATTATCAAACACTCTGCTACCCACTCCACCTGATTATGGCGGATCAACCTTTCCATTCTTTTCAAGGATACCACTTTGAGTCCCCCATGCGGCATTCCTCTCAACACTACCTTCTTCCCTTCCGACATGAATTTCAGCTCCATGGTTTGTAGGTTTAGTGTGATCTCAGCCATTGAATCTCAAGGACTGCATCATCAATCCTTCCAATGCTCACCACAAAGAAATCATCTCTGATATCATGATTTCCCAACTTCAGAGACATGTTGGAAATCATTCGATTACAAGATATAGTGGAGCCATCTGCTACCATGACTTTGAAGCCCTCAACTTCCTCTGCCACTAATCCTTTTTTTGCAACAATCCTCTCATCAATGAAGTTGTGTGTTGCACCAGTGTCAATGAGAGCAATGACACGATGCTCTCCAATCACACCCCGAACTCTGAAGGATTCATTTTTGTGAATGCTCGAGAGTTGAGCAACCACTCCTCTATCTTTTGACCCAAATTCAAGCCGTTCAGGAGCCTCTTCATATTCGTTGTCCTCAACTTCGATTTGCTGTTCTGAAATTTCAGGATCTGATCCATCTTCTAAATAGCACTCCATTTGATGCAAATTCCCCTTTCCATGGCACTTATGTCCGGGAACCCAAGGTTCTCTGCAAGAATAACAAAGATTCTTTCTCCGGAGCTCTTGACGGAGCCCATCATCCATACGCGGAGGGAACCTCTTGGTCTGATTCGTGAATTTCTTCTTGTCCTTTCTGAAAGGGAAAGGCTTGGACTGAATTTTACTCTTTGGAGCAGCCAACTCCATACTTCTAGATTTTTTTATAGCTTCTGCCAAGGTGGGCAGATCAAAAGCTTTGACCCATCCTCTCAAAGGTTCTTCAAGTCCTTCAGTGAAAAGGACAACCAACCGCTTCTCTGAGATGCTACTCACCATGACTGACAGGTTTTGGAATTCAGTCACGTAAGTGTCCAATGAACCTTGCTGCTTGAGTTGTGCAAGTTCTCTAAACTTCACCTCTGGATCCCTGGTGTCGAATCTCTCAATCAGATTGTTGGTGAAATCAGCATAGGTGGTGATTAAGTTATGACCAAGGGTGACCAACCCATGGTACCACCATTCGTGGGCCACTCTATCCAAGTGCAAGGTAGCAAACTTGATGGCATGCTCCTCCAGCATAGGCCTCAAGGACAAGTAATTGTCCAACTTCTGTACCCATGCTCTAGCTGTACCCTTAGCGCTTCCATCAAAGTGTGCTAAGGTCACTCTTCCAAGAGCTTGCTGAAAATCTCTTGGGGCAGCAGACTTATAGTCATTCCTCCTTCCTCTCTTCATTTTCTGATTCATAAACTGATCCAGAGTTAGGATATCTCGGATCTCACCAGGAAGAGAAGCATACTCCATGTAGCTGTTCCTTATTTCATCAGCTGTGGGTATCTCTGTTTCAGCTTGTTGTACTTCCCTTGGCAGAAATACAGGTTGTAAAGGCCTTGGGGCTGAACCTCCATTGTTACTCTCGTTGTTACTCCCATTTCCATTGCCTACAGGAGCGTTAGAAGTGCTGGCTTCCGGTCCATTGTTGGGCTGATTAGTGGCCCCAACAACGTTCTGGTTGAGCTTGGCCAGCAGTAGAGACATCATGTCCATCATGGCATTGAATTGTCTATCTGCCTTCTTGTCAGGTGCCTCATTTGGTTCTGTAGTCTTATCTAGCATTGAATCCACTGAATCTGAGGTATCTAGATCCTTCCCTCTGTTTCTCAGTACTTCTGAAAATGTGTCCTCTTCGGGCACTATAGGGATTTGAAACTGCTGTCTCTTCTGCTCTCTGTTGTAGTATCTGACGTCTCTGTCACTCATGGAGACTTTTGAACCCACTGACTCTCACAGGCTCGCAAGAAAACCAGCTCTAATACCACTATAATATCCCAGTAATTTTTTTTTGTTTTTTAACAGTAGGAGTTACAAGCAAACACCACAACCCATAAGGTTAGAGAAGTCATCCAAACTGCTGAAAGGGAACCCTTCCACCTTTTGTTCACCGAGAGCCCAATCTAGGAGGGTGAGAGCATACGGTGTTCCGGGGATCGTTAGCACCATAAAACAAACTGAAAATTACAATGCCTGGGCGGCAAGCCAGCCCCTTCTGCTTATCCAGCAGGATAGAAACCAAACTCTTGGCGGTAAACCAGCCAAGGGAAAATACAAGAAACTGAAACTCAATCACTCGACCGCATATTTCAGCGGGAGGACATTACATTAAGCTATTACTCGACCGCATATTTCAGCGGGAGGACATTACATTAAGCTATCACTCTACCACATATTTCAGCGGGAGGACCATTGTATTAAACTTATCACTCGACCACTTATTCAGTGGGAGGACTGGGCACATAAACTGAATTACAAAGCAAGAAGGCGGCAAGCCAGCCTCTTCCACTTATGCAGTGGGGATTACAAATAAGAACAACAAGAGTGGATGATCAGTACTACTGAAACAACCTTACAAAATAGAGATAAGATGAGACGAGTAATGCAGATTTCTACAACAAGAATATAAGTTTCTATTACAACCAATCTGCAGGCTGAAAGTACAAATCAGCAGCCTATGAAAACACCAAAATGCTCATAACTCCCTCAATTTTCACCCGAATCAACTCAAATCAGTCCCAAACCCACCATATTTCATTCACAACAGCAACCAATCAAAACTACAACCCAAACAACCCCATAACTATTTGGCACACATCCCAATGCAAGCACAAAAACCAACGCTAGACCTAGGAAGTTCGATTTTGTCTAGAAAAATCATTGCTTAATTAAACTTGCTAAAAACTTACACAATGTATCGCCATGGCTAGGAAGGAAGGATGAGCCGGTACCCAGAATGATGGAATCGCCTGGTCAAGAGGTGTGAGCAAAATATACTTTCAGCAGTCCCGCGACCAGCAACCAGGAAACACTCTAATCCCACATAGAACACTCCACAATCTGCAACTCACTCACCAACAGCACTGGGAATACATGGACACAGCTACGTACTATCTTGCAAGTACGAAACTGAGACTTAGCTAGGAAGCCACACTTCGAAGCTCAGATTTTCAGTCGCCAAACCGGCAGCATAACGATGCAATTTTCATAGATATCCCAAATGAGAGTCCAAGGCTCTTATTTAAACTCTTCAACAACCAAATTCAAATGCAAATTCCTCCAAACTTCACTCCTTCATTTGCATTTCATTTCCCCCTCATGTGGACCCAAGTGTAGCGCCACTTTTCATAAGTCAAACCTCACGCCAAAAGGGAAAGGACCCACGTTAATCACTTGGCAAATAATGGAGATGGAATATAAAATAATATTCTTGTAAAATATTTCGACATCCCATAGTACACATGAGTTTCGCCAAATACTTAGGATAAAATAGGCATTAATCCCAAACTTAATAAATTAGTAGCAAATAATCAAATTAATTAAATATTAAACCTTAGGATAAGGAAATAATATTTAATTATGTTGCATATGACTCCCGTACTGATTATTATCACAACTAGGATGAAACTAAGCCAGGATGACCACAAAACTGCTGCGGAATCAAAACCCTATCTACTACCAAAAATAAATTGTGCCACACTGCCACTTACTAAAAATAGTAAGTCAAGAACTAATGCTCAAAAAAGCATGATCTTCGCGTCCAGAGGCAAAGCATGGAGAGCTCAGTACGACAGTAACACCAAAATGGCCATTCCCTGACTTACTAAAATTAGTAAGTCCTCGTTTCATCAATGTTGGACCCTCATTCTTCATTCCACCTAGCCTACGGGTCTCAGGAATAGGCTAATGGACCACTGGAAGGTCATCAATGAGAAGGGGACATTACAAAAGCTATGTCTCCACCTACTTCTGGCACTGGCAATGAATCCTCATCCTCATCCTCCTCAATGTCATCCAGCCTGAAACCAAATCCACCCCCCTCCTCCATAGCCTGCCTCTCCAAATTAGTGATGTCAGTGTCGAAAAACAATGGACACTGCTCCTGTGATGTGCAATCACTGTAAGGATCGATATCATCCAAGTCAATTGGACCACCTTCTAGTTCCGTTACCTTCCTTACGCGCAATCAAAGATTATATTGCACGTAGACAAGGTCATTGAGTCGTTTATGCACTAACTTGCTCCTCTTCTTCGTGTGGATTGCTTCAAACAAGCTCCAATTGCGCTCAGAATTGGATGAACTGCAAGGCTGACATAAGACTCTTGAGGGCAAATTTTTTGAGATGTGGGGTGTTTCCACCCCAATTTTGCCACCAAGCATCTGCAAAATAAATAAAATGGAAAAGTTAGAAAGCAAAGAGAAAAGAGAAAACATAATTTATCAATCATTTTAGTCTTTAGATCCCAAAATCCAAATGGCAAATTTTATACCTAGGGTTTGAGTGGTTCTTCTTCTCCTAGCCAGCTTTGAAGAGAATAGCTTACCCCTTCCTCCCTCATAATTTGGGAGCTCACTCACAATGAGGTCTCTCTCCTCAATATCAGGTACCATCCTCTCAATGCATGTACTGAGGCCCTCCATGACTTCTCCATTCGAATCTGAGTAAGAACCCCCAAACCTAAAACGAGGGTTGAGGAAGTACCCTGCTGCATGAATGGGTTGGTGGAGTTGATTGTTCCACCTCCTATCAACAATTTCCCAAATGGGATCAAATTTGAGCCTATTCCCCTTGTAGTAATTTTTGATAGACTCCTTGGCCCTATCCATGGCCTCATAAAGATATCCCATTGGGGTTTTATCCCCATCCACCAAGAGAAGAACTCGAACCAAGGGCTCTGACACCTACAATTGAAAAATACAAATTACAAAAAGATCAAAATTTAAATAATGAAGTTACAAATTAGCAATGAGAGACTTGAAGCAAGAATAACTAAAATTTAAAAATTAAGTTTTGAAGTAAGTTAGTAACAACCTTCACAATCTCTGTAGCCCTTTGTGCAAATTGGTTGTCGAAGACTATGCATGCGACAACCTCTTCTTCAGGCTTCTTCGAATAAGGTGAGTTAAGCCATTCTCCACTCAGAAACATTTGTTTCAAAGAAGTCAATGCAGCAAGAATGCTTTGCAACGTCAAGAAAATCGTTGCAAACCTTGTGACAGCAACTCTCACCAAATCTTTCCCTTGGGTGTGCTGTCTCATCAAATTTAGGACCCAAGGGTGATTGTAAATATATTTGGTGATCCTCCTTGCATCTTCCACAACTGGAGTCACCCATTCAAGTTTTCCTATGTCCTCTAAAAGAAGGTCAAGGACATGTGCTGCACAAGGTGTCCAAAAAAGAGTGGGGTGCCTCTCTTGGAGGATTCTTCCTGCAAAAGAAGAATTTATTCTTAAGAAATATGCAACCAAGTAAAACAAAGCCCACAACAAATGAAAATATTGCTAATGCCTAAAGGTGATAATTCAAAAGGATTCTATCTGCTGACACATATGCTGCTGCATTATCTGTGATGATTTGCACCATATTCTCTACCCCCACCTCCATGATGACATGCTCCAACATTCCAGCCAATGTTTCTGCATTTTTCACCTTGCTGGAGGCATTAACAAATTTCAAGAACACTACATTGTCCTTGCAAGCAACCAAAAAATTGATGATGGTGCAGTTCTTGCCATCTGTCCACCCATCAGAAAGAATGGTGCAGCCATAATTTTCCCATTCAATTTTATGATCCTCCATCACTTCTCTTGTCCTAGCAACTGCATTTGTGACCAACCTGTAAGTGCAAATTGAAATTAGGTCTTAGTACACAATTTTGATTTAATAAACAAGAAATCTAAAAAATAATTAAAAATGAAATCAAGTGGACTATGTAGTAATTTACTAACCTCCCACTCAAATCCCTGCGAGAAGGGGCCTTGTAGCCCTTTCCTGAAACTGTCATAGCAGACACCAAATTCAGCCAATAAGCATTCTCCGCCACATTGAATGCAATGTTGTTGAATTACTAGAAATCAGCAACTGCAATGTCAGTTTTCTCATGTACCTCCTTATTCCATCCAGTGGCCTCTAATGATGGTTGTGCTCCAGGTGTGTTCCTAGGCACAAAATAATCACCTATCGACCCTGATCGTTGTGATGGAAGTGGAACAGTGTCAGGTACTCTACTAGAGGAAGCAGAAGCAATGGGCGAGGTGATGGTGGGTTTGCAGATACGTGGGCCACGCCAAGAGCCCACTATGCCCTCAAGTGCTTCTTCCTCTTCAAGGTCAATAGAAACACCTTGAGATTCAACTATGGCTGATCTCATGGCTAGCTTTGCCCTCTCCCTTTGCAATTTCTTCTCTTCCCCAGCTGCAAGTAGGGCATTCATTTGTATTTTTATTTCTTCACTGGTCCCAAGGCATGCTCTAGCATCATGCCTATCTATTCCTGTAAGGTGGTATTTGAGGCGGCCGATGCCTCCATGAAGTATTCTCACACTTTATGCATATAATTGACCCAAGATCGGGTTCTTCATAGGCATACCTCCATGCCCCATCTCTAGCACCTCTAGGACGGGTGCCTATATATCCAAATGGGCATGGATCTAGTGGCCATTGCTCCCTTGCAATGATTAATGCTTACTTAACCTACACATACAAAGTAAACAATTTAGCACTAAGCAAACTATCTACATTAGTTTAAATAAATTTAGACATCATTCGAAGTTTTTTTTTTTTAAAAGTAGGGTTTGAATTTTTTTTTGAAAACTAGATTCTTCAAAAAAATTGTGAAAATTCAACAAAACTTGTGTTAAATCTTGTGTAAATAATTTAGAAATGATTTAGACTACCTAGGAATCATTTGTAATCAATCTAAATGCAACAAAAAATAAACAAATTGTTTTAAAAAAGCATAGGAAAAAAATAAAAAAACTTACCTGAGAATCTGATTTTCCCTTCAAATCCCCTTCAAATCACTCAATAATCACTCCAAATCACCTTGCAAGCCCTTCCAAGTGAGTTTCCCCCTTCTCAGCCCAAAACCATATCAAAAAACAAAAAATGAATGTATTTTTTGCCGTTTTCGGCTGTTATGCAAACGCGGGTGAGTTTTTGGCAAAAACTCGGCGAGTTTTCCTGGCGAGTAGAAGTCATTACTACTCGCTAGGTCCAAAAACTCGGCGAGTGTTTGTCACTCGCCGAGTGTGTCATCTATGGTTTGGATGATGCAATTCTACTGAGCTTTCCAAGCTCTTTCTCTGGGTGCGAAGATCATGTTTTTCGGAACAATATTTCTTGACTTACTATTTTTAGTAAGTGGTTGTGTTGAGCATTTCTATTTTTAGCAGTCTCGAACAAGATCCTGATTCAGCACAGTTCAGTGGTCTTCATCGCACAACTTCATCCTTGATTTTGGTGTTGATCAGTATTGGAGTTATAAGTTATTTAATTAAACATTATTTCCTTATCCTAAGATTTAATATTTAATTATTTTTATTACTGATTATTTGTATGGTGGGTGACTTCAGGGGAAATATTTATCTGTCATCTACATTGTTATTTTTCCTAAGTCATTGGCGTCAAAAAAGAAACATATTTCATGTGCTAACTTCATTTTTATGTTGCAAGTCTTCACCAAGGAAAAATATCGAATTACTTGCCTAAGAAGGGGACGCCAAACACATTGTTGGCATTGTGTTGTCATTGATGTCAACCGGTATGGGATGACTACCGGTAGAAGAGATGTTTGTGCAACACTGTCATGGAGGAATACAGAATGAGATATCTTTGATATCACCTTGTGTTGCAGAACACCGATAAGGTAAGGAAGAGAATGTCATTCAAATGAATGACCACTGGAGTCACCGGTACACAAGTTAGTGTTTGACTTGTGTGGATGAAATGGACAGGTTACCGGTACAGTGTATCACTGGTAAGGAAAGGATGTCAACTGATAAGTGAAGTGTTGACAATGAGCAGGATGCTTGGATGTTGTTTGTGATGAAGAGGCAGAATGTTACCTAAATCACATCAACACCGGAGAAGAAGGATGTACAGGTCACCGGTAAGCTGTGAGGTTGCAAAACAGCAGGACTCCCACCGGATAGAGATGCAATCACCATTTGAAGAGATGACTAAAAATGATTGTGCCTACACCGGATCACATGTGCCTGTTTGAATACATGCTGCACAAACAAGGAAGCCACATAAGTGCATTGCAAGATGCAGATGACAAGGATCCACTATCACCGGTAAGTACAGCTTATCTCCTATTATGCATAAGTGTGCATCATAGTTCTGTGAGATAAGGAATATGGGGTAAAGGCAGGTGTTTGAAGGCTCACACCGGATCTACCGGTGAATCAAAGGAATGCCTCAAGTGCATGAAATCAGGGATATGCACTGAATCAAACAAAGAAGGCATGTTGAGCTGTCGGAACAGATGAAGTGTGATTAGTTTGTCACTTTGACAAACTGGTTGAGATATGGTCCGAGCTGATTAGGAAGAAGGCAAGGGTGAGCAGATGCAGACAGAGGAAAATGGCCGGATTGAAGAAAGAGTCTAGTGAAGGTTGATGACATAGTATCATCAAGAGTGTTTATCAGTAGTTATGTCCATCAGTAATACAGACAAGGTGCACATACATAAGACTCCCATCTGATGAAGATGTGCATAAGGTTGGTTAGCAAGAGTGCCGATTGGTTGAGTGTTCCACCAAAAGAGAAGCAGAGTGCAAGGTTGATGATAGACCGGTTTGAGGGTTTTACTGGCAAGGTTAGTAAGCCGGTAGATGAACCCGGTAATGGAGTTGGTCGGTGATCCAATCCATATAGACACAGTTGTTCGAGCAGAGGTGGATGCTGACATGGACACCACGTAGAGATGAAGTTGCAATCTCACAAAGGTCGGTGAAGTGCCGTGTAGGGATAGGTGTTTCTACAGGTGTGCATATAATATGGATCTCGTGATTTGTGGATCGGATCAGAGGAGTGCGGCTCGAGGAAGAATGAACGACACAGAAAAATCAGGGAGTTGTTGGCACCTGAATTGAAGCAAGAAAATCAGATTGTGAGAAGACCTCGAGAAGGAAATAGCAGAGGTATTAATGGTGTTTTGACAGATGCAGGTCGAAATACAAGGCCATGTTTGCTATGTTTGGAAAACATGTATTGGAAGGCGCGTTAATGGCGGTGATGTGCAAACAGCTGTCTAGGAGACTAGATCGAATAAGATCTGATTGGATTTGGTTTGCCTCGAGGTTGATGAGAAAACCCTAACCGCATGTGATTTGAATTGGCTTTTGGCGGGAAAACCAGCTTATAAATAAGGAAGCCAAAATCATTGAAGGTTGCTGCTGAAGAGAAGAAGATAGAGATGCTGCAAAGTGATTGAGTGTTGCATGAGAGAGTTAGATCAGTCAAAGGAAAAATAGTAGAAGATAACAATGATCGAGGGAGTGAAGGTTAAACCAGTGATAGGGTTTAACAGAGGGTTAACCGGTATTATTTGAGCAACCAGTTTAGCAGCTAGAGTGCATCTGAGGAGATAATCGGTAGGTGCTTGTACCAGCAGGAAGACAGTTGAGAGAACTGAAGAGCAGAGCAGTGAGGAGGAGATCCAGCAGAGCAGAAGAAGAGTAGAGGTGAACTGACATAGGTTACTGGCAATGCAGCAGCAGATGAGTGAACCGGTGTAGTAGAGAAGGTGTCTCATCGATAGAGTGAAGTATATGAAATGGTTACAAGATTCACTTGTAATAGTATGACTAATTTTGTATTTAAGGTTATCATTGAGATCACTGAGTTGTAGCTCGGTGCAGGGGTTGTAGCTCCTTTGGGTTGTAACCCATAAACAAGTTAGGGGTTGGTGCTCCTTGGGTTGGTGCCCTAAACATTGTAACAGATTTCATTGTGAGGTCGGATTGAAGCAGGAGACTCCAACAACATTGCTCACTGAGGTTTTTCCCATCTTGGGTTTTCCTCGTACATACTGGCATTATGTGATGTCCCTTTGTGTGAATACATTTGTGTTTAGTCTCCTCACTAACCGATAAGTCTGCATTCAACTAGTTTTGTTAATCGGTTTACTTTCATAAGGATAATTCAAGGGAAAAGTTTGAGAAACACTGATTCACCCCCCTCTCAGTAGTGCATTGTGTCTAACAATTGGTATCAGAGCATAGGTACCATGTTTTTCAAGCTTTCTCTCGCTTGGGTAGATTCTGGCTTAAGGACACAATGGTTTGTTTAGTGTCAATCTCTGCTCTAGTTTTTGATGGTTCAAACTATCCTATTTGGAGTTGTAGAATGGAAGTCTACTTGTCCTCTTTAGGGTTTGATGTATGGATGTCAATGGTTAATGGTCTCCCTAGGAATGTTTGTCCTCCCACCAGCTTTGAAGAAGAAAGAAGATGAATGTGCAATGAAGAAGCCATGAAGGCTATATTCGGTGGGTTCACCGGTGATGTTTTCTCACAGGTGGATAAGTGCAGGTCGGCAAAGAGTCTATGGGATAGATAGAAGAAGCTCTATGGAAATGAGCCCACTACTGTAGAACCGGCTTGTGATGATTTGATGAGAAATGCATCTCATTTATCTGCAGATAATGAAGGCAGATCTGTTAGCAGCTGCAACAATGATGAAGAAGGAACTCACCTCTTCATGGCACAAGAATCTGAAGATGAGGTGCACACATCTGAAAGTGTTAAGGCAAATAGATCCCACCGGCAAGATGTGTTTGGCAGTGATAGTGAAGGTGAAGAAGAAGAGGAAGCAGAAGTTGATCTTGAAGGAGAACTTGTAAATGCTCTTGAGGAGCTCAGTAGAGTAAGAAATAAATACAAGTTATTCAAGAATGCTGCAGGTATGGAGCAGAACCGGTTGATCAAATGCCTTGAAGAATCTGAGAAATGCATCTCAGAGTTGAAGACTCAACAAGAAGACACCAAGGAGTGTCGGTGTAATGTTCTAGCACCTGAGCTAGAAGTTAAAGATAAATAATATCTGCAACTAGTTGGAGAAATGGAGATTCTCCGAAATGACCTTGAGAAATGTCAAGATGAGCTCAAGGTAAGAATCCGGTTTGATGGCAGCAGTGATGCCTTGGACAAAATGTTGAAGAAGCAAAAGCATGCCAAGGACACTGAAGATTTAGGAAGTGGTGCCGGTGAATGTTCCACCAGCAAGAATGTCCCCCACAATGACATTTTGTTTGTCTCCTCAAATGGAGAAAACAAGGGACAGACCTTCACAGTCAGAAATGCTCCCCGGAAGAAGGTTGATCTAACCACAACTGGCGAAGACTTGCAAACAAGAATGAAGACCGGTGCTGCAACAAGGAGAAATAATGCAGATCCCAAAGGATAAGGGAAAATGGGAGAAGACAGCTTCACCGGAAGCAAGAAAATGAGAAGACAACAAAGAAGACCTCCTACCGATAGGAGACAAGGAAATGCTACCGCCCACAGGACAAAGCAAGTGTGGGAGAAGAAGAAATCAGATGGAAGGGCTGCACAAAATGGACAACCAAGGATCCATCCTCAAAGTAGGAGAAATGGAGATGCTAGACAGGTAAGATCTCCCCATGCGTGGCAGAATAAATTTGTAAGTTATATGCCATCCTTCTCCGGTTATTGCTTTGCATGTAATGCTTATGGCCATAGGGCAGAAGAATGTAGAAGGAGATCTAGAAGGAATAATCTAGGATCTCATAGACATCATGCATATGAGCAAAATGTATCTAGGAGTAGATACATGCATGTCCCCTCTCCCGGTCATGCTAGAAAGAATCCATTTGTTGTTCCTAATAATGTAAATGTTGTGTTATAACTGCAATGGATTTGGCCATAGAGAGTTTGAATGCAAGAAGAGGAACTTGCAGTCATATCGAGGTCGGTATAGCAACTGTGCTCTGCAGAAAAGTGGGTACAGAACATATAGAAGTCAGAGACCTGCATGGAACCAAAAGAGAAATGTCCCTACAGAAGCAACAGGTCCACCGGTTTTGGTTGTTAATCACGGCAACATGACCAGAAGCAGACGGTCAAACCGGTATGTCAAGAGAATCCCCAATCATGAAGTTGGGATGGATGTTGTGTGCTACTATAGCACTACTTCCGGCTGTGAGGTAGAATCAGGAAATGGAAGGATCCATCAGCAGAAGATGGTAAGACCTGCTCCCAAGTCAGAAAATGGGAAGAAGAATGAGATCAAGCATGTATGGAGAAAGAAGACCATGGACCGGCACTGTGCATTCAATGCACAAGTGATATCTCCTAAGGCCTAGAGAAGATGTAGATTCTTAGGGGGAGTAATACACTGAATTTATCATTCACCCCCTCAGTGGAAGAGAACACATGGAAGAATAAGTTGCTACCGGTATGAAGGATGTCAGTGTAATGTCCCTCCTTGTGATTTTCCCTAATTCAGTCCTGAGACAACAATTTCAACTTATAGTGAGAATTATAAAACATTTATAAATTAAATATTATCAAATCTGAGGACATTCCACTATAATTTTTAACTTAAATTTCTATGAATAAATCAGAAGGTAGAACTTATCTTGATAGCTTTGTCTGACTTATGCTGATCATTAACCTCCCATAAACTGATTACCATCTCCTTACAAATCTACTAAGTCTGTCATAAAATTCTTCACTGTCTTTTTATATAATCTATTCATACAATCCTCCGTAGATCTACAATAGTCTTATGTACACTTCTCTTCATTGGATCTGCAATCTTACTTTTCATCCATGTCCTTGGTGCCTATGTTCAATAGTCTTTTTAATACGTATACCTTTCCTCTATTCTGTATGAACCTCTTGTCTTATGTGTAGATCTGATATAATATTATTTCTCACCCAGCACCTACTTATACCTTTCTCTTGCTATAGTATATATTTTATTCTTGGCATCCTTCATACTTTTCACTTCTTCCTTATATACCTTTAAACTATGTCTTTTATCCAAAAGACATGCCTTTTGATATCTTCTTTATTTAATTCATATATTACACATATTTCATTACATTTGCTTTATTTATTCATATTTTAGTGTCCTTAAATAATCTTCTTTTTTATATTTCTCCACCCCCAACACACACTGTTTCACTCTCTAAATATATATATTTTATTTTACTCACACATATTTCTCTACCCTTTTACCAATATTTCTAAGTCTTCCAAGTGGGTCCCATTCAATTTAGTGGAGCTGCTGCTAAAAACACAAAATAATTGTGGAATCTCCAAAATCTTTTCTAATTGATGCAATCATCATTTGAGAATCCTTTTATTTTAGGAATCTGAGTAATTATTGTTTGGGGCCCACAAAGCACTTTTGACAAATTTATTCTAATGCTAATAAATCTGAATTCCTATTGAAGTCCTTTTTCTTTAATTCTGATATCTGTCAGACCAAAGATCCCCACATGGTATTCCTTCCTTTATAATATGCTTCCACAAGATAATTATAAATGCTGCTGAATTAATATATGTTTTCTGAGTTCTCCCTAATCACTTTATTTGTTATGTCTCCTTGTAAGCATGCACCTTGGACACTGTTTCTGAATAACGGCCTTAAGATTATGCGGTCTTATGCTTATGCCTTGGTCTGGTCACTATGCCTGATTATAATCCCTTTGTTCGTGGAGAATGCTATCTCCGTTTGTCAATCCTAAATTTCGTGTGTCTATGGTCTACCATGGGTAATCGTCCCCCCTTCAATCTGCTATGAATTCCCTTTGTTAAATACGCATAACGTGGAGCAGTGGCATCTCTTCACCTGGAATGGACATATCCCTTCCTTGCTCATGGCCCTTCCCAAAAGTTAATCGAATCATTTCTTGTTATTAGTGGATGAGGATTAGATAAATGATATCGATTGGGTTATTTGTGGTCTTTAATGATTAGTATCGATGCTCTTGATAGTCGCATCCCTAAGTGGACAATGATTTGGTGACAACATTATTTGATATATTCTTTTGGGTGGTGACAATGAAGATTTAATACTTGCTCATCGTAACTCGATAAGCTTGAAAACTTCTGTATTGCTGTCTTCGTATTATTAAACTCCATAATAATGGTTGTTTGCTTCATTGCTTATTGTTAGTTCTAAACAAATGACTTCTCAAGTCCCCCTTTAATATAGACATCGTTATAAACATGTGTAATGTTTATAATAATATTAATTTACTCTATTTGAATATTTTCAGAATATTATTATTAATGAATATTAATTAAATAATAATATTTAATAATTTTAATTAATCCTTCATTAATAAATATCATATTAATTAATAATAATTATTTCATTTAGGTTTTATATATATGTGTAAGTAGTATATTTCTAGGCATTAAATAAGTTCATCATAAATTTCTTTGACATCAATGACAATTATTCATCATATGATTCTTTTAGTCATTGTTTACTCCTTTGTATTTTTAATTGTATTATTATTATTTATTATTGAATATATATAAATTATGTTTACAATTAAGAAAATGTAAATTATGTTTATAGTTTATAATATATAAAATATGTTTATAATTTATTTTTTATTTGAATATTTATTAGTAATAAATATTAATTTAATAAGTTTCAAATAATCATTCTTTGGTAATTAATTAAAAAATAATAATTATTTCGTTTAGGATCAAGGAGGGGGCATGACAGTCAGCCTGTGTGACTGAAGAGTTCCATAAGTGACAAAGATATCAGATACTACAATCAGGAACAGAGAAGACAACAGTTTCAGGTTCCAACAGTGCCAAAAGAAGATACATTTTCAGAGGTATTGAGAAACAGAGGGAAGGAAGTGGATTCTGCAGATTCAGTAGATTCAATGGCAGAGAAAGATGCAGAACAGAATGAGGCACCTTACAAAAAGGTTGAACGACAGTTCAATGCCATGATGGATATGATGTCTCGGTTGTTGACCAAACTTAACCAAAATGTTGTTGGGACCCCTAATCAACCCAACAATGGCCTGGAAGCTAGCACTTCTCATACTCTTGGAGGAAATGGAAACGTGAGTAACAATGGGAGCAACAATGGAGGTTCAGTTCCAAGACCTCTGCAACCCGTCTTCCTACCTAGAGAAGCACCATGAGATGAAGTTGAGATACCAACAGTTGATGAGATAAGGAGCAGCTATATGGACTATGCTTCTCTCCCTACAAAGATCCACAATATTCTCACCTTGGATCAGTACATGAATCAGAAAATGAAGCAAGGAAGGAGGAATGACAACCGATTTCCTGCCCCAAGAGATTATCAACAAGCTCCTGGAAGGGTGACTAGCACATTTTGATGCAAGCAATAAGAGCACAGCTAGAGCATGGGTGCAGAAGTTGGACAATTATTTGTCCTTGAGGCCTATGCCCGAAGAAGATGCCATCAAGTTCGCCACTTTGCATTTGGATGGTGTTGCGCACGAATGGTGGTACCATGGGTTGGTCACCCTTGGTCATAACTTGTAATATTCCTCTTAATTTTTTTTGTTTTTTAGCAATAAGAGTTACAAGCAAATACCATAACCCGTTAAGGTTAGAGAAATAATCCAAATTGCTAAAAGGGAACCCTTCCACCTTTTGTTCACCAAGAGCCCAATTTGGGAGGGTGAGAGCATATGGTGTTCTGGGGATCGTTAGCACCATAAATCAAACTGAAAGTACAATGCACCAACGACAATCCAACCCCTTCTGCTTATCCAACAGGATAGAAACTGAACTCTTGGCGGTAAACCAGCCAAGAGAAATAACAAGAAACTGAAACTCAATCACTCTACCGCGTATGTCAGCGGGAGGACATTACATTAAGCTATCACTCTACCGCATATTTCAGCGGGAGGACAATTGCATAAAGCTGATCACTCAACAACTTATTCAATGGGAGGACTCAGTACATAAACTGAATTACAAAGCAAGAAGGCGGCTAAGCCAGCCTCTTCCACTTATGCAGTGGGCAAGCAACACAACAGAAATGGTTAGTAGTACTACTACTTAACCTTACAATATAGGAATTAGAGAGATTGAATAGAGAAGTAATGCTATCCAAGCTGATAAATATTCCCAAGCAAGTGTTAACTCCCCAAAAGCCCTTCAACATGAAATTATGAAATTCTAAGAGCAATGACACGCAGACCAGCAACTTCAAGAAGCTATTACACACTCAAATCTCTCCCAAAACTCACCCAAATCTTTGCAAATCACTCCCCAATCAACTAGTCTGTTCACACTCCTAAATGCACACCCAAACACTAACTTCTAGAAATCTGTAATTTTTTACAGCAAGCTGGAAACGCATAACCAGCAACACCAAGACACACTAAATTGCATAAAACACTCTCACAACTCGCCCAAATCACTCCAAACCAAACCCAAATTGCAAATATATCAAAATTAACCAAAAAAAACCAATAGAATGACTACCAAACAACCCACTTAACTCAACTTACTCCCAAATGTCCACACAAAGAAAAACGCCATAGCTGGGAATTTTGATTTGCATTATAAAATTGAATACTCAAAGATTAGTGCTGGAAACTTACAAATTCCTTTGCCTGGAACATAGAAAATCAAAGAGCCAATACCCAGAAGCAGCAGGCGATCAATCGAAGACTTATGAATGAAAGTATGCTTCAGCCATGACTTTCCCAACAGCCTGGAAACACGTTGAAATTCGAACCACAACAAATCCAACAATCCCACACTTCAACAAACTCACCAAGAACACTGAGAGAACACGGAAAACAACTAGGTACTGTCTTGCAAGTATGAAACTGCACTTAGCTAGGAAGGCTCACTCCGAAGCTTAGATTTCTATTACCAAACCGGCAGCATAACAATGCAATTTTCAAGATACCCCAAAATGAGAGCCCAAGGCTCTTATTTATAACTTCATGCTCCACCAAATTCAAATGCAAATGGCGCCCAAACTCAACTCAAACTCTTTTCATTTCATTTCATATCCACACCTAGACATGGCACCCACTTCCCTTCTTCCTAGGCAAAGTTCGAACTTTACCTTTGGTGACAATTTTGTAACATAAAAATAATATAACATGAGATGTTTTATCATCCCCAATCGCCACCAAATTAACGCCATTGACTTAGGAAAATAACAATATTGATATCAGATAATTATTTTTCCTTAAGTCATCCTCAATACACTTAATCGGTAAATACAAATATTTAAATATTAAACCTTAGGACAAGGAAATAATATTTAAATAAATCACTTATGACTCGAATACTGATTATCAACAAAAACCAGGATGAAGCTGAACAATGAAGACCACTGAACTGCTGCAGGATCAGGACCCTGTCCAAATTGCCAAAAATAGAAATGCTCCATACTACCACTTACTAAAAATAGCAAGTCATGAAATACTCCTCCGAAAATCATGATCTTCGCACCCAGAGAACGAGCTTGGAAAGCTCAGTAAGACAACATCATCCAATCAGACAAACCCTAACTTACTAAAAATAGTAAGTTCTCACTTCACCAAAGAATCCAATGCATGTTATACCACCCAGGAGTTCATAAAAACCCAGAAGGAAACCATAGATAGAATTGAAGAATTCCCTCCTATAAACCCTAAAAAACTCCTGCAGAACTCCACCAAAGTTGGAAACCCTAATTCTCCTTTCCACATAGCCTACGGGTATCCGGAATAGGCCAATGGACCACAGAAAGCACATCATTTAGAAGGGGACATTACATAACTTGATAACCACTTATGCTGATTTCACCAACAAGTTGATTGAAAGGTTTGATACCAAGGATCCGAAGGTGAAATTTAGAGAACTTGCTCAACTCAAACAGCAAGGTTCATTGGACACTTACATAACTGAATTCCAAAATCTCTCAGTTATGGTAAGTAGTATTTCTGAGAAGTGGTTAGTGGTCCTTTTCACTGAAGGACTTAAAGAACCTTTGAAAGTTTGGGTGAAAGCTTTTGATCTGCCCACCTAGGCAGAAGCCATTAAGAAATATAAGAGCATGGAGTTGGCTGCCCCTAAGAACAAATTTCAATCCAAGCCTTTTCCTTTTCGGAAGGATAAGAAGAAGTTTACAAATCAGACCAAGAAGTTTCCTTCACGGATGGATGATGAGCTCCATCAAGAGCTCCGGAGGAAGAATCTTTGCTACTCTTGCAGAGAACCTTGGGGCCCAGGACATAAATGTCATGGGAAGGGCAATTTACATCAAATGGAGTGCTATTCTGCTGATGGATCAGATTCTGAAATTTCATAACAGCAGACTGAAATTGAGGACAACGAGTATGAAGAGGCTCTTGAAGGGCCTGAAACTGAACCAAAAGATAAAGGAGTGGTTGCTCAACTCTCGAGCATTCACAAGAATGCTCTCATTGACACTGGAGCGACTCATAATTTCATTGATGAGAGAATTGTTGCAAAGAGTGGGCTAGTGGTAGAGGAAGTAGAAGGCTTCAAAGTCATGGTAGCTGATGGCTCCACTATATCTTGCAACCGAATGATTTCCAACATGTCTCTGAAGTTGGGAAACAATTAGATTCGAGATGACTTCTTTGTGGTTAGCATTGGAGGGACTGATGATGCAGTCCTTGGAATTCAGTGGCTGAGATCTCTTGGAGAGATTACTCTAAATCTGCAAACCATGGAGTTGAAATTTATGGCAGATGGGAAGAAGGTAGTCCTGAGAGGAATGTCCACTGGTGGACTTAGAGTAGTATCTTTGAAGCGGATGCAGAGGTTGATCCACCATAACCAAGTGGAGTGGGCAGCGGAGTGTTTGATATTGCCTTCAGATACATTTGAAGATAAGAGGGGCTATTCTACAAACATTCAAGCTTTGATCACGAAGAGGAGTAAGACTCTTGGGGATCCACTCCTTGGTAAGCCTACAAAGATCATGCTGACGCCATCCAGTCCACCTGAAGAGAAAAAGAGTTATCCTGAAGACATGCAAGCTTTGATAACCAAGAGGAGTAAGGTGTTTGAGAATCCACCTCCTAGTAGACCTCCTGAAAGAGGTGCAAAACACATCATTGAGCTAGAAGAGGGAGCCAAGCCTGTTATGACTACTCCCTATCGGTACCCCAAGAAGCAAAAGGATGAAATAGAAAAAGCTATCAAGGAGCTTCTTGACATGGGTTATATTTGGCCAAGCAAAAGCCCTTTTGCTTCGACTATGGTTTTGGTGAAGAAGAGGATGGGACCATGCGCATGTGTGTGGACTACCTAGCTCTGAATCAAAAAACCATCAAGAATCGGTATCCAATTCCGAGAATTGATGAGCTCATTGATGAGCTACATGGAGCCGTGTTCTTCTCAAAGATAGATCTCAGATCAGGCTACCACCAAATCAGGATGAGGGCGTCATATGTGGAGAAGACTAATTTCAGATGCCACTTTGAGCATTTTGAGTTCCTAGTCATGCCTTTTGGCTTGACTAACACTCCGACAACATTCCAGTCATGCATGAACGAAATCTTCTAGAAACAGTTGAGGCTTCAGCCCTACAGACAGTCTACTCTCAAGAAGAGTGGAGTTGAGAAATTGAAGCCACGATTTTATGGGCCTTTTAGAGTCAACAAGAGGATTGGGGAAGTGGCCTATGAGTTGGAACTTCCGGCGAGCAGCAAGATTCATAATGTATTTCATGTGTCTCCCCTTAAGAAGGCTCTTGGGCATAATGTTGTTGCTTCAGTAGAGTTACCTCCACTTGATGAGGAGGGAGAGTTAGTATTGATTCTTGAAGCTATCCTTGATGTCAAGGAGCGTTCTTTGAGGAAAAGGACGATCAAGGAGTACTTGATCAAGTGGAAGAATTTGCTAGCTAAGGATGCTACATGGGAAAATGAAGAAATTTTAATGCATCCAACCTTTCAGTTGCTTGAGGACAAGCAATTTTGGGGAGGGCAGACTGTAATGTCCGCTTCTCAGTGATGTGCATTCAGTGGTCCATTGGCCTATTCCGGAGACCCATAGTCTATTTGGAAAGGAGAATTACGGTTTCCAACTTCTATGGAGTTCTACACGAGCTTTTTAGGGTTTGTCAGGGGGGGATTCTTTAGTTCTGCTTATGGTTTCCTTCTGGGTTTTCCATGAACTTCAGGGTGGCATAACATGCATGTGATTCTTTGGTGAAGTGAGAACTTACTATTTTTAGTATGTTAGGGGTTGGTTGTTTGGATGATGCAGTTCTACTGAGTTTTCCAAGCTCTTTCTCTAGGTGTGAAGATCATGTTTTTCGGAGCAGTATTTCTTGACTTACTATTTTTAGTAAGTGGCTGTGTTGAGCATTTCTATTTTTAGCAGTCTTGGACAGGGTCCTGATTCAACACAGTTCAGTGGTCTTCATCGCACAGCTTCATTCTTGATTTTGGTGTTGATCAGTATTGGAGTTATAAGTTATTTAATTAAATATTATTTCCTTATCCTAAGATTTAATATTTAATTATTTTTATTACTGATTATTTGTATGGTGGGTGACTTAAGGGGAAATATTTATCTGTCATCTATATTGTTATTTTTTCCTAAGTCAATGGCATCAAAAAAGAAACATATTTCATGTGCTAACTTCATTTTTATGTTGCAAGTCTTCACCAAGGAAAAATATCAAATTACTTGCCTAAGAAGGGGACGCCAAACAAATGAGGAGAGTTGAATTGAAATGTAATTTGTTTTTGGGGGGAATTTTGGTGAAGTTGAATTTGAATTTGGAGAGGGAAGTGTTATAAATAAGAGCCTTGGGCTCTCATTTGGATCATCTTATGAAATTGCATCGTTATGCTGCCGGTTTGACTATTGAAATCTGAGCTTCAAAGTGTGGCTTCCTAGCTAAGTCTCAGTTTCGTACTTGGGAGATAGTACTTAGCTGTGTTTCTTGTATTTCCAAAGCTGTTAGAGAGTGTTTTGCAGATTGTGGAGTGATTGTGTGTGGTTTTGGAGTGTTTTCTTGCTGTTGGTCGCAGAGTTGCTGAAACTGAATTTCATTCATACCTCCTAGCCGAGTGAACCAATCATTCTGGCTATTGGCTCTATCAAATCGTGGTATAGAGGCGATATTGTCTACAAATTTATAGCTGCTGGTTTGGAGAGATGGAATTTTAAGAGCAAATCGTACCACCTAGCTGGTCGTACCATTCCAGAGGTGCATTGGGATGCGTACTACTGTTTTGAGGCGACTAGATTACAGTTTTTGTGTTCTAGATTCATCCTCCAGGTTATATCTTCCATTTGCATTTGATTTGGTGTGTTTCAATCTTCGTTTCAGTGAGTTATGATCATTTTGGTGTTCCCGGATGAGATTAGTTATGTGTGTATTGACTTCAGATTTTCAGTTCAGCAGTAGTGGCTTATTTGAGTTATTTTGATGGTTGTTATTCCCTGTAATCTGTATTGGATACCATCTCTAATCTTCTCCTTCTATCTTGTAAGGTTAAGTAGTAGTACTACTAACCATTTCTAGAGTGTTGCTTGCCTACTGCATAAGTGGAAGAGGCTGGCTTAGCCGCCTTCTTGCTCTGTAATTCAGTTATGAAGTTCTGTCCTCCCACCGAGTAAGTGGTTGAGTGATTTTATGTTTGTAATGGTCCTCCCGCTGAATAAGTGGTCGAGTTGAGCTTTGGTTGTGATTCAATCCTCCCAATGAAACATTGAGGTTGAGTAATTTGTGTCTTGGTGTGTTGTTCTCTTGGCTGGTTTATTGCCAAGTTTCTTGTTTACCCGCTGGATAAGCGGAAGGGATTGGCTTGCCGGCCATTATTGTATTCAGCTTTCAGTTGGTTTATGGTGCTAACAATCCACGGAACACCGTATGCTCTCACCCTCCCAGATTGGGCTCTCGATGAACAAAAGGTCAAAGGGTTCCTTTCAGTTATTCTGGATTATTTCTCTAACCTTCACGGGTTACTATGTTTGCTTTGTAAATCTTTTGCAAAATAAATTTAAAAAATTATCAGGGATATTACAAAATGGCTCACCATACAAATACAAAACTGAAATGACAATATTCTAACCTTTAAATGTTGAGGTTGAATGTATCCTAGAGGGTCCCACAATAAAATATCGATATCTGAAAGACTTCAAAATATACATCTGAGTCTATTTACTGTTGTACAATTCTGTTTTCAGCCTAAAAAAGGCTACAACCAGCAAATCGGAAGGAATATCCTTCTAGATATGATGCAATTGGATGTTTGGGGTCACAAAACCCCCTAATAAATTTCAATCACCACCCTTTAATGCTTCAAATGCCTTATTCTCACCCCAAACATCTAGTCTCCCATTCTATATGGCCACCACCTCTAGGAGATAAATGGTATGGCCTCCTTTTGTATGGTTATCCTTGTTGGGTAAAATGGTATGGCTTGGTTCCGGCTTAATACTTTCATCAAATGAATCAGAAATTACTCCATAAAAGATTGAAATGATGTAATGACCCTTACTATAAAGGCCACTAATAAACCCCAAATCTGAACTGAGACAATTTGTCAAACACTTGGCATGCACTGAATTGTTTTGTTTGTGATGTAGTGTTTCAATATGATAGTTGTTTTGAGCATCAAGTACAATTGAGATAGCAATACCAATATTGAAATGTAACACAATAAACAATAATGAAACTCTAAATATTCATGCAAGGACTTCAATGCTAATATATCATGAATTTCCCAAATTCTGATTGCATTGTTCAGTAGACTAATTTTCTAAAAATGTATGACTGTTACAAACTCTTACACATGAGCACTGAATTTATGACAAGAGAATGTATAAACTATCACACATGAACAATGACCTTGCAATGCACCTTCTCTACTATATCAATCCAACTACAGGATAGCAATGTCTGATTACAATGGACTGTTTTCTGAATACATATATGATTGTTACAACTGTGCACTTCTATCATAAAAATTGACAACAAAAACCATGCAATGGAACCTGGAAATCGCTCCTTGAACTCCGATTATGAAATGCTGATGAAAGGAGGACTGGACTGTCCCAATAATGCCCTGCTGTCACTACCGTACTGTCCCTGCTGCAGGCCGTACCTGGGTCGTACTGTGCGGCTGCAGTACCAAATTTTGAGCTAGGATGAATTCAAAACCCTTATTCACCAAATACAAGCCCTCAAATCAACCTTCAATTGAAATCCAACATGAAATGGCTGAGTACCATCTCCAATAACGCAACCCTTCAGAAGATATTTCACTTCCTCAGTTATGCTAATCTAAGGGAGTTATCGTTCCCAAAGATCAATGATATTTGCAGACCTTCAAGCTCCACAAATGCTCAAGTAGATGCACTAGAGAAAATAGACTTCGATGCCAAATGAGAGACCCATGGGGTCTATTTATACACATAATAGAATCTTCTAGAAGCCTCTTAGTCTTTCTAGAAGTATCCATAACTTTCTAGAAGTATCCATAATAGAATCTTCTAGAAGCCTCTTAGTCTTTCTAGAAGTATCCATGACTTTCTAGAAGTATCCATAATAGAATCTTCTAGAAGCCTCATTGCACTTTTTAGATAAAAAGTTACTTCATAAAATAAAAAGTGCACCTCAATAACATTTTGGCCCCAAATAAAAAGTAATAATAAATATAATGTCTCCAAGAGCATAATGAGCCATCCAATCACCAAATAAACGCCAAAATGACTCTCTCATCACAACCATCTGCCTACGAGAGTCTGGAATAGGCAAATCCACGTAAAGTGTCATGTCATACTAAAGAGGGGACATGACAGTCCGCCCTTCTTGAAATTGCTTGGCCTCAAGCAATCTCAATGCAAGATGCTGTAGAATGGCTTCAGTCTCCCAAGTGGCATCCTCAACAGGAAGATCTCTCCACTTCACCAAATACTCCCTGATAACTCTCCTGCGGAGCTGTTTCTCCCTACTATCCAAAATAGACTCTGGCACCAATATCAACTTCCCCTCATCATCCAAGGGTGGTAGCACTGTGGAAGGCACAACATGTTGTCCTAATGCCTTCTTGAGGTGCGACACATGGAACACATTGTGCACCCTGCTATCTGCTGGAAGCTCAAGCTCATAAGCCAACTCTCCTACCCGCCTGCTAATCCTGAAAGGCCCATAATAGCGCGGCTTAAGCTTTTCTGACCCACTCTTCTTAAGAGTAGACTGTCTATAGGGCTGAAGCATGAGGTAAACCATATCACCAACCTCAAAACTCCTCTCAATCCGCTTCCGATCTGCGTACTGCTTGTACTGATTCTGTGCCCTGGCCATATTATCCTTGAGAGCATCAACAATGTCCTTGCTCTCCTGAAGCAAATCCCCAGCACGTGGAACTCTAACATCAGACATCAGCAAATCAATGAAGTTAGGCGCATCATACCCATATAGAGCTCTGAAAGGTGTCATCTGAATCGACATGTGGAATGTGGTATTGTAACAATACTCACACAAATGAATCCATCTCACCCATGCCCTCTGCTGACCAACCACGTAATTCCTCAAATAACCTTCCACCCACTTGTTCACTATCTCCGTCTGTCCATCCGTCTGTGGGTGATAACTAGTGCTAGGTGTAAGTTCAGTGCCACAAAGTCTGAATACCTCCTGCCAAAAGTGACTCAAAAATCTACTGTCCCTGTCACTCACTATGCTGCGGGGTATCCCATGCAATCTGAAGACCCCTCTGAAGAAGACCTCAGCTACCTGTACTGCTGTGTAAGTAGTAGTGATGGGAAAGAAGTGTGCATACTTCGTCAGTCTATCCACTACTACGTAGATGCAATCATGCCCTTGAGCCTGGGGCAAGCCCGTAATGAAGTCCATAGATATGCATTCCCACTTCTGATCTGGAATGGGAAGTCGCTGTAGGAGCCCAGCTGGAAAGGTGTGCTCTTGTTTGTTCTGCTGACAAACAGGGCACTCACGAACATACTGCAAAACATCTGACTTAAGCCCTTTCCAAGTGAACCGCTCCCGAACCTGTCTATATGTCTTGAAGTACCCGGGGTGACCAACTGTAGGTGAATCATGAAGAGCCCTCAATATAGATTGCTTCACCTTCGATCCTGGGACTAGAAATATCCTGCTCTTGTAGATAATCAAATCATCTACAAGTGTATACCGGGTATCAATAACTGACCCATCAACTATCCCTGACGCCCATGGGTCTCTAGCATACTCTGCCACTATCATATGTCTCCAATCCTCTGATATTTCAATCAATGCACTGAGACGTGGTCTACGTGACAATGCATCCGCTACCACATTCTGAGTCCCTCTCACGTATGATATGTCAAAATCGTAAGCTTGTAGCTTACTCACCCACTTCTGCTGTCTATCGTTGAGATCTCTCTGACTAAGGAAATGCCTCAAACTGTTGTGGTCAGTTTTAATACAAAACTTACCACCCACTAGATACTGTCTAAACTTAGCCAATGCGTGCATGATGGCTAACATCTCCTTGTCATAGATGCTGAAAGATCTCTCTGGACCACGGAGTTTCCTGCTCTCATATGCAATAGGGTGCTTGTCCTACATCAACACAGCACCTATAACATCGCCGGATGCATCACATTGAAGCTCAAATGGCTTCGAGAAATCAGGCAAGGCTAACACCGAGCATGAGGTCATGATCTCCTTGAACCTGTCAAAGCAAGTCTATGCCTCCGGTGTCCAAACAAAGGCCCCCTTCTTCAGCAAATCTGTCATAGGGGCTGCATGTCGTGAGTATCCACTAACGAATCTGCGGTAGAAGCCACATAGGCCCAGGAACCCTCTCAACTGTGTCAAGTTCTCAGGAATAGGCCACTCTACTATAGCACGGATCTTATTAGGATCCATCCTTACTCCCTCTGCACTGATAATATGTCCTAAATACAAGAGCTCAGTCATACCCAAATCACACTTGGACTCCTTGGCATACAAAGACTCCTTCTGCAATATGCTTAATACTGTCTCCAGATGCTCAAGATGTTCCTGCCATGATCTGTTGTATACCAAAATGTCATCGAAGAAAACCAATACAAATCTCCTCAACTGATGATGGAAGACCTTATTCATCGTAGACTGAAAAGTAGCTGGTGCATTGGTCAACCCAAATGGCATGACCACAAACTCAAAGTGTCCACAATGACATCTAAATGTCGTCTTCTCCACATCCTGCTCTCTAACTTTGATCTGATGATATCCTGATCTCAAATCTATCTTGCTGAAGTAGCATGCCCCATGAAGCTCATCTATCAGCTCATCAATCCGTGGGATAGGGTATCTATTCTTAATAGTCCTCTTGTTCAACACCCGATAGTCAATGCACATACGTAACGAGCCATCCTTCTTCTTCACCAACACTACTGAAGAAGCAAAAGGAGACTTGCTCGGTCTAATATGCCCCATCTCAAGCAGCTCCTTGATGGTTTTCTCAATCTCATCCTTGAGTCTCTTAGGATGCCTGTATGGTGTGATCATCACGGGTTTAGCACCCTCCTCTAACTCAATGATGTGCTCTATTCCCCTGTCAGGTGGTGCACTAGGTGGAATGTCACTGAACACCCTATCATACCGCTCTCTCAATCTCTGAATGTCAGGGTGATACTCTGCTTTCTGATGCTCCTCCTGTGTAGGCATGAGAGTACACATGGCTGCCCATCCAATCCCATCATGTCTAACCAACCTCTCCATGCGCCTGAAAGAAATAGTTCTAACATCACTATTTCTGATAGCCCTCAATACATGCTATCTCCCATCAACCTCAAACTTAATCTCCATGTCTCTGAGTCTGAGAGTGACCTCACCCAATGAATGTAACCAAGTCATCCCCAATACAATGTCTAGGTCACCCATGTTAACTACATGGTAATCCGCTTTGAACTCATAATTGTTCAAGCGTAGAGGCATGTTTCTAATCATCCTGTTACACTTAAGAGTGTAACCATCAGCAACCTGTACTCGGAGACCCTCAAACTCCTCTGTCTCAATGCCACAGCGCTCAACCAATCGTGCATCAATGAAATTGTGCGTAGCACCTGTGTCAACTAGGGTAATCACCTTCTGTCCTGCTAGAACTCCACGCAATCTAAAGGACCCCTCCTGCTGAATACTGGACAAGCGTGCCTGCTGCAAATGTAACTCCAGCTCATCCTTAGGCTCTGTAGCCTCTGCCTCTACCTCCGACTCTATGTCACTGTGCTCATCCTCATGTACTGTGCTATCCGAATCTGAGTCCTCATAGTATGCCCACATAACTCTATTGGCCTTCCCCTTAGGCTTCAACGGACAGTCATGTTCCCTGTCATAAGGACCTTTGCAATAGAAGCATAGCTTCTTCCTGCGTAGGTCATTAAGTGCCTCAGTATCCAAGGGTGTGGTGGATTTCCCCTTGGTATCAACCTTCCTCCCCTTCTCCTTATCAAACTTCTTATTATCTCTGAAAGAAGTAGAACTCCTAGGGGTGAATTTGCTAGGTGCTGTAAGCTCCATACTGCGAGCTTTCCTCATGGCCTCCTGTAATGTCGATGGTTCAAATGCCTTGATCCAACCCTTGAGGGGTTCAGACAATCCCTCAGTGAATAGTATGACCAACCGTCTTTCTGATACATCTTGTACCATAACTGACAACCGTTGAAACTCACTGATATACATCTCCAAGCTGCCTATCTGTCTCAACTGTGCAAGATCACGAAAGAATATCTCAGGATCCTTCCTATCAAAACGCTCCACCAATCTGTCTACAAAATCCTGGTATGAAGTCACCTGGTTGTGCTATAAAGTAACCATACCATGTGACCACCAGTCATGAGCTGCGCCTTCCAAATGCAAGGTGGCGTATCTGATGGCATCTATCTCCGACATGGGCCTCAATGCTAAGAAGGTATCCAACTTATGTATCCATGCCTGTGCTGTCATCCGTCCACTACCATCAAAGGAAGGTAAAGTGAGCTTGCTAGCAGCTCGCTGCAACTCACTGTCATGGCCTCTAGGTCTCCTGTTCTGCTGAGTACTCCTCATGTGCTCTCTCCTCTGATTCAGGTAACAATCAAAATTAAGTAACTCACGTACATGTGGTGGTAATGCCTGCCACTCTGCAGTAGCAGCTCTAAGATCATCCTGAAACTCATCTTGTACATCGCCCTCTCCTGCCTCCTGAGCCTCCTCTCTAAGGAAAGTAGGACGAGTAGGTCTATCCGCTGTCCAAGACTTGTGCCTAGGAGCACCCTGTGAACCTGCTACACTCCTATTGTCATGATCAGGTGTAACTCTACCCTGCTCCTGAACTCTGGGCTGAACCACTCTCTCCATCATAGTGGTCAAAGCACGCAATGACTGGACTATCTCCTGCTGTCCAGTAGCCATGGTTCTGAAAAAGTCCCTAGCCTCATCATCCTCATTCCTGGGAACTCTAGGTGGACTCTGTGACTGTCTCTCACCCATAGTAAGAATGTTTCTGTACTCCCGTTCACCCTCTAGTGCTGCTCTTCTGCGTGTGTAGTACCTGTGATGCCCCAATGCTGATGGATGCATAAATGTTTCTTACCCAACAGGATGGCAAGAACACCGCTCTGATACCACTGTAATGACCCTTACTATAAAGGCCACTAATAAACCCCAAATCTGAACTGAGACAATTTGTCAAACACTTGGCATGCACTGAATTGTTTTGTTTGTGATGTAGTGTTTCAATATGATAGTTGTTTTGAGCATCAAGTACAATTGAGATAACAATACCAATATTGAAATGTAACACAATAAACAATAATGAAACTCTAAATATTCATGCAAGGACTTCAATGCTAATATATCATGAATTTCCCAAATTCTGATTGCATTGTTCAGTAGACTAATTTTCTAAAAATGTATGACTGTTACAAACTCTTACACATGAGCACTGAATTTATGACAAGAGAATGTATAAACTATCACACATGAACAATGGCCTTGCAATGCACCTTCTCTACTATATCAATCCAACTACAAGATAGCAATGTCTGATTACAATGGACTGTTTTCTGAATACATATATGACTGTTACAACTGTGCACTTCTATCATAAAAATTGACAACAAAAACCATGCAATGGAACCTGGAAATCGCTCCTTGAACTCCGATTATGAAATGCTGATGAAAGGAGGACTGGACTGTCCCAATAATGCCCTGCTGTCACTACCGTACTGTCCCTGCTGCAGGCCGTACCTGGGTTGTACTGTGCGGCTGCAGTACCAAATTTTGAGCTGGGATGAATTCAAAACCCTTATTCACCAAATACAAGCCCTCAAATCAACCTTCAATTGAAATCCAACATGAAATGGTTGAGTACCATCTCCAATAACGCAACCCTTCAGAAGATATTTCACTTCCTCAGTTATGCTAATCTAAGGGAGTTATCGTTCCCAAAGATCAATGATATTTGCAGACCTTCAAGCTCCACAAATGCTCAAGTAGATGCACTAGAGAAAATAGACTTCGATGCCAAATGAGAGACCCATGGGGTCTATTTATACACATAATAGAATCTTCTAGAAGCCTCTTAGTCTTTCTAGAAGTATCCATAACTTTCTAGAAGTATCCATAATAGAATCTTCTAGAAGCCTCTTAGTCTTTCTAGAAGTATCCATGACTTTCTAGAAGTATCCATAATAGAATCTTCTAGAAGCCTCATTGCACTTTTTAGATAAAAAGTTACTTCATAAAATAAAAAGTGCACCTCAATAACATTTTGGCCCCAAATAAAAAGTAATAATAAATATAATGTCTCCAAGAGCATAATGAGCCATCCAATCACCAAATAAACGCCAAAATGACTCTCTCATCACAACCATCTGCCTACGAGAGTCTGGAATAGGCAAATCCACGTAAAGTGTCATGTCATACTAAAGAGGGGACATGACAAATGATTTACTTGCAAATATTTTCAGTAAATCACCACTCTTTGCCTCCACTATAAGTTCAATCATAAATCTAGAAATGATATATCAAATATTAGCACAAATCTCCACAAATCCTCTATTATTCAGCACACCTATGAATTCTAAATGAATCCACTCACAAATCAGCTAGAAGGGTTTCTGTCCTCAAAACCAATCTTTGCTAAAGTGTTTTTGTCCTAGGGCAAGAAAGATGAACAGTTGCTAAATCTCAAGCTAGGGTTTGAAAATTAAAAAAATTCCAAGAATATGAAATTCTCTTCTCAACACTCCTTTATATATTCCTCTAAAATATTATTTTCATAACCTTCTATTTTTTCCCCCTCAAAGGTGACTTTAAATTTAAATTTACTTTTTAGGTCCTAAAATAAGTCACTTGTGCAATATTGTCCATCTTATATTAAATTTATTAATTAACATAAGTCACATCTAAAATAATTATTCCCCTGTGATATCCCAATTCATCTACAGGAATTAAAATAAGCTAAGGGCCTCCATAAATTCTTAATGACAACGAAGGAAATATCAAATCAAACCAGCAAAGAGTAACTATTTTTGACACTAAGAAAAGGAATTTGAGTTTTCAGAATATATAAGATGATGTTTCTCATTCTTGTCTACTTTAATTATCAAGATTATTTCTTTATTAGCTAAGATAAAGTAGGACCGAGAATATTGATTATAATAAATTAACAAATAAATTATTCCCTTGTAATATCTCAATTAGCCTACCAGAATTAAAATAGGTTAAGGCCTCCTTCATGATAGAGAAGGGGACATTAAATTAGACAAGAAAAGAGTAACTTCTTTTGATATTAAGCATAGTTGTGGGGAGATGCATCTCTGACCATCTGGGACACATCTTGTGGACTGGGATGCATTTTCAGTCCCAGAAACACCTGTGGAGCATCTAGCTGACATTTCCCTACTTTTTCATTTAGAAAAAGAAACTTAAAAGCTTTCATATGAAAAGAAAACAAAAACAAATAAAAAAAACTGGACACCATAATTGATATTTCTAGTTTAATGTAGCAAAATTATAAATTATTAAATTATATTTAAAAAAAGGGTATCTCCAAGTAGCCCCATAACCTTTTTTCAAAAATAGATGTACTAGTACTGGTACCAATCTTCCATAACAGTACCAGCACTGGTCTCCTAGCAACCATGATATTAAGAAAAGGAATTTGAGTTTTCAAATCATATAAGAAGATGTTCCCCATTCTTCTCTATTTTATTATCAAGATTATTTCTTTATTAACTTTAGATAAAGTAAAACAAAGAATGTTGATTATAAAATATATTATTATTTTGGCCTTTCCATCTACTAAATACTTATTATTATTCTAAATTTGCTTCAACACCACAATGGGATGAAACACTAGCACCATTATAATGTACAAAAACCAACCATTAATGTTTCTATTTTCCATTTTCAAGAAAAGAACATTATTTAACCAATCAAAAGGCTAGTTGAAAACAAGATTAGGTACCTGCCCATCTGCAGCGCAAGTAACCACACTGTGATCATCACTAAAAGGCATAATCCTGGCCTGAAACACATTGCTTCCATGACCAGAATGGAAAGAAAATACTGATGTTTTAGCAGACCAATCCCAGAATATAACTTGTTTATCATCCGACCCTGACACGAGCAGATTGCCAGTTTGGTTGAAGTGCACAGTATTTACACAACCATTATGTGCCTCCAACTTGGCATAGAGATCAAGGCGTTGAATAAGATCCTGTTGAAGAGGATACAAAAGACACATGTCAGTTTACAATCCAAAAATGCACCGTCATTGCATATGAGCTTCAAAGAATCATACATATAAATCAGAATCATATAAATAAACTCACATGCAATCATCCTTCTATGCACAGTGTCCAAACACTATTAACACTCCCAAATCTGTAGAACTTGTCTTTTGAAAATTCTTTTCCCTATATATGTGCAAGGAGTTCTGGGAATTATCAATTTAGTGTGTTCTATAGTCTAAAATAAGAATCATTTTCATATTATGAGACTCCGAAAGATTTAGAAATGTGTGTACATGTGAGTACATGTGAGTAATTCCATTCAAGAATTGCCAATGTGCTAAACAGATGTAGAGCATTTAAAATTTCTATTAGTTGTTGTGCGATATTTTGCAGACTTGTTTTATTTTCCAAATCTTGAATTTGTGAGAATTTTTTAGTGTGTTCTATAGTCTAAAATAAGAATCATCTTCATATTCTAAGACTGAAAGATTTAGAAAAGTGTGTACATGTGAGTAATTCCATTCAAGAATTGCCAATGTGCTAAACAGATGTAGAGTACTTACAATTTCTATTAGTTGTTGAGCGATAGTTTGCAGATATTTCCAAATCTTGAATTTGTGGGAAGTTTTTGGTATCAAATTGAGATGATTTCAGAGTATTTATTTCATTGAGATTGCTGTGTTGAACTATCTAATATCATTTGGCTTTAACTTGGCTATTCATACCTTTTATCCCTATCATACCATTTGATATTGTTGAAAATAAATGACTCTTGTTATTTGAAAAAGGTCATAATAATATGGATTAGTGCAATTAATATTAAAGGGAGTTTTTGACCAAGGCTAGTTGCTTCCTTGTGGATGCAACAAAATATATATTATGAATGTCGATTTGCTGTTGTACTATGCTGAAGAAGGATCACAGCCTTTGTAGTTGCCATTTTATTAGTGTTGCTGGGCAATCGTACCTATTATGAAGTGCAACGATTTCTTTCTAGGGGGTCTGCCTCTCCAATATTAAATTATTTACTCACTTCTATGCAGCCATGCAGCATTGGGACTAGTAATATTGAATTACCGATTGATATCTCTCTTATATCTACCATACAGTTTGATAACATTTTTTTATCAAATTGTTGATTACTTCTAGTCATAGCCATTGTTATTTTTGTTGGCATTAATAGTTTTCAATGGAATTGCTACTGCCATAACCATAGCTTATATAGAACTTCAGCATTTACACTTATCTGATAAATTGAATAAACTGGATGGTTCTCCACCAGTTAGTATAACTTTGTTTAATTCTCGAAGGCTAAGCAGCCATGACATCAATAAATTATTTTTTTCAGTTTCCAACATTAATATTTCTAATCATAGTTGGACTACTCGCAACTCGGCTCGACTTGCCAAGCCCCTGGGAAAAAAACTCGGGAAAAACTCAGAAAAACTCGACGAAAAACTCGGCAACTTAAAAACATGCTTAAGTTTAATAAAAAATGCAATTTTTTTTGCAAAATTTAATGAGAAGATACATCCAATGAGTCAATAACTAATAACACAAAAGAAACAAGCTGATTCTAGATATATTTAAATGCAAAGTGTCTACAAAATCGCATCCTCATGAGGAATGCTGATGGCTGGAAGCCTGGAAGCAAAATAGTAACTAGTTTTTGTAAAACCAAAAGTAAATACATCATTAGAAATTACAATTACAACTTCCTCTTCCCAGCTCTAGCAAAAACTAGGGGAGAGGTAAAACTAGAGGGTCTAGTCATAGAAATCTGCAGTGGGCGTGACTGTGCCTCCTCGCTCGGTATAGCTGGCTCATCCTCCATCTTGGATGAAGCTATGTCTCTACATGCTTGTGGCACTGGCAATGACTCCTCATCCTCATCCTCATCCTCTTCCTCCTCAATGTCATCCAGCGTGAAACCAAATCCACCCCCCTCCTCCTCCATAGCCTGCCTCTCCAAATCAGTGATGTCATCCTCAGAAAACAATGGAGGTTGCTCTTGTGATGTCCAATCACTGTAAGGATCTATATCATCCAAGTCAAGTGGACCACCTGCTACTTCCTCTACCTTCCTTACGCACAATCGAAGATTATATTGCACAAAGACAAAGTCATTGGGGCATTTTTGAGCTAACTTGCTCCTCTTCTTCGTGTCGATGGCTTCAAACAAGCTCTAATTGCGCTCACAACTGGATGAACTACAAGGTTGACATAAGATTCTAAGGGCAAATTTTTTGAGATTTGGGGTATTTCCACCCCAACTTTGCCACCAAGCATCTGCAAATTAAAACTAGGTTGAGAGTAGCACCCCTCGTCGGGGTCTGAGGGTGAGAAAAAGAGGGGTAGAGAGATAGGTCTAGATCTTGGGGGAGAGAGGAGAGAGTGAGATGGAGTGTGGTAGAGAGGGGGATAGAGGAAGAGTGATAGGGAGATAGATAGGTCTAAAATTCGAGGCAGATAAAGTGAGTGAGATAATGTTGATAGGAGCATAATGATTACTGAAATTTGACTGTCTGAAAAATTAAAAGATCTTCTAAAACCTAAAATTTGCATTATAACTCCTAGAGATCTGAAACCACTCTCAAACATCCTACCAATATATAGATGAAATATAACTTAAAGTATAAGAAAGGAAAAAGACATATTGAAATGCTACTTATACTTAAATGTTATATTTCATGTATACATTCTGATGAAGATAATGAAACTGACTTGAAAAAACAAAAATAGATAATTTTTTTACATGTTTGGGCCTCTTTTTTTAGTCTAGCCGAGTTTTAATGGAAACTCACTGATTTTTTTATAGAAACTTGCCGAACTTTTGCAAAAAACTCGATGATTACTCAGCAAGTTTTTTGCCAAAACTCGGCGAGTTTTTGCTACGAGTTAAAGTGGTAAAAACTCACAAAGCTCAAAAACTCGGCGAGTTTTTGAAAGTCGCTGAGTACTCTACGAGTTCCATCTATGTTTCTAATGATAATTTGTGTGATTCTCCACCAAATGTCGATTTTGTAATTGTTCAGGAAGGCTTGCAGCCAGAACCAATTTCATTCCTTTCCGACTTCACTTTGTAATTTATTTGGAAGGTTTGCAGCCAAATTAGATATGTCTTTACTTCCAGATTTTATAACAGTTGAAATATTGAATTGTACATCTTGCCACCAACAAGCATTTTATTATAGTATCATTCTAATCCTTTTCACCATATGCTCTCACCTTGTCCACATTAGGATCTCAATGATAAATAGTTGTTAAGGTTTTGTGCATTGTCCATAGTTAAATTGCAAAAATAAGAAAACTTTCAGTTCAAGGCACTACAAATTACATGAATAATTTGACCTAAGTTGGGACCTACTCATGCAATTCTTATATTAGTTCTTTAAATCCCATTAATCTACTCCAGTAATTTGTGAACTTCGTAATTTTTTTCTTTCCTACCTGTTGTGACCTATTTCACACATCGCCCCATCGCAGATGGGGACCCCCTGTTTTTGCTTTTTAGGGTTTTGTCCTAGCTCTGCAATTTCATAAATCCATTTTCTTTGAGAATTTTGAGTTGAGTTTTGAAGTCATCCCGAGCCAAGTAGTGAAATCTTGCTCATAATTGCGTTTGAATGTTGTCAAAGTGCTTAGAAGGTTTGAAGGACGAGGATGGCAATTGCTTTGAGTCATTTCTGACAACTTTCTATTTTTAGGAATTTTGCTTTTTTCTACAAATAGAAAGTTTTGTTTTGGCACTTTGGGCATAATCCGAGAAGCAACTTTTTTGGCTTGCTTTTTGCTTTTTTCTGCTTTTTTGAAAGTAGAACTTGAGTTTTGTTCCTCAGGTCATTTGGTCAATGCCCATGTCTTTGCTTTTTTTCTGAGATTAGGGTTTTGATCCTCAAGCCATATCATTACTGCCCATGTTGTCAGAATTGAAAAATTTGGTCTTTAAGTGTAAAGAGTAGAGTGGAAACCCTAATTAGGGTTTTGTTCCAGAATATCATTCCTTAAGCGATATGATCAGTGCCCATGTCCTCAGAATTGAAAAATCATGTCTATAAGTGCAAAAAGCGAGGTAAAACCCTAATTAGGGTTTTGTTCCAGATAGTCCAGGTATAGACATGGCAAGTTAGAGATGGACATGACAATTTGAATAAGTATGAAGACATGGTTGTCCAAATAAAATTCACCTAAATTGCCAAGCATGGAAGCAAGAAGTTTGACATGTCTAAGGTCTTTCAAGTCCGCCTAGCTCATGGAAGATGGCAAATAAAGGGTGAACTCTGCCCAAATACATGGAAAAATGCTTAAGACTATCTAAAGTCTGCCTTGGCTAGTGGAGCATGAAGTCCACCTTGGGAAAATTGTCCAAGCTAGTTTGAAGTCTGCCCATGATGGGAGAGGGTTGACAAAGACAAGGAGGTAAAACATAAAACAATGACCAAGGAAAGATGAAAGTTAACATGGCTAAAGACATGGCACATGAAGTCCCAAGTCCGCCTTCCCTAGGAGATGTTTGGCATGTCAAAAGGAAAGCAAAAAAAATAAAAGCTTGGCAAACAAGACATTGGACATGTCAAGGCACCCTCAAACTCCGCCCTATGGAAGATGTCCTGACTTACTTGAAGTCCACCCTAAGCATGCAATGCCTTATGAAACTTGAAGTCTGCCTAGGAAGGGAAGAAGATGTCTAAAGACCTTCAAAGTCTGCCTTAGACATGGCAAAATAGACTTGAAGTCCACCCATGCAGAGATTAAGAGAAGCAAGATAAAGCATGGCAAGACAAAGTCCAAGTCCACCTTGGCATCAAACACTCAAACTCTGATCTGCAGTTGAAAAGGATCAGGTTAAGTCAGCAGCATGGTAAGGAAGACATGTCCAAATGCATTCCAAGTCCGCCTTGGCCAAGACTGCTTCAAATCCGCCTAGGAAGGGAAGAATATGTGCCAAAAGAAGTTAAACTCTGCCCTATCCAAGTGCATGATATAAACAAGTGTGAAGTCCGCCATATGCACATAAAAAGATTGTCCTAACATTCATGAAGCCCACCTATGCTGGATGGAAGGTGGCAAAGAAGTCTTAAAATTTGCCAAAGGTTGGAAAGGGGTAGATGGCAAAATAAGTTCCAAGTCCGCTCGAGGAAGGAAAGATTAAAAAGTCTAAGCAACATCAAAGTTCACCCAAGAAGGTTGTCCAATGGTCTGCAAAGTCCACTAGGCATGGAAAAAGGATTAAAGCAAGTTAAAAGACGACACAAAACATGCTAAGTCCGCCTTGGCATGATATCATTCAAGTCCGCCCAACATGTTAGAAATTTGGCAAGCAAAGGGATCTTTTGACATGTTAAGGAGAAAAGCAAAAGGTTAGAATTAAGTTGGATGGCCAAACCTATCCAAGTTCGCCTAAACCAAGACATGAAAGAGAAAATTAAAGCAAAAATGAAGTTAAAAGAGAATTGTCCAAACAACTTGGAAGCACACTTCGAAGAAAAAATTAAAATTTCCCAAGGAAGATTGTCCAAACATCTTGAAAGTTTGATCAAACACAGACATTCCAAAGTTAGCCTAGGCATAAATGAAATATGTGAAGATGCCTAGGCCAGACATGAAAATTCGACCAAGATTTGAAGATTAGACATAACGATCAACTCGCCATGGTGTAAGACAAAAATTGGCTAAAGGAAATATAAATTCGACAAAATAAACACATGGAATCAAGGGTCAATCTGGAAAATAAATTTGACACATCAAATATTTTTAATATTTTCCAATACTTAAATTATTTTCGAACACTTTAGAAATATTGGATCAGTGAATGGAGAAAGGTTCAGACATAGAGTGGAGATAGAGGATTTTTGGGCAAATGCTGCAGATGAATTTGACATCAGAAAAAGACTATGGTCCAGACTGCCAGTAAGCTTGATCAGAACGACTGAACCTTTCCTTGTGCCGGATCAGCTGAAATATAATTCAGAATATACTCATCCTAGCTTTGATGAGCATGCACCCCTTTCTCCTATCAAATGGTCAAAACCAAAGCATGCAGGCTTGAGCACCTTGATGCGGCCAATTGTGAAATATTCCAGGTGGTGCGTTGATCAGCAAAGTCATAGATTAAGACGGCATCAAGTTTGGATATTGACAAACACATCTATCCAACATCAAGGTTATGAACAGGGACACACACATCCAATCATAATTACCAACTCCTGTAATTGGGGACAAACATCCAACCATTTACATCATCTTGTGAATAAGACAAGCACATCCATTCACAAACAACCAACAATTGTGATTGGGGACAAACACATCCAATCACTTGCATCAAAAGTTTGAGAACCAAGTCCTCGTTGTCACATACGTAGCCACCATTATAGATCACTGCCACTCTAATCACAAATGATATGAGACAGTTGCCGCTGCCACCTGGAAACCGGTCTTGGCTTTAGTCGTTTTGGCACAAATAGTTTTGTCACTAATACAATTTTAAGGCCCCGTTGCTAGTGACTAACAAGAGGTCGTTGAATGTCCTCCAGCCTCTTGTGCTTCCATCCTCCATTTGATTTGCTACTTAACAAATTTGGTGTTTGAGGCTTATGAAGAAAGAATCTATCCCCGCCATGATGTGAACTTCTTATAAGGAGTGTCGAGTACCACCGATCATGCTCTCCAATTATAATTGACACAATTATACACACACACACACACACTTTGGATAACACAAATATTTAAGAATCGTTAAAAAATAGAACCTATAATAAAAACGATACAACTTGACTCAAATTTCGACAAAGACACAAAATATAACTCCTAACAATATAGACCTGACTGATGAAAGTTGAAATCACCTAGCTAGAGTCTTAAAACTGATACACATGGAATGCTAAATGCAAACATGCCACAAGCAATCCCTGCAATTGTGAAGCAGTATAGTAGTCTCAACTTGCCTTCACTACTGTATTTATTATATATATATATATTCACACTTTTTTTATCTGTCTTGACATAAATACTTTTGATAACACAACAATTAAAGAATCATTAAAAAATAGAACCTATTATAAAAAGGATACAACTTGACTCAAATTTCGGCTAAGACACAAAATATAACTCCTAACAATATAGACCAGACTGATGAAAGTTGAAATCGACTAGCTAGAGTCTTAAAACTGATATGCATGGAATGCTAAATGTAAACATACCACAAACAATCCCTGCAATTGTGAAGCAGTATGGTAGTTTCAACTTGCCTTCACTATTGTATTTAGTATATATTGCCTTCAAAGCTTACCCTGCCAAGATGATATACCATTGTCAGCTATGATCAACATGCTGTTGGACTTGTCTGGAATCATATGAATAAACAATTCTAGCTGATAATCAAGCTTGTTCTTATATGTCAGTCCCTCGAATTGAACTTATCCAATACATCAGAAGAATTGCTGATGAATTCTCCGAGAAAAAACTCCTTATTGCTATAAAACATATTGATGATCAAACTTAGCAACTAGTTGATCTCCGCCTAAAAAGCAAAGGTTTTTGTCTCTCCAGCCATTCTTTCGATCCAGTAAAATTAGATCTCAAGTGCTCTAAAACTCACGTAGAGGAAAAATGCCAAACAAGAGATGGAAAACCAGCTAGAGCTGTGAGATCTAATAAGCAAACTTATTAATGGAGAAGTGTCACATCCCCTCCTATATACTCTTAATTTGATACTTAGTTGTGTCGATGCCTTAGATGGATACTGGTTTCTGAAACAATGATTTTGATGCCCTACAAGATTTTGGTTTTCCTAACAGTGGTATTCGGTTTAACAATGATGCCTTAAATGGTATTGAATGCTAGAAACAGTGGTTTAGTCTAAATGATCCCTAGTTGAAATTGCTTTATTTCTTATTTTTGAATATTATAAATATATGAAATGTGATGGCATTTTCAGTAGAAAGAAAGATTGTTGATATTCATTAAGGATATTGAGAAGGTTGTTGGAGATTATTGATATAACTGAAAAAGGATGATAACTATCTTTATAACATTGTTTTGTCATTGATGTCAAGAAATTGATTTTTTTATTCAGTATGATGTTGCCATATCTTAAGAAGTATGTTTTGATGAGTATTAAGTGGTCGGAAAGTGACACAGAAAGAATGTGATGAATAAGGGGAGAAATAAGTTATTCAATGGGCAACTATTATCGAGTTAGACAATGATGAGATCATGATGTTTAGATTGTTTTGATGTCCTACATATGTTGTTGATTGTAAGGTTAATACTATACTATGTCACCGAGCAAAGAACCTAGTAGGTAAACCCTAAGGAACCTAGTCGGTAAACCCTAAGGTTATAGATATCGGTTAATGAAGACAGAATGTCTACCGAGTGAAGTTCAGTGTTAACCGAGTAACAACCGAGTTATGACAGTGCGTATTGGATGAATACAAGCATTATTTAATGAAGGACAATGATGAGCTGGAGTTGATTTAATGATTGGTATGACACACATGAAGTTTGTTAAGGATCTATGGCAAAGGAAGATCGGCAGGAAGATCTACAGCGCAGATTGAACCGCAATAACCTTGTGCAAGTTCCTAGAAAGGAATGCAAGTCCCGAGGCAAGGTAAAACGTTTTCAAATCGGAAGGATACATTAAACCTGGTCAAGTTTGAAGATCTGATGGCTAAGATTGATCATGGGAAATGTGATCAAGGAGATTAAGCGGTTAGCAATTGTTTATAAATAAGGAATTGTTGATAAACAATGTATGCAGGCAAGTGTAAGCACAAAGATGCTACATAGTGATTACCGAGCACAAAAGCTTGAAGACCTGTTTGAATAACAAAGTAGAGAGCCCAGCAAAGGGACAAGATAAGTCTTATGACTAGATTGTTTTGAACAAATAAGAATCTGCTTTAGCATTTAAGATGTGAAGTTGCAGATATATTTTTATTACTGTTATTTTGTAAGTGACAGGAAATCTCTTAACCGAGTGGACTTAACAGTCTTATTTGTAAACCCTCTAGCAAGGTAACATTCTAAATGAGTGTTTGAAATCCTTTAACAAGGTCACTTCTAACAAAGTGAAGATCCTAACAGATCTGAGGGAAATCCCTTAACCGGGTCACATCTACCAATGTGTTTGTAATCTTTAACAGGATTCGCTTTTAACCGAGCATACTCTAGAAGAGTATATTTCTTAGTGGGTCCGAAATCCCACAGTGGTTTTTCCCTATTTGGGTTTCCACGTTAAATCTGGTATTATATGTGTTATGATGATTATGTGTTTATGAGTTTGCATGTTTAGTAGTTTTTTGGTTATATTGCAGAAGTATAAGTTACCGAGGTTGAATCTGTTGATTTTATGGATTATTAAGTTAGTATGATTCACCCCCCCCTTTCATCTTGTTAGTTATTGGCATCAGTACTTTACAATTAGTATTAGAACTATCAAAATGTTGTGATGTTTCATTTACGTAAAGTAATGTTATAACTGATCTTTTGATTTAACAAATATAAACATTAAGGTTGAATTGTCGAGATGTCGGACTAACTACTCTAGTTTGGACAAGTGGATGCAGGAATGACTAGGCCTCCAAGAAGAAGGGGAAAAGATATCACCAAGAAAGAGGGAAGCGAAATGGTTATGGTCAATGATTGTATGGTATATAAGACTGGTATGTACTACCTAATGTCAGCTAGTGTAACCATGTCAACCTAGTTTCCCTATTAGGATCATGGGAATTATGTCCGTTAGTGTCTCCGACTTGCTCCGGCTCGTTTGTCGAACCTTTGTACTTGCGTTGCGAAATCATTATTATGTATCTTCTAATATCGTCTTAATTAATACCTTTATTAGACATGTTTTCAACTTGAGGAAGTCGACTCCGTATATATTTACGTTACAAAAAAAATATACTTTGATCAATTGTAAAATAATTCTAATAAAGGTATATTGTTTTTAAATTTTAATTGTTTTAAATAAAAAGAGAAATATTTATTACCTTTATTATTTAATTTATGTTATTATAAAAAAATATATTAAAGACTTAGTCTTTTTAATTTCTCTTGGACCTTATACGTTCTTTTAAAATCCAATTTTATTAAATATTAGTGCCTTCACGTTAAAATGTTTTATCTTCTTACTCCTTATCGGCGATATATTTATATTTTCGAATAGATTATTATATGGATATGGGAAAAGCTATAAGGATTTTTTGGGGCAATTTAATTTCTCCTCGGACGAGATTCCGCCTCCCAGAGCCACAACAAGGGATGGCGAAATCATAGTGAACTCCCCCGTAAAACATTAGGGTGGCGGAGCATATAGGGAGTGGAACGATTCTTTGCGGAGGGGAATTTTTATTTGGTCTTTTTCATTATTCTCTTCTTCGGTAGCTCTTTTTTATTTTTCGGCTAGATGGGAGAACTAACGGGATGGAGTGAAGGCACTGTATATCTTAATTCCTCTGCAGTGGAAGGAAGTGCATACCAGCCACCGTAGTTGCTAGGACTTCTCTGTTAGTCAAGCTGTTACAATACTCTTGTTGTTACAATACTCTTCATATTCCAGGCATGTGGACTCTCTGATAACTTTCTTTTTCAATAGAGAGCATTTATACTGTTGCAATGAAGCATTAGCTTAAGACTACAAAGAGCTCTTTAGTTTTAAGTGTTGTATCCTCCTGAGAAATCTTGCTAGATAGATTTCTTTGAGCAGCAACGAAAGCTTTTTCTTCCTTTCTTTCTTTCTTCTTCTGCATAATTGTTTGTGACAGAGTCATTTGGTGATAATTCTGCTGGTGTCATTATTAATTTATTTACTATACGGTAGGGGCTTCTATTTCCAGCAAGTCAGAAATGAGCATATTATTAATGCATAATAATTTGAATAAGGGGTTGCTCTCAGCCAGCTTTATTTTTTTTAAACAAAACTTGTAATGTGAGAAAAGAGTGTCAACCCCACCGGTAATTTAGGAAGAATCCTTATGAATTACTGTTTCTATTTTTTTTTTCTGTTAATAAATCCAAGAGTGCAAGTCGGATAGGGTGGAACTGGCCCACATGTAACCTTGTAGACAAATCCTTGGCCAGGGTGCACTAGCTGCATGTAGTGCTTGTCAATTCTGAGATTCCAGATACACTCATAGTCAGGAAATTATACCAGTTAGCAGGTAGCTATAGGGTGTAATTTGATTACGGTTGTAGGGTCTTACACCAGTTCCAACATGACTTGACATAACCATTCTCCTTTACCCTTGCGGAGGGTCGGGCCACTTCAATTAGAAGTGAACAAGGGGGATCGGAAACGATCTAAGGATGGGTGGATAAACGCCCTGGTGATATCTTTTTCCCCTCCAAGATTCAAAAAGAATTTAAAGATAAGCAAGTCTGCCAGAAAATAAATGAAAAGTACATTCTTAACCTTTCATCTTTTCCTTTATATAGAATTTAGTTGCAAACGTATTTTCTGTTCATGTTTCCAAAGAACTAATGTTTATTTTGTTCAATGATGAATATTTTTCTTCCCGCACTGTAATTTTGTTTTTATTATATAAAAATAAAAAAACATTTGATAATGGCATCAGCTTCAATGTTCATTATTTTCTTTTAAATAAAGGGTTAAACTAGTCATTACTTGCTTTCCTGTTATTTAATGTTCTTTAACTAGCCGTTATATGCTTGATTTTTTTGTATGTTACAAGAAGATTCGTGAGGCACAAAATAATGACCTCGATTGCTGTCTTCCTGCCTTACTAAGCAAACTTATTTAGTGAGCACAACAATCAATTTATTCACCCTCATACAAATTCATAGCTCAGAAGCCAAAGGTTGGCAATGTGTAGCTGTAAAACCAAGTTTGAGTCTCAACTACGCAACTGCTTTGATACAATGATCCATAACATACACCATGAGCGTTTGGAAAACACAAATTATATATCCCAAATCTACAAAGAAGAATCGTGATGCTATGCATTATGAGATCACTAATAAGTGAAGCAAGAGTTTGTTTTCATCCAACTCACAGTTTGAGATTTCTTGTACTGCAATCAGCTCAGCTCAATAATTGCATCCATTACAAATTCTTCATATCACTGTGCAAATATTCTCCCTGCAGATCTTCAACACTAAACACTGGCTTCCGTAGCCATCTCTCATTAATGGATTGCTACAAACTCACCACACTTATTTTGTGTTGCTCTCCTCTTTGTTTGAGATGGCAATTTATGCTGAATCTCTCCCCCAATCAAATGATGGCCTTTCCTTTCGCGCTTCCTTTTACTTGCTAACACTACCCACGATCTTCTGCTCCTTCTTAGCGGCTTCTTGATCAAATCCACATATTGAAGCTTCAATAGTTAATGTCTGCCATAGAATGCAACTTCACCAAGAACAAAATACATCGGGCTCTGATACCATATCAGAGATTTTGTGCAAAAATACAGACAGAATTTTATACAAATAATATGATGCTTCTATTTCTCATCTCACTTCGTTCAATATCACATTACATATATAGGATTCACAAATCCTATTTTATAGGAAACTACATAAACAACTTACCTAATTATATTGAGTTGATATAAATAAATATTCATACCACCAATAAAAAAACCTATTAAACAAACTCTAACAAACCTGAGGGATAATTGCTATATGCATCCTATAAATGATGCAATATTTCTAACACTTTCATGCTCATCTTGTTTTGTGTTCTAAATTTTTGCTACTATTTCGTTGTAGTCAACATACAACGTCTATTAGTATGTTTTGATAATATTGGTTATCCAACTATGTATTAATTTGTTTGTCATTCTCACTAGTTATAAGCGTTGGTTGGTTGACGACTGTGTTCCTCTTGGCAACCGTTAGGTCCTTTAAATATATTGTGTATCGTCAAGGAAAGTAGTATGATAGAGTTTGATCAACTATAATCCTTGGCTGACCATCTCTGGTCTTCTTCTCTATAATAATTTCATATGCAAATAAAGATTTATTTTACTCTTGTATCTAGTATGCATTGTCATCTTTATTATTATTTCATGTATTCAATTTATCAAATATAGCAGTAAACATTTGACGCCTTTGCCTTAAAAGAAATCAAGTCAAATTTGAGTGACTCATGCCCTTAGATCCCAATAAAGGCGAGAAGAGGCCACAGGGTGGTCAAGACCAAGCGATTAGATGATCTTTAAGGATTGTAGAACAAAGAGAACGAAGAAGAAGATTATACGAACATTTGAGGAAAATCCAATAGGACAATTCCCAAATCGGAGCCCTTCCTGAGAACGAAGTAAAAGTCGAAGCATCAACCAAAGTCATAGTCGGGAAGAGAGGAAAATCTTCACTAAAGAACACTTAGAGGGAGAGTGCGAAGAAATGGCCAACCACTTACCAGTCCCTGACGAAACATACCCAGACCTTGCCGACCAAGTAGGATAGCCATCCATACAGCCATCCATATAGACATCAAACAACAAAGAAGAAGAAAGAGACCCTAGACATGAATTAACTAAAGCATTTGAGAATTACACCACATCCGAGAACTATCCATCTCAAGAGAAGAATTGAAAATTGGGGGAACCCAGCCAAAGACTCCGAGGAGAAGAGAGTCCATGAACGAAGCAGAAGGTAATCGAAGTGCAACGGAAGCTAAGAGTGGACATGTGGAGGACTCGTACATGGCTGTAAATGTAAGTGAAGCACTGAAATGTCGAGAGAAAAACAATCCAACCAGTTCCAAGGCATAGGGGGTGTACCGACCAAGAAAGATGGTGATTCCCACAATGAGTCCAAATGTCGACAAGTAGAAACTCCCTAAGTTCATGAGAAATGGATCAGAGTACCTAGTAAGGCACTACAAGATGTGCAAAACTATCTGGATAGCAAGTGGTCGGGAGGATAAAGATTGTTGGCTAGTTCACAGAGCTTGATGATGAATCCACAATCTCTTTGGCTGCATTGAAGAAGGAATGAAGGCCAAGTTTAAATTGCTACGAGATGGCAATGGGATCTTCACCAAGATTTATAACACCAAATAGGGGAAGCACGAGAATGTACAAGCTTACAATCGTAGGCTCAAGGAGTTACTAGTTAAGATGGAGAATCAACCAACTAATGGGCTAAATAAGTGATGGTTCATCGAGGGATTGATTCCCTCGTTGTGCAAGAAAATGAAAGTGGTACCTCTATCATTGTACACTAATGCTTATAATCGGGCAATGGACATTGGGAGTGAATCAAAAATATCTTCTCAGGGAAAATGGAAGACAAACGATGACGGGAGCACCGAAGGTAGCAGTGATAGAATCTTTGATGCAATGACAAAGAATCTTCGGTAGCAATGACAAAATATTCGGTGCAATGACCGAAGATAGGAGGACGAAATCAAATACAATATGACTCCAAAGGATGTCCTATCTACAGTGTTGACAATGTGGCAAATGGGAACACTTTGTGAGAGCCTATCAAAACAAGAAAGACAATACAATTACTGTGCAAATTATGTGGCCCTGGCAACCATGAAGACACCGATTGCCTAAAGCAAAAGGGTATTAATATGCTGGATATGGAGGAACAAGCGGAGGCAATTCTAGCAATCACGAGAGCACAGATTAAGAAGACAGTGTGCCTGGAACCTCGTATGGAGAAGGAACGACTCTGATAAGCCAGAGAAAAAGTAGAACAAGTAATGGAAAAGGAATGAAGATCCTCCTACAAAACCGCAAGTACGCCATTGCGGTCGGAGTCAAAGAAGAACATAGTACAACAAGAGCTACAAACAACCGTCCCCATCAAAGTGACAGACCTTCAAACCATGTCACAACTAAGAGTAGCAATTACCAACACAATTAGTGACGACCAAAGTTGGCGACAAGAAGACCCAAGTAAAGACATGATAGGAGAGCTACCACCTGAGTGGGACCAAGTCATTGACCCAATGTTGCTGACAGTGAACATCGCAAAGCAATCGGTTGTGATTGAAATGGAAATCATGGGGAAGAACCTCACAAATACCATCATCGATGGAGGATCGGGAGTAAACAGACTGCCAAAAGACACCTAGAAGTGCCTTGGGAAACCACCCTTTGGCCACCAACATTTCACTTGGTGTCAACAGGAATGGAATCAAGTTGTTGAGGACGTTAATGATGCAAATGGTAACAATCGTGACCAATAGTTCCCCTTGAATTTTGTGGTCATCTTATTGTAGAAGAAATTGTATGATGCACTACTCGAGAGAGGATGGCTGGTAGCAGCCAAAGCTGATCACAACTGGAAAAAGAATACAATCTCCATTGAGAACAAGGGTCAGAAGTATGTATTTAATTTAAAGAATCAGGCAGTCAATGAGGTAGCAGACTCCTTGGATTCTTCAAATTCAAACTCTGGAGAAGAATGGACGGAGGGTCAAGGTTAGATGGAACCAAATGACGAAGGGATTTTCGAGTTACAGTCATGTTCGGAGGATGAAACAAATTCTCTCTATGGTTTATTTCACTGGAAAATGGAGGCCTTTGAGGTATTTCCGTCAACATGTAATTTTCTTGAAGCCATAACTCTTGGTGAAGAGCAATCAATGAAAACATGTAAATGGAGGCATGATGCTATAATTACAAAAAAATGGGGTCAAGGGGAAAAACAAAAATTTATAGAAGGGAATGAAAACAAAAAGAAAAAAATGAGGATGATGAAAAAATTTTAAAAAGAAAAAATGGAGCCGAGAAATATTACATTTAAAAGGAAAAATAATAGCAAGTGGAGGAAAAATAGTTTTTCATTAAAACATGGAGAATATTAAAGAGTGCAAAAGCCAATTTATTAAAGTGTTGAGGATAGAAATAAATAAAGGAGCCAAATTAAAAAATATTATAAAGTATGGAGAAAAAATAAATAGACAATTAAAGGCCAAAAATATAAAGGTGAGAATTAAAAAATTATTAAATGTGGGGACATATTCTCAGCAACAACATATTTCTTATTCTCGGTGGATTTATAATTTTTATTCTCAGCAACATTATATCTTTCACTCTCGACGACCTTATATCTTTCATTCTTGATGGTAGCATTATATCTCTCATTCTCGACAGAAGAGGCATCATATTTCACTCTCAGCAGCACTAAGTCCTAGCATATTGATAGAAGTTGTAGCTTACTCTCGATGGAAATCATTTTACTCTTGGCGGAATTCAGTTTACCCTCCGCATAATTCCATCTATTCTTGGCGGAATTCATTTTACTCTCCATAGAATTCATCTACCAACTACGACTTCTATTGGTGCATATTGTATAGCAAGTCTTTCCTAGGCCACATACAAACTCTTCAAAGTGATATCGTACGACAATTATTTGGGGGCAACATATGGTGCTATCATGGCATACGATTTAGTAGACATTTTCTCATTGTATGACCAATTTACACACCCATCGTATAGTATTTTCAAGGATTCATTGTATGGACTCTCCTCAATAGCATAGTGCGACAATTTGGTTGTAGAGTTGTACAACTTTCATTATGGCATAATATGACGACCTCACATTCACATAGTACAGCATTTACAAAAACCCATCATACAATATCTACAAGCACTTCACATTGTATAGGAGGCGGGCACAATAATTCATAGCATATGGCACTCGTACTTGGTTACAACCTCCAATCAGTTATATCATATGGCATGCAGGCAATTTCATAGTACGGCGAAGAGGATTCTTCATGAAATATCATACTTTAGTTTGTTGCATACATTCGCTAAACACTCCAAAATCTCTATTTACGGGCTTTGTTAGCACTCCTTTTGGCATCTTAAAAAATCAGAAAAATGATGCACGTCATGGAATTTTGTGTGGTTTTGACGGTCATAATTGGGCTTGGCAACGAGGGCTCTACCCCTCGACCCCACCCTACATTGCAACAAGGAGCACACGGCATTGCCCCCATACTCCATCACACTCATTTGATTTTCCAAGAACTATTTGAGTTTACATAGTACAAGTCATTGTCTAGATTATTGTTATTAGTCTTCATTACAAGGCATCAATGAGGACTTGCTTGACAAATATGCAGCTTTGAAGATTAGCATCAAGATGGTCGAGGACATTGTGAAGTTGATTTGGTGTGTAGGCCCAAGATATCAAAGAATTTTGAAAAGTTCAAATTCAAACTAGAGTAACGAGGATGTGCTGAAGCAATGCTTGGCCAATTTTCAAGACCGCAAGTGTCCGAAGGGATGTAGTGGATGTGATTTAAATTTTGAAAGGAGATCATTCTTTATTTAATATTCTTTATTCTTTTGCAAAAGTTTGCTAAAGTTATAAAGTGAATCTTTTTTTATATCTTTTTGGTTCACTAGAAGTGACCGTCAAAATTGATCAAGGTAATCTTTGGAATTGTAGTCAAAAGAGGAGTCCATTTTGGAATGGGAACTTGCATCCTAGTCAAACTCGTGTTTGCATGTCCTTTGAGTGAGCAATATTTTCCTTTTGAGGGCTACAAACTGTAAAATTTGGATCATTGTAAGTTTCCGAAGGTTAAAGATTTAGACGTCTGATATAGTTTATCTTTTAGAACATTTTAATATCTAGTTTTCAAGCATTTTAGTATAGTGTAAATGCTATTGGAACAAGAAACCTAGTGAAGTTAAGTTGGATGATTGTAATCCTCATTTTGAAGAAGAAATCAATATAAAAACAAGCTGTTCATGCAATTCTATGATCTTCTCTTGCATATAATATGGTACTTCTCTTGCTGCTTTCAATTTATCAATTGTTAATGAGATAGATCTGTTTGTATGAAACTGTTAAATTCATTTGTAGTTTGTGCATGTAATATGGTAACTGGAAAAAAAATGAACGTGTGTCTTTAATCTTATGAATCCTTTGAATCTTACATTGTTAATGTTTCGGGTTGTGCTATATCACTATATGAACATTGCTGGTTAAAATAATTTAATTGATAGTTGATCCAATTTAAATATCCATTAGTTATCTCTTGAATGTCCTAAATCATCTTTTGCAGTTTCTTTTGAAATATTGTTAGAGTAGGATTAGATCAAATAGTCCTCTAATCTGGATAGGATTCATCGACAGGCCCCTTGAACAAACATATCACATTGGCCACTTAGTACACAACACAATCGCGACCCGACTCCCAAGACCTTGGAAGGTGATTGATCAGAAAATCTGTTATCTTTTTAGGAGAGGTAAGGAGAACTCCTTGCCTATGTTGCAGGTGTCAATTTGGCCATTAACAAGGGCACAAGACTAACAAAGAGAAGCTATGCCAAGATGGTGATGCTGAAGGGAAGATAAAAAATCAGTAGAATGTAGAGGATTGGGAAGGTAAATAACATTACCAAGGAGCAAAGAAGATCTCCTTGTGGAATGTTAGGGGCCTGGCCACTAACAAGAAGCACTTAGTCAGGCACCAAATGGAGACCTCAAATTTAGACATCTTTATGATCCACAAACCAAGTTGAATTCAAGAGGAATTGAAGTCATGAAATTAAAACTAAAAATTTGGAATGTGGAGTGTGTTCAAGCTGATGGTGGCTCTAGCAGCATTGCCACTTTTTTGAACCCTCCCTCTATATCACTAGTAAAGATAGTAGAAAATAAATTTTGGTTAGCGTATGAGGTGAAGAGCCTTTCATCAAATTTCCAATTACACTTTGATTAACATTTATGAACCAACCACATGTCTAAGGAAGAAACAAGTTCCGCAAGAGCTTGTTGCATTCTTTCAATTTTCTCCTAATGCATTTTACATTCTTGATGGGGATTTCAATGCCATTCTTCATGATCAAGACAAGCTGGGTAGGGTTTAGACAAGAATTTAATCTCAAGTGGACTTTGTTGAAAGAAATAATCTGCTTGAACTATGAGGAACAATTCCTATACTTGGACAAACAAAAGGTTGGGATTCAAAAACATCTCAGAGAAATTGGATCGCCTCTTTTATTGAGGTGATTTGGGTGTTTGCTCAAAACATAAGAGTGCTTCTTGATCCCTTTCTCTGGTTTGGATCATCTACCCTATTCAATTTAAACATCTTGGATGATAAGAAACCAGCAGGAAGACCCTTCAAATTCAAGAATATGTAGATGAGAGATCTAGAGTTTCTACCTAACATAGAAAAATGGTGCTCAAAAAATACATAGTCTGGCTTTAATACATTCAAGTTATTTTCAAAGCTGAAGTTTGTAAAGGGCAATCTGAAACTCTAGAATAAAGAACACTTCAAAAATATTTTCGCAGAAAAAAAGATTCTAGAAGAAATCTTTCGGCACCAAAAATCAAGAAGGGTTTAGCTAAAAGATGGAGATAGGAACTCAATTTTTTTCACAATGCTACCAAGGTTCACAAAATCCTGAATAGAATAAGAAAGATCAGATCATCTGAAGGATCCATCCTGGAAGACCAAGATTCTATCAATTTTAAGGCTGTCTGGTTCTTTCAATATCTCCTTATATATCATCTGAAGGATCCATCCTGTAAGACCAAGATTCTATCAATTTTGAAGCTGTTTGGTTCTTTTAATATCTCCTTAATAATTGGGATGGTTCAAACCTGCAATCTCTTCAACAGTTCATAGGGGGCATCCCCGAATTGGTAACAAAAAGCCATGACAAATTGCTGACCAAGGCCTTTTCAGAACAATAAGTAATGATGTAGATTCATTCAGACAAAGCCCCAGGTCCTAACAACTTTTCGACTAGCTTCTTTCACAAATATTGGCACATAGTTGGGAAGGATGTATTGGAGGCCAGTGAAGAATCTTGCAAAAAGGGTAAGCTTCTGAAAGACTTGAACACTATATTCATAGCCCTAGTTCTGAAAAATAGAAGGCACTATCCTTCAATATTTACCAACCTATATCTCTTTGTGATACTATCTACAAAATATTCTCTAAGACATTAGCAAATAGACGAAAGTTGTTTCTCCCAAATATCATTGTTAAAGAACAAGCGGCTTCATTCCGAGAAGATCTATTTTGGACGAGGGCATTATAGCTCAAGAAGAAATTAATTCTTCCATGTCAACAGGCAAAAACTGTATGCTGGTCAAATTGGATATTAATGGACTGGAGATTTCTCTTTAAAAGTTTTGGAAGCTTTCAGTTTTGATAAAAAGTGGCTGATCTGAATTTGAATTTTGTAGCAAGCACAAGATATTCATTCCTCATCAACGAAAAAACCACAAGGATTCTTTGGACCCTCAAGAGGACTTTGTCAAGGGGACCCGATCTCCTGATTCTTATTTACAATTATGGCAGATGCTCTTGGGAGAGCGTTCAGCTCTATGACTTCCCTTGGAAGATTAAAAGGCATTTCAATCGCCAAAAATCTTCCTCCTGTCTCACATCAGCAGTTTGTTGACAACACAATGTTGTTTAGATCTGCAAAAAGAAAGAAAGCCAAATAAATGAAAAGAATCTTATTCTCATATTCCAAAGCCTCCAAACAAATAGTGTAAGCTGCCAAATTGGAAGACTTTCTTCTCCGCTAGCCCAAGCAAGCAAATGGAAATCCTATAAGTATTGGAATTTAAAAAAGGTTGCCTTACCAGCACATATTGGACCTTCCACTCTCCACTAAGCTCTAACAACAAAGTTGTGGGACCCCATGCTTGCAAAATACACAAATAAAATTTCCTCGTAGAAGGGGGCACTGGCTGTCCTAGGCTGGCAAAATCATAATGTTGAGGGCCATTATATCAGCCATTCCCATTTTCCTCATGTTATGCCTTTCTATTCATACAGGAATTAATCAAAAAGTGAAGCAAAAAATGAGGGCATTCTTCTAGCAGGGCTCATCAAAACAAAAGAAAATCCCTCTCATTGGTTGTGATTATATTTGCAAGCCAAGGGATGAAGGTGGTGTTGGCTTGAGAAACCAAATTTCACAAAATAAAGTTTCGGAGGCAAAGTTGGTTTGGAAGGTTTTCTTGCAACCTCACCTACAGTGCGCAAGGATAATACAAAATAAATACTTAAACAATCAAGACCTTGCAAGAACTCTCACTACTCCCAATCTTCCCCCAGGCTCTCAAAAATGGAACTTCATGATATCATGTAAATCTCTAATCAAAAACCACTTAACTTGGGACATTTATGATGGAAGTTCTCTCTTTTGGGAAGACTCGTGGGATGGATATCCCATAATTGAAAATCAAGCTCCCTTTCCCAAGGCTAAAAGGATCCTAACTAGCCTCTAGGACTCACATGTGGCAGATTATATGATGGAAGATTCTTCCTTGGGTATACCAAAATAGGTTTGGAAATATCTTAGCTTACTAGACATTCCTATAGAGGAGAAAGAAAAATTAAAGGAAATTTTGGAGGTGAGAAAAATCTTCTTGTTTGCAAGAAAAAGATAGCATCAAGTGGATCAGTTATAAGTCATGGCAATACAATGCTAAAGATGGTTATATGGTCTCTAGGGTTGGTTCAGAGAAAACTGGCATTTCCATTCACATTTGTTGGGACAAAGCATGATTGCCCAAGGCCAACATTTTCGCTTGGGCGGCTCTACAAAAGAAAGTTCTAACTACTAATAGGTTCCTCAAGTTGGGGTTTCATGGCCCTTCAAGATGCCTCTACGAAAATTGGGAAGAAAATGTGGAGCATTTATTCTTAGGTTGCCAATTCTCTCAAGATTGCTGGAGGTGGTTATGTGTAAAGCTTTTGTTGCATTGGTGTTCTGCCCAGTGATATTCATAGCTTATTCAAGGCTTGGACCATTCTAAACAAGAACACAACTTTTGTCGGTCTTTCAATTCTGATTTGGGAAATTTGAGAAGAATGCAATATGATAGTTTTTCAAGACAACACTCTCTCGATGCCCTCGTTTTAAAATGAGGTAGAGGCAGCGATTGTGGAAGTGATCAATAATAGGGCAGATTTACAAGAATCCCAAATGAGGTCTTTCATTGGGTGGGGCAACAAGATGACAAAATCATAGTTTGGCATTAAAGCATCCCATGTTAAAGGGGTTGGGGGTATTAAGACCCTGCTCAAATGGAAGGAAGATAAGTGGAAAAATCCACCTTATGGATGGTACAAACTGAATTTCAACAAAGCTTCTATAGGTAACCCTAGTGTCTCAAGCATTGATTGTCTCATTAGCAATTGGAATAGATTGACAATTGGCCATGCATCTAGACATCTTGCAGAGGAAACCGATAATGAGGTGGCAATTCAGGCACTTACCCTTGGCTTACAACATTGCCAAAAATTAAATTTCTCCAAAATCGAGATAGAAGAGGATTCATCCCTTGTCATAAATGCAATAAAAGAAAAATCTTTAATAGGTTGGAAACTCAACACCCTACTCAAAGGGGCCAAACCTCTCTTGTCTTGCTTGGAGGAATATATAGCTAAACACATTTATTGTGAGGCAAATATGGAAGCAGATTCCTTAGCCAACTTGGCAGTCAATAGCATTGAAGAGTTTTTTGTTGTGCCACAACATAATGTCTTGACCAGGTGTTCCATGAAGATGAAGCTTCAAAAGTACATCAACAATTATTTTTAATCGTTAGTGAGATATTTTTCTGGCTGGCAGGTTGAGTCCGTGGGATTGGCATTCATTAGGCTTCACTCTCAGCCTCTCAAGCATGTGCGAAACACATGGAGCCAAGCTTAAATTAATAAAGAAGGATCCTTTTAATTCATTCCTTATCCAAGGGTTTAGCATTTCTAAGCATCTTGCTATAGATACTCCCATCCGACTAGTTAGTTTTTGTCGCCAAATGGCTTTCTTGGTGGATATCACAGAGAAAGGAATAAAACTATTTTTAAAACCCATCATGGGCTTATCCTCTTGGTTGTTTAATGGGTTCTAGGGGAAGACTTAAAGAAAGCAGACCACAAATATAAGGTTAACACAAATATCTCCTCCCAATTCGTGGCCTCCTTGTTGGATCTTGGCAAGTTGGAGGACATTGTGAAGGCTATTTCATAGGCTCTCATAAAAAACAATCCTTCGATTATCTAGACAAGATTCTAGGCGTGGCTCACTACGGTGTAGGTATCCCTCTACCTACAAATTCTAAAGGCTACTGGTGCATGGGGAAACAATGAAGCGGTTCCCTTTTCTTTCTAATTCCATGTCTATCACTCTAGCTCAACATTGTCTCAATGCTACTAAAGGCATCGAGCGGTTGTTTGAGTTTATTAACACAAAATATGATAAATAATGTGCTTTGGCTAGCAAGAGCCAGAATGTAAATACTAAAAATCATATCAGTATGTTTTTTTGTGTGTATGTAACCTCTTCTCTAGTTTGTAAGTCACCAAGGTTTTGTTTCGTCTTTAATGTAAGGGGCCAATAGCTATCTATACCCAGCACAAACATATTATTCACCTTTAGGTATAATAGGCTATGTTTTCAAGTTTTTTAGTCTCCTAGTTCCAAGGGCTAAGTTGGGCATTGACCCAAAATTAAATTGACATAGTTTTTGATCTTTTGATTCATACAAACGAGAGCTTCCCCCCTTGGGAGCAGTTTATCCATCAAGAAAAATATTAAATTGTATGTTAAAAACATTTTAAAATATCTGAAAACTACATTAAGGTCGGACCTACCTTTGCCACCCGAAGTAGGTTGGCAACAACTCCCTTTGTTGCTTGAAGGAAGTCGACCATGTTAGAAGCATGAGCTTGTATGGTTGTCATTGATGTCAAACATGGTTATTTGGATGGATATTGGTCCGGATTGTTGGCTTGATGATGATTGTAATGAATGACTTCATATGTTGTCATTGATGGAACATGTACACACACACATATGTTCACATTGTCTACCGGTATTACTTCTAAAAGTTACTTGTATTGCAACCGGTATTGGAAGCTTTGTTTATGATGGTTTAGAGAGTGTCAAATTGGTACATGGTGACATCCAATATATGAAGGAAATAACTTGACACCAACTTGAAGATTCAACGAAGACCATCAAAGAAGCAATGGAGGACAATCGGTTTACATGTTGATAGAGGTTAACTCTAACTAGTATCGGTGTTCCAACCGGTATTCACTAATTGTGTGATGAGTTATCACCGGTCGTGATGAGTTACCCTAGCTGACAAATTTTGGCGGTAATTTGTGATGAGTTATGTTTGATTGTCCAGATACACTGCACCTAGGAAATTGTGATATAATTTCTAAAGCCGACATGAAATCTATATGTCTATATAATGACATTATGATGAATTGTTTTAGAGATATGATATGAGATGATTTGATGCGAAGATAGAAGTGTTAAGTTGTTGAAGGCATTGTAGAATATGTTGGTGATGCAGTTTTGAGTGCGCAGAAGAGGATCTATTCAAGCAAGTTGTGCTACTTCTAGATCACACCACCTATTGTTTTCTAATCACTACAACAGTCAAATCCCCTAACCGAGTAAGCTCCGACAAGCTTCATTGTACAAATCATTTAACAAGGTGATCCATTAGTTTGGATTCAGAAATCCTCTACTGAGGTTACTCCTAACAGGGTATAGCTCCTTATAGAGCTTTGGGATCTTTAACAGGATTCGCTCCTAGCAGAGCACTTTTGTAGACCTTATCCGGTCAGTTACCTATTACTGCAGATAGTTAACTTGTGAGTTCCATCTCACCATGGTTTTTCCCATTTGGGTTTTCCACGTATAAACACTTGTGTTATGGTGGATGTTTTACTTATTGTGGATGCTTTAATATCATTTTGGATTGCATGCATAGTGTTGAGTAAACTTGTTAAGTATATCTATCGATCAGTGTTTAAAGTAGTACTGTTTTTGGTGTCACTGATCACCCCCCCCCCCCTCTTAGTGCTTTATAAGTCTATCAATAAGCTTTGTCAGACCTTGATTATCTGGATAGAGTTTGGTCTAGATACTCTTTTGGTGTTGATTGTGTCATCTTGTATTTAGGGTGGTCTAAAATGATTTTGGTGCCCTCTGGATATGTTGTTAATTGCATTGTGGTTTAGTGGATCATGTTCTTTTGGTTTGGATATGTGCTAGAAGATGTGTTGAGATGATTATTTGGGTCTCACTTTGGTTTGTGGAGATCCGCATGGAGTATTTTGCATTGGAAGTGATTATATGGCCGGTTAGTTGATTATATCTACACGTTATGTTTTGTAACGTCTTTTGGAATATGTGCTAGCATGTGCGGATTGTCGGATTGTTCATGGGATGATGTATTATGATATGCTTTGGTTCCCTCTTTCTCCTGGAGTGGACCAATCTAAGTATTTTTGGTCCGGGTGGCTTATTTTGTGTAATATTGCTTATTTTATTTTGGCTGACCCTTGATTGGGATTTCAATGTTGTATCTCATATATAAGATGTGCAGAAGGATGAATTGAGTATGGATGAGAAGTTAATTATGTGAGAAGTGTATGCAAATGATTTGCAAGCAAATTTGAGTTTGTGGTGATGCGAAAGTCAGTTTGGGAAGAGCTTTGAAGCTGATATATTCTGCCAGACAGAGTGTTATGATAGTGGAGATTATCAAAGATGTTTGCCATGTTATTGTTCGCTTGATTATTGTTCAAGGACAATTTCATGATTAGGAGAATCCTTCTCACTTTTAGTTCAGCTATTTCATTCGTTGCTGATTGACAGTGAGTCCTTTGGCAGCAGTTTGTATCTTGTCCTGAAGAAGTGTTCTTCAGCTGCACAAGTCCTTTTTGTATCTTGCATAAGGTAGTGCACCTTAGTTTTGCAAGTCCTTCAAGTGTTGGTGCTCCTTGGCTACAAGCCTAAAATGTTGTAAACATTGTCATTAATATTGTGAGTTGGATTCTCACCGTGGTTTTTCCCTATTTGGGTTTTCCGCGTAAATCTGGTGTTCATGTGTTTATGTGTTTTTGTTTGATGTGTTGATGGTTAAAGTACTGATATTGAATAAGTTAAGTAATAATTATTTTTTATGTTCCGAACTGATTCACCCCCCCTCTCAGTCTTGCTAGGTGTTCAACAAATCACAACTCCCAACTCCTGCAGCATTGCATCAAATGAAGTCTTGAAGCCTTGCAATAGCCGCCTAGTCATCACACGACTCATCCTCATGATTATTGACCACTAATTGTAGAGATTCCATGACTCGCACGCCTAACAAAAATAGAAACAACTTTGAGATGATCAAAATTCAAACAATTGTAAATGCTCTAGTCACGTCTCAAAGTCTTAGACTAATAATAGTAAAAAAATAAAAAACACCTCATGGTGCAATGATAAGACAAAACTTAGTAGGTGTTCCCTTTAGAGGGTAAAAACCAGTGCTCCCCAAAGATGCGTCCCCTACCCAAAATTACCACGTCCCCTTTAGGGGGCGTTTCGAGGATGCAGGGATGAGTAGGAAACATCCCCACCCTTTCCCTTATTTGGTCAAACTTTAGAAAATGCCCTTGAGACGTCAAAAATCATTCAAGGTACATTACGGGATGGATAGCCATCCCCAAGATGGCCAAGAGATGTCCAAACATCACCCATCTGTCTCAAGGACATCTACCAATCACCTAACATACCAAGAGACATTTTAGTTTTTTAAAAAGACTTACAACCTTTCAATGCTTGTTTAGTTTTTGACATTCCCATCTAGCATTTACAAAAAAAAATATGATATGGTGTGCGCCATGACAGTCTGTGTGGTTTTAAAGATGTTAATTTGGGCTTGGTGGTAGGGAATCCACCCCTTGACCCCACCCTATATAATGCTGCCCTCAAACCCCACGATCACAAAATCTACAAAACACATATCCCCTATTCCAAATCTTTGCATCTACACAATCAAAGCCACGATCAAGTATTATCTTCTTTCATACATTGGACAACTTGTTTAGCATACAAGGACTGCCATAGACAAAGTTGGCATACTACAGTCATTATACAATTGAATATGAGTTAAGTCATAGTTGGCAAGAAATGTCATTTTCATAATACAAAAATGTATCGATCATGCCTTGCACAGACAACTCATAAAACAACCCCATCTATTAGTATCCCAACTAAGGCCAAACTAGAACACAACTAATTATCTTTTTACTTAACTGTTCCTCTTTGTTAATGAGTTTGACAACAAATCATGCAATCTTGAAGGCTTCCAAAAAACTTTAACAGTAAATGCCTCACTTGAATGTACACACTAGTCAAGGGTGTCTTTATTAACTCATACTAATATGTATATACAAAGAAAATCATAATTCCCATTCAATTACCTATGGTCACAAAGGTTTTATAATGTCTATGATGAATGCTTTATCGATGTTATAATATGAATATTTATAAATTTTCTTTTATTTAAAAAAAAATAGTCTTTCCCTGTCATCCCCTAAAAACTGGCCAAAAAATCCCATATAGAAAACACATCCCCCCATCCTCTCCCGTCCCTATCCCAGAAACTTAAGGGAGCATAGGTAAAAAATCAAAAAAGCCTTAAAGAAACATTCTTTAAAACTATGTCCTTTATCCATACAAATATTAGATTAATTTCAATATTTTTTCAGTAATGTTTCAAAGTCTGCCGAATTTCAAACTTCATGGCCAAAATTCAGTAATCCATGTGACTTCAAAAAAAAAACCTAAAAGAACGCATTTGAGCTTGCTACAAAGAAATGGAAAGATCTAGTGAGGAAAATAAGTGCCTAAGGCACCGAATACTCTATGTCACCCATTTTTCTGACCCTTGGTTTCCTTCCAAATAGCAAGGGTGCTAAGACCACAAGGTGTAACAAGATGGAATCACCATGTCACAAACATAATGGCTAGGGCAGTTATGAAACTAATATGGCAGTTATGATTTAAGCATGGAGGTTTCATCACCATCCTAGTAGCTTTGCTGACTTCTAAAGGAAAATGAGGAAACACGAGAAAAAATTGGAAAGCCACAGAAAATGAATGGAGAACAAAAAGAATTCGAGCAGATGAATGAAAGCAGACTAAGAGCGACCAATGAAAGACAAACAACTAAACAAAATTAGGCATGGCAAGGGTACACCTTTTAGATGAGGTCTATAAGTCATTAGCCGACAAAAATGTGGCACCTTAAAAGCATTCAGGTGCATACAATAAACGATAGTTCCTGGGAAGATTGAAAGTGAAACTACATGCTATCAATCACTAGTGCAAGGGCTTACACCTAGTAACCGAAACTTCTTACAAAGATTGGAACTAGCAAATTCAACCATCACATAGCATCGATGGCATGTCCCCTATAAGATTTGCAATCAATAACCAAAACTTGCCTCAAAAATTGAGACTACCGCAATGAGCCATCACATAATGGCAATTGTGACTTGCGCATCCCAAAACCATTCCAGAGCTAACACAGTTAATCACAAAGTCTTCCCCCACATCAATCATCCCCAATCACATATATTCTGTCTCAATTGTAATAAAATAGTCCAAATTTTAAGCAAAAATTATGGATATGATGCCGAATTTACATAATTATCCATGCACAAACTTACGTATTTGCGTAGACATACCCCCACAACAAGACCCATCCATATTCAATTTTACTATATGTGTATCAGATTCTATAAACACAGATAACTGAGCACCAAAGAATAATAACTGTTTGGTACCAAAAAAATGTTATCTTTTAATTATTTAATAATCTGCATTTAATTTTTTATAATATTTACGTAGAATGATTATAAAACCATGGATTATTGGTGTTCTACTAATGATTTTTTGAGTGCCCAATACCGTGGGTTTATAGACTCTGACAGATATAGAATACAATACAGAGCACCCAAGTCTTCCCTTATGTCAATTTTCCATGGCTTGATTGGTAAGGATGATTTCCCTCAGGTAAGAGGCCATCAGGATTCATTTTTACTGAATACGAAAACAAATAGACAGCCTCCATGGACTAAGAAAACTGATAGGTTAACTGATTTATATGCTCTAATGATGCACCATTCAGCATAAAATCCATATAAAAATTGAGTACCCAAACATCTACTCGTCCATATCAATTTCTTATATTTAACAGGTAATACCTTGGAGGAGTACATCTGATGAACAAAGGCCCTTGGGCGTAATTGCCCAATCTGGCGCTGCCATATCTGTTGTGCACCGCACTCGTGCATCTTCCTTTTCCCCATCCCATCCATTTCCACTGAACTCATTTCATTGAATATGTGAAATTGGATTTCTCTAATTAAAATCGCCCATGCACAAATAATACTAAATCTGCAACATTAGGCTATGGCAAAGTACATTATCAGCAGGGTATTATAGGAAGAAACAGTGCACAGAGGACGAGTTAATAATGAAACAGTGTATATAAGGTAACGTAGGCGAAAGTGAAGGGAAAAGGTAAGATTCATTAATGGAGTTTCTCGGTTAACAAATATATATTTATTTTATTAATTATATAAAATATTATATTATTAGTTAATAAAAATTATGGATTATTGACTAATTTTAGTTAATTTGTAAAGTTAAGAAATTTATAGAAATAGTTAAATTTTATAGAAATAGTAAAATTTTAAGATTTAGTTTTTTTCTTTATATGGTTCTAGTTTAAATGAATTATATTCTATATATATTTATGGACATCTTTTGGAGATTCTTATTTGGTTCTTAGTTTATGTAAATTGTATATTATATTTTTGGGTTTTTTATTTATATATAATTCTAATTTGGATTTTCCATTCTTAATTTACATAGATTGTCTATTATATTTTTATGATTCTTGACTACATATAACTTTAACTTCGATTTCTCCTCTAGATTTTTATTCTACTCATAGTTTATGTAAATTGTGTATTATATTTTTATATTCCTTAACTATATATAACTTCAACTTAGACTTTTTCTCTAGATTCTTATTCTACATATGACTTATGTAAATTGTGTATTATATTTTTTATCTCTTATCTATAAATGACTCTAATTTAGACTTTTCCTCCAAATTCTTATTCTACTCTAGTTTATGTAAATTGTGTATTATATTTTTATATTTCTTATCTCTATTTAACTCTATCTTAGAATTCTCCTCCCGATTCTTATTTTACTCTAGTTTATGTAAATTGTGTATTATATTTTATATTCCTTATCTATATAAGACTCTAACTTAGACTTCTCCTCCACATTCTTATTCTATTATGTAAATTGTGTATTATATTTTTATATTTCTTATCTCTATATAACTCTAGCTTAATTTTCTCCTTCATATTCTTATTTCATTCATATTTTATGTGAATTGTGTATTCTATTTTTATTTTAATATAAAAATATAAATTTTCATTGTTAAAATTTAAGTCTGTTAAATTAGAACTTTTAAATAATCAAATATTTTATAGATAATTCAAAAAGATTATTAAACTACTCATAAAAATTCTACATGGTAGAATTTAAATATTGCCCAAAATTTTAGAATATTACTAATTTCAAAATAAAATAAAATAATAACAACTTAATAAATTAACTTAACAAAGTGGTCAATCACTATAAAAAGAGGTGATAGAAGAGAATTTAATTTGTCACATCAAGTGGAGCCTCTAGGTTATGTCAAATTAAGGTTTTCATTTATTATAAATGCATGTATTTCTATTATTAATTTTATTTAATTTTTATGAATGAGTGTGTTATATTATTTTATAAATGAAATATTTTATTTTATTTTTTATTTGATTTAGATTTTGAGGTGTGATTCCAATCTATCCATTTTTATGTGACTACAGTGTATGTTATTTTTATTTTCAATTTGTTTAAATGACAAAATTAGTAGTATTGATTTTTTTTTAAATATCTTAAACCACGACTCAACCACTAGGATCAATGTTGTCATACTTATATCCATGTGCACCATAACCTTCACTACCACTAAAGTTGGGAAGAAGGCTACCTTAAACATAGCAAGAAACTATGTTTGTTTGAACAACATCCCCTTCTATCCCCATGGTCACACTCTCAAGAAAGGGTCTAGTGGCAAAGACAATCAAGAAGGACCTAGTTACTAGTGCAAGAGACATTTCCCTAGTGGTCAAAAAGAGTTTGAAGATGTTTCACTTCCAATGCTTTTGTTCAACATTCATTTGAATATGTAACATGACATTGAAATTAACTAGAGCTTTGTCATTCACAAAAAAATGGTAACTAGAAACAACATGGTTAAATTTTGTATTATTTATTTTCTTGTGTGGCTGAAAAAAAACCTTTAAGTGGTTTAAAAGTGTACACAATACATGGCCAAACTCCAAAAGGAGGTGTGAAAAAATCTAGAATAAATCATCAAACAAAATTTGAATCATTTTCTAAACAAACTTGGGTTGAGAGAAAAACCAAAAGAGATGTGTAGATGTCTTGAGTTGGTGGCAAGTAGAGAACACACGATAATAAATTCATAAGTGTATAAGTATGTTGCCTATTGGAATGTATAATGTTGGATTGGGTCCTTCCCTAAGAAAATATCGTTTCTATGTACTTGTTTATGGTCATCACAACCTTACACATCATGTGCATTGTGTAATATATATTGAACTTTGTCAAGCTCTTTGATATTTCAATCAATTAAATATGTATATGCATACATGTCAAGATTGATGTTTATGTCTCACTATATTCCACCATATTTAAAGCAATTATTTTTCCTACAAGTACTAATATAGCATCTAATGTCTCATATTCTTAGTGCCAAACTTTCTTGGAGTAGTTTCTTTTGGATTTTCACATATGTTGTTTTTATTTTTTCTATAATAATCTTCATTATTGTCATGTGGTATTAAAGTATGAATGATAAAGTTTTTAGTCAAAAAAAGGAAATAATTGTGATTGAAAGATCTTAAGATGCTTAAATCATATTAATTTCAAAGAATTTTTCTATTTGAATATATCATTGAATTGCATAAATATTCCTATATATTTATAAATTATACAAAAATATAGCAAGGATTTATTTTGTGTTGACTAGGAAAATCATCCATTTAGAATAGTTTATTTGTGTATCTTAAGTTTGACATTCATGTGGTCATTGTATATTGTTTTCGGTAATTTTTTTCTAATTAGGGACCAAAACTTAAGGAGATAACTTTTATATATAAAAGAATGTTTTCCTCCATTTTTATTGTATATTTTTTAAAATTTGTGCATGGATGTAGATATTGATTGTTGATTCTATTTCAATGATCTTAGAGAAGATATAATCACACTTAGCTTGGACAAACTTCCTGGATCTAACTATGCCCTATGGAAGATTCATATCAATGCATTTATGAAGAGTCAAGGGTTATAGATGTACATTTCATCTACCCTTAGAAATGTATGAGGTGAAAATCACACGAAGATATACTAAAGAAGAAATATGTTTCATCATCACTCTCACATTGGATGATTAGTTGAAATAACTTCTCTATTGTAAAAAGTGAATCACTAACCCATAGAAAAGGTTCAAACACCTATTTGGCTTTGATGACACTTCTCATGTCAACTACTTGGAAACTTGAATATATGTAACCTCTAGTTTGTCAAGTATGAAGGTGTTGATGAATGTATCCCTTGTTTCAAAAAAGATACATGTTAAAATTCAATGTTTCAAAGGGCGTGATGAGGTTTGAGAGTATGTGAAACATTTCATCTGATAATATTTTTTCTCACTATGAAAACTTTGTACATATTTTTTATATGTCACTTTTTAATTGAGATGCCTACCAAGCATTCTTCTAAGCGAGTCTTTGAAAATTTCACTCAATTCTAAACCTTGCTACTAAATGTTGGTATGGTGTACTCTATCAGTCAAGCCTAGGTAATTAAAAAGCAACCTACAAGCACCTATTCAAAAAGATCTAGATTCAAGAGACGGGGCTTAAGGAATAATCATTTTAATAAGAAAAGGTGTGGCTTATATTGTAGAGAATATTAGATGAGAAATATTTTTTTATAAATAATTTGAGATATAAGAGAGTGTGCTAAGTAGATTGGAGAGACAAGTTTATAGTCAAAATTCATGTTAAATTTCATGGCATGTCCTTTTGGTTGATTTATTCAAGGTGGGTAATCAACTTAAGAAAAAGTTAACATGGTATAGCCATATGAACTTGATCTCTAACTAATCTTATCTTCATTAGGATAAATAAGTCATAGTGGGAGATGTTTCAATACTCACTACCTCTAGCAATAATAAATTGTCCATTGGCAATGTAACTTTCAATGAGGCATTTCATATTTTAGCTATCGTCAATAACCTATTATATATAGAGACAGAGAGAGAGAGAGAGAGAGAGAGAGAGAGAGAGAGAGAGAGAGTATTACACACAACAACAAAAAGGTGAAACGCTGACCCTTGTTCCTAATGATAGAGATGGCATAGGCATGCTAACCTAATTAATTAAATAAGAAAAACCTTCATCCCACAAAATTCAAAAGAAATTTTAGATGGTCCAAAGACATAGAAATAATATTTTGTTGGTGCCAACGATAAAATTGGACCTTAATAGATTGTAATCATAGGGGCTTCACTGGCTAGGCAATATTATATCATGTGAATTCATATTGTGGGGTTTAATATCCCAAAAATGAGAGTACAATATATTGCCTATCGGTGAAAATAGGGGGGTTTTTTTATTCCGGCTATGAAAAATGCAATATCTGGTGAAAATAGAGGGGCTTTTAATTCGGGTTGTGTATTGGGAAGGGGTGACAAAAAAGGAGTTTAGGGCAATTTTATTTGAAAATAGGGGGAATTCTTTAGTATGTCACGAATGCATGTGCTATAACCCAAGTTCACTAAGTGAAGCCCCCGTGACTGTAATTCAATCACCCTAATAATGTGGTAGAGTATGAGGCATTAGTTCATGGTCTATGGCTTACTAAGAAGAAAGGGATCATATTATAATTTTATGGTGGCTCCAAGTTAGTCATAAGGTAGATAAAATAATGCGGAAAAATCACTAGTGAAGGCCTATAACAATAAAGTTTGGGATATGAGAAATATTTTGGGCCTATAATTTTTTAGGTAATTCCTAGGAAATAGAACATTAAAGTTGATTATATGGCTCGAATTAATTTTTAGTTTGATCTTATTGAGGATTTTCTAGCTAATTAAGGTCATGTGAAACATGTTAAACCTACCATCCAAATAACCCTTCTCATTGGTAGGTACTTAATAGTATGAAAAAATTACTCATTTTATTAAAAAACTTATTGAATTTGCTAACATATTAGCTTATGTATATGCATGCAAGCATGTATAACATGTATGTGTGTTATATACACACACATACGTGTGTGTGTGCGTACACACATACATTTACATATATATATATATATATATATACATATGCATATGTATGTGTGTGTATATATACACACATACATATATGTATGTACGTACGTATGTATGTATGTATGTCTTATAATATATATATACATATACATACATTTGTGTGTGCATGCACTACATATATGTATATATATACATATTATATTGGTTGTAAAATTAGGGTTTTACCAATTAAGATAATATAACCACTAGTCTTACCTAAGGAACCAATACATTTAAAGAGGGGTGAATCCAATAGATCTAGCCATAATTCAATTAGGAAAAGGGCTGAAATTATGTTTAGATTCATTGGTTTTTTGTTTGTCACCCTATTTTAGTTAAAATTAGATTTGAATTGTAGGGTTTAGGATGACGTAATGGACAATTGGAATGAAACAATAACAATCGACTGCTACAGATATCAAACAGACCCATAGGCTAAGATTTGCGTAGGAAAGAAGATTAGAACCTATTCTTGAAAGTTTGAGTTGATTTTTCAAAACTGGGTAGGTAAGTCACCCTGGTACTCTAACTTTGATGCAAACAAGTAGGATCTATTTGGGATTGGGGAGATGCACTAGATTCACTGTTAGAAGCTTGGGCAAAAAAATTGGGACTAGGTAGGTAGGTCACCCTGGTCCTCCACTTTTCGCTCTGTCAAAATCTAAACTTATTTGTTGTCAGTAACTCTATCAAAATCTATGATTATATATCTTGTCAACTCCCTACACATAGAAAGAGAGGAAAAGGGTTGTAGATCATAGGGGTTTTCCTTGGGTCAAACCCCGATTTAGGAATTAACCTTGAATTGAATAATGTAAATACTTAAGTAAATGCTAGGAGATATATCTCAAATCTGCAATGGTTGATAAGAAGATTGATGATGCAATGCACTTTAGTTATGATCACAAATGTTGAATGTGATAGCATGACAAACACATGAACATGAAAGACCTAATCAAGCACACAAACTTGCATGAAGATTGATGTAACTTTGCTCCATCAATATATGTATGTATGTAGTTACACATGTATACATAAATATATAAATGTATATGTGTATGCATACATACATGTATACATATACATATACATATACATATACATATATGTATACATTCATATATACATATATATGTATGTATGTATATGTGTGTGTGTGAGAGAGAGAGAGAGAGATTGACAATAAGCTGCACCCTCATTTTACCCCTTCTAAATAACATTTAAGTTTCTATTGTTGTTCCTCGTCATGTGACATTAGTAGCTTACTTATTGGGCACTCATTGTCATTCATGGTGGTAAAATTTCATGTGCAATCATAATTGGGTAGCAACATAATAGATTATTTATTCTTGTCTCTACATTGGGGGCAAGAATAGTTCTTAATCATTTCTCCTAGAATTTAGGACCTCTTCCTTTCTTAAAAGCGTGTATCTTTTAAAATGATCTCTCCTAAGTAATAGAAAGTGTGTAATTCATCATCAAGAATCCCCTCCCCTACAGATGCTAGCATAACATTGTGTAATCTCTCCTTGGGATTTTTCTCCAGATGTTGGCATAACATTATCTAATGCACGAGAATCAATAATGCAATTGCTAAGCCTATGACTATTAATAAAGAGGGATACATAAAAGGGGTTGGGTTTCAAATCAAGCATAGAAAAAGTTTGATTTTTGGTATCAAATGACAAGCCAAAGGTTGAGGTCTTATTATTAATCAATTTTTCTTCAAATAGGTTGGCTTCAGCATGCTCGGGCTTGACATATTTTATTAGCATATCAAGCTCACTAGGGTTCAACTTAAGGGTATTCGACAGGTGATATTTGGATTTTGGAATATTTGCAAAATTCGATAATATCAAAGAACTAGCATTTTTATCTATTGGTTGAGATTCTAAAGTTGTAGGATTAACTTCAAGAACTTTGGTAATTGGACTATCATTCTTGATGCATATGTAGGTCTTTCAAAAGTATGTGTACCCTTTTTATCAGCACATGAGAACAACACACGAAAGATCACCCAAGGTATTAAAAATATCACCTCCCTTTTTCAAGTCAAACTTGTACTCCTAGAAGTTAACTGTAGACTCACTATATTATTTAGGTACACCCTTCCTCATTCAACACCTCTTATATCATCTCATTCATAGTGGTCATTTGCATGTACCTATTCATTTTCGAGCATGTACTTTCATCATGATCAGTAGTTAGGTGGAATGTACACATTTTATTCCTCACTGCACCTAGTGGTGATTCTATGGCCAACTTTTGTTGTGTTGGGAGCTCTCATAATTGTTTAATGTTATTCCTAAGCTAGTGATAAAAATTCCTTTTGGAAGCATCTTGATATGGCTATTGAAGGGATTGATTAATTTTAGTAACTATCTTTTTAGTGAAATAATAGTGTTGGCCAGTCTTTAAATTACAAGATTTAAGGATGTATAAGGTTGGGTGCCACTTGATTGTAACTCCTTCCACTTTCTTATAGTAATGAATTCATCTTCTAATTCTATTGTTGTAGCCTATGCAATGGTCAATTTTGCACCTTTTCTCTTCTTAAATGGAAGCATATACTAGGGGCATGCAATCGACAAAGAAACATTTTAGATTATCAGGTGTTGGTATATTAGCTAGAGGGATCTTATTTATGATTTTGTTGAATTATACAACAAATTCCCTCATAGGTTCATGGATCTCTTTCTTCATGTATGTCAATTGAGCCAGTAGAGTGTTCATCTTCAGCACTTTTGAACTTGTCTTCTAATTCAGTTCTCACGACATTTAATGAATTGATTGATCTCTTGGGAAAATGATAGAACTAGTATGTAGGAGAATAAACTGTATACTCAACAAATAATCTCACTATGACATCCTTGTGTTGAACACCAAGAACCCCACATGCAGCATAAAAGGCAACTAGATGTTTATCTATTGACATCTTCCCATCACCCTTGAATTTGAGTAGGTTTTTCCTAGAGCCCTTAGGTAAATCATTTAATTTCACTTCCAGATTAAGAGGGATAATAGTTGCATCCCATTGTAATTGTCGAGCCATTGTAGGAACAAAGTTAATAGAGACTAGAAGAATAGTACCACATAACACCAGTTCTTGACAAGTAAGAAAATATGTAGTATTTCTTGTATGGGAAGGTGGTCTACTTTTTTCTCTCTTAGAAGGAAGTAATGCATATGATAAATTTACTCCTTGTAGTGCCTAAAAGGTAGAGTCAATAGTTCCTCTCCTATGTTCACTTCTAGTGAACCTTCTAGACTCCAACGTGCTCCCAATACCAAAGATTAGGAGTTTTTTAGCAAAACTAATTATTTGGTTGCTTCCACAATTTTGTGGTTGGTTTTGATCTTGTTCTTGACGTTGGTTTAGTTGAGGGATTAGATTTCTCACGATAACCATGTGAGGGAATCTTTCTACCACCCTCACAAATACTATTACAGGTTGTTGGGCTTGCTCTTCTTCTTTAAGAATAAGGTTCTATCATATTCTCAACAACATCCCTTTTGTGTCTCTAGGCCAAAGTATTAAGTTATGATATTATTACCACTTGTCCAGCATGGACCCAATCAAGATTTGGTTGTACAACAAGGAAGTCGTGTGCAAGGACCATGTTTTCTCATATCAAGCAAACTTTGTCTGATATATGTTTGTATCCCAAAAGAGTTACCAAAAACTATTAGCAAATGATTTCATCATGTCGTGCTTTCCTTATCAATTTGTCCAATAGATAGAAACAAAAACCTTGCAAAATTGGATAAACCATCATAGAAAGGATGATCTTCCTCTGCCTCAAAGAGGAGAAACTCCCTCAAATGTTGATTCTCTAGATTTTGTAATTATTCCTCCTCTCCACGAAATAAATATTTGTAACTAAAATAAAGTATAACTAGCTATTAATAGAACAAATTCTAGGGTGAAAGCATAGTGTTGTGTCGCACTTTTGGCTAAGTGCGAGTGAAAAAGAAATCCTACTTGGCTGAGTAGGACTCGATCGAGTTTGCGTGGCGCCACATGGTGCCTACATGGAGGACAGATGGTGGGGTAGACTCGGTCGAGTAGGACTTAGCCTACATATACCCGTCGACTGCACTTAGCCCCCCATTGCCATAGTCTGAAATAGTTGGAGCGGGAGGGGGGCTAAGAAGTCTTTTGGCCAAGCAAGGTAGGGTCGAAAGGCTTTTTTTATTTTTTAAATTTTTATTTATTTTTAATTGTTTTAATAATTTATATGTATACATTTTTATTTTTTAATTGTTTTAATAATAATATATGTATATATTTTTTTAAATTAAGGTTCGAGGGATTTCAAAAGCATCTTTCAACAATAGTAAATACATTCAATGATTTTATGGCTCAATCAATGTATCCTCGAATGGAAAATTATACAACCAAAAAAACATGTAATTACAAACAATATAAGAGAATATAATTTACAAATAATCTCTCTAATTACATTCAGGCATCCATGTATACCTTCTAAGAGTTTAGGAGATCTTTTAGTTTCATGGAGTACCAAAGAATATCATATTTAATAAAGGTAAGTTTGATAAGATCATATTTGAGACACCTGGATAATATCAAGGTTTTGGAAAACCTTACACAGAATTGGGAAGTAAATTGGACTATAGATCAACCCATCACCTTAAGATTGATCAGCAGAAAGAGAGTGAACCAAATTCTTGAGGACTTGTGAACAAAAATATGGGAACTTACTTACCATTAATTGAGTTTGCATATGATAACACTAACCATAAACACACTTCTCATTTCTTCATTGGAGGTTTGTAAGCTCAAGTATTGTATGCTTAACAAATAGGCTCGGACATGGTAGTTGTGGATCTAAATGAACTAGAAAAAATGAAAGCCCAAACTTAGATTGATTAGGAATTGGGAAATGTAGTGGATTTTTAGAAAATTTATAAATGACAAAAATATATACATCAAAATAGTCATGTATCAGAGAGAGTGTTTCTAATAAATTAGCCACTGACAAGATTGATTAATTTATGTCTTCCAAACTTGCATATCACTTTGTGGAACCTTTTGAGATCCTAGAACCCTTTGGTGCAATAACTACTATATAGTGAACTTCATCATTTCAACTTCTAATTATAACTTTAGTTATTTAAGTCTTAGCTCCATATATCCCCTACTTCTCTCAAGTTCTACCTCCAAATCATGATTCTAAATGTTGGTACCCTCCCATTAATCATTACTCTGATTAGAATTCTTAGAACATTTTAATAGCTTCATTGACATTTCCTAAATATTTTTGGTCCTTTGATCTTTGGTTCAATCCTTTTGTGTGAGTTTGATTTTGTTTGTCATATTACCATGGTTTTGGGAGTAGGCTAGTGGGTTGATTGGATAACTATAAGGTAATGGGCTAGAAAATGGGAAATTTTTTTAACAAACATCCTAAAGGGGAGAATTTTCTATAGTTAGGGTAAAGATTTGAAGCACGTATAGATAGAATATTAACATGGTGTAAAAAATGTGAAATGTAAAATTTTATATCTAGTTATTAAATGTGATTTTTTGTTCTAATACTTAAATGATAATCTAAGGTATTTAGGTAAAAGAAATAAAAATGTGATATTTTTTAAAATTGCATCAAAGGGAAACACGTGCATGTGGTTGCCACATAAAAAGTAGTAATTTATAAAAGTATTCTTTAAAATTATTGCATAGATATGATGTAGGAGCATCTCAATGTAGCTTATCACATTTCACCACATAACACCACTTTGGATTCTGATAGTGAATAAAAGTTTAACAATAACTCATACGAATTAAATCCAAAGATCAAGAGTTTTGTATCAAATTGTGAAAAGTTAAACTAGATTAACTAGATTACATTGTACACTAATGAATTTGCTTATAAAAGCAAAATGAAAACCCTAGATAAAGTAAAAGGAGACCTAATTAATGATCTATTAATAAATTAGGTGATTGTCTATTTTACTCCAACATAATTACCTATTACTAAATTTTATATTTGAAGTACAATTATGCTAGAGCGATTATTATTATTGATAGCTAGCGTAACTTTCTAGTTTAATAAAATGATCATAATAATTATCTATAATGGTGTAGTCGCATATTCATATTATAATTTTTAAGTCAAATAAGTTCATATGTATGTTCATGTATTTTTTTTTGCAATGTAATCTTTAAGTTTCAATGTCTATAGGTCGTAGTACATTTGATTTATTTTGTTTAAAATGTGTAACTTGCATATTTGTACAATGTTTCATCTTGTTTGTGGCATACATTGTATATGAACTTGTTTTTAATTCAATTTAATGTACACACACACACACACACACACACACACACACACACACACACACACACACACACACACACACACACACACACACATTCATACATATTCATACATTTCACATCACATCTAGATATGGCTTCTAGTGGTTCACAACATTTTTCTTCTAAGCAAAGTGTGCATCATGATCCTCAACAGACCTCAAGTAGGTCTGTGACTCCTAAGAGTACTCCTAAGAATTCAGAGACTGCTCGTACTTAGACTATTTTGAGAATGCACTCCTCTCTAGAACAGTTGCATCGAACTTTAAATAACACTCTTGTCCTGGCCAATATGGATAAATTAGAATATATTAGAGATGAGCTGATGTGTATGATTGAGATTGCTCAATCATACAACCCATATGATGACCATCACATTGAGCATTTTTATAGGACTTTACTTCACATTGTCTATGGCACGGTTAAATGGAAAACAATAGATAGAGATGTTTCTGCAATGAATGTGAAATCCATGTTCCCATTTTACATGGAAATGGATGTGGTTAGAGGATATCGGGTCACTAGATGTGGGGATCCTATTGTTGCACCATTCATATATCCTAGATGGTTGGCGACACATCATAGGTGGTCGCAGAAGAATGAGATGCCACAGTATTTCTGCAAAACAATTGTATGCAGAATTTCATCTAGGATATGATGTTGATTACATAGACTTTCCACGATATGTTGGGTAGGGTAGGGGCAGATTTGCAGATAGATTTAGACACCATGATACACAAACCCCTAGTAATAGGGAAATGGTGGGTCAAAACTTTTCAGTTTTTCTGAAAGGTTTGGATTTGGTCACAGGTGGCACTGGAGATATGGCAGTTGAGGAGGCACGCGTTGGCATGTATTCTAGGATTGCCAACATTGCTACTCAAGTTGATGAGATGACTTTTGATCGCGTGGGAGATATATGTTGTGTTCTCATACTACCCCTATTATTGATGAGATGGATCCATTTTATGACCCATATATTCATTATGAACTATCATTTCTTGTAGAGATTGCATGTTTACTAGAGGATTGTCTGCGCCAAATGAGCTCCTATTTAGTGAGTGATCTTGTGGATGCTTATCAGGCTCTCTCTACACTACATGGGATCACTCCTCAACAACTGCCTGAGTTCATTGGATGAGTACTTCAGAGATCCTCGACTAGTACTAGCCATGATGGAGGAGATTCAGAGCCTGGTAGTTCCAGGTAGGAGGATATTTCGATACCTCCTACAAATCCTGAGACTACAATGCATCCTACACCACAGACTCCAGGAGTTCGGCGACGAGGTTTTTCATCTCTTCTTATGGATGAATTTATTGATCCAGATGTTGTGTCATTACACTCTTCGGAGATATCTGGCAGTGGGCGTGCATTCGAGGAGAGGAATAAGGTAAGAAACCAAATTTTGATTTTAACTTAGTTGTATATATAAAGTTTCTATATATTAACTACCACTGACATATTTTTTTAATTTTAAATATATATTACACGAGATTATGATGGACGCGAGATATGGAGATTTCCAAGCACCTGGTGATCCTATTCATCAAGATACACAAGTAAATTTATATTTGAATTTGAATTTAAATTGATGTGTCTTACTTTTTCCTATTCATCAGGATTCACTACATATAATTTTTTTAACATGGAAATTGTGTACACAATGTAGGCCCCTGGAGCAAGCGACGGATCAAATCAGGGATCGGGACAGGGCATGACATAGCTCATTATTGTTATATACATGCTTGCTTCTTTTATTATGTATATTTGACATTTCAATTATACATGTTGTGGACATTTCTATTATACATGTTGTGAACATTATATTTCTATTATGCATATTGCGGACATTTAGATATTCTACATGAATTGTAGACATTGCATTTGTAGCATTTGTGTTACATATTTATATCTACATTTCATGTGTTGTACATGTATATTTTATGTGTTACAATGAGCTCTCACTCTGAATTAGGTGCACACTCTCACTCTCCTAATTCATCAACACCTTTCCTTAATATTTATAATTTATTATTTAGTGCATAATTTAGTCGAAAAAGGATGTCTTAATGGGATGTCTTAAGGGGATCATAATACATGTTAAATTAGTATTCAATTTCTTTGAACTCATTATTATTGAACTTCTCTACTTATTTGTGTTACATGTTTATAGAAATTTCATAATTTTGAGTTACATGTTTATTTTATGTGTTACAATGTTCAAATTTCATGTGTTACATTTCAGTTAGATTGATATGCAAATGATTTCTACATTTCAGTTAGATTGATATGCAAATGATATATACTAGGTTTTATGGTTGGTATTGGTATTGGTATTTATATAGGTTTATGGATCATTTTAGTAGGTTGTGGAAATATTATTAACAATATTACATGTTGTGTTTGTTGTAACACTTACTTTAATGGTGATGACCACAAGTAGTATGGGATGCTTGCTTTTCTTCACAACTAGTATTGAACGAAGAGGTAAGTTTGATATTAATCTAGAGTTTAACATTATTTAAGACTATGACTATACCTAACTTTTCTTATGAGGATGTCTTAAGGGGATGTTAATGAAAAATCAAAATGTATTTTCTAAATCAAGTAATATAAATAATCACTATTAAATATGAATAATGCAATTATGACTAGTGCCTTGTTCTTAATCAAGAAATATAAATAATTAGTAATAATTAGTAATAATTTCTTAATCAAGCAATATAAATAATTACTAATAATCTAATTCAAGTAATATAAATAATCACTAATAATCTAATGTAACAAAGAAAGGAATTTACATGTGTGTGAACTCATGAAAAATCAAATAACAATGTACTGTACATATAATTTAGCATACTTAGTTCATAAGGGGATCTAAAATTAGGACCTATTAGGATGTCTTAAGGGGATGTCCAAAGATGATGTCTTAAGGGGATGGCCAAAGAGGATGTCTTAAGGGGATGTATAACATTAAAAAATACATTTAAAATCTTTTCAACCAAGCATGCATATGTAGAAATTTATATAATTTAGCATACTTCACATAAGGGAATCTAAAGTTAGGACCTATTAGGATGTCTTAAGGGGATGTCCAAAGGGGATGTCTTAAGGGGATGTCCAAAGATGATGTCTTAAGGGGATGTCCAAAGCGCATGTCTAAAGGGGATGTATAAGATGTAAAAGCATGTATGTATGTAATTGAAGAATACATAAAATCATAAATATAAAAGCATTTCAACCTTGAGAATGCATAACAATATATGAAAACCATTGTTCACCATGTCAAAAAAAAAAAACTAGATATGATCCAATATTAAAAAATCATCTCTAAGTTTTAATATGGTCCAAAAATATATATATCTAGTCCTAGTTCAAATTAAACATGAGTTCAAACTCTAGTTCAAATATAAAAGTATGAGCTACGCAAACAAGTTAGATAGCCTAAGTTAGCTCTTGATACATATAGTCTGGATCCTCTCTATCTTTTATTATCTCCAGAAAAATTTCATGTTCTTCAAAAGGTAACCTCCACTTTTGGTTGCCACGTCATTTTTTTGGCAATGTCTCAAATTGCAGCTTTGTCTCTATAACCAAGTGACTATAATATAGAACTATTTTTCCAGGCATGTATTCCATTAATTGAACACCATTTTTTTCTATCTTAGTTTGTTGATAATAGGTGCCTTCTATAACAATTGAACCAATTGGATATGAATGTCCATCACCGTCTACAGTTACTTTTGGCAATTTGAATTTTGCTTTTGTGCATCTTAGTAGATAATAATCTACACCTTACACATTGTCAGGATCCGCAACCACAACAAAAATATCACCTACATGTATGTACATCTATATGACACCATATAAATTTAAAACAAAAGTAAGATGTAGATAAAATTTGAACATGTCACTACATGATCTAAATTAATATTAAATAAAAGAACATGTATGCACACACGCACCTGTAATGACTAAATCAGAAACACATTCATAATCAGTTGAATATATAGGATCATGAATGTCTATGTCATTTTCATCATCTTCATAAGGAGGCATTCTAATTGACTCTTTCATATCCCATTGTGAGACATATCCATTTGCAATATTCTCACATTGACTCATTGGATTATCCTCAACACAGTCAGCATAAAAGCATGATTTTTCTCTTACTTGAATCAATGGAGGCTTGTAGTGTCTTGTAGTCATCACTTTATGTAAACTTCTAATACCAACAATTGTTTGACAATTATAAGGATTAGATCAATCAATATACCTGTTACAAATATGAAATGAAATTTGCACATTTTAAGATCAACAACATTAGGATAAAAGTGAAATGCAGAGCTGATGAATTTTTGTAAGAATTCTTGAGAATAATAATATTTTACCTTTCACTTCCCAAAAATAACGTTTGTTGTATGGCGTGTCCCGACTAGCAAAATGACTCACACCATTCAACAATTTTGTTTGCATTCTCTATGCTATTAGCTACATAAAAGAACTTAGAGATGTTATTATGTGCACTTCTTTTTAAAAGAATTATATTAATAAATAGATACAAACAAATTGAAAACAAAATTAACAGTACTTGCAAGTTCATGTTAGTGACACTAGCACATTTTAGGCTCATTTTCTACGGCCTATCGTCGGAATTTCAACTATTTTTCATCGGACTGTCAACAAACAAACCTGTCAAAAACTCATCGTCGGACATTTTGACAGTGCCAACTAACATCTGAATTCCGACGATACTCTAAACTCTTCCGACGACGGCCATGACCGCTCATCTAGCGAGAGAAGGTCGTCGAGCGTAGAGAATCCTTGTCGGATGGACGTCAAAATTTCAACACCTACAAGGAACTTGCACTGACGAGGATTACGACGAGCCTCCGACAATAGAGTGTCATCAGACATACAACATCCTTGTCAGATGTTTTGTCGATTCCGATGCCAATCAGGAACTATGCACTGACGAGGATGTTGTTTGTCTGACGGTTTGGTCGTCGGTGTAAATTTGGGAGGATGTCGTAATTCCGACGGGGATTTAATTTTGTTTTTAAAAAAATAATACACATGCCAATTATAATGGTGCTTGTCAGTTCCCTTTTAGCATGTCCTACTAGATGGACCCAAGTAGTTCGATTTAAAGTATACTGGGATGAATTTAAATGCCATTTGGAATCCCACATGAAGCCACATTGATATTTTATCCATTAATGGTATTCATAATGCCAAGGGTGGTAGGTTGACATCCTTGTCAGATGTTTCATCGATTCCGACGCCAATCAGGAACTATGCACTGACGAGGATGTTGTTTGTCTGACGGTTTGGTCGTCGGTGTAAATTTGGGAGGATGTCGTAATTCCGATGGGGATTTAATTTTGTTTTTAAAAAAATAATACACATGCCAATTATAATGGTGCTTGTCGGTTCCCTTTTAGCATGTCCTACTAGATGGACCCAAGTAGTTCGATTTAAAGTATACTGGGATGAATTTAAATGCCATTTGGAATCCCACATGAAGCCACATTGATATTTTATCCATTAATGGTATTCATAATGCCAAGGGTGGTAGGTTGAGAGGGGTAATAAAAAATGACAAGAATGCAGTTTGAAGGTAGGGGTTGGCAACAGGGATCGATGATGGCATGTACAACTCTAAAGTACCAATGAAGAGATGAGTGAAAGAAGGTAATGGTTGAGAGTTGTGGTAAGGGAAGGTTAAATACCTTGATGGGGATAGAGAGAGAAGTAAAATTGAGAAGGGAGTCATTTTGGGAAGGTTAACTTTGTCACTCTAATTTCTTACACAAACTCATGAGATTTACTATGCTTTCATACTTTGACCTTTAGGGGACTTAGACCAACACTTGGAAGATAAAAGGGAAGGATGTACATGAAAAGTGATATCAAGGAAAGTTTCAAAGTGAAAAAATATGCATTTCAATCCATGACATGAGTTACATGACAAGTCTAACCTAACCAATTTATCTTTTCCTTGAGCAATTCAAAGTTGGGATATTCAAGAAAGTGTGGGCCTTCCCATGTTGCATCCTTAGTAAGAATATTATCCCATCTAATCAAGTACTTGGTTATGGTTTTTCTCTTGAATTTCCTTTTTTTGGTTTCTATGACTGTCTTAGAGACCAAGATAAGGAGGTATCTTCGAGGAAGGTTCAATATGTTTTCTCAGTGCCCTCTTCAATTAGAATATATAAAACACATTATGCATTTTAATTTCATCTAGTAATTAAAACTCATACCCTACCTCAACTACCTACTTTTGGACCTTATATGGCCTCTAAAAGTGAGGACCGAGTTTTTCATATTTGATTGCCTTTACGAATGACTGCTTGTAAGGCTACAATGAAAAAAATACCAACTCTCCTATTTCAAATGTTTCATCCATATGATGGAAAACAACACACATTTTTTTTTTGATTTTATGGTTGTTGGAGATTATTTTTGAGTGACTTCAAAATGTATTAGCCTTGTAGGATCAAGTCACTTGCTCCTTGGAACCTATTACCAAAATAAACAGGGTCGACAAAAATTTTAATCTTCATACCCATATAATATGATGAAGGGGTTCAACTCAATGACAATATGATGAGTTGTATTATAGTGGTAATTCCCCAAGGGGAGCCATTTTATCCATGCATTTTGCTAGTCCATTGCATATTTTTTTTATTGCATTTCGCCCATTTATTTACTATCTTAATTTGTTCATCCATTTGAAGGTAATTGTTAGTGTTGGGCGTGAATTTGGTTCCCACCAAACAAAAGAGCCCTTTCTATATGCTCAAGGATTGAGTATGTATGTCACTCATAATTCTCTTAGGTGGTCCATGAAGCATAAACACTTCCTTGAAGAACACTTTAGCAACCTATGGTGCCTTTTAATTCAAAGAAATGATAAAGAGGTGTACATAACAAATGGGTTTTTCCACAACCATGTCTATACAATCCTTGACTCGGACCTTGAGGAGTCCTACAATGAATTCCTCGAGGCACTCACCCATTTTTCTTAATAATTGGCAAGGTATGAAACAATCTTATTGGAAATGACTACTTTATTTCATTTCATTTGAAAATAAAAAAATCCTTGACCTATTAGAGGATGTCACCTTGGAGTCCCTTCCAAGTGCACCTATCTTTGATTTTCTTGTCAGTTTTAAAATACTACTAGTGGCTCACAAAAAGAAAGTAATGGATAACCCTTAGAAAGTTTATCTTAATCTTAGATTCCTATAATCTTGTCTTTTAGAGCATGAGGTCATTGGATATTAAGTACTTTTAATTTGTTATTTCACTTCTAGAATGTGAATATTTAATGTATTCTTTGTGTATTATGTGTCACATTAGTCTTCCAATTTGCGGAGATGCCGGACATTAAGTTCAAGGTTTCTCTCATAGATAAAGAATTAACAACACTATTTATATTTCCCTTCATATACTTGAGATCAAAATCAAATGCTTGAAGTTTAGTTTACCATTTTTTGTTGTTTCTCATTCAAATATTTTTGGTTATTCAACACAATATTTGCACGAGGTCCAAAATATATTTATCATAGATTGAGAATCTCCTTTTTTACTACTTGGATTTATAACTTTGAAAGGCAATGGGGTGCTTTAGTATGAGTGCGACTTTGATTCCCTCTCCAAAATAATTAAATTCCAAAATAAATGGAAGAAAAAATGTAGTAATAGCTAATAGAGGACATGACCTCATTACCACCTTTAGCTTGTCAAAATTCTATTGTTTCACTTTCATCCACTCAAAGGATCCTTCCTATGTTAGGTTGGTTAAGGGAGTGGTTAGCTATGATTAACCTTTATAAAATATTTTTTAGTAACTCTATAGGCCAAGGGGTAGAGGCAAACCCACAACCACCTTGATCTTCTCCCAGTCTACTTGCACTCCCTTTACACTGATGATGTGCTCTAAATATGTAATTTATGCCATAGAAAATCCATATTTAGACTCTTTATCAAAAACAGACTAGGAATCCAAAAACCCGAAGACTTCATATATGTAGCTTAGGTGCACTTCCAATGTCTCGCTATAAATGATTGTCATCAAAGAAAATGTGGACAAATTTCCTCAAATATTTTACAATCCATACAAGAGTAGAATGTTGTAGGCACATTTTTCAAGTAAAATAAAATGATAAATATTCATATTGCATATAGTTGCATCTAAAGTTGTCTTATATATATCCTCCTCTCAGATATGGGTTTAATGGTGACCCAATTCAAGGACTATTTTTTAGAAATAGATTACTCCATGGAATTTGTTTATTAGCTTATCAATCCTAGGGATTAGGTACTAAATTATTATTGTAGATACCTATTTAGTATTTTGTATTTAATGCACACTCTCATTGTGTCATGCTTATTTCTTACCAAGACCACTAAGGAAGAAAAAAGGCTAAATCTAGGTTGAATGTACCCTATTTCTAATAACTCCTTTATTGTGTTTTTCATTGTATTCCTTTTGTTATTTGAGATGAAGATAAGAGGTAGTGATAATACTCACAAAGTATAATACATACAAAACCACACTCATTCTTATTATCCCTCTTTCACTCAATTGAATATGCTCGCATAGACCTCTCCAACATGTATGAATCCAAACCCCATGTCCTCTAACACTCCAACACCACAAGACCTTGCACTAGTCACTCACCCTAGTACATGCTCAATTAGGACTTCCAATCCCCATACAAAGCATACAATGAATAACCCCAACACATATACTTCATAGGCATCCCAAGAAGGACTCTCAACATACACAAAAGGGGTCTCTACTCCACCAACCAAACAAAGTACAAAGGAAGTCTTACTATTACATCGTTGTCCTTTTGTGCCAGTCATATAGGCTTGGGACAATCATGAACATGGCCTTCCTCCCCTTTCCTCAGTGCCTCAAAAAGGCTTCTAGGACTTTATACTAACCTTCACAAAACTCCAACCACTGAACTTCCCATCACACCCTATTTGGCAAACAAGAAATTGTTGTCTCACTGGTTTTGCTAAGACAATCACAGTCACTGTTAACTTAGGACAACCAAAGGTTTTCTTAGTTATTGATTCTTCAACTTGTTCACCCTTTCTCTTGTCAATGTATCCCTCACACATTCCTCTTTCCCTTCACTAGACTCCCCAAGAACCATTGATGCATTCACACCACTTCAAACTCCATGAAATCACTGTGTTTCAGACTGTGACTCAAAAATCAATCCCTTGCCGTCAACTAGCACATGCCAAAATTACTCATGAGCCCTTGAAAACACCAAAATATGAAAAGGAATGATATTTTACAAGTTCTCACTAGTTTTGGTGGTTTTCCTATGGCTACAAATGATGCATTACATTATTTATGGTCATTGTTAACCCTAGGAAGGGTTTTGACAGTGCTTTACAAAAATTGGAATATCTTTTTCAAAACAAAATCAAATTGGATGAAACCAAAGCCAAAATAGAGGGGATTCAGTCCTCTTTCATCTCTAGTAGGTAATAAATGCAAACGGATAACAAAATTTAAGTATCCAAGGCCTAGAAGTGACTGTCACGTGGAGTAACACAAGAAAAGTGCAGAAAGCTTTAAGATTTTATTGATTTATCCTTAGTATATGGCATTCCAACCTTACAATGAATGAGGATAGGACTTTTTATAGGTTTATCAACCTTTCCAATGCTTATAACTACCTTTTAAACTCCACTTAACCATTGGAGACATACAATTGCCCTTTATAGAGAAAAGTTACTCATGACAATATTTGTCAATAATGACAACTTTCAATATTTTGTTAAACCATGACCTTAAACACATTGAAATAAGTACAAAATATACATTAAAGGACCTTTGGAACCCACTTTTACGTTATTACATCAATTTAACCCATTTTGACCCATTTGCACAGTATTGTCCAAATTAATCAGGACTTTCCTAGGACCAACTAGACAACTTGATTACATGAATGGTCAAATGACCTTATTGAAATGCTATTGGTCTCATTAGACCTTATTGACACAAGAAACCATCTAGAATTCAAAATGTTTATATTTGACTCCATATAGGTCATTGGAATCGGGAGGTACACTTGGTTCTCTTGGTGCTCCTGCGCCAATGATCATCAAATGAGAACTATTGGGTATCATAATCACTATGCATAACGAGTTTTTGTTAGAGAGATCAAGTATTAAATTAACAAAGTAATTAATTTACAAGGCTACTTTGATGCATTTTATTCCTACCTCTAGAAGGTAGCAACTTTTTGATGTGCACTCTTCTAATTATATGTTAATTCAGGCTTCTAATAGATTGAGCTTGTCTAACATGTACATAGATTACTCAAAACACTTTCTTATTCTCCAAACAATGAATTTGAAAAGAAGTGAGTATAATTTGTGATTAAGGAGGCTAAGTTCATGTCCTTCAAGTGTAAGACAAGGTGAATTCATCTTATTTCAAAGTGCAGACCTGATCCATTCAAGGTGTGAATTAAAGAGGGAGTTGTAAGCCATCCAACAATGTAGGTAATTTTAGCTACAAGTTATCATTTACCCTTTCTTTTCAGGTTGATTTCAACAAATCAAGGTGAGTGCATTATTGCTTTGATGAGGATTTAATGAAGATCTGATTGAAGGATACTCTTTTTTTAAAAAAGATCTCATTTTAGATCTGATTGAAGGATTGAGAGCTAGTTTCCATTGCATCCTTGTATAGATTATCCTTTTTAGACAGTGAATCTTCTTTAGTTTCCATTTGGTTTCTTTCAATTTTATGCAGTACAGATAAAGTTCTCTTGATGTCCAAATCTCTGCAGGGCTCCATGTCAAGAAAGGTACGTGCAAAAGGTGTGGATAAATCACTGTTTTCTGAGTCTCAATCAGAATGAGACAACAAAGAGGTGGTTTGGAAGGGTTGAATGTAAAGAAAAGGTATTGGAGGGCTATAGAGGGTTTAGAAGGGAGTGAGAGGGTCCTACACATTTGTGTCAAGGTTTGAAAACCTTTTAATAAGCCAAAATATCAGGGTTTTGTTGACTGTCCTTAATGACACCTATTTGTAACCGTGAACAGTGCTACCACAACAGGGTACCTTATGTCTTTAGGGTGGATGGGAGGGTGAAGCATGTTTTTTTGGATATGAGAGTGATTCATTGATATGTCTTTGAGGACCCTTGGGTTTATGTGTACCTACTTAGCATTAGGAGTTGTGTCCAAAAGCCATTAGGAGTCCTAATTGGGGAAGGGCTTGAGGGAGTAAGATTTTGTAAGTTGGTATGATTCAAGGGTTGGAAGACCTCAAGATAGATTTGGGCAACTTGATAATGCCTAAGATGATGTATGTCAATGGTTTTATGGGACTAGGGAGTAGGAGTGAGTCTTTGGGGTGTTGAAGCAACTTGAGGGGCTAGTAGCCTAGTGAGGGCTTGGGGTTTGTTCCCTATTGAATAAGTGAGTTGGGAGAAAGATCTCCCTAATTGATTGAGATTGGTGGATTCTTAGCATCACAATGCTCCAATGTTTACCTTACCTAATTCTTTGTTTCTCATTGAAGCTTACACAAATGCTACTGAGGATGTCATGGGAGCCATCTTGTTATAAGATGGTAAAATTGTATGCTACTATTCAAAAGTTTTCTTTTCAACAATGAGGGACTATCTAGCTTATGATAGAACTTCATGCATTAGTCTAGGTGATGAGAAAGCATATAAAAAATATTATGAGAAAGATTCAAATTATGGGGAATAAAAATAGCAAGAAAGTAGTACTATATAGGCAAGCATAATTGAATGTGTCCAAGGCATGGTTTCTACTTTTGGAGGCACATGACTCCAATATGGCAATTCATTTTGATGGTGGAAAAATAGTGATTCATTTGCAAAGTTGCATGCACTTTCAAGGATGCAAGTAGTAGCAAAATCCGTTAGAGAATGTGAGTTATGATGCACTTGCAAATACAAGATGCATAAAAAAAGTATATAGAACTAAAGAAAAAGACAATAAGTTGTTGAATGAATAGTTCAAAACACGGAGCAAAAAAGAACAAATGAATAGTTTAAACCATGAAGAAAAAAAGAAAGATAAAAGTAGTAGTAATATTATATCACTTGGTACCAATTTGAATACTTGGTTCCTCCCCCTATTACTTAAAAGTTAGTACTATCTTCTAGATGTCAAAGGAAATTTGGTCACGTGCATTGACCGTTACAATTTGGAATGCAAAAGAGGGAATGTACCTGATAGTCCGCTACAATTTCAAGAACAGAGAGATTATATGGCACCGAGAGGTTGCAATCATAGCCTATGATGGCCATAATCCCTATTGCAGCAATAACGAGATGTGAGGTAACAGTTATAAAATTTGGATGAACTCAAAGAGACATTTACAAATACAACCTACCCTTTATAATACCTAATTGAAAAAATGGATGCAATGTAAGTCCTTGTATCGATAATGTCTGGCAGATAGTAAAAAACTAGAACAATAAATTCCATATAAAAGTGGTTAGACTTAAAATGATAAGGAAAATTTAAAAATGCTAAAGAAAATGTCAACTAATAAAAAAACTTACAAGGATGAGGCATATTCATAACTTTTGCAGTCTCGCCATGGATATCAACACTAGAAGCAACTCATACTATTAGTGTACATACAAAACAATATGAGAGTTAATTATACCCAACAACTTGTGGTGTTGTTGTTCATGTTGTCTTTGTTGGACTCTTCAATTAAGATTCAATATACATTATTCAATAAGATTAACTGTGCAACATAATGAAATATTTAAAAGTGTGTTATCTTATTGAGCTTTGCTTGGTTTCGATAATAGTTTAATATTCTCTACTTAACAGGGCCAACCACGTGAAGGTGGAAGCTCATTTGCCCCCCCTAGCATCACTCCAAATTCCTCGTTAACATCTAACATTCATTCATTATTGTGTATGGTGAAAATGGATACAATAATAATAATAATATTGAAAGGCTAAATGAATTCAACCACAAAACCCTAGCCTAACAATCAACAAAGATCCACCATAACATATGAAGATTACCTAAGACAATGCAAACCAAATGAAATCACAAAGATTATACCATCACATGTCCAATAGGGTTTGGATCTCCATTCTTCCTATCTCCATTGATCTTGCTTGATATATTTGCTCTCAGATTTTATATGCACAAGAGCTCAACAAAGAATGGAATGTGGTTGCTAGTAGGATCGTAGTGTAGTCAATTGCATAAAAGATGATTAGCATGAATGATTAGGGTTTGATAATGAAGGAAGCATCTCCTTATATAGAAGACACTATATGAAATGGAGGGATAAGATTAAGAGGTGTAAAAGGAGGTCGGCTATGATTAGAGGATAGGTAAAAGAAATAATAAAAGGGTAAGTAAAAGAAATAATAAAATAATGAAAGGGGTAGGTAGTGTATGAATTAAGAGATGAATGACATGTGTCATAGGTAGAAAAGGTTAATGAATTAATTAAATAAATAAAGATTTATTTAATTAATAGAAGAAGTAGGATAATTAAATAAATAAATATTTATTTAATTTAGGAAAAGGATAATTTAAATAAATAAATGTATTTATTTAAATGAGAAATAAGGCTAGAAGAGGATAAATGAATTAATTAAATAAATAAAGATTTATTTAACTAATAGAAGAATTAGGCTAAAGTAATTAAATAAATAAAATATTTATTTAATTAGACTGGACAATTTTGGGTGTCTACATTTTGCCCCTCTTTGAGACAATGCGGCTTATCGCGTTGTTTCAAAGAAGATAAGATGAACTGATACAGAGTTGCCCCAAGATGGGAATGATATGCCCCCTCGAGAGATTGGATGAAAATGTCTGAAAAGATTGCAGACAATCTCTCGATAAGAAAGAAAGGCTAGAATGAACTGACTGGATAAAGTGACAAAGTCACGGGATAATGAAGACTGACTCGGGAAATGAAGGCGAGGGCTAGGGTAGGCTATAAGATAGACCACGGGGGAAAATACATCCTCATTGTCATCTACACATCCACAAGATCATATTGCAGAGCGAAAATAGAGCAGGAGCAGTCAGCAGCGATGGCTTTCACTCACAGATTCGATCGCATTCGTCGATTTCAGAGGCCAGCAGAGGCAGGAGAGCCGGTAAGTACCACCAAACCTCCTCGTACTTTGATGCATTTATTGTTGTCATTAATGCATGCTAGGTAATGTAATAAATGTGTGTTTATGTCAAGAAAACGCGTTTGCGTTGAAAAAGTATGAATTTGCATCTTCTAGGTCAAATCGGCAGTTATGTGATGAACATATGCTGTCGATTGGATAAGCTGCTGAGAGGATACACCCAAGCAGGTCCTCTAGGAAGACTAGGATAAATCAAGGCACTTTGTGATGAACAGTGAGTACCAAGATAGAGTACTTTGTGATGAACAGGGAGTACTAAAATATCAACAACACTTTGTGATGAACAGGGAGTGCAAATGTGAGCAGCACTTTGTGATGAACAGGGAGTGCAAATGTGAGCAGCACTTTGTGATGAACAGTGAGTGTCACACACGTAGTACTTTGTGATGAACAGGGAGTACCACTATGACTGACATGATTGAGTTTCTTGACTGCAAGAGTACTTGCCGATGCTGGAGTCATGGGAGAGATTCCCGTCGACATAGAGGTTGCGACCTGAGTTGTCGCTCGAGGACAGAGCTGCCATCGAGGAGATGGGTTTGAGACATGTGTTGTATGTGCCTGAGTTTTGGGCAAACATGGGTTTGCTAACTACGCTAGCTGAGAGATGGCACTCTGAGACGTGCACGTTTTATTTGTCGATGGGTGAGATGATAGTCACCCTGGAGGATGTCTACAGGATACTGCGGATACCGATCGATGGGGAGCTGATCCCATACGATCGAGATGGAGACAAAGAGGCCTTGAGACGGGTATTTCAGGACCCTGGACTGGAGATGAGGGCAGGATACGTGGCATGGGACACCATGACAGCCACAGGACTAGCGCTGTTGGCAGTGATAGGAGGAGCTATCAGTGGATTCCTGTGTCCAGATAGGGCGACACAGGGCTTGGCTGTGGGCTGGGGAGGAGCACTAGAGACACTGGTGACGCAGCACACCAGATATGCCTGGGGACCATGTGTGCTGGCCCATTTGTATTATGAGCTTCATCAGTTTGTTTATCATGGATCAGTGGGATTGGGCTGTGGAGTGACACTATTGCAGGTATGGGCCTACAAGCGTCTGTCGGTTACCCGACCGATACACTTCAGGGGCAGAGGTCACGGACGCAACTTTGTACATTTGTATGATATGATCACATCACAGTCGCGGATTGGCAGGTGGAGCACTGGTGGCGAGTGTTGGACGACATTGATGTGGTCATATGGAGACCATATCTGGGCTGTGAGGAGTGGGAGGATGACGTCGTTGAGCTGCCCTACACCTTCCGGAGCAGGTACCTGATTGGGCAGACGCCCTATGTGTTAGAGAGACAGTTGGTGGACAGGGTTGGCTGACAGTTTGGTCGGATTCAGAGGATGCCCTGAGGATCAGGCATGTATGCCCGCACAGTCAGAGATCAGGCGTAGTTTGGGCCATTGCTATCATATGATCAGGCAGTGACTTAGCTTGTAGAGATGATGCCCCTACCTTGGGACATGTGGCCAGAGATCGAGGACGCCGGGATCGATGCTGAGTATACAGCTTATTAGGCAGAGCATCCATTCCCACGATTGACAGATCCAGGAGAGGCACTAGAGGGAGATGGGGGTGGTGACGAGGATGATGGTGGAGGCGATGGGGGCAGAGGCCAATGGAGGAGGAGGGGAGTAGTTGGAGAGAGACGAGTTGCACCTCGGAGGGAGGGTGGAGAGGAGAGGCAGGCTCGGGTGGTGAGGGGTCGCGGTGGATTGCCTTTACAGGTGCCAACAGCACAGGGTCCCAGGCAGGTATAGATATAGGGACAGGGACAGAGACAGGTACCAGTATAGGTACAGGTACAGGCACAAGGGCAGACACTTGCAGAGGGGGAGCCACAGGCAGAGGCAGAGGGGGTTGACCCAGTAGAGGCTGAGCTGCCAGATCTGAGGGAGATCTGCCAGGGCCAGGCAGATGAGATCCAGGAGTTGGAGAGGGAGAGGGATCGGCTCAGGACGAGGCTCAGAGATACTGAGCGGGAGTGGGATCAGGCTATCCAGCGCTATACAGAGGCTGAGACAGCACTAAGGGTCGGGAGACAGGTAGCTGAGGATACCGGGGCAGGATACGCTTATGTCCTGCGGGCAGGAGAGGAGATAGCCTACTGGAGGAACCTCTACTATGGTGCAGTGCCAGCAGATCAGTGGGCGAGGAGCTTCCATAGACCGTCGCGTACAGCGACAGCTATGGGAGGGAGCTGGAGGAGACAGGCATCGAGTGGTGGGGTTATGGGTCCTCCACCACCACCAGATAGCGGGGACAGACGGGATGATCCTGGGGCAAGTCCTTCAGGGGCTCAGATTCCACCGAGGCCAGGCAGCTCCAAGGGAGGGAGTTCATCATAGCCATAGAGGGTTCCCTTTGTATCAGTTTTGTACCATTTTTGTATTGTAGACACCTGCGGGTGCTTTTGTAGCCATATGATTTTGACATCATTGTATCATGACACTTTATTTATATATACAAGATGATTCATTTTTGTGGCAGCTATATGCATATGTACCTATGTGATGAAATGTTCTTATGTGATGTTTGTTTTTATGCTATGGATACAATTATGTATATGATGCAATGCAATATTTTTGTTCTTTTATGTTTTAACATGTTATGCATGATGCAAATGTGAATGTATGAAGTGCAAATGAATATGAATATGATAATGCAAATGTAAATGTGCTAATAGGTGTTGTGTGCAGGATGTAATGCAGTTGTGATATCTATATGTATGTATGAAATGCTTATATGTGGTAATGCAGGTGTAACTACATGACATGCAAATGTTTTTGGTGTGTCATTATACTCAGTCATGTGATAGCAGGCTACGCGGACTCGAGAAGGACGATGGAAGTCAATCAAGAAAGGGGGATGAAAGACAGAAGATATGAAAGTGAAAGAGCTTCTTGTGCGTTATCATCATTGAGCTTTATTATGGCAAGTAGGTTATGACAATCGAGGCATATGTTCGACCCAAAAAGTCATTGTACCTGTTTGCATGGAGATAAGACAGTCACAAACAAGGAATGCCCCAGTTCACACTAGACTCACAGTGTCCTCATATCCTTGGACAAGTCATAGAATTACTAAGAGACAATCCACAGACAGCAAAAGAAAATAGGTGACGATACCCCATCCTCGCCTTTCTAGTCAAAGACATCCTGGAGATAGAATCTCTAGTCAGAGACATCCCGGAAAAGCTAAAAGACATGTCACCAAAAGATAAAATCAAAAGAAAACCACGACTTAACACCAACATCCACTGTATTCCTCAAGTTTAGTGTCTCTTATCACTTGTATAAGTCTTATTTGATTGTGGTCACAATGTTCACTTTCACAAAAAGGATAGATAGCACTAAACCATATGTTGTTTGAGTCTGTTGAAAGATTTGATTTGTTGAAGCCCATTGTTGTTGCTGTGTCCCATCTGAAACTGACTGAATCCATGAAACTGATACCTTATTATGAAGAAGACAAAACTTTATTGCGGATTGTGTGCGGATAGACTGAAGGAAGCTGGAAGAAACTGTACTCCTCGAAACATGTGATGTTCTCAGTTCCACACCCATTACTAGATGTAGGATTTTCCTTAGCCACAGATAGGATCTGATTTATTATGGATGGCAAGGGAGGTGAAAAGAAATGTTTATTATGAATGGCTAACCAATCTTGGGTAGATCAATAACAAGCCATGATGGGAATGGGTAAGTTTATTATGAACGAATTGGTCGTGAGTGTGTGCAAAGTGAAGTGATGAAAGTGAATCGTGAAGGAAAGAGGAGCAATGTCTCTACACATGGCGCTGGTGACCCATTTTTCACCATGGTACTTGCCCAGGGCGCCACCGAAGTGGTTTTCACCATTGGATGAAATTATTTCTCTTTACTTTTTTCAATTTTTCAATGTTTTTTTGTGTCACAAGGTGCCTGTTTGCCAGGTTTTCACCAAGTAACGATTTTTTTATTTTTATAATTTTTTTTGTATTTTTGAATTAGGATATTCCAAAGAGCTATGTGTAGAACCTGCGAAGGTGCATGCTATTGATAGGATCCTCCAAAGGTTCGCCGTCTGTAGTTGAGAGCTGATATGCCCCAGATCCATATGTTGTTGTAATGATGTAGGGACCAAGCCAGTTTGGTTCGAACTTGCCCTTCTTCTCTCTTTCTTGTTGATTTTTAGGATTTTCTCTAAGAACTAAGTTACCTGCCTCAAATGTGCAAGGCTTGACTTTATGATTGTAGCTGCATTGTTCCTTTACTGAATGATGTGTAGCTTGAGTGACTGTCTTCCTTGATGAAGGAACTGAGATAGAATTACTAGTGTGTGGACTACACAGGCCCATATGCATGTCACCTAAAGAAGTTTGGGCATCCCTGATAACAAAGTCCTTCGAGGAAGCTCCATTAAAGGTCCATGATGTATCGCTAGAAGGGAATGGATGTGTGGAACAAGTGGATGAGTTATGAAGGCTTATGATTGTGATAAGAAGTGAAAGTAGGATAGCATGACGGAGACTTAGGATCAACAAGTATGCTTTTTGACTTGAAATTTTAGAACTTTTGCCCCCAGTTATTTTGATATTAGGGGAGATCAACTCTTGTTCTTTTTCTTTCATAGGATTTTTAGCCTTGACTTTGATTTTTGCAGAGTCCAGTAGCTTTTGATTTTGATTTGGACTAAAGGACTTTTCTTTATTATTGACTTTTATATTTTTCTTTTCAAAGCTTGATTCTTGATCCCCAATGACTAAGGGCTTTTGTAATTCTTGTTGATCCAAGTCTAGGAGAGGAGCGGAAATGGAATGAGTGGATGAAATGGAAAAGCTATGTGAGTTATCAAGAGGGATGGCGATACGCTCAATAGATTCTTTGTTGGAACCACTCTTAGGACTATTGATATCAAGAGTTGCTTGCACCACTGGAGGAGATTTGCATTCAGACTCAGTAGCCACAACACTAGGTGGTTCACACCCAATTCCTTGTAAATTGTTTATAGATTGTTCTTGTCGATTGAATATCTTAGGAGATAGTTGGAGTTGGTCAACATGGAAGATATACTCACCACATCCCATGTCTTTAAACTTGAACTTTTCTTTGATCTCTGTTTGTTTTGATGTAGAAGCTTTCAAGGATTCTGGATCCACATATGCTGATGAAGGAATAGCTTCTCGATTGACTGGGATTGTTATTTCTGACCGAGGTTGCAGATTGTTGCAATATATGAATGGATTTGGATCCGCTTTGACGGTCACTTGAACTCCATTGTGTGGAAACTTGATACATCGATGATATGTAGATGATACTACGCTCATCTCATGAATCCAAGGACATCCTAGCAATATGTTGTATGTGAGATTCAGGTCTAGGACTTGACAAACCACATCCTTTGTAATTGGCCCAACTCTGAGAGGTAATGTAACTGTGCCCTTGGATGAACGCTCTTCGTCATCATATGCCTTGATGGTGATTTTGTTTGTAGAATTCACGACTTTATCAGAATATCCCAATTGTTTAATAGTGCTCAATGTACAAATGTTTAGACCTGCTCCTCCATCTATCAGGACTCTTTTTATTCTATGCTTGTGTATGAAGGCTTCAATGTGTAATGGTGCATTATGTGGCTGACTTACAGAGGCATCGTCGGCTTCTGTGAAAGTAAGGGAGTGTGGAACGGAAAGGTATCCCACCATGGGTTGAAACTGGTCCACGTTCAGATCAGTAGGAATGGTAGTATCTCTCAAGATTTTGTCAAGAATAGCTTTATGTGCGGGAGATATGCGTAATAGCTGAAGGATTGAAATGAGCGCGGGTGTCTTCCCTAACTGTTCTACAAGGTCATACTCAGGTTTGGTTGATGAGGAAGTGATGTTTTTGGCTGGAGCACCTTGCAAAGTGATTTTACCTCGACGAGTTGTAACATGACATTCAGAGGTAGGTTCAGAAGAAGATCCAACACCTTTTAGGACAATTCTGGGTATTTGGGTAGAATTATCAGATGTTTTGTCCTTGATGATAATGGTAGAGACATAATTGTCCATCGAGATGTGATTGATGGTTGAATCATAATTATAGGATGCTCTGGTATAGTTGGTTTGATCCTTTGTGGCTTTAGCTTTTCCTTTGTCATGTTTTGGGAATGGTTCCTTAAACATCTCATGTTCTTGATTAGACGAATGTCCCTCAATCTCAATATCACCTCTGTCAATGAGATCTTGTATGATGTTCTTCAGTCGATGACAATTTCCTGTCTTATGACCTTTGCTCTTATGAAATTCACAATACTCATCATCGTTCCACCAATTTGGTTTAACCTTTGGTTCATATGGAGGAAAATCTGGAATAGTGATTACCTTGTTTGCCACTAGCTTTTTGAAAACTGACTCAAGTGGTTCTCCCAATGGAGTGTACTTCCTTCATGATCTGGAAGTTGTTTCAGTATTCACTTGATTGTTTGTAGAACTTGATCCTGAAAAGATGACTTTGGGTTGCACCGTGTTGGCATAAACAACACCATCATTGACTGTGTTCTTGTTTTTATTCCAAAATCTTGGCTTGTCTTTTCCTTTAAAGTCATCTTTGTTTTCCTTGAATATCTTAATGATTCCTTGTTCAATTAGGACTTTTTCTGTAGCTAAGCCTTTTTCAATAACGTCCTTGAAGGTGGACAAACAAGCTTTTCTTAGATCATAACCAATGTCTTTGTTAACATTTTGGGTGAACATTTCTACCATTTGTTTTTGTGGAATTTCACAAGAGCATCTGCTGGCTAGATTTCTCCATCTTTGTAAGAATGATGCAAAAGACTCTCCCTCTTTTTTCTTAGTGTTGCACAAAGTAGTGACTGATATGTCTGTCTCTATGTTGTAGGAGAAATGTTGAATAAATGCCTCTGCTAAGTCACCCCATGACTTAATTCCAGGTGGAAGTTGGGAGAACCATTCCATAGCTTGATCACCTAGGCTTTGTGGGAATAATCTCATCAAATATGTCTCTTCTGCTGCTACCTCAATGCAAGCTGTGAAAAAATATCTTATGTGTGCCTTAGGATCCCCTTTTCCTCTATGCTTATCAAATTTAGGGGTCACAAAATGTGCAGGAAATGGAGGCATTGGAATGCTCTTGTCAAATGGATAAGGACATATGTCTCTCATTGTGTATGTTGGCTTTGGTGTATTTATGTCCTCCATTTTCTTTTGTAAGTCCCTAATTTGTTGTTCCAAACTGCTCTTAGGTGGAGATCGACTTCTTGGACCATACCCCATGCTTGAGGTACCAATTGGAGGGGGAGCATGTTGCATATATGGATGATATTGATCATACACATGTTCATATGGAGGAGGTCTATAGTGATGCTGCATATGTGGACCACTTGGTATAGATTCATGTTGAGGAACACCATATCTATTTTGTGCATGTATACCATATTCTACAAGCATGTCATGTTCTATTGTATTGCCCCCAAATTTGACGCGGGGTTTCCTTGTGTCCAAATTTTGAGCATGCCTTTGCATGTCCCATTGCTTTGGTGGTTGATCCTTAGCATTGATATGTGATTGAGCATATTTTTCTCCATAAGATTTCCATAATGGTCTACGAAAGTGAGTATCATATGTTTGACCATGTGTATGTGGGACCTCTAGTTTTTGAAGCAAAGCTGATGGTGATTCAGGTACCATATATGGTCCTCTATTTCCTCCACTATTAGGTCTTCTTTGATCCATGTTGGAGTGATGTTGTTGCAAAGGTTGATTTTTCATTATTTGAGACATGTCAAAATCATGAGGTATCTTGGCTCCACTTTGTGCCATCATTTGTAAGAAGTATTGTCTATCCCTCCTCATTATTTCCTCAACCAATCGATTGAAATGGGGATTCATAATGGATTCTTCCACATCTGTTGAATGTACTGAAAAGTTGTCCATATTGTCATTGTGTGTAGCATTGGTGTTTATAGTGTCCATGTTCTCAACATTTGGAATGTTTCTATAGGCCTCCATGTCAGGTAATGTAGTATGATCAGAATTGAAAAAGATCTCATTGTCATACTCATAAGAACTCATGTTTGCGTACTCTTGAGCCTCTTTAGTTTCTCTCCTAGATTTTTGAAGACGGGTTTCAACCATGAACTAGGTATTGACCAAGATGTGTGAGACTAGATGAAAGATGGAAAGAGTATGGAAGACCAAGAGTTGAATGGAGTGTAAATGAATCTGAAGTATATTTGCAATGTGCAAAGTGTAAGACCAAGTATGTATGTAGTAGAGTAGGTGTGACTTCCAAAGAGAGGATAGTTTCTCTTGATGAGGTAAGTTGACCTTGACTCTAAGTAAGACCAAATGGGACCCAAAGGTAAGAAACCTTGATGAGGGACCACTTAGCAAAGTGTTGTTGTATGTAGTGTGTTGACAAAGTATGATGAGGACAAGCAAGTGACCTTTTGACTCAAGTTAGACAATTGTGAATGTAAAGTGAGATGTAAAGCAATGATGGACTTTGTCAGACCCAAAGACAGGTTGAATGCTAAATGAAACCCTGGAGAAATGACCTAGGAAGCTCAAGAATTCCGAAACTAACTGTGTTTGCTTGCTGGACTGCAACGGTTTTCCAATTCTGGACACAGACGCGCCTGTATACTTCACAGGCATGGTTTCCCGACACAGACGCTACTCTGTTTAACACAGACGCGTTTGTGAGATTTTTTTTTTTTTTGCCAAGTGTACTGTTGATTTTGTGGACACAGACGCGTTTCTGCCCTTCACAGATGCGGCTAGACAACACAGATGCTATTATGCCCGACACAGACGCGTTTCTGCAAATTTTGTGCAATTTTTCCAATCTGTGAAATTGTTTTGTTGTGACCAAATCTGACTGTTTGACTATTTTTCGTGACAAGAGGACACAGTGTTAATGAGGACTCAATGTTTGCAAGTGTTTAGACTCAAAATGACTCCAAGAAAGGTGTGTTGTTTGATGTAAAAATGTTTTGCATACACTTGAAGACACAAAAGACACAATGTTTTTGTTGTTTGGTCTTGAATGTTTTGAATGTTTAACATAAGCCAAGCACAATTCTTATGGCTGGCCAAGACAATAGTTGTTGATCCCACATGGGGTTTTACCCTCGAGGCTACACTATTCAGAGCGGATACTTAGATGCTTGACCTCACTGGCTCCACCCTCGGCACTCACTTCTCGGGTCAGCCAAGCATCAGTCCCCACGAAAACTCCCCGTGCGAACTTTGTATCTCTACTAAGAACCGTATGTGTGTGGGCCGCTACCAGAGGTCCGACCTCCTGCCCCAACAACTAGAAGGATTTGGGCTTCTAAAACAAAAAGGTTCTAGTAAAGGCATCCGCTCGTGTGGCCATACATGCGGCACTTTTAGCTCTGTAAATACAGAAGGCTCCCAGCCGGTAGGGGTTACGCCCTACAACTGATCAAATAAATTTGATCAAACGGGTTTATGGGGAGACATAGTGTCGGTATGAACTAATCAGCACACGTTATTCATAGTTTTCACCATGAATACATTTATTTATAGTGGTTTGGAAGAAGATGGTTTTTCTTTTGCTACCACTTGGGTCATTCTCTTCTCACTAGTAGTCCTAATGACCACACGAGAAGACAGACCCTCTAAAGATCAAACAAAAAGAGCCTATTGCTCAAGACACAAAAGACAATGATTCAATTTTAGTGCACCAATTGAAGTGTTTGCTAGTCTATGAAAACAAGGCACACAACAAAAATCCAAAAACCCTTGCCAAGGACCTGCAACAAAGAGTTGTTAGTAGTTTGGATTGTTTCAAATGATTACCCCTTCCTGCAAGCACACAAGTTAGGTAAATTTTAAACCAAAAGACTTTGTGAAAATAGGGGCCTTCGACAAAACGATTTTGCTTTCAAGACAAGCTGCACCAATTTCGTTAGCTAGATCTGAAAATGTTAGCTCAAAATAAACCAGATCTGAAACATTAAATGTAAGACAAAATGGCGAAAAATGAAAACCTAATTTTTTTTATTTTTATTTTTTTAACACAGACGCGATTTTACCTTACATAGACGTGATTCCACCCTACACAGACGCGATTTAACACCTCACAAACGCGTTTCTGCAAAAAAAAATGCAAAACAGAAAATCCTGCAAAGCATAGACGCGATTAAAATGATCACAGACGCGACTTCGTGACACAGATGCGGTTCTGTGATGCACAGACGCGGCTGCAGAACACAGACGCGACCCTTGGTCACAGACGCAGCTAAAAACACCACAGATGCGATTAAATAACACAAACGCGCTTTCCCGAAACCTGCAAAATAAAATATTGCCAGTAATACAGACGTGATTCCAGATGTCGTAGACGCGCCAGAAAAACAAAAACGCGATCCAAAAATGCACAGACGCAGGAATGTCGAAAATGCCAGATCTACAACTTCAAACACAAAATCTACAACAAAGATGTTAATGTAAAAGGGACAAGAGTCCCACCGGGCGTGCCAAAATGTGTATGGTGAAAATGGATATAATAATAATAATAATATTGAAAGGCTAAATGAATTCAACCACAAAAACCTAGCCTAACAATCAACAAAGATCCACCATAACATATGAAGATTACCTAAGACAATGCAAACCAAATGAAATCACAAAGATTATACCATCACATGTCCAATAGGGTTTGGATCTCCATTCTTCCTATCTCCATTGATCTTGCTTGATATATTTGCTCTCAGATTTTATATGCACAAGAGTTCAACAAAGAACAGAATGTGGTTGCTAGTAGGATCGTAGTGTAGTCAATTGCATAAAAGATGATTAGCATGAATGATTAGGGTTTGATAATGAAGGAAGCATCTCCTTATATAGAAGACGCTATATGAAATGGAGGGATAAGATTAAGAGGTGTAAAAGGAGGTCGACTATGATTAGAGGGTAGGTAAAAGAAATAATAAAATAATGAAAGGGGTAGGTAGTCTATGAATTAAGAGATGAATGACATGTGTCATAGGTAGAAAAGGTTAATGAATTAATTAAATAAATAAAGATTTATTTAATTAATAGAAGAAGTAGGATAATTAAATAAATAAAATATTTATTTAATTTAGGAAAAAGATAATTTAAATAAATAAATGTATTTATTTAAATGAGAAATAAGGCTAGAAGAGGATAAATGAATTATTTAAATAAATAAAGATTTATTTAATTAATAGAAGAATTAGGCTAAAGTAATTAGATAAATGAAATATTTATTTAATTAGACAGGACAATTTTGGGTGTCTACAATTATTTTTAACATTAATAAAATATAGCATTCATTCATTAATATCACATAATGTTCATTAACACATAACATTGATTAACATACAACATTCATCAATATTGATTAACACATATCATTCATAACCATTCATTAGCACATAATTACATTCATTAACACATAAAAATCGGTCATTATCAAATAAGGTTGATTACAATCATTTGTTTTTTTGTTTTTTCTTTTAAGTTATGTAAAGAATAAGTGGAGAATCGTTTTCTTCATCATTTCCCCCCTCTTTAGTTGTTCTGCCCTCTACTCATGATCTCGATGTATGCCTAGTCCTATACTGAGGACGAGGACACTGAAGCCAAGTGGGGTCCTCTGCAATAACAAAGAAATGGGTTAAATTCAAAACATTTTTTATTATTGTTACAAGTATTTCATTAATATAAAGAACATAACCGTGGCGCTCTTTACCTGATGGGGCCACATCATTTTGTCTAGCCTCAACCTCAACAAGTTGAACACCCTCTAGATCACCTGGAGTTGAAATACTAAAGGTTACATTAATGTTGAACACCAATTGCAATTAAATTTGTTTAAAGGAATAACAATAGTCCTCTTTACCTGATTGGGGAACATCACGTTCCTGATGTTGTGTACTCAAATCATGCTCCACTTGGTCACCACCAACTACATGCTCTAAAATATTAACAAAAAAGGTTACATTAATTACTACACTAATTACAATTTAAGATGTTTAATTGTATTAATAATTACATTAATAAATTTGAATAACAAATGAATACCTCCACTACTAGGATGCACATCTGGACCTTCATGTGCAGGTCGCATTTCACGATCAACGGGCAACATTCCAATGTCATGCACATTGTTATCATTGTTTGCTTATTTAAAATAAATATAGTCACTTTATGTTGGAACTCAACATCAATTAGATTATTGGTAAAGTATTCAATTTGAAACAATTTTCATTTAGCTTATTTACCTGTGTGATGGATGCACCAGAATCTTGTGTTTGCCCACTCAATTCTCGTAATCATTCAGCCACAACTGTATAGCCTTGCTGGTAGGCAATTCTCTTGTCATCTTCTGTGGGCGCTCTATTGAATTCAGAGCCCTGTATTTTTTCTTGGTATCATGAATTTTGGTTGCATTGTTTGATAAAAAAAAAATCGTTTGCAATTTATAAATATTTTGATGCGATATTTCATTTCCTAGATACTTACGATTCGTGCGACAAGTTTCATATAACCACCAGAGCCGAGTTTGTGTTTCCCGTGTTTTTCTTGTCTTGCCTTGGTTGCCTTTGACGTGTCACTCAGTCTATGAAAAGTTTGAAATATGTTAGATTATATAAATATAAAGACTAATTAATTAGTACATAATTACATTCTTAATAGTATTGCATACCTTATTTTGGTGTCTACTGGTGTATTTCCTTTTTTCCTTTCAACTCTCTCCTTGGCATCCAAAATCAAGTCCTTCCACTCCCTCTTTGGAATCATGGGGGGATGCTCGTACTTTACGTTCTTCTCTAAATGGGTCTTGTATTGGTCCCTCACATACTTTAGATATGTGTCAGCTTTTTCAAGGAGCTTGGTTTTGTCAAATGTGTCATTTCCAAACAACTCAACCATACGGTTTGTCAATTCATCTTTTAACCTTTTTTCTTGGTCATTCCACCTTTTAAAGAAAAAACAAACCTATTAGATTAAAAAATGGACCGAAGCTACCTTTATTATAGTTCAAGAAATGGATCAAAGGAAAACTATTCTAGCAATGATATGAAATAAAAATAGTGGATTAGGGTTAGTTCACATATGATGTTCCACCTTTTACATATGGTGGGTCCAAATATCCACAATGCAATGTCATTAAGATTTTTATAAAAAATATCATTTCCTGCAAAAAATTCAAGGGATCATTAGTCCAAAACGAGTGATCAGTAAGTAAATTACAATTAGACTATATATGATAATAATTTTAAAGTACCCGGAACCTTTTGTATCTTTAAGGGAATCAATTCTTCATTGCTCACCACCAATGTGGTCTGCAATGTTCTCGTACTAGCGATACGAGAAGATCCAAAAAATTATGGTATGTTATGAGCAGTATTCGCCTCTGGTGCATCCTCATGTGCATCTCCTGCTAAAGAAAATGAATCCACTATGAAATGCCCCCAAGAAAGAACGCTTCAAGGGAAATAAACACATAACAAAAGATAGAGCAAAAGAGGGATCTACCAACAGTGGGCGGGCCAACATGACGTGCAGTAGAGGATGTTTGCATGTTGTGTGTTGCCGACATTGCAGACGACAATACAGGTGGGGCTAACCTCTGAGGAGGTGACATTTGCACATGAACATTAACAACACCTGAAGAATAATACATTAAATATATAAAACATTAAATATATGAAAACTGCAAGAATTGTAAACACGGATGAACCTTTATTATGAACATTGATAGTATCAAGTATGATGTGTTTTGGGTACTCAATGTGATAAGCCAGACAATGATAAGCCAAGAAAATCGTCATCCCCTGAACTACCTGCAAGAACCTAATCATGGCCACCAGGTTGATGAAGACGCATAAAATCTTGTAAAAACAACACGTACATATTTTAGTTAATGACATAAAAGACAATAAAATATAAACCATTATTGAACTTTTATTATAATTAAAGCTTTCATTACTGCTTACTTGCAAGTTTTGTTTTGTTTGTATCAATTGTTGCACCCTCTCTTTTATTTCATCGATCTAATGGCTCATGGATGCCAAAGCAAGAATCTCTCTATTAATTTTTCTAATAGACTTTTTCATTATTTCTATAGGGTTTGTGGTGAATGTGATGTCATCATTGCATAATACTGTTGAGTCCACATCCTTAAAGAGGTGTTGAGGTACTGCAGGTCCCTTTCCCTTCCCCCGAACATTGGTCTGTGACAAGAATATTATTACCACTATCAAAATTACTCCAAAACACCCAAGAAAAGAACATAATAATGTAATAGTTTGATTCTATATAATTTGTACAATTACAATGAGGTTTACCTGCTCGGTAGAAGTGTCGCGACCTACATCCCTGTCTGTGCTATGTGATGGATCCATGTCACCCTGTGACAAAGAAAAAATATAAAAACGTTAGCGAAATGAAACCAATAGACTTAGTAAAAAAAATTAATAATAAAATGGTATATTGGAGTCATTAATTGGAGGTTGGTTAATTTAAATGGTATATAGTACATACAACCCCCATGATAGTAGCTTTGTTTGTATCTATACGATTCAAATTGTAATCGATTAGCAGATCTTCCCCTACACTTATTGATTTTATCGCACATACGAATACATGATTTCCCTTACGTGACTCAAATATGCAATTGGGTTGCTTATTAGTTGACCTAAGTCACGTACTATTTATAAAACCTGCAATATTCCCAGTTGCTTTTGGCCTTCCATCAATGTATACAGCCACTCGTTTACTTTGATCATTATCTTTTTGTTGTATATAATTTGATGGCAGTGTATTCCTATGCATACTTTTTTTATATCGAACAATCTGCATCCAATTATTGTAATTGTAACAAGGTCCGACAAAATCCATCAATTCAACAACTTTGTTGTAACAGACCTTTATGTCGTCCATGGAAAATAAGCCCAAACCATCTAACGACGAAGGTGTTATGCGATATATCCTATCCTTAACACAAAAATCGATGTTTATTGGAGGAAGTTCCTTGGGTACCCATTGTTTCTGTATATGTTTGTACATCAAGGGCACCTCAATGTCGCCTTTGGTCTCATCATCATAAGAACATGACCCCCCTTGAGCAAGGAAAAATTTCATGTGTTTATTGAATTTTCTTCTAATCTTTTGACCTCTAGTTGATCTCCCTATTGTAGACCTACTACATGTCTCACTTTCATTTTCTATTCCTGCATTTCCCTCACTCGAGGAAGACACATCTGACAAATACCTATTTGGTGGTACATGCACTCCATCAAATGAGAGAATTAGTTGGTAATGAGAGAGATATTTTGCAAATGAGGATAATGTTGATGAAGAAGTCAACCCTAAAGTTGATGTTGAGATTAAAATTTGAATATGTCCAACTGGGGCCTCAAGTGTTGATAACTGTATTAGATTTGCTGCTAATGTCAAGGTTTGAAAAACTGAGGAAGTTTGTTTTCCAAGTAATTTTAAAAAAATAAACTGTTTCTATAGGTTGTATTGACTTATACCTGTCGATCCATGAGACTGTACAGGATCCTCATCAAAGGAGTTCAAGTTCATGCACATGTAATTCAATTATCTTATGTTAGCTAAAAATTACATGATACATATACTAAAAATTACATAGTACACAACATGAAGAACATGAACTTTGTAGACAAGAAGAGTATTAAACAAAAATGTTGTCATCATAATCATTGTAATTTTTTTAATTCCTTACCTTTACTTTATGTAGACTATGCAAGATCCTCAACTAAAGGGTTGACGATATTTGTAGTCAATTACTCGTTTCCACTGTTAGAGGCAATATTGTAAGCAAATAAAACTATTTAATTAAGTCGTAAGTTGTAATTGTCTTGGTTAGTGGCAACCGAGGGATGGCAATTGTGGTGCGACGGTTGGTGCTCGCACCCCTCAGTATCTTTATATACTTCTAAATGTAACTTGTGACACACAATTATGAATGGAATAACATCTCTTATATTTGATTTGATATCTATGGCATTATTATTCTGCATTACGTGCTTTATTTGTGTACTTTAAGTTATTCACCCGAGAGGGTAAACATTTGGCATCGTTGCCTAGACATACTCAAGAATGGAAGACGTGGATGGTGCACAGACATGATGGGCCTACCTGTTGGTGAGATAAATCCAGAGGCCAATGATGAGCAAACAGAGCTCTACAGCGGAGAAGACACTGCGATGAGGGAATTTTCAATTCTTCTCTAGGTAGCCATCGAGACCTACGTCTGACGAGAGGCCACAGAGGCTGACATCCCACCAAGTGCCATGTGGACAGCACTGGAGGTTAGCCCGACAGTAAATCGGTTGATGAACCACCTCCCCTGGTTGCTTGCATAGGCATCGCTCGCACAACAAGTTAGCCTGGAGGAGATTGCCCGGGAAGAGCGACGCCAACAAATCCTCCAATAGTACGAAGAAAGCAACCGTCGGGAAGCAGAGCCGGATGGCACGAGGCCAGGAAGGAATTGAACCCTGAATCCCATAGGGATAAAGGAACATTCTATATTCAAATAAAGGTGTCATAATATTGACACAAGTTGTATTGACGAAATGAATTAATAAAGGTGTGTTATGGTTTATGTGTTGTGAATTATGGAAATGTATGGGAATTAATGCCCAACCTATTAAATAAAGATAGAAATAAGAAAATAGAAATAGATGAGTGGGAGGCCGCGTAGAGGGCCTTGATTCTGGAACAACAAGTAGAACGTAGACGGAGGTTGAGGCAACTTGCTGAAGGATGACCTGCCAAAAGGTGGCCCAAAGGGAACCAAGGAGGTGTCACAGAGGGTGTAGAAGTTGAGGGAAATTTCTACGAATCGCTAGCACACCGTAGGGTGATAAGCCACGAAGAGTTTCTAGAGGAAACAAGGTTACGAAGGAATCTAGTCGAAGAGACTCGGGATTAGTTTAAAAACTTATCCCTTGCACCACAAAGTGAGGATCACCAAAGGGAGCCAAGAGTGGGTGCGGGTGAGAACGGAGGGGAGGAAAATCGTACGGTTGTAGGTGCCACACACAGCAGGCAAACCACCATACCTCTAGTCACCCACGCAGGACACACCACTAGCACCGGAGGGAGTGGCGCACAGACGCAACCACAACCACCTCCAGGAAGACAACCCCCATCGATGGCGGGCAAATAGAAGCTGCCTAAATTCAACGGAGATGGCAACGATGACCCCGTACGACATTGTCGTACATGTGAGACAATATGGTCAACCAACGGGGTAGTTGACAAAGCGGATTCGGTGGTGCAGTTCCCTGCCACCCTGAGAGGAGTAGTCATTGACTGGTACTCTAATGTGGATAAAACAAAGGTGGGAACATGGGATGACCTACAAAAAGATTTAGAGACAGAGTTTCGACTCCTTCAAGATGATAATGAGATCGTGGAGGAGATATTAAGCACAAAGCAGGGAAAGCACGAGACAGTGCGAACATACAACCGACGGTTAAAGGAGTTACTGGGGAAGATGGAGAACTAGCTGGCTGACGGACTAAAGAAGAGATGGTTCATGGAAGGGTTGCGGTCATCCCTGCGGAGAAAGATGAAAATTATACCACCCACTTCATACAATGATGTATACAACTGTGCGATGGATTTGGAAAGTGAAGACAAAACATCGCGGAAGAAAAAGGACAAGTCCTCTGCAGAAGAGGAGTCCCCGGGAGAAAGCAGTAGTGACGAATCATCAAGTAAAAAGGTGCAAGCTCTTCAAAAGGATATGCACCGTATGTTGAAGGAATTTAAGAACATGAAAGGAAGCATGAGCAAAAATGAAGATGTGTAGTGCACTGATTGTAAGGAAGAAGGTCACACAAAAGGCACTTGCCCGAAGAAGGCATTCTGCGAAATTTGCCAGATGTTGGGACACGCCATCAAAGAATGGCCCTATAATATGAAAACAAAAGGGAATCAGGTATTCTTTGCGCAAGAGCAACCCTCACTGCCAGTGGGCTCTGCCCAACCGCAAGCCGACGCCACTGCATCATCTGGTGGTTACAGAGGTAACCGAAGAGGAGGGAGAGGCAACAACAAAAACAACAACAACAAAGGGAGCAAAATGCAGTATGACGTTAAGAGGCGGCCAATAATTCAATGTCAGGTCTGCAACCAATGGGGGCACTTCGCTCGGGAGTACCAAAATACTGAAACCCCCCAGAGCTTGTGTAGATGGTGCAGCCCCGGTGATTACGATGACATAAAATGCCCTAAACATAGGGTGAATCTTCTCAATATTGAGAAGACGGGTGAAGTATTGGCTATCACTCGCGCGCAGACGAAGAAGGCAACGTATCCCAACCCCCGCACAAAGAAGGAGAGACTGCGGGAGGCGAAGGCCGACATTGAACGGGAGATGGCGGCAAAAGGACAGAAGAACACAAAGACGATGAGTCCCTCAACCCGCTTGAAAGCGGAAAAGAATATTATTGGGCAAGTCTTGCAGATGGAGGTACCGATAAAGGTAAAAGACCTTCTAGACTCCATGCCACATTTGAGGACTTCCATCCTTAGCAATGTGCTAAGCACCGCACATGTACCTTCGAGTGCACCATAGTTGGAGGTTCTCGTTAGCCCTTTGACTGACTCAATGTTACTAGCCTTAAACGGTGGTAGACACCCAGCTATGGTAGAAATGGGCATCCTTGGAACCGTTCTAAAGGATACCATTGTGGATGAAGGTGTTGGGTGAATGTACTACCAAAAGAGACATGGAAGAGGCTAGGGAAACCCACCCTGTGGCCATCCACATTTAATTTGGTAGGAGCCGACCAAAACGACATCAAGCCACTCGGCATATTGATGGCCCAACAAGTGACAATTGGTACACAACCCTTCCTGTTAGATTTTATAGTTATTCCCTTGAAAAAGAAAGGCTATGACGCCATCTTGGGGAGAGTGTGGTTGATCACCGCGAGGGTGAACCACAATTGGAAGAAAAATACACTTTCCATGGAGAAGGGAGGGCAAAAATATACCATTGACCTACGGACCCAAGATGTTGGCGAAGAGCTTGCCTCTTCCGACTCGGACTCAGAGGACTCTAATAAAGGGGAAGGGGGTCCTGACGAAAGCAAGGGAAAGAATGTGATGGAGCCGAATAGTGAAGGGGTGCTTGAATTAGAGGGATGTTTTGAAGATGAGGTGTGCTCACTCAACGGGCTCTTCCATTGGCAAATGGAGGACTACGGACTTTTTCACTGCAACATGTTGCAAATAGAGGAGCCCGTCGATCCGAAGGTCTTCCCTTAGGAATACAAAGAATATAAGGAGGGAGAAGCCCGAGTGGACGAGGCACCCACACATCAGTTCGAGAAAGACAAGCCAATTCAATTTGAAGAATCCAAGCTAAAGGAAACAAACCTGGGAAAGGATGAGGACCCATAGAATATATTAGTCGGGGATGACTAGGATCCCATGCTAAAGACAACGGCCTTCAAAATATTCCTAGAGTTTAAAGACATCTTCACATGGATGTATAAAGACTTGAAGGGGGTACCTCTCGAACTGTGCGTGCACTGCATCCCGTTGGTACCTAGAGCCCGACTTATATGAAAGAGACCGACCGGATGAACCACAACTATGTAGCGTGGGTGAACGATGAGATAGAAAAAATGTTGGAGGCTGGTATCATTTTTAAAGTACAGACAAGAGAATGGGTGTCACCCATAGTCATTTCACTAAAGAAGGAGGCTAACCAAATAAGGATTTGTGTGGACTTCCGGTGTCTTAATGCAGTTACGATTAAAGACCCCTTCCCAATCCCGTTTACGGACAGCATACTAGAGGAGGTGGCCGACCATGAGATGTACTCATTTTTTGATGGACTCTCTAGATATAACCAGATCTCAATCACCGAGGAAGATAAACTAAAGACCACCTTCATAGTCAAAGATGGTGTCTATGCATACAACCGAATACCATTCGGCCTATGCAATGCACCTACAACATCCCAACGAATTATACTACACATATTCGACAAGATGTCGATAGGGAATTTTAAAGCCTTCCTCGATGACTGGTTCATCTATAGCGGGCAAGATACGCATTTGGTAACCCTCAGAGAGTTCCTGGAGAGATGCCAAAGGGCAAGGCTAGCCCTTAATCCAAAAAAATGTTGATTTATGGTACCTCAAGGCAAATTGCTTGGGCACATCGTATGCAAAGCAGGTCTGAAGATGGACCCAGACAAAATACGAGTGATCGTGGAGATGGAGCCTCCTACGGATGTCACTGGGGTAAAGTCCTTCCTGGGCCACATCGGCTACTATAGAAGGTTCATAAAAAAATTTGCACAAATATCCCACCCCTTGGACAAGCTTACTCATAAGGGTGAGCCGTACACCTGGGGGACCCCAAAGAGTGAAGCATTTGAGGAATTGAAGATGAGGTTGGTAGCTGCTCCCATCCTCGCTTACCCCAACTGGGACAGGGAGTTCCATGTCTATGTGGACGCTTCAAACTTTGCGATCGGTGCCACACTGGCCCAAGTGGGAGATCACGGGTTGGATCATCCCGTCTATTTTGCCAGTAGACTGTTATCCAAAGCAAAGAAAAATTATAGCACAACAGAACGAGAGGCATTGGGGATGATCTATGCGGTACAAAAATTTAGACACTATTTGTTGGCGACACCGTTCACATTCTACGTGGACCATCAAGCCCTCATGTACTTGGCCAACAAGCTGATAATTCAGGGAAGGATTAGTCGATGGATACTCTTGTTGTAAGAGTTTACATTCACAATAATTGTATGACCAGGTAAAAGCCATGTCATTGTTGACCAATTGTCGCGGATCAGGTCCGGAGAGCTGCCAGAAGGGGTAAATGACGAATTTCCAGACACCCACCTATTCAAGATCATAGTACTACCACCATGGTATACTGCCATCGGGGAATATCTCTCCACCTCTGTGTTCCCCCAAGGCATGCCGCCGGGAGAGCGAAGAAAACTTTTGTTGAGAAGCCGCACATTCCAACTGATTAATGGTTTATTGTATAAAATGGGGCCCGACAAGGTGTTATGTCGGTGTGTGATGGAGGAAGAGGTGCCAAGCATCTTGAGGGAAGCACATGAGGGGCCCGCAGGAGGCCATATGGGACCGAACACTACGACAAGGAAGGTGTTGCTAGCAGGCCTCTAGTGGCCCACGTTGTATAATGATGCGAGAGAATGGGTAGTAGGTTTTGATACCTGTTAGAGAGTGGGGAGACCACTGAAAAGGGATTTCATGCCCCTCAACCCTTCGCATGCTCAAGAACTATTCGAGCGCTAGGGGCTGGATTTCATCGGGCCGCTCAAAGTGATCTATGCCAGGAGGTGTCACTACATTGTGGTAGCCACTGAATATTTAACCAAGTGGGTTGAAGCGCGAGCCCTACCGAACAACTCTGTCCTAATTACAACAAGATTCATCTACGAGCAAATTATTACGCAGTATGGGATCCCTATGCAGTTGACAAGCGACAGAGGCGGACATTTTGTGAACCATGTGATTAAACTCCTTACTACAGAATTCAAGATTTTCCATTCTCTATCTAGCCCCTATTACCAACAAGCCAATGGGCAGGCCGAGGCTACCAACAAGATTATTGTGAGCGTGATATACAAGTCGTGCGGTGTCGAGGGAGAAGACTGGGAAGAAAAGTTACCTTCGGTCTTGTGGGCCTACCGTACAACCTACAAGGTGACCACAGGCCAGACTCCGTTCTAACTCATGTACGGGTAAGAAGCTGTGGTGCCAGCAAAATTCATGGTGCCAAGCCTTCGTATTGTAGTAGAGAACAGACTCGAGGATATGGAGAGCCTGAGGGAGAGATTGTATGCTTTAAGCAAGTTGGATGAAAAAAGAATGATGGCACAATGGGCCACAGAGGCAACCCAACAAAGACGAAAGGTATGGCATGACAAGCATCTTCAACGAATGAAGTTTACTCCTGGGCAGTTAGTGTTGAAATTCAATGGGAAGAACGAAATCAAACCAAGAAAATTTAAGTGCGATGGCTAGGACACTTCAAGGTATGCGAGGTCAATGCCAACGGGGAGATTAAGTTGTGGACACTCGATGGGAATGAGATACCTGACGCCGTCAATGGGTCGAAATTAAAACAATACCATGAACGAGCGACAAATCCCAAACCCTATAGACGAAATAATTTTAAAAAAAAAGAAAAAAAAAGAGGAAGCTACGATGGAATCACTGTATGGTGAGAACATCAGCGGTGGCAACACCAGCGGTGGGACCATCGTGCGGTGGACACCACCTTGCGGTGAAGACCCGCACAAACATAAAACCCTGCAAACATAGCAGCATAAGCAAACATGCAACCGGCCTAGCCCACACACGCAACCTGCATCAGCATAGCAGCAAACCACACGAGGGCCACATCAAGCATGAACAAAATATTAATTGTATGACAATGAAAGGACATAGCATTACCGTACGGTTATAGCACTCTGGGGTAGGTAGAAAGAGGCACATGCTTATTGTTTTAACCCTATTCTTTTTTTTTAAAAAGAGCGCACAAACGATAAAGGAAGCATTATTTAATGGATGTCAGTGGGAAAAATTGGCAAAAGCATTTACGACAGTTACTTGATGTAGTGTCATCAACCTCAGGGAACAAGGGTGTGGTCCGGATTCTGCCTTCAGGTGTAAAGGTAAGAGGCGGCATGGCTGACAACAGCCAAAAGAAAGGGAAGAAGGTACGCTCCAAAGTGCAGTGGACTCCAACAAAGAGTGATGTGACAATGGACACAATTACTTTTGAGGGTTTGACTGGCACAAATTGCAGGAGATGGTGGAATGAGACCCCAAATGATGACCCTCTGAAGACATAACTGCGACTTGCATAGGTACAGTGGGCCATCCAGATGCCAATTTTTTGCATCAGGGACTTCGAGGTGGTGTTGCGTGCCATGATTGGTACTTACGACTTGCATAGGCGGCAATCAATATTTGATTACGACCACCAACAACTTACAGTATCATTTGCTTCGACCAAATTTACCAAAGTTTTTGGTATTCCAGGGATGCACGGAAAGAAAGTGGATAAGGCACATAAAATAGCCCCTGACTTCAAAGACAAACTTCTGAAACTGATGTGTCGCAATGACCTCACACAAGCAGAACTTGCGAGCCTTCAACATGCACGCAAGAGTCACGGTCTGAAGAAGTCATTTTTAAGAGAAGGAATATGGCGGTGCCTGGTGGATGTAGTAAAGAACCAGTTGATGGGAGCAAGTCAGGCTTCAGATATTGCCATGGCACAGATGGTGCTCGTGAATGGCATCCATAATGGTATAGTATATGATTGGGCATCTATATTAGCGAACAGAATAGAGGAATTCATGACTCTCCAGCACAAGACTTTCTACATGCCCTACCACGCTATCAGGCTCTTTTTGGATGCAGTACGCCTTCGGGGCTCACCAGACCAGGACCAGCACGTGGCACCACAAGGTCATGTACACCCTGGCCAGCCTCCCATATTTTATTGGATGCACCTAGATACCATGGTGCCAAGCAGAGATATCCACTCTGGCATGAAACGGAAGAGGAAGGTAGTGGTTTCAGCGTCGACAACAGAGTCTGAGTCTGGCAGTAGTGACCCAAGTGAGGAGGCGGCAGACTCCAGTGATTCTACCACAGAGACTAGCTTTAGAATGGTAGGTTAGGGTGGGCAAAATGGAGAGACTGACATGGGGGCAACATCAGCTACCGCCGCGCAGCCTCTAGATGAGCAGATGACTTCCGCAGGTACCATGTTGTCGTCTCCAGGTGTGGTAGTGTTGGTCGTGCTCATTCCTAGTTTTTGGCAAGGCAGGCCACCCGTGATTATGGTCCCCCCACCTGTTGTTGTGACACCGATAGAGTCTCTGATGATCGATGAGAGTCATCCCACGATAATAGTAGAGGTTGGAGGGATAGCAGCTGGGGAGAAGGCGGTATCACCAGAACTTTCTGGAGGGAGTGATCGCCCTTCTTAGCAGGATATGAATGCATGGTTGAGCTGGCTCAAGTTGGCACCAATAGCCCCCGTTGGAGCAGTAGTCCTTTCTCCAAGGCATGAGTAGAGTCCTCATGAGGTTGTGGACCTCGTCGGAGATGGTTCGCCAGATCCTACGCGGAGTGTACCAAGGGACCACTCACCCATCCCCAGTTGATGTTGAGCCCTAAGCAGGAGGAGTTCACCCCGAGTTTCCCTCAGACTTCCCACGGGGCTATGGAGGAGCAGGATATAGTAGCATCTCCAAGAGGGGATGGCGACAGGGAGTTAGAGCAGTTTTTGGCGGATATGGCTGTGGAAGCCAGAAGGGTAGTAGCCTCAGTACGGTCTCAAGGTGAGGCTCGGGTTGACGACGAGTTGGAGAGGCTACTGGAGTTTATGAGGGACAGATGAAGGACCCACTTTACTCAGTACTTTGAGTCTGGTGGATGGGCTACCATAGAGACCTTGCAGATGTTGGAGAACGAACTGAGTAGTGCTTTAGAGCAGGTGGATCAGAAAGATAAGGAAGTTTTGGAGGTCGCATTGATGATGAAAACAATGATGGAACGCCAGATGGTGGCGGAGCGAGACCTCAAGTTGCGGACTGAACAGGTCTACGAGTTACGCGCTCACCTGAGCGTCGCCCCCTCTCCACTAGGGACGCTTCCTCCACCCCCTTCTCAGTCCTAAGTTTTATGTTGTAATCCTTCAATGTTGTTTTGTCATCCGGAGACGACCTTGTTTTTTTGGGGGGATGATGTTAGCGGCAATATTGTAAGCAAATAAAACTAGTTAATTAAGTCGTAAGTTGTAATTGTCTTGGTTAGTGGCAACCGAGGGATGGTAGTTGTGGTGCGACGATTGGCACTCGTACCCCTCGGTATCTTTATATACTTCCGAATGTAACTTGTGACACACAATTATGAATGGAATAACATCTCTTATATTTGATCTGATATCTATGGCATTATTATTCTGCATTACGTGCTTTATCTGTGTACTTTAAGTTATTCACCCGAGAGGGTAAACATCCAACAAGAGTGACAACATCACATTAAATATATACATGAAATTAGCACCATCAATTGAGCATCATAAGCATTACATTTGTAAGTTGATAAAAAATAAATACATATGTATCATAAGCATCACATATGTATCATCATATATGTAATTGAGCATCATAAGCATCATATATGTGTCATCATAAACATGCAATCCATCACATATGTATCATAAATCACCATCCATCACATAGGTAATAAACAATCCACATTCTATAAATAAATACAAAGTTCAAAAAATGTCACATGTATCATCATAAACATGTAATCCATCACATATGTCTTTTAAATCAACATCCATCACATAGCTAATAAATAGTCCAAATTCCATAAATAAACACAAAGTTTAAAAAATGTCACATAAATAGTCACTCTCCCTAGCTCCATCTCCTTGGGGTGGCATAGTTCTACTATTAGGACCTGTTAGAGGTGGAACATGAATTAAAAACAATAAAAGGTGCATCATGAATTAATTATGTAATGGCATCAGAATTCAAAACATAATGAATTAATTATGTAACCATTTAAGTGAAATAAATTTCTATCAAGAAATGAATATTAAATAGATAATATACTATTCACATACCTCATACATTTCATTCATGTCATCGATCATCATCATCATCATCATCATCATCATCATCATCATCATCATCATCATCATCATCATCATCATCATCATCATCATCATCACCACCACCACCACCACCACCACCACCACCACCACCACCACCACCACCACCACCACCACCACCACCACCACCACCACCACCACCACCACCACCACCACCACCATCATCGTTTTCATCATCGTCATCACCACCATCACCATCACCATCACCATCATCAACTTCTTCTTCTTCTTCATCATCATCGAGTAACTGTCGATCGTGATCATCATCTACATCATCTTCTACTTCTTCGGTATCTTCTTCTTCCATCACATTATACTTTGTCGACCTTCCTCTTGGATCATGTCTAACAATAGACCAACCTGGTTTATGTGGAACCTCTGAGGAAAATACCTGCTCACATTGTCTTGGAAGAACACAGGGCTCATCCCCAACTAGTTCAAATGACCTTGTATTAACCATTGTAAAACCATTATCATGTTCAATAATAGTTCTACCAAGATCATTTTTATTCAGTCGTAGCCTGAACCATTTGACGACAAACAAAACTAATTTGAAGGAATTAAAGTCACAAACAAGTATATCATCCAAAATGCCATAGTATCGATTTTGAGACTCTTGAGGATGTATGTCATTTTTCAAAGAAATATTTGTCACCTCAAAGACTATAGTTGTCCCAGAGTCACGAGTTTGCTTCGTGTCATCCAACTTTTTGATGTGAAAATTATGACCATTGCAACACATAGCATTGTGGTGTTTGACCTGCAATATGTCAAACATGTAAAAATTATTGCATCGTGAGTTGATAAACATATGAGTGATTAATAAATTTATACGTACCTGTTTATCTCTTAAACCATATGCTAAATCAATTTCCCTTTGCGTAATATTAGAATCTCCATTACAATGAGCTTCTTTAACTAATGAAGCCACACCTTCCCATGTTAATGTGCGACCAAAATGTTGACAACGTTCAATCCATACCATCATCCAATCAAGATTGTCTGCAATATACAAATGTAGTGCATCCCACTCTCGACCAACTATACAAAAAATAAATAGATGTCTTACAACCGATTTATTTTGAATATTAAGAATTAATTAACTACAATAACATCTTATAATTACCTCTCACTTTCCTCAATCTACCTATCCCCATCAAGTACTCCCCTTCAAATTTCTTAATGGGGTTGGGATCCCAAATGTGATCCACGTGGATCTTTGTTGCAAACTTAGAAAGATATTCAGAAATGTACATCATAGTCTGGTATACCATATATCCCTCCACCATAGAACCCTCAGGATGTGCTCTTTGTCAAACCAAAGCCTTCAAAAATTTCAAGTACCTCTCAACCATCCACATTGACCTAGTGTGTACAGGTCCAAACAATTCACTCTCCTCAACTTGATGTATGAGGTAGTGTTCTTGTGCATTGAAAAAAGGTGAAAGTAGACACTTTTGCATTTCACACATTAGATGAGAATTTTTTCTCTTCCAATATTTTATCTTCTTTATGGATTTCTTTACATGACAACCACCTACAAGATATTCAATACACAAAAAAATATATTACATAACAAGTAAAACAAATCGCAAATATAATATCTATACAACGAATTGAACAAATATCACTACTTACCTCATGTATTTTCCAAGATCATATATGACTTGCTTGACATTATTGTCGAAGTGGTATGGGAGAGATAGAGGTAGAACGTACTGCAACAATTATAAAATTATCTTTTCATTTTTTTCTAACATAATATAATGAAAAGTACATGCGCGGTATACAAATATATAGTAAATACACAAGAAAATGAATTACCTTAATGAAGGTATCACAATCACGCATTTTCATCCCTGGCCCAAATTCACTTTTCTTTGATATGAGATTGTTTATGTTCGCACAAAATCCTGTGGGAAATCAATTTTTTCGTATGACTTATTTTATAGTATTGCTTTGTTGATCCATTAATAACCAAGGAAGGTCACTTATATTACTTTGGTCTCCATGGCTATTTGATTGAATGACATTTTTCATTGCATGATTGGATTCCTGAATGTCACTACTGTAGCGTCGTAAATTGTACGCACTTGCTAGGGTGGTACAATTTCACACCTAGTTTAGCACCCGCCTTGGCGCATTTTGCATTTTGCATTGCATTTCCCCTTTAGCACTTAATTAATTAAATTAATTAGGTCTAGGGTTCTATTTTATCATCTCCCACATCATAAAGTTGGGCCCTCTCATTAAAGTGTGCCCTTTTCATTTTATTCCTCCTATACATCATTTAATCAAAAACCCTGATTAGGTCCTATTTTGAACTTGGGGGCTTGATTTCGGGGGTCAAAACATCTCGAAATCAGCTGTAACTTCGGGATTCTCTCTAAAATCATCATATCTGACGGCCTTAAAAATTTGGTGAAAAGTTGTCGGGACCATGGCGCCCGGAGTGCACATGGTCCCGGACATTTTTCCTGAAATTTTAGGAGCGCGATCCAATCATAAAATAAAGCTTAACCCCAAGAAATTGGCGGGATATTCAATCTCTAGGTCGGCCAAAAGTTGAAATTAAGACCTAGGGTTTCATATATAAGAGCTCTCTTTCTTCATTTGAAAGGGGCCAAAATTTTGTCTTTCGAGGACCTTCTATGCAGCGAAAGAGCAGATCTTTGAAGACTTCAATAACATTCAACATCCATCCATCAAGCATTCATCAATTTCATTCATTTAGGGCTTGGGAGACCTTGAAGAACAATAGGAGATTACCGACTGAAGATTGGCTTGTACTCCTCCCTTAAGGGTTGGGTATGATTTCATGTTGTTTTCATGTCTTTGCATAAGCTTCAATATATCCTTTATTCATGCTTTAGATCACTTTGCATCTTGATTTAGAGCATTTACATTATCATTTACAAGCAATTAGGGTGTACTTTCTAGGTTGCTCTAGTTTGCTTTCTTGCATTTAAGGACCTTGCACACACACTAGGTCTGCACACACAATATATTTTACAATACAACTTGGCTATTCGTGGAGGTGGAAATCACCGAAGCGGGGGTTTGACTAAGGCAAAACCCTATATAGCCGCCCATACCCTTTTCAGATATAAGTGCAGGTTTCAGGACTCGGACGACGTCGCAGGTGACAGATCCGGGAAAAGCAGGTCAAGATAGCACTCCACACCAAATTGCAGAGCAAAAGACCAGGACAGGGGCGTGGGGCGCCCTGGTCCTGCCAGGACAGGGGCGCTGGGCGCCCTAGTCCTCCTGACAGACAACATTTTCAGCATTTTTGACAGCTTTTCCAGAGTGCAAAACAGTAGTTTCCGGAGCAGTTTCAGGGGCAGAATTAGGACAGTGGGGCCCGCGCCCCCATCCCGAACATTTTCACTCAGATTTTGACTCCGGGTACGCATTTACATTCTTGTCTTGTCCTTGTGTTTATAGCTTTCCATTGTTTAAGTTCAATTCTGCAATCTTGTCATTAGTTCATACTTGCATTTTGGGGTTAGGAATTGAACTTGCATCATTCTATCTTTCAATTACAACAAAGGAATAGAAATCCTAATAGGTAGCCCGTGGCTCTCTCTTCCACAAGAAGAAGTAGCCAATTGTGTGATACCTCTAGGCTCTTTCGTATTCCACAAGTGTGTGGTTGAAAGTGAGATTAGGGCATGTTTGCTTAGTGTCACTTTTTCTCCCACACAACTACAAATTCTGACAATATTTTCTTTGGCATGCCTTCCATCCAATATTTTCTATAATGTCTTTGTAATATTCTTTCCAATATACATAGTATCAAACATATGCACAATTTGTAATTGCTCGTAGTAGGGCAACCTACTAAATTGTTGGGGATAACTTTTTAGTCCCTTAGGAAGGTGGTCATTAATGCCTTGACGACCTTCACGATCATCAATCACATCATCAGTAAACAAAATAGAATAGAAAAGATGTTTTATGACATGAACCATTAGATGGAATGGCATTACCTTGACGATTAATTCTATTATATTCCAACTTCCACAGGTGAGGTGTCATTCTTCATGGCTATACTCATCAAACACCTAATTTCCTAAACTTTTTGAATGATGAGATTTCATCTTTGGACCACAAACCGGACATGCAAATTTTCCCTTTGTTTGAAGACCTACAAGGTAATGTATAAATGGATTAATTATGTTAATTTTTTTAATTATAATTATCATGCACAACTTGAACACTATAACATACCACAAAAATGTGTTAGCCCTTGGGCATCGTGTATTGTCCATACAAGCATCGCATGGAATTGAAATTGTGTTTGTCCTATTGGTCTAGAGACGCCATACGTAGTGACACCATTTCATAACTCCAACAACTCGTTGATAAGAGGCTCAATATATACATTCATATCTTTAACTTGGTACTTACCTAATCGAATGAATAAAAACATTACATAATTATTATGACCATTTTACTGCAATATTTATAATTAAATATAGACGACTATTAAATGATAAAATACCTGGAACAATCATTGCCAACATTATGTGTTCCCTCTTTATTGAAATCCATGGAGGAATGTTATTGTTGATAACAAAAACAGGCCACACTGAGTAAACAAATCTCAACTCTCCAAATGGATTGACACCGTCCGCTGCCAATGAAAGCCTGAGATTACGAGGTTCTTCTTTAAAGTGTGGCCACATTTTCTCTATGTCCATAAATGTTGAACCATCCGTAGGCATTCGAATAATGTCATCTCGACTTCTATTGTGTGCATGGTAATCCATAAATTGTGCCAAGCTAGTGCACTTGAATAATCGTTGCATACGTGGAATAATGGGAATATAACGAAGAACCTTGTGAGGCACCTTTTTTGATATTTGATTTGTTCAATATCTACCGATATGACATTCAGGGCATTCAGTTCAAAATTTATGTTGTTTGTGATATATAATATGATCATTGGGACAAGCATCTATTGCTTGATACTCTATTCCAATATCTTTCATAATGGTAGATAATTCTCAGTATGAGCGAGGTAGAATATTTGATGGTGGTAACAAAAACTCACCTATCAATCTACAACAAAAAAATATAAATTGTTAATATAAAGAATATTAATGGTACATGATTCATCATTTATTAACTATAATGACATATATGACATACCTTAACATACGTGAGATTGTTATGTTGGATAAACCATTCATAACCTTCAAGTTCACCAACAACAATACAATGGAGAGAAGAGTTGTCTGGGAGCCTTCATAAAGGGCCTCATATGCCTTCTCAAGTAGAGGTAAATCATGAACAACATCAAGGTCATCTTCATCATCATGATCAGTTGCACCAGTACTAAATGTGTCATGGATCAATGTATTTGTACCATCATCTTCAATTGTGTTTTGTGGCTCATGATCGTCATCTTCCATGGGATCATTATCTTCAGCTTCGATATTCACACCTCCATGTTCCTCCACTTCGAAAACCATATTCTTTGGGTTGTGTTGATCCATATCATGTGCTCTGGGGTGCTCAACCTATATAAAAATGATAAACATAAACAAACCATGATCATGATCTCGTCATCAAGTGATTTCTTATGTATATAAATTGTTAAAATGATATAATGAAAAACTTACCAATGGATGATAATAATGTCCCCCTTCAATGTGACCATGCAACCTACAATGCTTCTTAGTTGTTATGATTATAAGTCTTCTAGTCTTTAACCCCTTACAAATTTTGCAGGGACAATAACATTTTCCATCACCTTTTCTTTTCAAGTTAGACCACAATCTAGCAATTATCTCCTTATTTTGTTGTTCGTTGATATTGTCTAGCACGGTCTTTCTTCGCAGGTAAAAAAATCGGGTTATAAAAATAGTTATATAGAAGTTGAAATGTTAGTTATGAAATCACGTTTTAGTATAATATACCAAATTAAATTACTTGAACATAGAAATAATGCAAGTTGAACCAGAACCATTTAACTCTTCTTTTTCATCTCAAAACATATCTAATGGCTTTGTGGTGATTTAGAGCAGGTGATATGCTAATAGCTTTGTGGTATGCAATCCTTGTATCATATCTTAAGTTGACTAATGTCTAATTAGGGTAATCCATGAGTGTCTAATGTGAATTCATTATCAATGTTGTGAAGTCATCGAGAGTATGATGATAGTCATCCTTATAGGATCCTCTCAATATTGTCCAAATCAGTCTAAAAGGAAAGTAACCATCCATTCCCATGCTCATGCATACTTACATGACTAATGTTGCCCTTGTGTATCCTAAACACAGGAGAGACCTTATTTGACTTGCCTAATCAATGTGGTTGTTGTCCTAATATGAAATATTGAGTTCTACCCTTTCCTCTGCATCAAACTTCTCACATCATGTTTCTTCAACAAAACACACTATTCTTATCCCAATCTTCCTCAATACCCTCAATGAAGGGGCATGTATAATGGTTTCAACATACAAAGTCAATGATCATACAATCCATTCTTCTAGACACCCTTGGATACATTACTTGGCTTCTAGGTTTGGGAAAACTAATATGAATTGAGCCAACACCATGAGGATAGGGTCAAGTATCATGGCAACTGATCATAATACGTGAATATGGGGTTCACACCTAAGTGTTGGCTCTCAACAATGCCACACTTCCAAAATTGTCAGTCTCAAGACTTCTCCTATTGGGTCAACACTCATTGATGGCCATAAGGCCAAATCAATGTATCTAGGCTTCAAACTCCTTACTCTAGGCTTGGAGGACCCTACACAAGGTCTATGAACACTCACTTGGTATTAAAATAGAAATAGCCTTCCTCTAGAGCTTTATTTGTAACACACACATCATTGGTAATCATTGTTATGATGGATGGTCTATTAGGACAGTAAATAAAATTCTTATTATTTTTCCACCATTTGAAACTATAACAAGGTATTTGACTTGGCAGGGTCCCCACACATCACTTCAACACCAAACATTAGGCAATTCAACCTTTTGCCTTCTCAATGCATTTTTTTTTTTGTCTTTCATTGGTTTTCCCAGTCTGATACATAGGGATATCAGACCTTTCATGGCATCATCACATGCGAAAACATCCTATGAAGAATCTAGGTACATCATTCATCATCCAAATGAATGTTGTTGGTGTAGTGATTATGCCAAAGGGCATCAATAACCACTCAAACAAGACCTTCTTGGACTCAAAGAAAGTCATCCAAATGTTAATTAGCTCAACAAGGAATTTATGGTTCCCTGATTTCAAATCAATCTTGTTGAAAAAATCATCTCCTCAGAGTTGGTTCAAGAGGTCAGCAATTTGAGGGATCAAAAAACTTGTTCTTGATAGTGGACTTGATTAGGACCCAATAGTCGATTTGAATCACCATGTCCCATCTTCTTCTTGGAAAGTACAAAACGGGCTTCCACAAAGCAAAAGTAGTTGGTCAATATGACCCTTTTGAATCAACTTCTCAAGTTGTTGTTAAGTATTGATGTAGTCAAAGACAAATTTTGTCTCACAGTTGCCACAAAATTTACTTTTCTTCATTTGTATCTTTTGGAAAAATCTTCCTTGATGACCTCCATGAAACCACCCAAACTAAAATTCACCTCCATCACTAAATCAAGTGGAGTTCCTTCAACTCCTCCTTGGCTAGCAAGCTAGCAATCCAACATTGTTGAACTGGAATTCTAATTTAAGTAGGGCATGCATAATTTTCTCAAATCTAAGAAATTACAAAGAAATACATCTCCAATTTAAAAAATATAATCATCAAGAACATCTACATCAAATTTCCCGTCAAACTTAGGGATGCCACAACTTACCTAGGCTCTAAAGGGAGTCCAATTGCCAAATGAACTTTCCAATGGGGCCCACTACTTATTTTGGTTACTTCGGAGCATCAGTGCAAATCAGTTCATCATCCTTGATCTTTGTTTTCCTCAAGCCACCTAGATCAACAACTTGAAGGAATTCGAGGAGTTAGTAGCTAGTTCTTCAATATCATTGAATCTCGTCTTTAATTCAAATATCCAATATCTGAATGCATTTGATGGTACATGCAAGAGCAACTAGGTTGTGATAGCACTTATCTAAATTAGGCTAGAAATTTGGGGAACAATAAACTAGTTGAGAAATTTATTGTACCAAAAGTAAAAATGAACAAAATAAAACACAAAATTGATAATTACAATATAGCTGAACAAAATGATCTTTATTTTAATTGAGTGTGTTTACAAAATGGGTAAACTTTGTAGTAGAGATGAATGTATTCTATTCTTATTACATGATTCAAATTCAGCCACTATATAGCTTTCAAAAAAAGGAAAACTTACTAAAAGTAGTATGTTGGGGGTCTTGGTGGAACCAAAGAATCATCACACCTAGTACTAACTAGTGTCCTTGGAAGTTGAAATGAGCACTCAAATAAGGACAAACCTAATGGAAAACTGAAAATGTTTGTTGGAAAATTATTTATTTTGTACCCCCATTTGTCAAGGCCATAACTCTTGTCTATAACTGTCATTAAGATGACTTGAGATGTTTTCTACATTGCAACACCACTTCCACTTTAAGCTATCTCTAGAATAGTTCTACTAATGATTGTGGATCGTTTTGGCTAGAAAGAATTAAAAGAAAAACCAAATTAGCATGAAACCAATAAATAATGTCTATAGAATGATCAATAGATCTCTGACTGGGACAAATGCCTTGGTGAATCCTACGATAAGTAGGGACCCTCTCCATACGAATATGGATATTCTCAGAAATTGATTGAATCTCTTGAGCTTGGTGAATAAGACACTAGTCATCCAAAAGAGAGAATAGGGTATTCTCATAATCAAGAAACACAATGAAGAGATTACAAAGTATCAAATAGAAATAAAACACTCTCTTAGGTTTCAATTATTAGTCCTCAATATCTAAAATTAGTTATCAATAATAATAAATAATCAACTATTGATAATCATTATCAACCCCACAATCAAAGCTTTCCATAAAGGCATCTTTTAGACACAGTCAAACATTTAAATAAACTTTGAACTTCAACAACATTGAGAAAACAATTTAACAATATTTATTTTTGTCACTTATATTGACAACCCTAACCACCTTCTTATCTACATTTATTGTTGGCAATTCAACCTAGGGGATTGCCTAATAAGAGTTAAGTTTCATGCTTCAATACCTAACATGGTAGGTTCCAAAAAAGTATTATGTAGCATCATACTATTTCCTTAACATAGATATACCTTAGAAAAACATTTAATGCTATAATAGAAAATATATTTTGTAGTATTTAGAATTACACAATCAACCATTTGCATTGAATTGCAAGTGTGATCTAATCTCACGCTCTTAGATTCTCAAGGCTTATTTGTTAGATACATCTAATGAATTAGTGGGGAAAAAATGCGGGGGTACATGTTTTTAGAAGAATGATATGATGGTATTAGATTTTGTGTTTCTTGATAAAAGTTTATAGGTATTTTTAGTGTTAACTTCGATGGAGACATGTACATAGTTTGTCTTTTGGTTTGAGGATATTGATGGTATGCATGTGAGACTAGGATTATTGGTTTAGTGATAAGTATGGGTACAACAGTGATGATAATTATGATGTCATAAGTATTTAAGAATATTTGAGAATTGACATGATATAATCATATATATGATTAATAAAAAAAAATATTTTTATATTTTGATGGATTCATGATTATAAATGATAGCATGGTTTAATATCAAAAAATTGTTCTTTTCTTCTATTTTCTTGTTTGGTTCCTAATAGAATCGCTACAATTTTCCTAGGATCTCTGATCTATCTTTCGCTTGCCAAGAAAAATTGCCTAAGTGATAGAATTCCTAAGTCCTAACAAGCTCCCTTAAACCCTAATTCCTAGTGTTGTTGTGACTTGCTACATCCAGTTTCCTAGCTTTAAGTTATGATTTGAAGTCTTCAACATTATCTGTTTATTGATCTCCTTGGCTAGATACCATTTTGTCCAATCGAGCTTTATTTTTTCCTAATTCTATACTCTTTTGATGAGGCCTATTCAGTCGAGTTTTCACCTGATCTAGCTTACTTTTCATTGATTACACTTGGAATTTTTAGATAACTTGATCTCTTTAAAATCTTTGCGATTGAACTAGTGTTTGTTGCAAATCAACGAGTGGTCATTATACACCTGAATTTGCTAAAATTTGGTGAATTTCATATTTGTGAACCTGCAATTGCTAGTAAAACTTGAATTTTTCAACAAACTTGATTAGACTTGCAAAACCTTAGCTGTGGTTGAAACCCCAAGTCTCTACTAAGTGCACAAAAATGAGACAATCAATTGGACAATCTTCTACCTCAAGAAGAGGGATTGATGAACATCTTATATAATTTAGCGGATCATCAAAGAGACTTGTGAATGTCAGCACTCTAGGAGGCCCTACAAATGAATTGGTTGATTACCTCAGAGGTTGCAGAGATGCAAATATACTAGTCACTGCACTTGCATAGAAAGAGACAAGCCCGTTTCCCTCCTTGTAATGCTTATGTTCTGGATTTGGGGAATCTAGCAGTACCTAATGTCTTTGTGGATGTTGGTTTGATCAAATAAATTGCTAGAAGGTATAATGTAAGATGGCACTAAATTACAAACAACTTGTTATAGGGTGGTAAACTAGTGTTCACTTCAGTCGTGAGGGGTCATCAAGTGTATGACCGAAAGCTTTGTGCACTAATACGTGCAATAAAGAAATTGAAATGCTATCTACTAGGTAGGGAGACAATTGTTCACATGGACCATAAGCCATTATAGTATTTATAGGTTCAGAGCAAGTTTAATTTTAGTAGGCATGCCATTACAAGTGGGTGCATTTTCTACAAAAGTTTCACTTGGTGGTCAAGTATAAGAACTTAAGTAGGAAAGTAAAAATGTAGTGAAATAAATGTTGTCCAGGCTACCAGTAATAAAACCCAAATCAAGTCTAGCTACAATCCCACAGCTGGAGCCATTTAATAGAGAGGCGTATGAAGAAGAATATGCAGATGACTCAGATTTTGGGAAAAAAGTACAAACAACTCCAAGGACAAGGGGTTGCAAAATAAGGTGAAGATTCTACCTCGAATGGTGAGTGCCATTTGATCTGGAACATGTGAAATTATCTCTATGATCTTAAGAGGTTCAGGGCCCCCGGTATTATATAAAGCTCGTCGATGCCAAAATTCATTTTCCGGGAAGTGGGAGTAAGGCAAAAAAAATTTATTTTGACATTGAATATGCAAAAGAGCCTAACCTTTTAGGAGATCGCATGCGTCAGGATTGTCAGAGGTCGACGAACCTTGCACGCAGGGTTGCCAGAGGTCGACGAAGCGTGCACGGGATTGATTGAGCAAGTGACTTGCCCTCTTTTTTTTTTAAGTAATGCCCATTGTCATCGAAATTTCAACAAATGTGGGCACTTTTTTCAAAAAAAAACAAATTTCGTTAATAATGCCTTCTCCGTCGAAACCAAATGTGAAATTATCATCGGAATTCTGACAAATTCGAGCATTTTTTCAAAAAAAAAATCAATTTTGGTCACAATATACCTTCTTTGTCAAAAACCTCTGTTAGAATTTGAGGCCAAATGTATTAGTGTGAAGTGCACTCTTCACACATGCTCCTGCTCCATCGTGCTCTCCTTTTCCATCTCCACTTTCAAAGAAGTTCCACAAAAACTTAACATTGTGTCTAGCATGTTGCATGGATAGCCAATTAAAGGCTTTTGCAGATTTAAATTGTCTTGCTTCATAAAGTTGTATGTCATGTACATGTACAATTGAACATTTAAAATAAAATTTATCAAATTGAAATCAAATACAAATTTACATATAAATGAAAATGAATTGAAACTTATGTACTCACCTACACAACCATCCGACCAAATCCAGTGTTGTGAAACATTTATCCCGCGATTTGCAAGATCTTCAAAAAATGTTGCAAAACAATGAGCTACATAGCTCTTATCATGAACCTTATCATCGTTGATATAGAAATGAACCTCCTTGATGATAATGCGTTCATTTGGATCAATACAGTTTTCTACCCCATCCACATCAAATTGTGCATGTCTATAGGTCACTTGCACAAATATTGCAACTTGATCAGAATGATAATATTGAGCTTGAATTTGCGATTGAGGGGCAAATGTATAGTTCTTAGAGAAATCTACAATTGAAATAATACAACCAGGTGGAAAACAATTTTTTGAATCACAGAATTGTTTAGCTTGCTATCGTGCACCATGACAATGTTGGATATGTGGATAAATCATAGTGTAAAATATGTTCATAAATTCAAGGTAGGGCAATTCACTCTCCTTCAATGCATTTTTTTTGGATTCATCTCCTGACTGAGTTCAATATGTCTCATATTGAAATCTCTTCCATAAAATTGGCATTGAAACATCAATATTCTCAATTTGTAATGGAAATTTTTGCAAATCTCCACAATCAATGCATGTACTTTTTATACACTGTACATTGAAGTCATCTAAATTTTCTGATTTATCACATAAAATTGATTTCATAAATTGTGTCGTACTTCCAGGGATGACCATATTTGGATTAAGTACTACCATAGCTTTTTTATATGACTCTAAGTATAGATGAAACTCAACATGATTTCGACAACAAATTTCACGTACCTTATTTATGTGTACAAAGCAACCTCTCAAACATTCTCTTACATATTTTCACATCTGAAAAATTCTTCCTTGAATGCTTCAAATAGTTCACTTTGTGTTGTATCTACAAAATGTTTAGGATGTGAAATCTTCATACCGGTCTCTTCATCTTTCATCTGTATAGTGTCCCTTCTATTGGAAGAAACATGGGAGTGGTTGGTCCAATATTCAATGACCAATCTTCTTACATCTTCAGAAATTATATCTTTTCGAGGAAGTCTACAAATATTTACCCAATTCATTTCAATGTTTTCATCTAACACATTTCTCCTCCTAATATATCTTTGAACAATTTTTCTAGATATATGCAGTAAACTTGTCTTTTATGTGACAACCTCTTACTAGAAATCGTAGTCATCAATGCTCTACGTGGAACACTTGAATCAGATCCTCGACTTGTGGTATCAATAAGGTTCAATGCATCTTACAAATTTTCAACTATTGTTTCTTTTACATGACTCCCTAAGCTTTTGCTATTATCGACACTCAACAACTCCAAAATAGGAGGCATTTCTCTTTTCTTGAAGAACTTTACAAATAATTGTGCTCTCCCGACCATATATTTTTTTCAAAATATTCCTCCCACATGTTTTTGCAATGCAATTTAATTGTGCTCTCAGGTACCATGTGTTCATATGAAATTTGATTGGAAAGAGAATCCTCATTCATCTCCATCAAATTTCTCATGACAGAAGAAAAATTCGTACCTTGACTAGTACCAATTTCTTCCGCTAGTTCAGTTGCATCATCTTCAACATCAACATGATTTTCTTTAACATCAACAGGTTGCTCTTGATTACGTTTTGTATGACCTTTCTTTGAATCATCCCTTATACGATCATTTTTTTTCGCTCTATTTCTTTTATTCCCCATTACACATTATTGAAATTTGCTTTCCTAAAATCGCAAGTGAATACTCCTTAAGAAAAAAATCAATTCCTTTGCAAAAAATCACCTCCTTCGAAAAAATTTCCTCCTTCCTTGAAAAAAATCAACTTCCTAGAATTTTTTTTGAAGATTTCATGAATTGTTTTTTATTTTTTGTTTAAAAAAAATTAAAAAATCACCTCATTAATAGATGAGGGAAAGGGTGGGGAAGCGACCGCAATCTCCCCGCGCGACCGCTCGTGGAGGGTCTTGCCGCTTGGGGGACTCGGTCGAGTCTCACTCGATCGAGGTTGCCTATGTGGCATCCCACATGGCAACCTACTCAACAAAACCCCCCCAATTTGCAAAACTTTCAAGTTCTGCTAAGAATTAGACCATCAAATTTTTATTTTAAAAAAAACTAAAAATACCCTTTTCGAGAGCTCGGAGTGAGGAACGTTGACATATTATTTTTATAGAATTTCAATTAGAATTAGCATATTAAAATTACAAAATACTACAGGTAGGTATATTAACATTTGAAAAGACTTTGATTCGGAAAAAAAAAAAAAATAGTAAATCATATTAGAAAAATTTAAAAATTATATATAACACTAGAGGAGAGAGTCCTCTTCAAGAATATATAATTTTTTTGGGGATTGCTATAGTTTTGATAGGGGAAATTTGGTTGGAGATGAAAACTGTCAATTTCGAGAAACTCTGACTTTGAACTGTTATAATGGTGAAAATATACATCGAGATTAGATTTTTTTTGTTTTTCTGCACTGGCTATGGATGTCATCTAAAACATATTTCAAAATTAGAGGAAAACAAGATTATTACATATAGTTTTGTGGTGGGAGGTGAAACCCCTAATTTGCAGTATTTTTTCAATAATTAAAAAAATGACTTTAATAATTAAAAAAAATATCAATTCTTGTTCCAATTTTTTTTTTTTTAAATAATAGGCATAAAATTCATCCAGTTTTACACATTTCATCAGTTCACATCATCTTCAAATACCAAATAGAAATATCACTTTTGTGCCATTCAAGTTGAGTTGTTTTGTTGTTGTTAGCCTTTTCCTTTATAAAAGTGAGACACAAGTTTGTACTTTTATCCTCTATTAATAATTTTGGTAGAAGTAATATAGAATAGTGAAATAGATACTTTAAGACAAGAAAATAGAAGATGTATTTAACACACAAACTATTGATATTCTTCCAAATCTGCAAATAAATAATTTTAAAAATATTGATAACACACGGACTATCAATATCCTTTCAAATCTACAAATAAATAATTTCAAAAAAATTGATAGCACACAGACTATCAATATCCCTCTAAAATGGTGATACACAACTCACTCTCATTTCAATAGTAGAAAGATTACTTAAATAAATTAATACATGAGGAACGAAAATATTTATATCTTATTGACAAACTATCAATTTCACCAACTCTCAACTATGAATAGAAATCTTGAAATTTGGTTACAATTCCCCCCTAGAGGAGAGAATCCCTTTTAAAATAAAATGATCCCCTTTTAAAGAACCTACCTATACCCAAACCATTGGGTAACTACCTGTGTAATAGGTTTCCATATTACATAAAGAATTAAATCACTTGAAATGTAAAAACTATGTAACTTAATTTTAGCCAATTTAAATTGATAGAACTTCATATTTAATTATTTTGCACAACATGATAATATTTCTCTTAAAACAATTAAATAAAAGTGTTATACAAAATAAGTTATAAGCTTTCCACATAATATCTCTGGTGCAAATGAGAGAGTTATATAGGATTTGTTCAAATCATAAGGTAATAGGTAGCTTTCACATGTTGTGCTTCAAGAATAAATGGTTCACTCATCTTCTCAACAACAATTTCTTCCAATGGTATAGATATATCTTCGTAAGATCAGTTAACTTGAAGAAACATCCCTAGAAGATCCCTTATTTTTCACATGTAATGATTGTGAACCAAAATCCACTTTCCTTGTGTTGTGTTAGTAGATACTTTGGTATTTGAAGTGATATCTAATAGTCTTATATGTTTTAATAGAAGTTATATTTTAAAAAAGATAAAAATTAGTATTCAAATACCCATAGACTCTTCTAGCTTTGCACCATCCTTGGAAATGATGCCAAAAAATGTATGGCTCGCTTATTGACCTAATAAATCTAGTGTAGCCAAGGCATACTCTAAAGTAATGGATTGAATATATTTTATCAAGCGACATCTATATGAGGGATCCACTTAAATTGTCAGACCATGGACATATCTTCTTAGATGATGTTGATATTGTGTGTACAACTTAAAGGTTTCTAGGAATTTCCTAATTGGTAGAATATATGGATTGAATTTTCTTAACCAAAAGGAATTCATATCAAGATACTTTATTCATCCTACAACAATTGATATAAGGTATTAATAATGCTACAAGTTAACCAATTGCTCTAATATTGAAATGCTGAAATAATTAACCATTGAAGTTAATACTAGAATTGCAACATTACCTCAAGTTGGCCCTAACTTGGGTTGATACACACTTCTACATCACAAAAAGATTAATTAATTATTTTTTGTTCTTCATTCTTCACATTAAAATAAATACAAACTAATAGAAAACTAATGTTTATGTTGACCACCAAAAAATAATATAAGAATACTAAAAATCTCCATTACACTTTTACTTCATATCTTCTAATATACTAGCTCATCTTAATTTTTATCAACATATCAAACTCCTAATAACCTACTTTAGATGTTGGCACATTCAAAAAGATAGAAAGGCAATTATTTCATTACGAGAACATCAAAATGTGAAATTGCAAAGATGGTATCCTAGTATAATTCTTTATTTGGTGACTAAGAAACTAAAATTGCTTGCATGTGTGAATAAATTGCATGAGCATTCTTAAATATGAAAAAACTTATTGTTATTGGTTGAATTCTACACACGCATTCTAGGTTTTGATAGTGCAAGTTCTCTTGGCTATAGTTGTCTTATCTCCTTTTATTGTAGGTGCATAATCCTTCATTTGCGCATTGTTGTGTATATAGTTGCGGGCCAACAATATTCCTTTAGCTTTGTGTCATCTTCTTCCTTTTTTGCATAAGAGATCAGTTCCTTAAAGATAGTCATATGCTAAGTATAATTGCCATAATTCATCATAACATACTATTATATTTCAAAAATGATTATCTAAACATATAAACATTTATCAAACCATCAATTATCAAGTCTACTGCTTTAAACTTAAGTTGTAAAGTTTTGGGATTGTTTAAGGATTGTTATCATGAATAGGAAATAAGCATACTTAACAATGATAATTAAGGGGCTCATTGGCAAAGTCAACTCAATTGTGCTTATGTCACAATGTAAAAAAGATAATATAACATCATTGAATTAAGCACAAGATGACATTCAGGTTTAAATTTAGAAATATACTAAGAGCGAGACTTGGAGAAATATGTTTATTGGTTCAAATTCTTCCTAATGTTTAAGAATTCAAAATCTTGTAGCTAATTCCTACATAAAATTTTCTTCTAGTATATCTTCTTGATTATATTAAATATACTTGCTACAACTTCATGTAGTCTTTAAAATAAATTTCACCTTCTCTATGCATAGCTCTGGTAGCCCTATTTCACTTGTTTCAATATAAAGTTTTTATTAAACTACATCATACACACCACTAACACTTGGGAAATTTACATGCTTTCTCTCTAACGTTGTCCCCTTCACCAATTGTAGGATCTCTTCTTTAGTCAACTTCTAAAGCAACCATCTTAATTATAAGTTACAAGAATATTACTTACACTTTAACTAATGCAGACCTCTACCCTTTATGGGACTTGATTTCTCCAATAAAACTACACTTAAAACCCTAAACCTAACCAAAGATAAGACACTACTCACACAACCTAGATCTACTATAATACCATTTGATCAAATAAGAGTATGAATCCATATGAATGAAAAAAAATTCCTTTTATATATACCTAAAAACACACTTTTAAATGTTCACTAAAGTTCTTACTACATCAAATAAAATTAATTTTAATTTCTTTTAAAGATATTCTACTCCACCCTAAGTTAACTAACACCCAATCATGGAACACGATTATTTTAACCATGTCCTTGTGTTGCCCTGATTTTCAAACATCCAAATTTCAAACTTTGCATTGAAGTTTATGTTGGATAAATCCTTAATCAGTTCTTTTAAAAGTTTTTGAGATGTGCACAAAGGCCATTATCATCTCCGAGTCTTGATTTCTACATTTGTCAAAATGTTAAAACCATTAAATTTTGAATTTATGAAGTGTTATGAAAAAACATCTTATGAGCACATTTTTTGTGCCAATTTGAGTTATGTGGTTGATTTCACAAAGATCCACTTCATTGTTTATGAGATTTTAATATTTGTATTTTATAAATCTATTTTTGAAAAATATTAATATCTCATTATGTAATGTCTCATCTTGAATAAATTCTCTTAGGTTCTGGTTGTTTCATCAAAGATCTTCTTTGATGCCTGGTCAAAATTTCAAGTCCAAACTCTTCCCCATCAAAAGTTGACAAGTCTACGAAAGAGGGCACAAAGAAGTGAAATAAATTTAAATAAATTCACTTCTTTACAATTTTAAAAATTAAAAATGTTGTGCAATCCAAATTCATAACTTGCAACTAGTTGTGATTTTGAAAAGTCAAACACAAAGGGTTGTGACTTATGGGAGTTGACGACCAAAAGGTGGCATTGTGCGAAACAAGATTACAACTCACAATTAGGTGTGATTTTTGAAAATGAATCACACAAAGAAGAAGGTTGTGAGTTCTCACAAGGTTGTAATTAGTGAAAATACAATGTAAAAGTGGAAGTGGTTATGCGTTGTAAAGTCAAAATCCACAACTCATAACTAGTTGTGAATAATGAATTTTGAATGCAAATTAGTTGTGAGTCATGAAAAGTGAATGTCAAATGGTAAAAAGTAAAAGTACAAGTTATAGATGGTGAAAAGTGAATGTAATAGATTGTGAATTGTAAAAACTAAATGCAAAGAAATTGTGAAAACTCAACTTAAATAAATTGTGAGTTTCGAAATTCAAAAACATAACTACTTTACTAAAGTAGTTATGTTAACTTCCAACCAAATACCTTTCTTGAAATACCTAATTCTTGAAAAGAATATTAATTGTTAGCCATTTTTTTAAAACTATATTTGCATCCTACGCTCTGCACAAAATGAAGGCCCAAACATGATATGGACATCTACCAAGGTTTCATGCAATAGGAGAGTAGGTGAGCTACGTGCAAGTTTTAGAAAATTTTGAACAAAGAAACTTCTAGCACTTATATAATCTTTGACAAAATGTTCCAAAGGAATGATGTCTCATGGAATGATATGAATAACATAGACAAGGCAGGCTAACTATTTGATACCTCAAAAAGATGTTATCCCACGCATGCAAAATGTTGAATCGTATACAAATGCAGTTGAAGTTTTTTTTTAATCGATAATATATGAATTTTATTATTCATAGAAATAAAGGATTACTTATAATTTCAAAAGTATAACGGTCCAATACTTGCCAAGTCTAAAACAGAGATGCCCCAACAAGCCCACCGGCTTCCCAAACCCCTTATACCATACACATTTTTCAGAATAAAAAACATATATGTAAACTACTTCCACCATTAACAGAGACAATGAACCAAATGGTCACCAAATAAGTTACAACACTGTACAAGTACAAAATACAGCCACCAAACCCCCAACCAGATATAAACAAGAAAATTAACCAAAAAAAAATTAAAAAATCTACAGACAATACAAAATTGTGGGCAAAAGACACAAAAAACTAGCTCCATGCCGTCATTGACAGTGTTCACCTAAAACCCTTCAGCTTTGGCTTCCCTGGGCCATTATCTCAGTAGTCTTTGGGTTAAAGTTCGGGCCTTGGATATCTTGTCTCTTTTTCTCCTCTCAAAGCCTCCTTCATTCAATCTCCTTCTCCTGGACAAACCCATTCAAGCCCTCCCAACCAATTAGGGCCTCCTCCCATTGTTCTTCTCTGTACACCCCATCCTTCCACAAAATGAAGGGCATGAAATCCACATTTTCTTCTCTGGTACAAATTCCTCACTCACATTCCTTCGCAGACCCTTCCTAGGGACTGCTCTCATCAGCAAAGATTTCAATCCAAAAAGATAAACCTACAGAACACAGGCTCAAAGCACCCACTCGGCTTCCTCCTTGATGCCCAGTTCCAAACCCCAAGAAGCCACCATGGACACAACATCTACATTGGTACAGATTTTGAATTCTAATTTCATGTAATCTTCCCCCAACAATAAATCTAGAATTTAAATAAAAATGGGCTCCTCATGCTTGAAGATGTTGCACAGACACTTCTCAGAGATCTTGCCCAAAAAGGCTAGCTGTTGTTTTGATGATGAGAGTGAGAAATTTGCCTCCATGCTCACCCTTTTGCACCTACTCACCAGCTCCTTAATGCCCTCGCTTGCAGTCTTTACTTCCTTTCTTTGGAAAGGGGAAACAACGCAGACTGTCCTTTTATCCCTCACCACCCACCCTAGCCACTAAACAAACATCATTTCTACTCAAACGTTCGCGTACTTTCTTCCTCATACACCATCTCAATCCCTAAGAAATCCTCCCAAATCTCCTTCCCTTGCATAATATTAAATGATGCCCATGTCTTGGACAACATGTCCACAATGGTATTACCCTCCCGCAAGATATGATAAATTTGAAAACTTCCAAAAATCATTTATTTCTTTTAATAATATTTTTTTATGAATTTATCTAATCTCCACGATGGTGCCTCCCCCTTGATTATGACATTAACAATTATCAATGAAACCCCTTTAAGGTGCAACTTAGAAACATCCAACCTTTTGGCCATCCTTACATCCCACAATGTCGCTTGGACCTCGGCTTCATTATTTGTCCCTTTTGGAATCCATCTCGCAAGGCAAGAATGGCGTCCTTCCAATTTCGAGTCACACATATCTAGCTCCTGGTGGGCTCAAATTCCCTTTTGATGCACCATCAAAATTAATTTTTATCTATCCCTAATCCCTTTTGCCATTCCACTATAGCCATGTCCCGACATTTCGAATCAACCCGAGACAGCCCATTAACGAGCCAAGCAGCTGAAGTATTTAGCTAAATGCCTCAATGTGATATGATTTCAAGGAATGGAATTAAAACAATTGATAGAATGACTCAAAAATATTAGATTTATCATATTTTTGTATTCCATGTTGTTGATTGCAAATTCTTTTTTGGATTTGGCTATGTAAGAATTTTTGCAACAACGTTTTGGGTCACACTCTATGAACCATCATTAGGATGAAAGAACGGTTGCAGGAGAAAAAACGATGTATTGCAAACCAAGACTGAATAAAAAGAGAAGAGTGTGATAATGGTGAAAGGGATGCACATGATTCAAGGAAAAAGGAGAGACCAAAAATATAAACAAAAATACTAAAAATGAGAGAAAAAAAATAAATAACAAGAGAGATAAAAAGATCAAGAAATAATAAATAGAAGAAACCAAAAAATAAAAATAAAAATAATAAAATAAATAGAGATATGTATACATAGCACAACAAGTAAATTATATATATATATATATATATAAAATTGAACATACCAACTAAGACCCGCCTTAAAACTACCTTGGACAAAAGGAAAGCCTCTACTCCCAAGACCAACCCTTCTAAGGCAAGGAAAATCGATAAAGGACCCATGAAAAAAAACATCACCATTGACTTAGATGAGTCAGGGTCAAATGACGAGCAAGAGGCCAAGCAAGAAATTGATAAACAAGATTGTAGCCCTGGTGAGACGCTTTGCGTATCTAATCAATTACTAAAGATAAAAAGAGCAAGAATGTAATTAAGGAAGAAACCCCTATTTTTGTTGAGGTTTATGCACTGGAAGAGGATGTGGACATGTCTTCTAAGGATTATGAAGATGAAGATTTTTGGGATTTTAAGAAGGAGCGGGTGGATGAGAGTGATGAAAATTCAAAAGCCACTAATGAGCCTAGGGATGAAGGTGCGGGGTCTTTTCAAAGAACACCATCCCCTACTTATTCTGGTAAGAAAGATATTGGGCCTATTTCTCAATTATCCCTCTGTGAAGTTGAAAGAAGACAACATTGCCAATTAAAGGGTAAAATTGAAGACCTGCAAGTTCATGTTATGAACCTGGAAACCAAAGCTGAGGAATGTCGAAAAAGAAAAAGGCAGATGGGCATGATTATTAGTTCTCTTTGTGCCATTACAGATCTGGAATCATGAGAAAAGATGCTATGAGATTCGTCTCAAGACAGAGCAAACTAAGGAGGAAGGACAAGAAACAACAGAACATGGGTAACTTCCAAGAGGAAGAGTGAACTAATGAAGACATGGACCAAGAAGTTTGGTAGGACCAAATGAGGAGGCTCACAAGGAACTGGGGAATCCTCAATAGTAAATAATGCAAAGGTTCATGTTGGAGTGTTGTATGTTGTTCCTTTTTGTTGTTTTTCTGAAGCTTATTGATATGGATTGTTCTGATAGCATTAGAAGCATGGTAGGGCTTAGGTTTAATAGTTGTAGATTTTATAAGTTTAATTCTCTGAACAATATGTTTAATGAAGCTCGCATGTTGTCTAAGACTAAGGTTATTTGTTTATTTAGAGACTGCTAGTAGTGTTTATTTAAGCTTAAATCCTTATGATACTATGACTATCTATGCTTATGTGTTGTTGCTTTAGACGGATAACCCTTTCTTGGAGTGCTGGGTTTTGGGTATTAGTGTTTTTTATTACTTACCAATGGGTTAGCTTCATGATTTTTGTATGGCTTCTAGTTGTGTGATGACAGTTGTTGTTTTGTTGTTGCTTAGTTTTGTTTTTTGAAGTCTTTTCTTTGTGAGGGATCAAGGCCCTTTCCCTACTTAAGTAATAAAAAACATATCAACTAAGAATACAACAATAAACTAAAAGAACTTAGAAAAAGTAAAAAAGGAACATTGATTAAATAGGAAATCATTAATAAGGTTTTATTAATGATTACCTATCTAATAAATATTTTCATATAAGAGAAAGCAAACAAAAACAAATAAAGAAACAAAAATAAAATTATATATATATATATGGCTATCAATAGTGACTAGAAAAGACAAAAGACATCTAGTCTAAAGGAAGAAAACTTAAAGTGGAAAAATTAAAAAAGAGAACCCTAGAAGACTTAAAAAGAAGAAGAAAACAAAACAAAAATTGTACAATACCTAAGGCAAGCAAAAACAACAAAAATAATATATGACAACATTAATTAGATAAGGTACTATTCATGATTTCTTGTCTAATTAAGGTTGTCTTAGTAAAGAGAACAAATTTAAATAAAAGAATCTAATAAGAAATTAAAAGGAAACAATAACAAGGTAAGAAAATATAAGAGTTAAAAGCTAAAGAAAACCCCAACAATAATAGAGCAAAAATGAAAAAATAAATTAAAAAAATTCACACGATAATAAATAGAAGATGTCAAGTAATGATATTTTATCTAGAACAAGTTGACAAAATAAACAAAACATATGAAAAACAATCAAACATCGAGCTAAAGAGGGGGCAATGAGAAACCCAAGAAGAAAATTGGGGGAGAGGGGGAAGAGAGGAAACCTAAGACAAGGAGAGAAAGAAGATGAGGGTGTGGTAGTCGGCTACTAGGCTGAGGAGAAAGACAAAAGAGGGGAGAGAGGGGGGCGGGGAGTGAGCCGACAAGGAGGAGAGAGAAGGCTAGGAATGGAGGTGGTTGTAGATTCTAAGGTTATTTAAAAGAGAGAGCAAAGAGAAACATAGGTTCCATCCTTCATCTCTATTAAGATTAGACAGGTGGTTATGTATTTTGATAACTTCCTTGAGTTTTATCTTAAAGAGATTATCTTCACATAGGTTCCATCCTTCATCTCTATTAAGATTAGACGGGTGGTTATGTATTTTGATAGCTTCCTTGAGTTTTATCTTAAAGAGATTATCTTCTTTGAACTTAAAAATACTATCATTAAAAGGGTGCATGAGTAGCCGAGTTGGTGTGAAGGTGAGTCGTGAGGCATAGTGTTAGGCTAATGATCCCGGTGCTATGCATCAACTCCGGTTCGATTCTCACAAGTGTTACCATAAACCCTTTTAAGGGTGCATGAGTAGCCGAGTTGGTGTGAAGACGAGTCGTGAGGCGTAGTGTTAGGCTAATGATCCTGGTGCTACGCATCAACTCAAGTTCGATTCTCACCAGTGTTACCATAAACCCTTTTAACCCGTTAATGGGTCCTTGGGGGTTGAACCTTTGTCAAATATAGGGGATGTCATATGGGAACCACCTGGTAAAGAGTGGATAAAGGTCAATTTCGACAATGCTTCAAGAGGAAATCCGAGAATCTCAGGTGTTGGGGTGGTGGCGAGGGATGATAACGGGTCTATCCTCTTCAAAGGAGCACAAAGTTTGTAGGATGGTACGAATAATGAAAGGCGACACTTCTGGCAACTGAGTTGGCTTTAAATATGAAAGTCCAACGGCTACATTTGGAAGGAGATTCTCAGGTAGTCATTAATGCAATTTCTAAAGGCAACACTCCATGCTGGAAATTAAACCGCTGGGTGTCTATGATCCGAGAGAAACTCAAATCAATTGTGGAATTTCGTGTCTCCCATGTTAGGCGAGGAGCAAATGCGGTGGCAAATTTTCTATCTAATATTGGATGTGATATGGACAGTTATATGGCCAAATGGTGGAAAGGAGATGGAAGATTGTGGAGGTGGTCTTAAATGCAGTCTTAGGAATTTGCGGCCTACAATATGTAAGCAAAGGAAATTTTTGGCAAGTACGCCACGCAAGCTGGCGCTTGCTCTTTGAAACTTGTAGTTATCCTTGGTAGGTCGCACGTTTAGTGAGGGTGGAGGATGGCAGCAAATCTTCCGTGCAATCTCATGGCATTTACGCCATCACTCTTGCATTTATTACTCATCCCAAACGACGACGGAGGAATTTATTTCCTTTTGGTTTGCGAGCTAGGGCTTGTGTGTTTCTTAATTGATGCAATACTTTGTGGCTTTTATGACATTGTCATTGCAGAAGCTGGAGAGTTTTCAATTTGCAGGTGACTATGGAAGCAAACTTCACCCTGCGCATAGATAAGAAGTTGGTGGCATTCCTGGGCAAAGTGATAGAGAAGAGGATGTAAGGACTTTTCTGTTACAAAGTGGAGAAGCTATGGAGTGCGGCTCGCCTCATGCTTGCAGAAGAGGTGGTGTATATCCATCATCGATACCAGACGAATATGGAGGTGTACTCCTTGATTCTGTCATGGGCATGTGAGTTTGAGCCGAAGGTGGAGAAGATCAGACTCACATTAACCAAACTGATTGATGGGGAGTACTTGATCAACCTCGATTCACTTCTAGAGTGGGTTGTGCCTCGAGTAGGCATTCGTATCAAGGAGGGAGATGACCAGGAGGAGTTGCTACCTTTTGTCTGTGGTCCAGAGGATGATATAAAGGAACAATGTCGTGAACGTGCTCGTATTGGATGGGAAGCTATGAAGCTATGTGTGAAACTAATTAGGGTGGACGAAGTCTTGAAGGTGGTTGCATGGATGGAAGTCGGTAGAGAGCCGAGAGACAGGTTTGAGGAAGGTTGGGTTGTTCAATTGCTAGCTTGCTTGGAAGGTGACCCTGACTTCGAATGTTTGGATTGCATCCCAAAGATGAAACATGAAGCGACAAGGGGTAAAGCTCCAGCCGCCAAGGAGGGTGGGGAGAAGGAGAGCCAGAGCGACAACGAGTGAGTGGCCATCTGGCCATTGTTTTTTATATGCTTTACAATTTACTGTTAAAAGTTAACTTTTAAAACTAAATTTTTGTAATATTTGGGTTTGGCGGGAGTAGCACTGAACTGGTTCTTTTTTTGACTTGCATAGGTTGTATGGTTTTTATAATATGTTGTATGGTTGTGGGTAGTATGGGGGTTTATTGTTTACAACTTGTAAATGGATTATGGGAGACTCTATCTATGTATGTTTTAAATTCTGCATCAATATAATACAAAAACTATTATCGATCAAAAAAAAATTATTGTCATTAGGGTAGAGGACCTAGTAGTTGAGCGTGTTCCAATTGTTGTGATAGTAGTTGTTGATTTAATATCCATGCTTATTGATTTAATGTCCAATTTTTTTGAAAACATTGCACCAATAGTTGTGACTTTAGAGTTGTTATTGCTAATGATGACTACCCATAATTGCATGAAATGCACACTTAGTTGTAAAAAGCAATCAATCAAGTGATGGCACATTTGCAACACAAGTATGGGGGCCTCTTTTGCACGACTATTGGTCTCACCTTTTTTGGGGGCTGTTTTGGACACTTTGGCCACAAGCATGTTGATGTGGCTTCATATTTGATGATGTGGCCCTACAACCTTAGTTATAAGAAGGGGACTTGCCAAGTAAGCTACTGTTAAAATGTGGGAGCGATTTGAAAATTCCACGTAAGATTTTGAAAAATGCGAAATTAAGATGCTCAACTATTCGAATCCTCTCCCCTAATTCATACACAAAAAGATGCTCAACTATTCGAATCCTCTCCCCTAATTCATACACAAAAATCAACTTGCTGAAAAGACTTTAGAAACTTGTAGCAAATACAAGCGACAGGCGTAAAGCTTTAATTTTCAACATTCTCCCTACGCGCTAAGTGAAGAATTGGGCCGTTGCAATGAAATTCTAATGGTAAGAAGATTGATTAAAGTAAAAGAAGATGATGCGCGATATGGTTGAAAATGCTCTCGTAGATATGCATGCAAAATGTGGAATGATAGACAGCACAGCTGAATTGTTTGACAGATGGAATGAAATTAATGAAATGATTGCAGAATGTGCACACAGTTGATTTTGCAAGGAAGCTCTCAAGATCTTCAAATTAATGAAACTCTCTTGAACGCATCCTAACTTTGTGGATGAAGCACTCTGGTTAATGTAATACATACTTCAATCACGGGAAATGCAATACATAACTTATCAATAGCTGTTCATGGTTAACATTCATGTCTATGGTGACTGTCTTGAGGATACCGGAAACCTTATTATTAAGATGCTATTTTGATCTGTGGCGGTTGTGTGAACTTATTTTCTTGTTGCCTGAAGATCAAATATGAATATATGATGTGTAAATCCAATAATGCAGTTATTTTTAGTTGAACCTTAAGAAGGCTGCAACTTTAGGTTCTTGTAAGCATCTATGCAATGTTGGGGAAATCGTTTCGACAAATGAAAAGGACAAATTTAGCAGTTATGTTTACGATATTGTTATCATGATTCAATTATGTAGATTTTGAGTCAAACTCATTGATCCATATTTTACGAGTAATGATTCACAAGAACTCATCTTTCATGAGAATAACTGATAACAATATCATAATGAATAATGTTGTTTTGAAGATTATCAGTGATGGTCTACCATGGGTAATGAGCACTCTAGGTTTTGAAGATTACATCAAACACTTCAAGATTTATCAGCATCATTATGTGTAAACGGAAGGTAACAATAAATGTTCATCAAAGTATGGAATAGATCATCAATCTGATGAGAGAGGAATCAAACACTAAGCTACAGTAAAGACATTGGTGAATACATTTTGATCTCATGTATGGGTGATGAATGTAATTATTATAGATAATGTGCCAGTTTCTTTCTTGTGCATTTAGATTTCAATGTGAGATGGGAGAAACAAGATCAAAGTCAAAGATTTGGCTAAAACATCTAGTACCAATCATGACACGATACACTGATCAACTCATCACGAATAGCACCTGTAGTACTGTTCTCAAAAGCTTTCAATCTTTGAGATGTATGGAAGACATTTGTTTGTTTGTTGATGTGAAGAAATATTAATGCAAACATTGGACTTAGGAAACACATAATTCATATCATTTGAAAGTGAAATTGTGCATTATGATTAGAATGGAAAAAGTGCACCTTGTGCCACATTTTCACAACGCATGCTCGGTACATACTCGAGAGATTTTCATCCTCATTGCTCAAAGAAAATACATATCCTAAAAGGCTAGCTTGTTTGCGAACAAACATGTGATTATGGATTGAAGAAGATAGAGCTCACCTTGGCAAAAACCAATATTTCGGTTTTCCTTTGAATATTAAATTATCTTTTTTTATAAAATGGCTTACGTCACGTAATATATGTAAAAGTTTAAAAAAAAATCTTATTTCTGAAAAAATGATGTAAAACATAATTAAATAAGGTTCATTATTTTGTATTTCAGGAAGGTAGCTAGAAAGTAGTTATCGAATAGTTAGGAGGTAGTTATTCAAAGAAACCTATAAATACAAGGCTATTTGTAATGTAAAGGGGAATTCTTATAGAGGGTAAAATCTAGAGAAATTTTTAGAGAGACACTTTGATGACTTTCATATTTACGATTTGTACAAAAGGTTTCTTGAGATTGTACAATTTCATGAAAATAATAAATAATTCATTTAGCTCGTATGTTCTAGATGTACCTTCGAGATATTGTTACTAATTTTTCATATGTCAAATTAGTGATACCTTTTGACTTTGTGGAAATCATTTGTCATCTATTGAAATGTTTATAATCTATGCAATTGGTGTTGTGAAGTACAATTAGGCTTTGGTATCTTGGTTTGAATGTATTGGAGTTGACCATCTCTTCATATGTTGAGATTCGTCAGACTTTTTTCATCATCATTTGCATATCAAAACACTTTATCATGAAAACCCCTTTGCAATAGTTATCAGTCATGAAGTCTTATTTGGTATTTGTACGTTTACGAATAAGGGTATTGTTATTCACATTTATTTAGTTTTCTCCTTCCTCGTTTTTGTAATTTTAGGTTGAAAGTACATACAAAACTATAAATACCACCATCATACGAAGGAGCTACCCCTCTCAAACATAGATGAAGATTGTAGTTTCCTAGCAGTCTCTCCAACTATCAAAACGATTGGCATTGCTCTTCGAGCAAACATGGTCATTTTTAATGAAGCATTTGCAGTGACAAATCTATTTACCAACATATTTTTGGCAACTTTGCTCGGGACTTGAAATATCAGTGTGTTTCATTCCTCATAAATTTAAAGGTACCTTCCCTGGAAAGAAGGTTGGTGACTCAATGTGAAAGACTGAAATATTGGACATGACATAATGGTTTGGTATAAAGGGATCGAAGAGAGTGACGGTGATGATGAAGATTTATGTTTTTGAATTTACTCTTCTCAAACCAATTAGATTCTTGATGATCCCAAGCAAGTTGAATTCTTAAGGAACTTCTATAGTGGCATATAACTAGTTCCTAATAAAGTACACCCTTCTTTACAAAAGATTAATGAAAAAGGATGTAAAGAAGATTGATTTTCTTGCTTGTGATCAAGAACCTTCATCAAAAAGAGAACCCACGTGCAAAGATGAAGAATATTTTACTGAGATGTATCATTTACCTGAATAAAAAATGTGTAACAATGGTGATAAGGAAAATGATCGTTCTCTTATGTTTCTTGCTCAACAGAACCAGGTTCTCGATTATCCTAAATAACTTCAATGTTTGAAGAGTTTCTACGGTGGCTTACAACTTGTTCTAGATAAGATTCATCCTTTCTTCAAACTTTGCAAAAGATTAAAGAAAAAGATGGAAGAGGGAACCGGTTTCTTGCTTGTGATAAATCACTTGAACCAGTTATAGGTAACAATAATGAAGACAAAAGAGATCCTTTTTATAAAATAAACACTACAATTTAGTTGTTGATAAAATGCTAAAATTGAGGTTTGATGGAATGTCACTCTTTATATAGTAAATTTTATCATTTGTTTTTCAGTTTTTTTGTGTGTATCGATAACTTGAAACTTTAGTGCATGGATATGTTTTTTCCCTATATTTATAAATATATATTTTTAAATAAATTTTAAAAATTGTGCACTGAAATATAACTCTTTTCATTTGACATCAAATTTTGTCATAATTATTTATCCAGAATAGAAAAGAATTATGTCATATTGACATGTTTTTCAGTTTTTTTGTGTGTATCGATAACTTGAAACTTTAGTGCATGGATATGTTTTTTCCCTATATTTATAAATATATATTTTTAAATAAATTTTAAAAATTGTGCACTGAAATATAACTCTTTTCATTTGACATCAAATTTTGTCATAATTATTTATCCAGAATAGAAAAGAATTATGTCATATTGACATAGATTCTTTTCTCTACTACATCATATTTTATTAAAAAAATAAATAAATAAAAATAGTACTTTTCCTTGACAAGATAATCAACCTTATATTTTAGTGTTGATGACCTACTTTCAATCAAAAAAATATAAAAAACTAATTACAAATATTAAAAGATATATATTTTAAAAAAGTTCACTCATAGATCTACAAAGGGTATTTTTATTTTTAGTTTTTAAATAGCATTTATAAGTGTAGTAGTTGTTGAAAGCTTTTGAAATAATTTTTTTTTTTGGGTAATTGAACCCAAAGTGGTATAAAATATGCATTTATTTGACACTTCCGATTGGAAAATTTGTGGCTCATATCTAACTTAGCTATAATGAATCCAAATAGACCATATGGTTAACTAAAATTCATTTCTAGTTATAAATACTTAAATTCAATTGTGTTGATAAGTAGGCCTAAAATGTGACACAACTAAGATGTTGACATTTGCATCTACTCACACTAATATTTACATTATTAATCCTAAGCAAACTTAATCATAAGTGTAAGAAAAATCTAGGAGAAGGAAAATAAGTAACCAACTAGGAAATAAAAACCCCCTTTAAAACTTGATTTTACTTAATCAAAAACATGGATTACATGTTGTAATTGTTAGTTGTGACTTTAAAGATGATGAATCTCCTTAAGTAAAATGGATGCACTTATTTGTTAGAATTCAATAATGAGCATTGATCCAAAAAAGGATCCAATATGATTGCAATTATTTAAATAATTATGCTAATTAACTAACATAATGATGTTGAATATTTGTTTTCACACTAATTATTTGTGGTGAGCCTAGAAATTTGCATAAAGCATAATCCACAAACTAATTGAGAGATATTCCTACTTAATTAATCTATCAATTAGGATGCAAATGCAAGAATGAGGCAAATTTACTATTACTCGTTCAATTGGGAACTTAATAGACAATACTTTTTCTATTTTTTTGTAGGATGATTTATAGAGAATTATAATAATAATAAGATAAGAAGCCCAAAGATATGATATATTGAGTTTATAAGAAGAAATCAAATATGTTACATTTGGTTACAATAACCTATTCATGTGACATGAGGATCCTAATCCATCAGCATGCGTTATATAATGCTTTGTAGTATCACATAAGTTATGTAGCATCCTTGCACCCCTGACTTACAACATTCAAAGAACACAACAATGACACCAAATACAAACATTTTAGAGTGGCTTCTTGAATCTTGATTCACTGATACCTTTTACGATTGCATCTTTTGCTATATAGCTCACCACCTTTAGGCATGTCTCTTCCTAGATCCTTGTTATCAAGACAAAGGATTTCAGCAATCACCATGGATGACTTGGAATGTCATTAATAGCCTCAAATTTGAATATAAAATACGATAAAAAATTTAAATATTTCTCAACATGTGTGGGCCCTCACTAGGCCTTCAACCTCTATATAAGGTAGGTAGCTTCATCAATTTGATTTTTTTTTGTCATCATATCAACAAACACTAACCTGTAAAGTTGAGCGCTTATGTTAACCTGTTGGATCTAAGGAAAACACTCTTGGATTTAAAGATCAAAAGATAAAACCCCTTTGATATTTTGAGATGATTTCATTCAAATATTACATTTGGAATTTAGATTGAGTATATATTATTCTATTTCAACATCTTGTTGCACATGTAATTGATGCAAATCTGCAAAAATATATTGATGACATCCCATTTTTATTTGTGAAAATTATTTTATCTAATTCGATGGTTTTGATGTAATCCTCTTCATATGAATATTTGTTATGGTATTCTAGATCTAAGTATTTTACAAATATTTAGCTAAGGGTAATCACAAGTTATGAAGTTTGGAGTGTTCATGCAATATTGTTGAACAATACACAACAACTGAATGTTTAAGATACACATGTGCCTTAGACATGTGTCAACATGATCAAAAAGTTCTTAAAAAGTGGAAAATGCCTTGGAAAGATGTGAGCATGTCCAAAAGGCACTTGAGAGCTTTGAACATTCTTGGGCTAGGTGCAAACTTTATTTGAAGGTGCTTGAGAGGTGCAAATAGTGAGGCTACTTGTCTAAGAGATGAAAACCCATAGTATCATTCATAGAGGGCACAAATTTTGTAGAGTATAGAACTATGAAACACGTATCTATGATATTATTTTTAGAGAATGTGAACGTCGTAAGTTGTAAGACTTCTTAAGATATGAATCAACTATGATTAGCATTAAATTTCTATGAGTTTTTCAATTGGTGTTCATATAACTAAGTGCCTTGTTAATACATTTTCCCTCTAATAAATATAATATTCGTTATTAAGAAACCTAAAGGAAAATCATTCTCAAATTATGCAAAATAATAAATATTGAGCAAAATAAATGACAATAAAAAGGAACAAGAAAAATTATAATTAATTAGGGAAGGGACAAAAATGCTAGTGTTGTAATAAAACCATTGTTGACTAGTTTGAAATTACAAATCTCGTTTTTAGTAGGCGCATAACCTCGTGACTTCTTTTGAGTGGCTTTGGTAGCTACATGATTCACCCATATATTTCCATAAATTAGCCCAAACTTCCATATTTTGCATTAAGCTATACAATAGCCATTAGAATGCAACCTATATTTACCATTTGAAACTAAATGAGAATTGATAATAATAAGCCTAAATTAAAAATAAATTTTCCAAATAAGTTTTATAAATGTCTAGAAATGATGTATTAAGGAAAAGAGTTATGTTTTGAGATACATGTTTATAGTTATATTAGTGTACTTTATTCTCTCGCTAAGATTTAATGGCATATTTATTGGACACAATGTAATTAATTTTCATAGTTATAATTGATCTTAATTATATGTGTAGATATAAATAAGTATTAAACTTTCTTAATGAAATTTAAATTGAATGTTTCCAAGTGGAGGTATTGAATGTCTTATATCACATGTGCTTTTGTAGCATTTTTTATATATGTTTTTTCACTTTAAACGTATTTTGTTTTACAATGAGGTGTTTGCGTTGTGAGTAGTTATGATCATATTTTCTTAGCATAGACATGATCATAATATAATAATTTCTTTTTTTTTTAGAGTATTTTCTATTATAAGTTGTCATTGTTATAACTTTCTTCTTCATCTAAGATATCACGAAGAAACATTTTTTTATGATGGTTCAAAAATGCAAAGATTATCAATCACAAAAAAATATATTTTTTAAAAATTAAAAAAATACAGTTTGAATTGTCTTATCATCTCTTGACCACATTTTAACAAAAAAATGTTATCTTTTCATTAGGCATCTCACTTTTGTTTTTGTTTTTGTTTTTCTGCTTTTTTTTCTAATTGTAAATTTATGTGATTACTATGTAGAACTCTCGGGTGTGTCAATTTTATGTGTGAATACATTGATTCGATCCTATGTACTTCTAATTCAAGGTTTAAGTTGCAAAGACAAAGATTTGTTGTGGGGCTCAATTTGTAGTAATTTGGGTGTCAAGATAATTAGTAGTTCATCTATTTGACAACTAAGCTCTACTAGGTGCATGGATGGAGTTGGAATGACTTGAAGAGGTTATGAATTCTATTGGTTGATGTCGCAAAATTTGAGAATAAAATAGAATTCCTTGGTTAGATGCATCCCATTGTATCAATCTATTCTTTTGGCATTGTGGTTTTGTGGATTACAAAATGTAAGATTTGTCATGTGGTTGGGGTTTCAACTTCTTAGAATGAATGAAGATAAACAAGTCCAAAATAAATTAGCTTTGAGCAATGAAATTTGTAGCAATCCATGTGATTAACATTTGACAAAACAATGTATGACAAGCTCAAGAGAGCAACTTTAAAAGTTGTCATAAAAATAAGTTTTTTTAAGTTGTATGTGTCATTGTTATTATACAAATGCTTGCTGCCTTTTTAATTGAATTAGAGATAATATGGACAATAATTAATTTGTGAAGTGTATTCATTGGAAGTATCATTGAGAATATTGGCTCAAAAGATTTGGATATAAATCTTTGTGTAGTCTTTGTAATTCATTATGTATTACCTAATATGTTTAATAGAAATGTGGTAAAAAGTGTCTAAATATGTATGGAAATAACCTCCTATTGGTTTAGTGACACTCTTTTTATATGTGGATGCATGAGGAAATCTAGGATTATCTAAAGCAAAGGGAAGAAGGGGGTAATCTTTATAAGATAATGTGCAAAACCTTTGTAATGTTTTTAATCCATTTCGGTCAAATATAAAGGTAGAAATAATGACTTTCTTAAGAAGAAAAGGATTGGAGAAGGAAAATGGAGAGGAAAAATATCGTAAGGAAATTAAAAGATATTTATTGAAGCAATTAACATGATTCAAATAATTAGGTGCAAATTGAGAATCTTGAGATCTCATATCAACATATTAAGATGGAAAATATTAAGGCAAATCAAGTGACCAATTAGAGAGTGAAAATTTGATTGAGATGATTCGCACTATTTATTTATTCCCCATGGTGTTTAATCATAAAATTGGTCCATACTAAGAGAGCATGGTCTTTATTAAAAAGAGCATCTCAAGAACAAAACAAGGGAAGACCTCGATAGATTAAAACATTTCCTTATGCACTTTTGGTATCACCCTTTTTATTTTTGAACCAATTAAAACAAAATAACAAATGAAGAAAGAGTGGTGCATAAAAGGTGAAAGATGTTGCCTTTTATTTATGTTGACTTTATCCTAATATAATTGTGCTTCGAGATGAAGGGAAGTTTTGTATAAGTAAAAAAGCAAATACCAAATTCTAACTTTTAAAATTCATTTCATTTTAATTTCCTAATTTAATTAGTTAGTCACAAATGGGAATTCATGTCCCAGACATTTCTTTCCCAAGCCTAGGCTCTCATTAGCCATGGGTATCTTTAGCAAAATTACAAAGGTGAATATTGAGACTCTTAAATGTCAAAAACATTTATATAAACCATATTAACATTAAGTACCTTGAAATCATCTTACAACCAATTGGTACGAGATTGTGTAACTTGTAAACCATCATGTTATTGGACATTTTTAAGAGCATGTCTCTAAACATATACTTATAAATAGTATTGATAATTTAATAGATAAAATGGGAAAAAATAAAGCAAGTGTGAGAACGAAGACAAAAAAAAAAGAACTTGAAAGGAGAACCCTATTCACTATTACACCCTTTACTCTAATATGAGATTACAAGATAGATATGGAAAGACCTTTCTTCCACCTTTGCATAATTGTCCAAGAAATATAATCTTCCAAGTCCTTAGCTTTAGGGGCATCGGGGGGATTCCCCCACAAAAGGCCAATCCATGGGTGCAACAATGATAAAGGAAAGTAAAGCTAAAGAATACAAACATTGAGCAACCACCTCTAAAGCAAATTGAAGGTAAGCTAAAGCCAAAATAAATAGCAAGCCAAGCAACTTAAACAAAAAGTGGGCCAAACTCACTAATAGGCGTTGGTGGAGTAGGACTCATCAAAGTCGCACCAATTGCATAAAAAAAACCCTTAAAAACCAAAGAGGGGAACAGAAATAGAAGATCTATCACCCTTAGAAGACTTGTCTTCCTAAGAGGAACCATCAACTAGAGACTCAAAAAAGTGAATAGTGAAGTGATCTTCATAAGCATTCCTCCACCATGTTGTCATGCACTTATTCCAAGAGAGTGGACAATTAAAATCTAAGTATTTGATGGCATAGCAACATCTACATCTAAAGGGGAGACCCTCATAGTCAAGCAATTGAATCCAAACTCTATCCCCCACCATCAAAACAGCATGCCTCTAAGAGGCTTGAAGATATCAAGATCCACGAAAATACAAACAAATGTAGAATGCCCATGTGAACAATAAGAGTCAACCTTGAAGTAAGGACCAATAATATTGTTAATAACCACATAGTAAGAATCTTCCCAAAACTAGAGAGAAGGATTCAAAAGCCAAACTCACAGAGGTCTAACATTGAGAGATTTAAAGAATTGTTTGAAGGAGGTAGACCAGTTCTTAACCAAGAGAGAGTGCTCTTCTCGCATCTATCAAAACTTCTTATCGAATATTTAAAGATAATGACCAAAACTTGTTCACAATTTTAGTAGCATGGTTACTAGAAGAATCCCCAAATAGGGACTTGCAAATTCATGGCATTTTCATGAGCCACAAAAACACCATCACCACAAACATGAGAAGGGGTTACCTGGGTGCAATAAGACAACACCTAGTGAAACACCAAGAAAAGCACCATTATCACATTTTGTAGAGTAAACACTAGGGCCAACAACGACCTAAGGAGGAAGGTTAGGCAACAACATGAGAGAACTAACAATGCAAGGTTATCACAAATTAGCATATGTCATGTGTAGATTAAGACATGCAACTAAAGAGCCAACAAACCAAGTAGTAGAGGCAAAATCATAACATGAAATCCTAGGCATGGATGACACCAACGCAACACCCACGTAAACCAACAATAAAGACAAAGATTGCAAGAGAACTTTTTTGAAACAATATCTAGGTTTCCTATAGCAGACGAAGCGAACACGAGAACCATGTTACTTGTTAGTTATAACTCCACTACAATAATTGTTGGCTAATTAAATCATATTGTTAAAAAACATCTATAAGCCAATAATAAATATAAAAAATAAAATTAGAACTTCAAATACTAGTTTTATAGATGAATACGACTTCCTAGATGAATTATCAATTAGAACTAAAATAGAAATATTTTGAATTTCAATGGCTAACACATAATCAATATGTCCATATTTAAATTCTATAAAATTTTATTCAACCTAAAAAAGAGTTTTTTAAAATATATATATAAAGTCAAAAGAAATAGGATTGGATAAAGAAAATGAAAGACAAAATGCCATGGAAAATAGAATTATATGCTATTAAACAAAAAATAAAAGGGGCAATGCAACTATTATGAATCAAATGGTCAACTTGAAAGTGAAAATATTGTATGAGATATGAGGTCTTTTGGACTCGTCCTTCTCCCTTTAACTAGATCCATCCGAAAGAAATTGCTCTTTGTTAAAAGAAGAATCTTAAAACTAGAATAAGTATTCTATATATTGAACAAATGCATTTTGTGTACTTAGTTTTGCCCTTTTCTTTTTAAGTCAAAATGAGTAGAAAGATAACCGTGTCATAATTGGAATTTTTTGACTTCCAAATTTTGTTATCAATCATAATTAGGAGTTTACATGTCAACGGATTGTTTTTCTCAAGACAAGCTCTCCTTTAACCCTAAGTAGTTTTGGCAAAAATTAAGTCATATATTGAATGTCAAATTATTTACAGTCATCTTAGTATTAAACGCCTTGCATCAAATTTGACATATGATTCGGTGTTACAGGACAAAAGTACTCCATAAGAACTTGTAATCCTCAATTTTTATTATTTTTATTTTTTTAAATAATAAGCCGTAAATAAATATAAAAACCATAGTGTAACGTCAGGTTGTTAGCTTTTGATACAGTTCAAGCACCATTTCAAGGGTTTGTGCTCCTATATTAGGGTTGCTTCAGATGTTTGATAGTTGAAGGGGCTGGCAAAATGTTGTGGGTAATGTAATACTGATATAATGAAGTTTCTGATATCAATATAGAGGGTGCTGGCCCATATATACACAAAATTAATATAATCATTATCATTTAAATGATAAAAACAAGTTCATAAATGAATGATATTAAAGTCAAATAAAAATAATAATAATTTTCAATTACTACCATGAAATGGTTATGTTCATGTATGGCATCCTATAATTTGTCATTTTATACAAAGTGATGCTATATCTTATAAGGACTACCTTTCAAATATATAATTTCCATGATATATAAGCTTGGAGGCCATATAGGTCTTCTTGATCTTGAACGATGTTTGTTTTGTTATCGCATACTTATAATCATTCTCATAAAATTTACAAACCATGCACTTGAATGCATGATGCTGATTCAAAGCATCCATTGTGTAGAAATAAGTTAAGAATGTATGATTAAAAGGTGGTTCCTCCTGTCAATATTGGCAGTGAGATGATAAAGTTGTGGTGGTGTTGTTCTTGCCATCAAGGTTCATAATTCTGAGCAAAAACATTTATCCTTATCGTTGAATGTTTTATATCACAAATGAGGTCTCTTATTTGTGACCTCGCCAATTCATAGCTCCAATCAAAAACATTTACCCTTTAAAAAAAATCAAGAAAGCAGCTCTTCTATTAATTCAGCTTGCTAAATTACTAAATGCTTATCTTATCAGCTAACATTGTAATACATTTACAAATTAATAAATTATTGATTTTATGTTGCACATGATACCGATTTAAGTAACCTGCATTAATGTAAATAAACGATTAAAAGAATCATCCATTTTAACATAGATTGTTAAATTATTAAAGCCTTGTAAACTAATAGTTTGTAATTATTAGTTTAAGCATGATTGAGAATCGAGTATTGTTTTATCTTGTGATGGACCGCCTTTAGTTTCTCATTGATTTAGTCTCTTGGAAAGGTAGTAGTTCTAAAGCTTTCCCCGAGACCCCAATTTTGCATGAAAAGCTTTAAGCATAGCATCTGTAGTATAACTGATCTTTCCTTTCCCTAAGTTAGATCACAAATAATGATTACACTCTGTTTTTTGGAATTTTCATACTTCAATTTCATTTTGTGTAAGTTATTTTATCTATCTTTTCCCATTTCACATGTTTAATTAGGTAGGTATCATTTGTGTGATATACTATTTCCTTTTTATATTAGTTGAGGCACTCATCATCACCTTGTAGAGGAAAAGGATGGAACTGCAAAAGAACTTATGATCAGACCAAACAGTCTGTCACATAGGCTATTTTTAGTCTTGTGGACGTTAAAAATTTTCTTTTTCTTTTATAAGGGTCACCCACCTAGATCTCTTTTATTAATTAAAAAATTGGTGTCTTGCTTCTCAAAAAGCTGCTCAGGCATTTTCGATGCAATCTAATCAAGATTTCAATATAAAAATTGTGCTGTTAATTTTATTTATATGAAAGTTTGAAGTCAATCTATGGTGAAGAGGCAGCGGAAATTTCATCAATATATATATACCAACACAGATTTCTAGATACTCTATTAGGGCTATAAATTTATTTTGACACGAAGGTAAGGATGGAACTTTAAAGGTTTACAAAATAAAGAGTCTATTACCAGCATATGAACTTGACATCTCTTAGATTAGAAAGCATAAATGGCTGTTACCAAAAACATCTGTGATAAAACTCTTAGAGTTCAACATGCCTGGAATTTCCATGGATTACATTTTTTGCGAGAGCATATACTCTTAGAGATTACTATCCCTAAACTAACCTGGAGTCACGAGAATGAAGTTTCACTGTACCGAATTTATGAGATAGTACTTCAGCAACTGTAGATACAATAAAATGTTCATTCTGCTTTCCATGAAAATTAGATTATCGACATTAAGAACATTTCATGCAATAAATATAAAAACGATATAATAGCATTCATTCCAGGGTATCTAACTTAAAAAATAAGTCAAAGCTCCTGTAATGAGAACAACAATCCAAACAATTGAGAGATCAGAAGAGAGACTTATCATCATATTTCAATCAAAAATTATACTTTTCTGAAACAGACTGTTCAGATCACTTCAGCAGAACATCAATTTCCTTGACTTTGCTGCCACGTAACTGTTTAACATGATTGACTGCATCACGCCAGCAATAAAGTAACCAGATAGGTTTTGTATGAAAAAATGTAGAGAGTTGGAAACAAACCATGACAAAACTAGGCCATTTATTTGACCTTGAGACCTTTACTAGCAAAAATATTTGGAGCTGCAAACTTATTTTACAGAATCTCTACACATCACTTCATAAACTTGGTAGAACTTACAGAAGATAGCCGCCTTTCATATACTTGTTCCAGAAGGGCAACTGGACTTACATTGACCTACATATAAGCATTTAGATGCCCAAACAAAACCTCCCAAATGTTAACAAAAAAAAAACAAATTCATTTTTAGAAGACTTATAGCGAAAAGTGAGGTCAAACCCAAAGAATGAGACCTACTGGAAAGTAGGAAGAAAAAGGATTTATCAGTTGGAAAATATTAACTTTTAACGATCTACAGTAATACTCAATCTACCCATGCCATATAGTTAACCTCCAAATATCCCAGGATCAACTGCACCAGCTATGGTTAATAGTGAACTGTGATGATGAACCATAAACCATTTTTCATCATGAAATTCATATACATTTGTTACTAGAAATGGTTCCACTACAGCATTTACGTACTCCATCAATGTTACCCATGCTATGCCGCGATCGACTCTCATCCGTACGACACGTACCTGACAATCATATTGTTGATCCGAGTTCAAAACTTGTTCCCAGCTCTCCATCACAGCCTCGTACCTGTAAAACTAAAAAGTTTTCATAAATGTATCAAAGTCTATATGTAAAAAATTTCTAGATAACTCGATAAAAAATGATGATATTCTTATTTACTCAGAAATGGAAGATATTCAACTTGCAAGGGAGAATCGATATTAGTTATGAATCATGATGCTTATCACTGAAGGATGAAGAAGACAAATGCCAAAACTCTTACCCAGTTAAAAGTGGACCGCCTGGATGAATACACTTTACATAATCCGCTCTTCGCCAAAGGTGCCTCATGTGCACTCTATTTTTTTCTCTCAGTATTCTGTAGTAGTCTGTATTCACAGCTGTAACTGCTTTTGTCGCTGCGTAGTATGATTTCCACCCATTGGGTGGGAAAACATCATCCTGCTCTGTTGTGAAGTCCTGCACAAGAAAATACTTAAATTTCAAATATATGTCATTGTGTAGCCACAAATAACATGTCATTTTGTTCAATCATCATCCAAGTGATTATTTTTAAAACAAAAGCTATTCATCCATGTGATGCATCCAAACTTCCAACGGAACCTGAATTCAAGGTATTTTTGTTCATTTTATCACGGTTCGCAACTTTATGCCACAATTTTAGGAGCTACACCCCTTTATTACACTGAGAAGCATTTTACAGTGGCTTGCAAGGCACAAAGTGTCATGTCATGACCATTTACACAAAACCAATATACAGCCAACATATATTTAATTTAAAAAAATTAAAATAAACCTATAAATTAAACTTTCAAAAAGTTACATATAAGTAAATAATATTTAATACACTTTTCAAAGTAAGAAAAACAAAAGAATTGCCAAAATAATGAAGGCTGACATTTTAAAAAGTAAAATTAAACTTTACATACAAAAAAAAAATAGCTCTTCAAATAAAATAAAAAGTAAAGATATAATAAAATAAAATAATTCTCGAGTAAAAATTGAAATTTATATGTCAATGTAGTAAATAAAATAAATATAAAGTAAAATAAAACAACTCTAAAGTAGTTCATCCCATAGTGTGATGGTGGTGGTGTTGTTGTGGCTACCAAGGTTCAAACCCCCACTAGGCCATTGTGATCGCAGGCCTGTGCCTTCACTAATCCAACATGCTCGCAAGTTTGACCCTCACCGTTGATGTTGCTGACATTCATGCCAAGTGACTTAGCTGGCATTGATGCCTGTGCTCCATTTCCTCGTTGGGCTGGTGTGCTAACGGACTTTGTGCCCTTGCTAGACTGTTGTGCTCACGGGTTTGGACTGTTGTGCGTTCATACTAGGGATGAGGTCCCCCAATTGTGGCCTCACCTGGTCTTGGCCAAGCTAATAATCCCATGTCACCAATAAATAAATAGCTCCAAACTGATATCTCTCAATGGTTTTTTGATCAGATGTATTTAAGATATCTATACTAGTCTTCATTATCCAGAAATTTGTAATATAGCACCAAGTAATTGAGATATTTGAATCAATGTTCCATACACACTTCTAGCATAACCTAAGAAGTCAAAGTGTGCAGAAAATTAAAATCAAAATGGAACTTGGGAATAGGGAGTGTGGAATATGTACAAGTGATGGTTAAGACCATAGTTGAACTACACGCCAAAACCAAAAACTCACCAAGGCCCGAAAAAAAACTCAGGAAAAACTCGGGAACTTAAAAAATTGCTTAAATTTAATTAGAAATGCATTTTTTTGCAAAATTCAATGAGAAGTTGCATCCCATGAGTAAAGAAATGAGAACACAAAAGAAACAAGCCGAGTCTAGATATATTTAAACGCAAAGTGGGTGCAAAATCGCATCCTCATGAAGAATGTTGACGGCTGGAAACAAAATAGTAAATAGTTTCTGTAGAACTAAAAGTAAATAAATATATACAATTACATCTTCCTCTTCCCAACTCTAGTAAAAACTAGGGGAGAGGTAGAACTAGAGGGTCTAGTCCTAGAAGTCTGTTGTGGGCATGATTGTGCCTCCTCGCTCGATATGACTAGCTCAAGTTGTGGCTTGTCCTCCATCTTGGAGGTAGCTCTGCCTCTAGTTGCACCTAGCACTAGAAATGACTCCTCATCCTCCTCAATGTCATCCAGTGTGAAACCAAATCCACCTCCCTCCTCCTTCGTAGCTTGCCTCTCCAAATTATTGATGTCATCCTCTGTAAACAATGGAGGTTGCTCCTGCAATGTCCAGTCACTATAAGGATCTATATCATCCAAATCAATTGGACCAATTGGTGCTTCCTCTACCTTCCTTATGTGCAACCAAAGATTATATTGCACAAAGACAAGGTCATTGAGGCGTTTTTGAGCTAACTTGCTCCTCTTCTTTGTGTGGATGGTCTCAAACAAGCTCCAATTGTGCTCACAACTAGAAGAACTACAAGGCTGACAAACGATTCTGAGGGCAAATTTTTTGAGATTTTGGGTATTTCCACCCCAACTTTGCCACCAAGGATCTGCAAAATAAAATTAGGTTGAGGGTAGCACCCCTCACAAGGGTCTGCGGGTGAGAAAGAGAGGGGGAGAGAGGAGAGAATGAGATGGAGAGTGGTAGAGAGAGGGGTAGAGGAAGAGTGATAGGGAGATAAATAGGTCTAAAAATCGGGTCGGATAAAGTGAGTGAGATAAAGAGAGCGAGAAAATGCTAATAGGAGCATACTGATTACTGAAATTTGACTTATGCTGATAGGAGCATATTGATTACTGAAATTTGACTAAGTCTGAAAAATTTAGAGGATCTTCTAAAACCTAGAATTTGCATTATAACTCCAAGAGATCTAAAACCACTCTCAAACATCCTGCCAATATATACATGAAATATAACTTAAAGTATAAGAAAATGTGACTTATACTTAAATGTGATATTTCATCTATATATTTTGATGAAGAGAATGAGATTGACTTGAAAAAAAATCGATGGAAATCAGTTTGCAAGTGTTTGGGAGTGTGTTTTTCCCCTTCTCACCAAAATACAAGACAGAAAATGATGAAATGAAACTCATTTTTTCTGTTTTTGCCTTCATTCACTGGCGGGTGAGTTTTTTTCACTAACTCACCGAGTTTTTGCCAAAAACTCAACGAGTTTTTCTGGCGAGTTAAAGTCGTAAAAACTTGGCAAAGAAAAATACTCGCGAGTTTTTTTAAACTCTGTGAGTAGTCTAACTATGGTTAAGACACATCCTTGTAACCATATAGAAAAGTCTTTTGTGAGCTAAAATTTGGACCTTCTAGAAGAAGTAATTATGGGGAAGGAAAAAGAACTACAACAATCCCAAACAAATGTAATCAATAAAAACAATAACAATTAATCAGATCAAATTAATACTGAATCAAGAAGTGTGCTTAACATCATTCTACAATTCCATTTACGTAGGATTGACATGGCCTTGTAAAAGTATATAGGGAATTCAATTACTTGGGTTTAAGACAAGACAAACTCAGGAACTAAAATGCAATGTGCTACTTGTAAAAATAGGGAAAATAAATACATTAAATTTCCACAGTCCATAATAATTGGCGCATGTAGTTTCTAGATTCAACTTAGTAAGATTTATTTTGTATCAACATTTTGGGCCACACTTCATAATCCATCATCAAGATCACATTCTTCTCCTCTAGCTCTCTATTATCCTGATGATGGATCATGGAGTGTGATCCAAAATGATGATGCAAAACAAATCTTAGACAGTTGAAACTACATGTGCTGAAACAGGGAAATTTTATTTGTTATTTGAATATTTCATATTAAAAATGTAGAGCATATAAATAAATAAAAGTATATGTTACACATTTATAAACACAATAGCTGTAAGAAATTCCATAGGACCTATAAAAAATCTATTTATTTTCACCTGAGTCAAAATGACTTCCACTTTCACTATTTGCCTGTTAACTTTTGATCTCGGTTACTTCATAGACTTAGCTAATATTTGATCTAAGACTTAGACAACTATTTGGTGTATTTGGTAACTGCCCTCTTAAAAAGTTAACTGAATATTTGCCTATGTAATGAGCAATATGAATATAAACAACAAAAAATCATTTTCTACAATTCATGGGTTAAACTCTATTTTATTTGCTATTTATATCTCTATGCTATGGAAATGCCCTTAAAGTTTTAGTTTTTTTTTAAGTTTTTGGCTCTTTTTCTATAATTTTTTATGTTTTTTTTAAATCAGAATTTTTCCCCATTTTTCCCCGATTTTTTCCAAAAATCTTTTACTTTTGGTTTGCCGATTTTTTCCCCAAACGATTTATGCTACTATGGCCCAAATAATGAAACTGGAAATTTTCAAACCCTAATACCTTCCATAAATTTTAGCTGCCGTGGATGAAAAAACCCTAGCAATGTGTTCTGCCAATCAAACCCTGGTCGCTGGTTTGAATTCTATTCATGATTTGCCCTAGCCACACTTAAAAATGGCTCAAAGAAGAACCCATCGCATTTATTTAGAAACCCTAGTCACCACTGTAGAAAATAAGAAATTGGCACATCCTTTTACTTCTGCCTGCACATCGAGAATCCTCAAAAATCTGTTGAGATTTTTCTAGACTAGGCGATTGATAAGAAATGTACCCACTTTTAAAAAATAAAAAAACTGCAATTTTCTGAAGAATCTTGGCACAATTTTCAAAAAACACTGCAATTACCAGTATTTTGAGCTACAATTTTCAAAAGAAAAGAAAACCCATGCGATTTCCTTTAAAAATAGATTTATAAAACACGTATTTTTCGGTTTTAAAAAAACACACAAATGTCACAACATAAACCTGCTCTTGCAACCTCCTCCAAAAGTGGCAATTTTCAGGAAAGAATAAACCCGCACTTTTTCAGTTTGCAAACCTTTTGATTTGACCTTCTCTAAATACCATGTTATAAAATGAAATAGAATACAAAAAAATATTCTACTAGATTCATTCATTTATTACATCGACGAACACTGAAGTTAAAAACAATGTATGATAAATAATCTAAAAATAATAAACTAATTTTATTACAAAAGTAAGTCTTGATAGTCTCTAATATCACTGTGATATATAATCATAGATAAGCACATTGCAAGCAAACAAAAAACTAAAACTAAAATTTATACAAGGAAAATGGTAGTTACACATTCGAGGAAAACAAGGCAGAGAATTTAAATGGTGACACTGATTAATTTAGCTATCAAATATCAAACTGCACAACCCATATCTCTACTCAGTGAGTGAGACGGAATTAGAATATTCCAATCGCACAGTAGAACCCTATCCAGTTTAAAAACCTATACAGCAACATTATTAGTCCCAAAGAGAGTTATTTCCCACAAATAATTAGGGCTTATGGTAACCTGCTAAAACGATTAATAGCATTCAACTTATAACATACAATTTGTCAAACTTTTCACCATGAAGCACAATGTATAGTTAATTACGTAATACAGCTTACATGTTTGTACGATTACTTTGCATGTCAATTACCCTTCCAGATTTCTACATTGATTGATAAATTTCATCTCTCATATGCCCACTAATATTAAAAATGAAATTTCTATTTTTATATGCTCCGAACTTTAAGATCATATAATGAATCTTTCATCCTACATGTCTCATTTCCAATTTCTGAAAAGGATTATTTTCCCTAAGATTAAAACATGGTTCCACAAGGTTATTCCATAATAATTAGAACTTTGCAGTGTTCCACGGGAACGCGTTTCCCCCCCTTTTGACCCGCGTTTCCGAGACGAGGACGTTTCTGGGACAGGGAAACAAGGACGTGGCGTCTCCCGCCGTCCCGCCACCACCACTAGTGCTCCGCCGGAGACGGAGAAACATCTCCAAGGAAACGCTGAGACGTCTCCAAATCTCCTTGGGAGACGTCTCCAAGTCTCCTTGGGGAGATGCCTAGGCATTTCTCGAGGGACGGAGAGACACCCAACTGTAAAAAGGCACAAATTTTTTTAATTTAAAAAAAAAAAAGTTATTTTTGGGGGTTGGGGGGTAAGCCTAATTTGACGTGGGCCTCACCCCTTCCCCCAAAACAACACAAAACCACCACATTTGGTGATTTCACTCACATTTTCTAAGTCTGATTTTTTTTTCAGCAAGCTGAAGAGGAGGAAAAACTTGGAGAAGTCTGATTAAAGGAGTGAAAAGAGTGAGTGCAAGTGTGACAAGAGGAAGAGGATACTACAACATTTTGGAGAGATTTTTCAAGCACAAGGTAGGGTTTCAACTTTTTCTTGTCTTTTGTTTGTTTTATTTTCTGATTTTCAATTCTTTGTTTGTTTAAACTTTTTTTTTTTTATTCATCTCAAAATCAGATTTGATTTTGAATCTTGAGGGCAAAATGACTCAAGATTCAACATCAAATTTTTATTTTAAATAATATAAAATTATAAATTGTAAATTTTGTTTTCAAACTTGAAATTTCAAATTGTTAAACTATGCTGAATTTATTTTTATTTTTATTTTGTGAAATGCAATGTCACTATCACAATGAGCTCCCATGACATGAGTGAGGATGAGATGGAAATACATTCTCATAGTGAAAATGATTCAAAATTTGAACCTAAGGATGAGGGGGGTGACCATGGGGTTGATCCTAAAGCGCAATCTAGTTCCATGGCAAGTGCACCAACTAGTACAAGTTGCCCTTCAAAGTTGTTGGCACAGTATGCTAGGGGTGCTTATGATCCTAAATCTCCTCTAAGACAGTTTGCTTCAAGAGTATAAGGCACATCACATACAAGTGGGGGAACAAGGAAGTGGCAAAGCAATATTTGTGGGGTTGGATGGTCTGGTAGCATCACTAGAGTGAATGCACACTTCCTTTTTTGGAAAGGAAAAGGTGTGGACCATTGTAAATTTTTGGCAGAACCTAAAAACATAGAGTACAGAATTGAGATAAACAAGCTTTGGGATATTCCAGATGATAGAGAAGTCTCAGTCCCTACTACTTTGTCTTCTAGGGCAGGCCTTCAACAGGGCCAGCAAGTGCAACATGCTTCTTCCCATACATCGCAAACGAGAGGAATGATGTCTAGACCTTCACTCACTTCCACTTCTAGTGCCATGCCCCAATCATGAGAAGCTAAGGGGACAAAGAAACACAAGATGTTGAGTAACCCCATAGCTGATTTGTTTAATGTGCAGCTGAAGGATGAAATAGATGGCATCCCATTTCATGTTGCACGGTCTCCTTATTATAGGAAGATGATGCCTATGGTGGCGAAGGGAGGACCATCATATGTGCCACCAGGTGAGATGAAATTGAGGACCTCGATCTTGGATAAGAGCTATTCCAAGATCAATATTTTGATGGAAAAGATGAAAGCATGTGGGGTGGCATATGGGTGCAGCATAGTTATGGATGGGTGGATAGACATTAGCCATCGTCCACTCATCAATATCATGGTCACATGCGCAGAGGGCCCATACTTCCTTAGAGCAGTTGATTGTACAGGGCATTGCAAAGATGCTGATTTTCAGTTTCAGGTCCTCAAGGAGGCTATTGAGGAGGTTGGGCCACAAAATGTGGTCCAAGTAGTGACAGATGCAGCCCATGTGTGTAGACCCCATGTTGTTTACATGCCATGAACAATGCACTCAAGGACATGGGGAAGATTGACTGGATTAGAGGAGTGGTCAGCGATACGAGAGATGTGCAGATGTTTATCTGCAACCACCACACTTCACATGCACTCTTCAGGGCCTTCGCGCAGGAGTTCTTGAAATCAGTTGAGACCAGATATGCATCCTATTCCATTCTCTTGGAGAGAATGATTGAGTTGCAAAAGGCATTGCAACTCATGGTTATGACTACAGAGTGGAATAAGTGGGTTGAGGCCAAGACAAAACAAAGGAGAAAGGTGAAGGAGACAATGAAGAGTGATGTGTTTTGAACTGATGTGAAATACATTGTCTCCATCATTGCTCTAGTATTCCAGGTCATCAAATATGGGGATGGGGATGCACCTAACCTTGGAGAGGTGTATGAGTGCATCAACTCTATGCTTGACTAGATGATGGTTGTTGTGCGATTGAAGGACCCCACTCTACCATTCTACAATGAGCACATCCGCCTAATCATTTAGCGCAGATGGGACAAGCTAAACACTCCTTTGCATATGGATGTCTATGCCTTGAACCCTAAGTGGTACAAGGCTAGACCGAGTAGAGTGACGTCGATTCAGGATGATGAGGTGAAGGTGGGGTTCTTTAGGTGCATAGAGAAGATGTATGATTCTAGAGATGCTGGTATAATTCGCATTGAGTGGGGAAGATTTGCCACTCTTAGAGGCTATTCAGATGCGGCAAAGATGGATATAAAAACTATGGCACAGGAGGACCCACTTTTGTGGTGGAATTGTCATGGCCCAAAATCTTTGACCACCACTCTAGCTATTTGTATGCTATCCCAAGTTTCCAATTCTTCAACTGCTAAGAGGAACTGGTCTACATATAGCTTCATCCACTCTCTTAAAAGGAACAGACTTACCTCTAAGAGAGTAGAGAAGCTTGTGGTTGTACATGGTGCTTTGCGTCTCGTGGACCGCAAGACACTTGTGTACAAAGACAGTCCAACGGCACGATGGGATGTAAAGCTAGAGGAGCCATCACAGATTGATGAGGATGATCCTACCACTTTAGATGCAGGGCTGGTTGGTGTGAGCTTTCGGGATATTGACCGTGGGGAGTCCAGCAATTCCAGTGATGAGAAATTTGCACTTGTTGATGATTAGAGGCCTCCCTTCACTACATTTTGAGTTTTGGCATTTTGTCTTTTGTAATGCTATTGCTATTTGCTTGTAATGATGTAGCATGTAATCATCTTTATAGACTTTGTGATATCTCATATCAGATATTCATATTTTCGATATAATAGCAATCTCCAATTTGGCAATTTCATCTGTCAAAATTTATTTAGCAATTAGCATTCAAGAAATCTTCGTATTTAGATTTAATATTTTAGTATTTCACTAATTTTCTATAGTTTCATTTGAAATGTAATTCTTATATTGTTATACATCTTTTCACAACTAGTTTTTCAAGTACTATAAGCATATGTATAACCATATCAGCACGACCACCCTCTCCCCCACAACCGTTGTCCCCAAACTTAAGCAATGAATACTACGTTCCTTGCTCTTATTCCAAAAAGAGAAGGAGCTAATTGATTGGACCTAATTAGACCTATAGCCCTATGAAATGTGATCTACAAAATTATTACTAAGTTGATTGCAAAGAGACTTAAGTTGTGGCTTAGCTCTTTAATTTCAAAGGAGCAAGGGGTTTTGTTGGTAGTAGACATATTTTGGATGGGGTTGTGGTTGCAACAGAGGCAACCTCCAGAGAGAAGGCTATGTTTCTTAAACTTGACATGGCCAAAGCTTATGACCATGTCAATTAGACCTTTTTGCATAAGGTTTTGGAAGCTTTTGGGTTCGGCAACGAGTGGATCAAAAGGGTCACCAGTTGTGTCACTTCCTCCTCTTTCTTGGTTTTAATTAATAGTGAGCTCTCTAAGCTCTTTGGAGCTTCTCGAGGTCTTCGCCAAGGGGATCCTCTTTCAGCCTACTTATTTATTTTGATCGCTGAAGGTTTGGGGAGATTTATAAAGTCTTATGTGAGGCAAGGGTTGATTCAAGGCTAGAATTGGGGTGAAAGAGTGCCTCCCTACTCTCATTCACAGTTTGTGGACAATGTCACTTTAATGGGATTAGCAAGAGTTAACGAGGCAATCAATCTCAAAAGGTCGTTGGATATTTACATGACGTCCTCTAGGAAAAGGATTAATGAGGACAAGCCCTCCCTTTTCTTCTTTAATACTCCTAAGCTTATATAGACCAAGATTGCTTGGATTCTTAGATTCCAAATTGGTGCTCTTCCTTTTGTGCATCTTAGTGTTCCCATTGCTATAAACTCTTTGCCTAGCAAGTTTTGGCAGGATATTTTAGATAAGTTCTGAAGGAAAGTTACTCATTGGACTTGCAAGTGGCTTTCTACTGCTGGGAGGGTTACTCTTATAAAGTCAGTGATTCGGGCTCTCTCGTTATATAGGTGTTTTGTGCAAGCTACTCCTAGTTTCACTCATGAGTTTGATGCTCTCTTCAGTCAATTCTTATGGGCCAATAACTTGCTTTCGAAGAAAGTGGGAATTTGTTTGTAGACTAGCTAAACTCTATTGGAGATGATGTTGTCATTAGGACTAGGATTGGGCTAGGATCCTTACATCGAAGTATTCGAGTGGAGTGGAGAGTAAAGATGTTCCTCATTGTAGCCTTGAGGGCAAAGGCTCTACGATTTGGAGCATGCTTAAAAGAGGCACTAAACTAATCAAGCAAGGTCTATTTTGGATTTGCAATAGAGGCTCAAAGGCTTTATTCGGCTGTGACTCCTACAATGGGATCCCTCCTATCATATCAATGTTTCCACATCTACAGCCTTTGTGGAACAATTTTCTTGAGGCAAGTTGGAGTAGGGTGGAAGATTACAAAACTTCTCAAAGTCTAGGTCATGTAAAGCTTACGAGTGGCCTCTAGGAGGCTCTAAGGAGGATCATCAAGGGCTTGGAAAGATTTTGGCAGGTGAAGCTTGTAACTCCTTGGAGGGGAGAGATTTTCTTGCTTAAGGCTCCAATTCAAAAGGAAAATTTCCTATTGCTTCAAGATATCAAAAGTTGGATCAACAGATTCACATGGAAACTGAAGTTCCTTTGTGGAAACAAGTGTGGAGCAAGTTTTCTTGGCCCAAATGCAACTTCTTCATGTGTCTAGTTGCTCAAAATAGGTGTCTCACCTGGGATAATTTGAGAAAGATAGGATTTCAAGGTCCTATGTGCGTTCAATGCAATAATAGTGAGGAATGCTCTTCGCATATTTTCTTCTTGCACCCTTTCTCTAGGGAAATTTGGCATTGCTGGTGGGGGTTTGGAATAAGACTTGCTTTCATGCTTCCTCCTTGGTAGAGTTATGGGGTCTTTGGGGAAATTCCCCAGCTAGGACTCCTTTCTGCACATTGCTAGAGCATAGGCCCTTCTTTTATTCTAGGCAAATCTTGTTTGAAAGGAACAAAAGGATTTTCTAGGACAAGAAAATGCTAAGTCATCAATTATGGATGCAAATTATTGGTGTTATGTAGGAAACCTCATCTACAAAATGTGATTTGTCTACCCACATGGATGCAAGTGATTTGATTGTAATTTAGAGGTTGGGTTTGGTGGGATGAGGTACAAGGACCCCCTCTTCCAGGGTGGGTCAACAGGGCAAGAGCAAGATCTGTCAAGATGGCTGTTGATCGCCCCTGCCACATGATGTGCTAAAGACAATTGATGGTTCTTCCAGAGGTAATCCTGGGTATGCTGGGATTGGTGGAGTTGATAAAGATAATTTGGGGGTTGTTCACTTCTTTTCTTTGTATAGAGGTCAACATACTAACAACTTTATGGAAGCTCTTGCTATCCTTTATACTTTGGAGAAAAGTTGTGCCCTTGGATGAAGATCATGTGTGAATCTGATTCACAGATAGTGATTGATATGCTGAATAAGCGGTGGGTGAAAGAGTGAACTGGTAATTGGCCTTGGTTGTCAATCAGATTGCAAGACTTTGTAAATCTTTGGATTCTATTAACCTCTGCCACATCCCTTGGGATTGGAACAAGGTAGCAGATTGTTTGGCAAAATGGGCCTCTGACCAGATGTGGGATGTCAGGTTCTAGAAGAGCTTGTTATGGAGAACATGAGAGATTATTTGGGGGTTTTTAGAGAGTCCTGATTAGTTGGTTGTTTTCTTTTTGTTGTTTGGCCTGTTGCTGAGTTTGCCAGCTCTTGCTGCTTTGTACTGATCTTTGTTGATTAATAAATTTTGACCCCTCTTTTTCAAAGGAAAAAACAGTAACAGCATTCAAATCTTGGATACACCAATTCTATTTGAACATAAGATTAAACATTAAAACAATCCCCAAAACCAGCTAGAGTTGACAAGATCCTAATTTGCTCTAATAAAAAGTCGATACATCTAACCTGTAATTTTTTGTATTGATTTTAAAGGTCAGAACCTTGAACACCAATCTTGCTTTTTAGCCCATTAAAATAATAAAATGTAATGTTAAAAGATGCTGCTCAACCATAATGAAGAAGGGAAAAATGAAAAAAATATAGACAAAAGACTAACAAAAATGGCCTATACTGCTAAACCGTAATGAAGAAGGGAAAAATGAAAAAAATAGCAATGTTCCACGGGGATGCGTCCCCCCCCTTTTTGGGCGCGTCCCCCCGTCAAAAACGTCTCGGGGACGGGGGGATAGGGACGCGACGTCCCCCGCCGTCCCGCCACCGCCACCCAAGAGCCGCCAGGACGCGGAGACGTCCCCGCGTCTCCCAGGGAGACGGGGAGACGTGGAGACGTCTCCTTGGGAGACGTTTGGGCGTCTCCCAAAGAGACATGGAGACGCCTCCACGTCTCCTTGGGAGACGTTTGGGCGTCTCGTCTCCCCGTCCTTCGAGAGACGTGCAGACGTCTCTCCAAGGACGGGGAGACGCCCAGACGTCTCCTGTCGCCCCCACGTATATGCAATATTTAATATTAAAATTTTAAAAAAAAGTGACTTTTTAAGTTTTTTGAGGGTTAAGGGGTAACTCTAATTGGACGTGGGAACGCGCAAGGGGCGATGCCCCTTGACCCCAACTTGGGGGCGCTGCCCCCAAACCCCTGTTGAAAAATATAGGGGGAAACCGCGCCGATAGAAGTAGGGAAAATCTAACCTCCGAGTCTGATTAGGCTCCATATAACAACACAACTTAGAAATCTTGGTATTTAGATTTTGTATTTCAAATTTCCTATAGTCTCATTTGAAATATAATTCTTACACTGTAATATTGTCATACATCTTTTCAAAACTAGTTTTTCAAGTACTATATGTATATGTATAACCATATCAGCACCACCACCCCGCCACCCCCCCGCCGCCGTCCCCCCGCCGTCCCCAAACTTAGGCCCTTGGTCCCCCCGTCCAGGAAACACGTCCTCCCATCCCCCAGTCCCCAATGCCCGTGGAACACTGAAAAATAGAGAAAAGACTAGCAAAAATGGCCTATACTGCTAAACTGTAATGAAGAAGGGAAAAATGAAAAAAATAGAGAAAAGGCTAACAAAAAAGGCCTATATCCAGATGAGAATATCTTGACAGAAAAAAATTTAAACCCTAACTTTGCTGCTATGTATTTTATTATTTTAATGCATCAATTTTTATCTAAAAGAAATAATCACAAACTTATTCAATTAGACTCTCAATAAGAGGACAAATATGGAAAAGTATAGCAAATGATGATGAGAATAGTGTGTATCCTAACAATAATTTTGTGGCAGAAAAAAGATTCGAACCCTGAATCTTATAATGCTATGTAAAATCAACAAAATTTAACATGTCATTTGTTTTAATTATGTTTTGAAAAAAAAAATCCTTAACAGATGAAACTAAAAGAGTGAATAATAGTGAAAAAAACACAGATGAAAATTTGGAGGCAGAATCCAAAGAAAGTAAATCAAGACAAAAACTACAATGAATTAACAATAAAGAAAAATAGTAATTAACATGAAATTTGATAAAATAATATCTTGGATAAAGGTTTTCCTATAATAAAATCTTAAACAGAGGGTGTTAAAGCCCAATTAAGGAAGAAAAAGAAAATAGAGAAACTACCACAAATCCTAGTCAGAATTGTGAACCTAAAAGCCATAAATAAAAAGCTGTCAGAAAAGAACTTATGCCTTGACAAAAACATAATCGGAGACCTCTCGATACTCATTAAGAAGGAAAATGAAAATTTGAATGTATATAGAAAAAATGTGTATAGAAAGACAAGATTTGATTGGCAGGACTTAAGGAGAATATACTTTTACAAAATTACTATGATCTTTTCAAAAAAAAATTATGAATTGTGAAGTGATTTAAACAGATAATGCTAAATCCTTGTTGAGAGGGGGATTTGGTTGCAGATCAAAGTTTGAACCCTGAGACTCACAATGCTATGTAATAAACCAAATGCAATACATTTTTTGTTTCTAAGAAAAAAAGCCCAAATAGCTCTGAACCGTACATAAGAGAAAATAAAAAACAACAAATAGAGTAATTAATAATGAAAACAGTGTATGGACCAGTGTTTCTCTGACTTTCAGGATGGCGATAACTTTCACATAAATTGGGGATGGTGGTGGAAAGGCATGGGAAAGGCTAATAAAACAAGTTGAATAGCTCAGAGACATATCTAAGAGAAAATAAAAAGCAACAAATAGAATAAATAATTATGAAAACAGTGTGTGGACCAGTGTTTTTTTGACTTTGAGGATGGCAATAACTTTCACAGAAATAGGGAATGGCAGGGGAAAGGCATGGCAAAGGCTAATAAAACATGTTTAATAACTTAAACAAACTAAAGGCAGCTGAAAATTTATAAAACGTATACAATGTGCTGCATTTGCAATGAAAATCCTCCCATTTTTTACATCCCCATGGAACAGTGTGGACAGACAATAGTTTGGTAGCAGACAAGATTTGAACCTCTAAACCAATAATACTAAATAATATCTTCCAAATATATATATCAGCCTATTTAAAGAAAATAATTCCAGACTGTGCAGCTAGACCCTATTTAAGAAGGAAATGTAAAAAAATGAACTAAGATGGAACAGTAAAGAATTTGATGTCACACAATATTTGAACCCTGAACGCTGTAATGCTATGTAGTATCAACCAAACTTAGTGTAAATCATTTTTACTTTTAGCGAGCAAAAAAGACAAAAACAAATGCCTATTCACAGACGAGAATTAGATGGCAGAAAATGGTTGAAATTTCAAACCATGAATTTAACAACACCATGTAATATCTTCCAAATATAACACATCAGTCAATTTAAGCAAAAATTAATTGCAGAGAAAAACCTTTAAACCCCAAGTTCCAACTAAGTGGGGGGAAAAAGGAAAAAATAAGTAAATGCTTATGAACATTATAGCTAGACAATGAGAATATGAAGACGGAGACAAAATCACAATTACTTGAAAAATTCAGTGTGATACAATGATAAATTCCAATCTGAATTGAGAGCTTACAGGTCATAATAGAAAAACCAAAGGTATAAGTTATATTTTTAGAAAGAAAGGGTAAACCTTTATTATGAACAAAAATTAAAATCTGAGTGAACTCTGATTAGAAGCATGTAGATAAACACATAATTGGTCGCAGATCCTAGAACAGATCCCAAGACCACAATTTCCATGAATTCCTATATAACTTATATAAACTGTGAAGTAATTTAAGTAAGTACTGCTATAAATTGAGAGAAACAAATTGATTCAAATGGAATAAGCTCAAGTAGTAAATTGTAGGAGTTTGCATAATATAGACCCAATCCCAAAGTGAGTTGCATGCATAAAATGTACAAATGATAAATGTTGACATTGTCACATCCAATTCTACATGTGATGTGCCCCAATGGACAAGGTCAAGTGTGATTCTTGGGTGAATTTAATGAAAGAGGAATTTCTCAGTCATGGCATCTAAGCCAAAGGAGATTGCATGGGAGGATATTAACCAAACAAAAAAGGGAAGGACAAAATGAAAATTAAGGTAAGTGCTGATTGAAAATACCACAAAGACAGGCAAGAATTTGGTTCCTATACAAGTTTAAAAATCTCAACTCCGGAGTAACATTCAATCTCTTCCAGACATGGTATATCATTTCTTTCATTTTTAGCAATAAAAAAGTGAAAGCTACTGGTATATCCTGATTACGATGCCAAAATCAAATAGTAGTCTCTTCCAGACAGTATATCATTTCTTTTATTTTTAGCAATAAAAAAAGTGACACATACTGATAAACCCTAATTTAGAGGCCAAAATCAAATAGATCAAATTCTCATTAAATATGATGTAGACATAAAAGACAACTATCGCATTCACTTTAAAAAAAACCTTGAATAATTTAAACTTTAATTAAAGAGTTTAGTACCATGCAATACTGACATGACTTCTGAGCCTACAGACCATAATAAGAAAATTTTTAGGTTATCTTGTTATGCCATAAGAAAAATGTAAACATGTGCCTTTGAACTGTTATGGGACTTTTTCCCCAAGTGAATAAATTTCAAATTTAAATGACCATTAAAGTTAAAAGAAGGGTCAAAGGAAAATGTTTAATTACCTTTTGGAAAAGGATTTGAAAATCAATGATTATCAAATGAAAAACAAAGAATAATGAATCCCAAAAGACAACACGACAAAAGAATTAATTAAATAATAATTGTGATGTGAAAGGTATGATAGTTTGGAAAATAACCTCTAAAATATTATACAAACTATCTAATAATTTTGGAAATGGCATGGAGATCACTTAAGGAAGAATATGGTTTGGTGGGCTATGGGCATAGGATTTGCATGCAGTGTGCATCCAAATGCGATATGGTTTATACCCAAGATCATGTTGGCTATGGCTGTGTTGCATGGGCATCACACCAATGCATGGGCACATGCTACAGTTAATTACACAAACTCCTCCTAGACTGTCATAGCAAAGAGGGCATAAACCACTGTCAGAACCCGTCCTTTCTGCACTTATTTTTTCAGTTTGTGTGGTTTGACATTTTGCCAAACACTTGGCATGTATTCTTCTTAGGACTGCTTTCTGAGTTTTCCAGGAGTTAATGGCTCTGATACCACTGTAATGGGCAGTCCCGATATCCACAATTTTTTTGCTTGCATTTTCAATAATAATGCAAGAGATTATATGACTAAGATTTCTAATAAACTTCAGCAATAAGTAAGTCCAAATATATAAATGTAACACCAAACTATGTTCAGGAATGAAACCCAAAAATCTGAAACACCATTCAGTGTTATATTGACTTGTGAACATAACATTACAACTTCTTTAATAAAAAGATTGCATACCCATGCAAGCTATAAGCTCACCAGGCGATGTCCATGAATAATCTATTCAGCTTCAATCAATATTCTCACCATGTACAGGTCTGTCTATGGAAAATGAGGCCAAAATCTCTTCAAACAGCAGATGCACCCCCTTGTTGCCATCTGAATAAGTATTACTCAGCCCTGTAAAGTCTAAACATGCTAAGACGACAGCTTATAAGTCTCTAGTAATACAGAACTGTTGGTATGTGTTTTATCATTTACCGAACATTAGAATAAAATATCCAAGGATACTGTACCCTCTCTTGAACAAAATCACTACGTGTGCCAAGGTTGCGAGAAAGACCACATGTGCGAACGGGCAGCTTTACGTTGGATAGCTTCCTTGGTTATGTATGCTGAAATACAAGGGGGACTTATGCTTGGCTTGTTCAATTCACAATGGAGATTATCATTTGAGTTTTGGATCATGGATTTCAAGAAAACTGGAAAGGAGATAAGGGTTTAGAAATTCTGATCTATTCCTAAGAATTCAAGAAACGGTATTGACTAGGTGACTTCAGTAACAACACTTTGCTTCGCCGCGCTTAGGACAACTACACAAAGGGAGTGCGATCTTCAAGGGATGTGCTTTATGATTTTCATACTTATGAATAATACCAACAGTTGAACAATATTACTCAAAGTAGAAGTTAAATCCTCCACAAAATAAGCTCAAACTAGATTTACACAATGAACAAAAACCATCTGTTCATCAAAAGTATGAGCGGAAATTCACCATAAATCAATACTTATCAAATCTTGCATTCTTCTAACATACATGAAATAAAATCTAAACTATGATGAGAGATAAGAACCATGCCAACTCCAAAATAAGAGAGGTAATCACCATCAATTCAAACAATGAATTACTTATTACTTTGGCAGCTGTAAGCAACAATTACTTATCTCAACATGTTTTGCAACATGCTCCCATGATTTACAAATGAGGGGGTGAGCTCAATTTATAGGCTCCCCAATTACAATTCAATGGCCAAGATTGATTTCAAATCAACAGTCAATATTACAAAATAAAACCCTAATTAGGGTTTACTACAACTAACTACCTCTCGACCAATGAGAAAATTACATTAGAGGACACTTGTCCTTCTTGCTAAATATAAACCAATAATAAAATAGAAGGTTGTTACATTGTGAAGTGTGCCTTCTAGAAGCTTCTGGATAAGTCAGGTTCATTGAACCTGGACGTGTTGATCTTGATTGTTGAATGTCCTTCTTGAATTCTCCAATTGTGCTGAAAAATTGCCCTAAGTATGGAAATTTGCTTGGAATAGTCTTCTTGCCACTATCCGATCTTGATTGGGAGCTTGTCTTTGACTCTTCAAGAGATCATATCCTTCAAGAAATCTGGAATTTATGCCAAGTCTGGAGACTTTTCTTTCTTGATTTTTGGAAGCTCTTTCAATTGTCTTGAATTTTGGAGAAGAATTCCCTTGTGCCTTCGCCACAATGGAGGAAGCTAGAACTTTTTCTGTGAAGTATTTCCCTTAGCCAAATTTTGGCTAGTCAATTTTAGTTTGTGACACCTTCATGTGCATCCTCCAACACCTAGCCAGGATTTTTTTTTTACCATTTCTATGCCCGAACACACTTTGCTTGTGGATTTGCCTTCAATTCTGGATCTAGCTTGTGCTGAGTAGAACAAACTCCGCCTTTGGACAAGGATTTTATTCATCTTCTCCTTACTTCTCCTCTTTTTTCTTCTTCTTTCTTCCTATTTCTTCTCCAACATTTAGTCAAAATTTGATTCTTTTGGTTGTGGAAAATTCCATACAGCCATTTTTCATGTGTCAAACTTTTCTTTTCCAACCCGTTCGTTTGTAAGACCCTTGATTTCATGTGCTACTTTGTCAAATTTGTTTTTCCCTTTAGCCATTTTCTCTCTTCAGCATGGCAAGTCGATTGTCTTCATGTCTTATCCCTGAGCCATTGGCAAATTTTTATGTCTTGCTTAGGCATCTTCACATATTCCATTTATGCCCAATCAACTTGTGTTTTAAAATTTTATTTTCTTCTTAACATGTCTAAGCCCTTTGCTTTTCTCTTTCAACCTTGTCTTCATGGCGGATTTGGAGTCCTTTATGCCAAGTCAGACTTGGCCAATGTTTTGCCAACTTCAACTTGCCTAAGTTGTACTTCACTCAAGTGTGGACATCTCCTCCATGTGTTCCCTGGCGGACTTGGCTTAGTCTTTTCCATCTTGCTTCTTGGTTTAGGCGGACTTCATGTCTTCTTGGCCATGTTAACTTTCATCTTTCCTTGGGCTAGCGGACTTGAGCTTCTTCTTGCCATTTCACACCTTCAAGCTAGGGCGGACTTGGATGATGTTTAGACAAGGCGGGGTTTACATCTTCTTGGACATGCTTTCTTTGCCAACTTTGTTTTATTCCTTGCTTTTGCTTTTCTTTTGCAACCATGGCGGACTTCATAGTTTACAAGCCAAGGCAGACTTGGCTCCCCTTGTGCCATCTTCCTTTTGGCGGACTTGGACAATCTCTTTCCAACTTTTGCCTTGCTCTTCCTTAGGCGGACTTGGAAGACTACGTGCCATGCTTTATTTTGTTTCTTGTCTTTCTCCAAGAGGGCAGACTTCATGAGTTTTATTCCAACTTTAATGTGCTTTTCCAAGCTTGGGCGAAGTTAGGAGTGCATTAACCAAGGGCAGACTTTGAAGGTCTTGTGACATTCTATTTCTTGGGCGGGGTTCACCTTCTACTGCCAAAGAGGGCGGACTTCGATGAAGTCGGGACATCTTCCATAGGGCGGAGTTTGAACCTTCTTGGACAATCCAAGGGCGGACTTCATCTTCCTTGTGTCGTGTCTTCTTCTAGGCAGACTTGACAAAGGCTTTGCCAACCTTGACATATGCTAGGCAACTGTTGACTTGCCAATTTTGAAATTTGGCTTTGCTCCTTCTTTACTTTCCATGCCTTAGTTTTATTTCTCTCCTTTCAACTTGGTAGCTTAACCTTGAGTAGGAGTTTGACTAACTCTTGCCATGAGTTAGTTGACTAATGGTAGGAGTACATGTGCTTGCCAAGTTTTCTTTGTGTCTAGGCAGACTTTGATCATTCCTTGCCTTAGATTTATTTCCTCCCTTCAACTTTGTCTTAACCTCCAGTCGAAGTTTGATTTACCATTGCCATGAGTTAGTTGACTGAAGGTAGGAGTTTAGCATGTGTCGGACAACTTCACTTGTGAATGAGGCAGACTTGGAAGAAGCTTGGACATGTATGCTTGGAAGGAATTCATCTTCTCTTTGTCATGCCAAATTGGAAGACTCCATGCCAAGGCAAACTTTGAAGAGTCTTACCCATCTTAGACAAGGCGGACCTTGATGTGTCTTGGACATGCTTCCATTTCATTCTGCCTTTGCCATCCTTCTTGACCTTGGCAAACTTGGAAGTCTATGTGCCATTCTTGAATGTGCTTAGGCCTAGACATGATTCCAAACTGATCAAACCTTCTTCCCTTATCATGAGCGAATTTCTACTTGGACAGCTATGTACCATCTCCATGCTTGACTTTATACTTGATCAGCCATGTTCATGTCAAGTTTTATCTAGAACAAAAACCCTAATTGAAGTTTTACCTTGCTTTTTACACTTAAAAGCTATGTCACCAGGTTCGACCGAATTTGAACCTTGAAGTTCGAAATTCGGCGAACTTGAAAAACCATTAAAAAAATCGATTAAATTCGATTAAATTCGGAAAAAGTTTTAGGGTTTGTTAAAGTGTTTTTTTATTTTTTTGGGTTTGCGTTTTAGGGTTTTTTGGCGGATTTTATAAAAAGGCGGCCACAGAAGTTGCAACCACACCCACGCGAGTTGCTAACAGCGCCCGCTCTGCCCGACCGCCACGCGATAGCTAACGGCGCCCACTCTGCTCGGCCGCCACCAGTGGGCGACACCACCACCAGTGCCGACGCCACCAGCTCGCGTCGCCTCCAGTCTGCGACGCCACCTGCAGTCCGCGTCACCACCACCCCGCGACGCCACCAGCCCGCGATGCCACCTGCACTCCGTGACGCCACCGGCTAGCCTCGACACGTCCGCGACCTGCACAGGTATTTTTTTTAATTTTTTTTTTTTTTTTTTTGTTTATAATGTTAAATTGTTAATGTTTAAAAATGTAATATTATATAATATTATATATTTTATGATTTATATTTATATTTTATAATATAATATTATATATTTTTATATTTTATTAATTTTTTTTAGGTTTAATATTTTTTATGTTTAATAATTAATATTAATATGGTGTCAATTTTTTTTATGTTTATAATATTGTTTAATATGGTGTCAATATGATATTAATATGATATTATTATTATATATCTCTGCTTCATTTTTTTATATGATATTAATATGGTGTCAATTTTTTTTATGTTTATAAATTTATAATATTGTTTAATATTATTATTATATAATTTATAATTTTATATTAATGGTTTTTTATTATATTGTTTAATATTATATATTTTTAAAAGGTTGAAATAAAAATAGTGTGTTTTTTAATTTTTCTTTCCAAACATGCAGATTTTCATTTAATGGCTCCTCCCAAATCAACTTCTGAGGCATGGAAGCATGTGACCCGAAATGGAACTCACATCAAATGTAACATATGTCAGGCAAATATCATTGGAACTTTAACAAGGCTTAGGGACCACTTCCTTGCTAATATAGGGGGTCCAGGTGGAGGTGTTCAAGCATGCACAGGTGCGACTCCAGAACTTAAAGCTATTCTAGAGAAAGAGTTGGCTGCTTCAACGGTAGGCAAAATGAAGAAGGCACAAAAGAAACAGAGAATTGAAGGAGATATATCTAGATTCACATCTGCCATGTCTTCCTCTTCTGTGCAATCCGAAGCGGCGAGTGTACCAAAACAGAGTGGAACACTGAACAACTTTTGGAAACCAGTAGAGAAACAACAGGTGGATGATGCAGTTGCTGATTTGTTTTACACAAGTGCTATTCCATTCAATGTTGCGAGAAATCCTCATTTCCGCAATGCAGTTCAGAAAATTGCAGAGTTTGGCAAAGGGTACACACCCCCAGGTTCAGAGGCTATCAGGACAACTCTTTTGCAGAGGTCAAAAGATAGAGTGACTGAAAAATTAGCTGATGTCAAAGCCACTTGGAAGGAAACAGGTTGCACTATATTGAGTGATGGATGGTCAGATATGTGTCAAAGGCCATTGATTAATATTTTGGTGTCTTGTCCTGAAGGTGTTGTGTTTTTGAAAGTCATTGACACCATGAACCACAAAAAAACTTCAGAGTATATTTTTCAAATATTAGAGGAAGCCATTCTTGAAGTAGGGATGGAAAATGTGGTTCAAGTGGTAACTGATAGTGCAGCAAATTGTGTGGGAGCTGGGAGGCTGATTGTAGAGAAGTACCCACAGATATATTGGAGCCCATGTGCAGCGCATTGTCTCGATTTGTTGCTTCATGACTTGGCTAAATTCCCATGGATAAATGAAGCTATTCATAGAGGGAGAGCAATTGCAAATTTCATACGGAATCATCGTCTCACATTGAGTATTTATAGGCAGCATGCATCAAAGGAATTGTTGAGGCCTTGTGAAACAAGATTTGCTTCATATTATATCACTTTGAAAAGAGTGGTTGAAGAAAAAGCAGCTTTGAGGTCTGTTATATGTTCCAATCAGTGGGAAAGTTCAGTGCTTTCTAAAGGCCCCAAGGGGAAGAACATAGAGCAAATCATCCTAAACAGCAATTTCTGGGAAAGTGCAGCAAAAGTCTTGCTTGTATGTGAACCAATTGTTGACGTGCTTTGTATGGTTGATGGTGACACTCCTTGCCTTGGCATGCTTTATGAAAGCATGGACCGGTGTAAGGAATCTATTCAAAAAGCACTAAACAATGAAGAAGCAGAATATATGCAGATATGGGAGACAGTTGATTGCAGATGGAAAATGATGCACACACCTTTACATGCAGCAGCTTGCTTTTTGGAGCCTAAGTTGTTTTCTATTGATAGAAGGGGTGATAATGAAATCATGGCAGGGCTTTACCAAGCCATTAGCAGGTATGTACCAAATCCAGAAATTGCAGCACTAATCAAAGATCAAAGTTGGCAATACAAGAGAGGAGAAGGGATGTTTGGAGGGGCAGAAGCCAAATATGACTCGCCACGTATGTCTGGATATAGATGGTGGATCGCTTATGGATCATCAGCTCCTGAACTGCAAGAGTTTGCTATTCGAATTTTGAGTCAGGGAACAAGTTCATCAGCTTGTGAGAGGAACTGGAGTTGCTTTGACCACATCCATTCCAAAAAGAGGAACAAATTGCTGACTGGAAAGTTGGGAGATCTTGTCTATGTTCGCAGCAATTTGAAATTGCTGATGAACAAATCAGCAAAGAACACTTCTTTACAACAAACTCTTGAAGGCATGGCAATGCCAGATGCAGATGAGCCTGACTTTGCAGATGATGAACTGAGTAGTGATACAGATGATGATGATTTGGCATCCCAGCCAAGTGCTCTTGATGACTTAGAGTTATTTTAAAGTTCTAAAGTTTTTGACTGTTATTGTACCTTTTTGACAAAAGAACATCTTTGCGATAGTGAAAGCATATGTTTCCTACGGTTTATATTTTATAAATGTGTCATCTTTTTGTAATGATTTCAAATCTATTTATCAATGTTAAACTATTTACGCAAATTTATAGATATATTACATATATTTATTAAAAAAAAAATTTAAAATTACATATGGCGAATTTAATTCGAATTTTATACATTTCGAATTTTTTCCGCATCGAACTTCATTCGAATTTCAAAGCTGTCGAACTTCGAATTCGAATTCGAACCTGGTGACTTAGCTTAAAAGACATAATTTTTCAAATCTAAGGACATGGGCATTGATCATATGGCTGATCTTCTGGAACAAAACCCTAATTAGGGTTTCCATCTTGCTTTTTACCCTTAGAGACCAAATTTTTCAATTTTGACAACATAGGCAGTAATGATATGACCTGAGGATCAAAACCCTAATCTCAAAAAAAAAGCAGAAAAAAAGATAACCCTACCTTTTGTACTTAGAGGCAAAATTTCTCGAATCCGACAACATGGGCAGTGATCAAATGACATGAGGAACAAAACCCAGGTTGAGGTTCTACTTTCAAAAAAAGTAGAAAAAAGCAAAAAGCAAGCCAAAAAAGCTGCTTCCCGAAATGTGCCCAAAGTGTCAAAAACAAAACTTTCTATTTTTAGAAAAAAGCAAAAAAACAAAAATTCCTAAAAATAGGAAGTTGTCAAAAATGACTCAAAGCAATTGCAATCCTCGTCCTTCAGATGTTCTAAGCACTTTGACAAGATTCAAACATGATTCTGACATGATCTCTCTATTAGGCTCAGGATGACTTCAAAACTCTAACTCCTCATTTGCAAAAAGATTAGTGATTAGCAATTGCAACGCCAAAGCAAAACCCTAAAAAGCAAAAAACAGGGGGTCCCCATTTGCAATGGGGCGATGTGTGAAACAGGTCACAACAAGACCCAACAATGAATAACTTAGCAATGCGTGGCAACACTTAAAATGCAGACTCTCAACGTCCCCACAATGTTTGAGCTGTAAGTATGAATTCGAACCTTCAAATCTCCTTCAATCTGCAAGTCTCTATAGTGAACAGCAGCGTCCATACATGGCCATCAGTTAAGGAATAATATTAAGCTTCAATCTTATGTGTTTGGGCCAGCAAGAGCTAGACGGCTGGGAATGACTATGACAGCAAGTGTATCTTTAAGTTCCTTCATACAACTACTCCCAAATCTGCTATGAATATCTAACTATCAAACCAGAAATATGATCCTTTGAAGAATGTTTGTTACCTGAATGCAAGCACCAATTGAATCCCCGGCCAAACTTCTATTGAATGAACAATTACAAGCAATGGTGAATTCTGAAATGAATCCACTCTAATGATGAACTAGATTTTCGTCCAATCCAACAAAACCCAAGGGTTTCTATCCTAGGGCAAAAAACCGAAAGCATGAAGCTCCCAAATTCTCCAAGAGAAAAAAATAGTAAACCCAAGCATCATGAAAATGAACTCTGAGTCTTTTATAACTGTCTTGGGAGAGCTCACACACTTTTCCAGGCAATGTGGGATAAATAGATACACTTTTCTTTTTAATATTCAAGTCTCCAAGTAGTTTTAGTTAAAGGGAACTTTTAATTTTTAAAAAGATTTTCCCTTTACTTAAGTTCCCACATTAATGAAGTTAAATATTTAATTTAACTTTATAACTTAACTTTATTGTTAAATAAATTAATAATTGCAAACGATTATTAAAATCTCCAATCAAAATCAACACTATCATCAACGGGATATTATTCTTGAGTTCCTTGTCGATCCAAACCTAACCCAACAAACTTACTATAAATAGTAAGTATCCCAAAAACACACCAAAACACCTTAGAATCACCTGCAACTGAAACTATCTAGGTCAAATATCCTCAAGATCCCTTAAATGTCCATGTTAGCCTACAGGACCATGGAGAAATAGGTTAAATGTCCTGGTTAGTTGCCATAAACTTCAAAAGGTTTCAACAACCCTTGAATAGTGTGGCTAAGTATCAACTACCAAGCCCAATAAAGTTTAGGCTTTTGTGGTTATTAGAATCTTCTAAGATGTTAATATGACACTAAAGGATCATGGTTGAACATATATTCCAAAGTGCAAGTTGAGATATACAACTATAGAGAAATGTAGTGACTAATTGATGACTCGTAACTAGTTTTGGTTGATGCAAGATTGCTCTTACACCCTACGATGCCTCTGCATTAGAAGTCCGACGTTGTTTGAAAAGTGAGCCCCTCATTTTTCAATGGCTAGAGGGCAACTCAAATGATCTTCCTCGGCCTTAGAAATCTAACTTGAATCTTCTTCTAACCTACCTTTCCACTTCACCAAATACTCCTCATATTGCCTATTCCTAGTACTTCTTCCAACCCTAATATTCAAAATTTCCTCTATCTCCTTTTGTTGTTGTTGACATTTGACTTTGCCTTGGTACTGTCACATCATCATCCTCTAACTCTCCTTGATGGTGATATAGGTCTAAAACAATGAATACTAAATATATGCCCAATCCTTCCAATAACTCATCTTCATATGTATTCCTCAACTAAATCTCATGGCAATTCTACAAAGGCCAAAAAATTTCCATCTTCACTTATTGTAAGTCCCAATTGCAAATCTTTCCTTTCTAAGATATATCATCATTTCATCTAAAACAGAAAACTCCTTGTGTCTCCTTTTCTCATAAAACTTTTCCTTATATCCACCGCTCATCTTATCCAATTGACTCCTTACTTCTACATGCAATTCCTTTAACAAAATTATTTTTGCACTTCTCTTCCTTACCGATGTCTCTTAATTCAAACACTTTCTTAGATTACTAGCATATGCAATCTCAAATGGTGTTATCCTTATATTCCAATTTACCAAATTATGGTAAACAAATTCTGTAATGTCCCCACTCCCCTAGTAGATCTCTCAAGTTTGGAGATTCCCCTGTTAGCCATCTCCACAGGTGAATTCAGTGAATAGGAGATGACAGTGGGGGCACATGGGGATCTATACTTGGCATTTGGCGCTAGGAAGTGTTATTATTTGATGATAATGTTATTACAATATAAAGTCACTTTTTCTAAAAAAGGACAAAAATTAATTAAAGTGACTTTATAAGAAAAAGTGCAAGGTTGAATTATATTTATTAAAAAGGCCCTGTGGTACATTTCCCTAGGTGTTAAGTGTTTTAAAAAGTGGGACCGAGTCAATGAATAAAAGGACCCTCAAGTTAGGCAATTGGGCAAGAAGTATTATATTTAATTAATTTTATTTAAATCAAATAAGAACCCTAAAAATTTCGATTAGTGTTAGGGAGGTAATAAAGTGAGTTGAGGAGATTCATTTTGGCATCAAGGAAATCATTTTTACAATCAACTTTTGGAATTTGAGCTCTGCAACTCAATTCAGCAGGTTTGCAACTTCAAGGACCGAAAACTCTTTGAAGAGAGGGTGAAATTGGACGATACCCCAATTCACTGGATGTTGCAATTCACCCAGAATTTCTAATTGGGCCTCATTTCAGATTTATTGCAGCATTACAGGGAATTTTTATGCAGATTAGAGAGGGTTTCAGACTTAGAAGGCAGAAATTTCATTTCCAATGGCAGCCATACTATTTGGTGACCTTCCAGAATGCTAAATACCATCGATTCAGCCATTAGAGGGTTTGAATCTCTTGAATTTCTCATGTTCAGCATAGCACATCAGCAATTCAGTAATTTTTAGTGGTTACAGGAATAAAATACACCTCCAGTTATTATTCTGATCAGTACATTGAATAATTCCTCCTGGGAGATAGGCGTGGAAATTAGTGGAATTCAAATATTTGTTTTTGGTAATTTTCCTAGTGACAAATAAAACCATTTGGGCCCATTTGCAGCAGCTGGAAGCCCTTGGATTGTTTCATTCTTCAATTCGTCAATAAAATGTTCTCTAAGAAGGGCATTGGACTCCTGGTATGCTACTTCTTGTCCTGAATTATTAGAACTCAGAATTCTGGAAGTATTTACATTTCTGTTCATTAAAAATCAGAACTCTGATTTTTTTATCAGTCAATTATATTCCTTCATTTTGTGGTTCAAAGTGTTATTTCCCTGGTAATTCTGTCACAATTAAACTCAAAGCAAGCATTGACATCAAAACATAAGCATAAACCCACAGAAACTATTCTAAACTTCAATCAGCAGCAACCAAACTCAGAAAAAATTCAGTAGAGAATTGGCAAGGATCTTTCAAATTCAACCCATGGTAGCCTCATAACCCAATTTCTTGTTTTATTCTACTGCTAGACATTAACAAGTTACCTAAGCTCCTATTTACAATTGTTGTTTGTCCATCAATCTATAGGCAATATGCTAAACTAAATTTTAGATTGTCTCCATCTTCTCCACAATGTCTTCCAAAAGTATCAAACAAATTTTATCTCTATCTAAAACTATATTCTTCAGCAAACCATTCTACTTCATAACTTCCTTAGAAAATAAGTTGATTATATGTATCACAACATTGTTCTTACTTCTTATTACATGGAATGAAATGTGTCCTCTTAGAGAGCCTATCCACAACTACAAATATTGAATCATACCCTCTCTATATTCTTGGCAATCCTAATACAAAATCCATACTTATTTCTTCCCAAGGTCTCTCCATATTGACAAAGGTTCATAAAAACCAACATTTTGATGACTTCCCTTTGCAATTTGACAACTATTGCAACTTTCAACAAATTTCCTAATAAACTTGTACATTTATGGCTAAAACAATTCTCAGACATCAATGCAGCTGCCTTATGTACTCCAAAAGTGCCCTACTAAACCATTGTTGTGCTTTTCTTTAATCATATTTTCTCTCATTGAGCTCCTTTGTATGCAACATTGATGTCCCTTAAACAGTATATCATTTTTGATCAAGTAATTTCACCACTTCTAACCATGCTTATCATCCTTACATGCTTTCCATGCCTTTGTAAAATCAATATCAGCTTCATACAAGTGCTTTAGCTCTTCAAATCCAGCTGTGTGCACTCTCATTTCTATCAACAAATGTCTCCTACTCAACGAGTCAGCAACCTTGTTTGATTTCCACTCCTATGCGTCAACACAAAAGTATAAATTTGCATGAACTCAACCCATCCCATGTGTCTCTAGTTCAACTTTACATGACTATTCAAGTAATGCGTTGTCTAATGATCAAGATGTACAACACAAACTCCTTTGGCAACAAGTCATGTCCCCATTTCTTCAATATTTGACTTACGGCATAAAATTCATGGTCATACACTAAATATCTTCTCCTTGCATTATTCAACTTTTAATGACAATACACTACTAGTCTTCCTTCTTGGCTCAATATACCTCCAATTGCATTCCCACTTGCATCATGGTCAACTTGGAACATCTAGCTGAAATCTGGTAAAGGTAGCACTAGCTGTTCTATCACCTTCTTCTTTAGCAAATCAAAACTTTTATCTGCTCTTGATGTCCACTTGAATTCCTTTCTATCTCCCCTCATTGTCTTAGCAACGCACAAATGATATTCAAATTTCTAAAGAACTTTCTACAGAATCTTGACAAAACATGAAAAGATCTTTCAGCATTTGTTGTGTCAGCCACTCACAAATTGCTCTTGCTTTCTCTAAATCCATCTTCAATCCCTCAACTGAAATCACATATGCCAAGTATACTAACTTCTCCATGAAACTACATTTCTTCAAAGCGATCCGCAACTTCTCCTCTATTAATCTCTATAATCTAACCTAATATGCCCTAGATGTTCTCTCATGGTCTAAAAATCAGAATATCATCCAAGTATACAATCACAAACTTACCTAAAATTTCTTCAATGCTTCATCCATCAACCTCATAAATGTACTTCAGCAAAAGAAACAATGTGAAGGATACATTAATTAAGAGGAAATTTTGTTTTTAAAAAATTTAAAATTGGACAGCAATTTGGTGACAAAAGAAAAATTAGAATCTGTTCCAAAAGAAAGAAAATAAATTTGGAAATTTGTTTAAAATGGAGTGAGCAAAGAAGACATTTTAAAAAATACTTATTTGATATTTGAAGGGGTTTAGGAGCGGAGTTTTTGAATAGAGCGCTGCAACTTGAAGGTCGCCCATGCCCTTGTGGCTTGCAAAGGTGGCCTCTCCTTGTACTAATCTACCTTCCTCAGTATATGTGCTCATTCTCGTTCTCTTTCTTGCCGTCAGTTTAGTGCCTCTTGATGGTTTTATGTCCTTATTTTGTCTGGTTTTTTTGAATTGTATGCGTGTGGGGGGTACTCCCTGGTAAGTGATTGAAACCTCGCACAAATGCTCTGCTCATCTATGTGATCATATGGACAACCAAACCCTAGTTGGTGGGAAGGGGGACAAGAGCAATAATGATGCAGGAAATAAAAGTAATGAATAAGTGCCAAAAAAAAAACATTTAAAGAAGCCCTTCAAGCAAAGGAAATAGAGGAGATACCAGAAGATGCAGAGTTCCTTGTGGGAGTCTGAGGAGACAGTGCAGGGGACCATGAAGCAGATGGTGCAAGGACCCAAGGAAGAACTGACGACGTCCAGGCAAAAGGAGGTAAGAATCCTCTCTTGCCCATGGTGTTGAGAGCAAACCCTAACAAGGAAATGAGGAATCAATTAAAAAAGAAGAGAATAGGCTTTAAAATGTAGCCATTTTTTTTTACTTGCTTGGACAATAACACCCTCCCAGCCAAAAAAAAAATTAATAACTAGCTCAATACAGTATGGGGGAAAAAATTAGGGATCTATATGGCATTTTGCAGAATGATTCGAAAGAGCTTATTTGTTACTTCTCTTAGGAATCATAAAACACAGGAAAGATGTAATGTCCCCTCAAGCCTAGGCCATGAATTAGTAAATAAATAAAATGCTAGCCTATTCTTTAATTCGTCCCTCATAGGCTAAGGCATTTAATAATAAAGGGGACATGGAGATATTTGAATAAATGGTCAAAAAGCTATAGTTGCTGAGATGAATTTAATTGTTCACTTAAGTTCATAAAGTGGGCCACTTTAAGTTACAACATTACTACTGCTAGGCGAATTTCCCTCGGGGCTCAATTAAAACATTTTGAGGCAAATAATAGCATTTAATGCCTAAGTCAAGCCTATGGAGAAAAGTGCAGCTTTTTGGAGGCTCTATAAGAAGTCGATGAAAATGGTTTGGAGGCATTCTATCAAAACAATCTTTATTTTGAGTCTTCTCTGCAAGAATCGCAAAATGCTTTTCAGGACAAAACCCTTGAAAGGTGCAGGCTTCGATGCAAACCCAGGCCAATCACATGCATTTTCATTCAGTCGAGCAGCATAGGAGCAGCTACAGCAAGTATTGGGTCCAGTATTCAATCCTACGTTGGGAAACAGCAAACTTAAGAGGTTTCAGAATTACACGCCGTCTTCAGAATTCAATCTTCCAGGGAGGAATCACAGAGATATTATTCTTACTGAAAATCGCAACATATGAAGGATTTGGATGCCAAAGATAATAAATTCAGAACTGCAAATAATTGAAAAAAACTTCCTTTTCGGCAATCAGGTTAGTGATTGATATTTGAAATCTTGATGTAATCATCTGCAAGTACTGAAGTGGAACTTGTCTTCCCAATTTCAATAAGGTCCATTGCCATCGAATTGTATCTCCATTTGTATTTCCTGGTTTGTTTTTTCTTTTTAATGACACAAATCAAATTATCATTGCTGTGAGTCCAAACATCTAAGTAAAATATTTACATAGAGCAATAAGTTTCTTAAAACCAGTGAAAAGGATATTTCAAAAGAATCTTAGAGAAGTATTGGAACGTGGGTAAATCACTATTTACAGCTATTGTGTGGTCTCCAAATGTATCTCAGAACAAAATTCTTTTCTTTTCTACCCCCAAATGGATTAATGTGAAAAGTGCTCCTCAAATAATGTGGAAATTTCTTCCCCAATTGCTTAAACCCATCAGGAAAACATTGCAGGTGGAAGAAACTATGTCAACACTTCCACACCTTGATGCCAATTTATATCTCTTTAATTTAGTGTGTTCAAATACATGAGAATTTGGAATTTCCTCTAGATGAACAAACCCACAGATGTGAGATTGAGACTCTAGGAGGCCTCAACTCTTCCTTTCTATGCAAGTCGGATGATCACCATAAAAGAGAATGCCCTAAGATCCCTAATAATAGAAAAACAATAATTCTAATAATCCTAATGCTGCATTTAATAAAATGGATGCCCGGTTTCCACCTGAGAGTGTTTCTCATGAACAAGCCCCATGTGAAACCCATTTTAGGGAAAGTTCTAATAAGAATGTTGGCTCTCCCAACAAGATTGCAGAAGAGCAGATGATTCCCATGAGAGCACCCTCAGATGGAAATGAGGGCAAAAAGGAACACATGGAAGAAAGGATGAATAATGAAATGAAGTCTGGCAAAAACCCTATCAACAACGATAGCTTCAATCAGAAAGATAAGACTGACTTGCCTTATAATAAAAATGCCCAAGAGCTTGTTTTGGAAGAATTAAAGAAACTGTATAAGGCTAGACAGAGAATCAAAGAATCTTTCCCATACTTTTCAAATACTGTGAACACACTGGATGATGATGTGATAGCACTTAGGGCAAAAGTAGAGAAGGCTAATGTTGGTTAATAGATTTGCCTTTTACACATTCCAATTCTTTGACTTCTGCATGCCCATAACAAAAGACAAAAACACACCAACAGTTGGATAACTGCTTAAACAGTTAACCTCTGTATACGGGTACAGCTCCCCAAGAATGATTTTCAATCAGCTTAAATTATGACAATTCTCATGCACACTTTTACCAGAAAGTATTAAAGGCATTTAAGCATTCATATGTCAACACAAAATGAACACTGCAATATTTTAAAGTACAGATTTCTTCTTAAAGCTCACAGACTTTCATTCTTCTAATCAGCAAGATAGACAATTTCAAAAGATTTCCTTTCACACATTCATATACACTGCATTAGATAGACAGCAAATTCCGCAATTGAATCAAATCCTCACAGAGATTCACATTAAAATTCATAAACACACAGATTTATAAAACGGAAAATGTTGCAACTTTATTCACAGACAAAATTGCCTTTCTTTTTCAGAGTACGTAATATTGCTAAAAAGAAGATGAAGCTTTCTGTTCTATCTTAACCCAAAAATTCTCGGACCTTTAACAAGTCTTTTAATCAAGTATATATAGCCACCAAGCTTATGATAGTTTGTTACATTTGAACCAGAGTAAAAAGATTAACTCTTCACGAGAGTTAAAGAAGTCTATCTTAAAAAAGAAACTGAAAAAACAACAACTAAACAAGAAAAGCGGCATAAGCCGCGAGCAACAGTGATGCAATCAAGCTCCTGCATATGACGTGGCCACCACCCGTTTGTCATGCGACGAAGGGGTGCTTCGAATATTTCGCTATTCCAAGTGAGCTGAGGAGAAGTTGAGAATAAGCTGATAATGTGGAAGACTGATATGTAGAATTCGCTGCTTCCACACTTCTTTTTGCTCACTTGCACAACCTTACCCTTATGCGTCTCAAGGTGATCGAAGCAAACCACTAACATGGATTCAATTCTTGCAATTTTTGAGAAATCCTCTATTGTCAAGGACTTTGCTTCTTGGATTTGTTGCACTCGATCTTTGAAAGCTTGAATCATATCAGATGAGTCCTCAAGCGTCTGCTTATCTTCTTTTAGGAGTTGAAGATCTATGCATTTCATGTCTTTCTGCATAGTATTAGTTAGTTCTTTTAACTCTTTTAAAAGCTTAATGGATTCATCATGTCCTTGTTCAATAATTGAATTTCTCCACTCAATATTCTCTTTGCATACGAAAAGTACATTGTCATCAAGACCATGAACCGGCTTTTCTGCTAGGAAATTCATTACCCCATACCTTTGTGTATCCCTCATTTGCTTCAATATAGCCACCCACTTGCTTTTCTCTTTTTCCCAAGCAACTATTTTTGTTTCCAACTCCTTACCTACAGACTCTGCATTTTCAAACACCTTGAGCAGATCGGAAATGTAGCTAGTTCCTTGCTGGGTGATTGATTCCAGCCATTCATTGAAGACATCTGCAACCATTCGGCTTCTTTGAACCTGATCAAGTAGTCTCTGGTTCATTGGGGATCTTGGATCAAACCATAAAAGAACTTGAGAAAGCGGTTGAGGATTAGGATCCTATATAGCATTGATGTATTGGGCCATTTGCATTATGATCTGCTTCATTTCATTTTTATCCTTTTCATCTTTCCAAGTTCTTGTGAGAGTTCTTTTAGTGGAGATCTCCAAATGCTTAGCATCCGCAGCTTGAGAGGTCACCCCTAAGTCAATCTTTTCAATGACGAAGTCCTTCTCAGTCATATTCTGTGCATCTTTGTCTGTTGGGGGTCTGGCCACCTCTGCAATCCAATGTCCTGTTTGGTCATCCACATCAATCATCACTTCAGTCTTAAGTCTCTTGGACTTTGATGTTCTTTCCAGACATTTATTGACCATGTCCTCTATTGGGATTGAGATGGGAATTACATTCCTTTTCTTAGTAAGCGAAGCACTTAACCATTTGGGAACAGTAGATGCTTCCCTGGGTGGTGGTGATTGCTGATTAGTAGTGACAACAGCCATGGTATTCATAGAATCCTCAGGTTCTTGGATTTCTTTTCCTTTATCAGCAGTACCTGTAATGAGCTTGTCCTGCATTTGAGCATCCATTGCTCCTTGAGTTTCTTCTTCAGAATCCAAATCTACTACAAGTGAACTTGTAAGGAGTTTCTGACTGCTTTTCTTACTACAAGATCTGGTGACACGAGCAGGAACGGAGCCTAGAGAAGATTCTCCTAAATTTGCAATTTTGGTTTTCACCGTCCTCTGTTTCTCATTACCTACAATATCAATAGCAATGTCAGAAGGAGAAAGAGATGCTTAAGAAGTGGCACAAGTTCGACCAACTTTTCTACTCTTAGGTGCAAATATGGGTTGTTGTCCGAAACGGCGATCTTTCAGCCATCTTTCTGTCTGTCTGATCACATTGAAGGTTCTAGCCTGAATGTTGTCATCCCCTTTCCTATCCCAATCAACCTCTGGAATAGGCTGCCCCTGTATCCTCTCGTTGAACTCAGGATCAACAACTTCCTCGCCTTCGTCTTCTTGCACATCAAAGACATTCATGGACAAACCCATTGTCACAATTTGTTGAACCATGAACCTTGACCACAATCTTCTTTTGACTTCAAATTCATCACCATAGTTCTCCCAGTAATCTTCTAGCTGAGGTTCATGACAAAAACCATCATCAACATTTAAGTTCTCTATAGCAAACCTTCAGCTGTCAAATTTATGTCTAGCAACATACAACAACAAATTGAACTTCTTGAATTCAAGTTCAAGGTTCAAGGCATCTGAAACTGATCTACAGCTATAGTATCCCAACTCTACTAGAAAGACAGCCCCAGACTTTCCTCCACTTCTTTTATCAATATAAGCTAGCTGTCGACTGACTTCAATTAAAATATAACTATCCAAAGCATACCTGGGTAACCTGAAAGGTTCACCCTGAAAGCCGCCAACTCTAATATATGTGAACTGAGCAAACTAGATAAAGAAACTACCATAAATACCAATAAATTCCATTGCTTCTGTCGACAATCTCCTGTTTGTATTACCCTGTAGCTCATGAACTAATCTTCCTACAAAAATGTCATTCCATCCCATGAAGTTTTATGCATATCTCTGCTCCTACAGGTGAGGATAGTATTCATATACCCTTATTCCATCAATCCAGGGTTCATGGTGCAAGCCATTCCAATCTCGGGTGCAAGCAAGCATGTAAAATAGGTATGAAGACATATAGAAACCACCCATTCCCGCAAATTTGTTTAAACTCTTATGCAATCTCTCTGCAACAACTTGTCCCCAATCCAGGTAGGCACTTCCATTCAACATGACTTGGATGTAGAAATACATCCAGTCTTCCCAATAAAAGGCATGGGCATTTCCTTTCAATCTATTCAACAGAACAACAATATCCCGTACCTCTGTTATGAAGTGCTCTCTGGTGAGTGGCCTTGGTAATCTAGAACCTCCCTTTTGAATTTTCAATAACTAGTTCCTAGCAATTACACTTCTGTAAGTGCTCTTCTTCTCAGAAAAGGAGTATGAAGTGCCAATGGTCCAATCTTCATACGGCTCCTTATGAGGAATGCCCATAGCTGCCATTATTGTTTCCCTGTCTATCTTCAACAACACCTCACCATTGATGTCCCTAATACACCTGTGTTTTGCATCATATCGGTTCATACATTCTAAAACTAGCTCCGAGCATGGTGCAGCGACGGGAAATGCAGCAGCCTCAACCAAACCACTCCTTACAATTTTCTCCATCATAGATTTTTGGGTTGGGTTCTTAACTCTCTCAAGAAAATCAGAGAGGTATGCTTGTGCTAATTAAGTGTCACCCATCTCTGGAAGCGAGCTAACTAAGCAAGAAGTGCACCCCAATTTCGGCAGAGTTGGCCTCAAGATGGCCCCTCTCATATTTATCAAATAATTTCAGGAATGAAATGAATTCTTCTACACAGCAAAGGGAACAAACAACAACTAGCTTCCAGAACAAGTAAATACAGCAGAAGAAGGAACAATTGAAACTAACCTGATCTCGACAGCAAATTCTCGGAAACCTTCTAAATGCAGATACAATACCTCCGACTTTCCTTGCTTTCACGGCTACTGAGAAGGTACTAGAAAGATTGCTAGCTTTTGCAACAAAAATGGACAAAATCAAACTCAAATCCTAGCTAGCTGTACTAATTAAGTAAGCTCGTGTGAGTTGACACCTGATTTGATGTATAACCGACATGCATTTAATTTCGGGTCATTCCATCACATAACACACAAATTACCATGATTGCTTGCCATAATTAGAAACTAACATTTCGAACTTCTCGGAATATTCTCCTTTCCCGCTACCACTTTCCCTCCATGTTGCACACACCATTTCTAACTGAAGCCTCGGACTATGAATTTCGAACTTTGAACCTTGAACCAAGAACCGAAAGGTTCAAAGGTTCAAGTTCAACATTGAGAAATAACATAGAAAAGAACAAAAAACAATCTCCACGGCAAAACAAAGGACAATGAACGAGTAAAGACATAACCGACGCATGATCAACTTTGAACCTTGAACCTTGAACCTTGAACCGAAAAGGTTCAAAGGTTCAAGTTCAATACAAATTTCAACAAAGCGCTCGCCTTTACCATAAAACAAAGTTGCGAAGACAACCATCTTTAAAGTGCGCTTTGAACTTGAACTTTGAACTTGAACTTTGAACTAAGGAAAGGTTCAACGACTCGGGTTCAAAGGGAAGAAAAACATGACCCAAAGGGAAAATAAACATCAAAGGGTGACCTTCGAATTGAAATTTTAATGAAAGTAGGGAGGACTAACAGCTAACAAGTTGCAAGATGTGAACGAAGTAATCAATAATGCGAATCCTTAGAAAGAGAATTAAAGAATCTTTCCCATACTTTTCAAATACTGTGATAGCACTTAGGCCAAAAGTAGAGAAGGCTAACAAGTTGCAAGATGTGAATGAAGTAATCAATAATGTGAATCCTCGGAAAGAGCCCCAAGGGAACTCAACCCTAAATGAAGGAGTGAAGTCCTCTGATCTGGTCATTAATAACAATGAACCTACCGATGTCAATTCCATGCCCTCCGATATAACAGAGTCTGCATATCCTTCGGAGACTAAAGATGGATTAACAGATGATAGGAGAAAGATATGATGATAGATTTAGAATGTCCCAACCCACTCACCATATTTCTCGACAAGGGTGAAGTGGGGAAAGGAAGAAGAAGTATCTCTGGTAAGGTAAGGAGAAAAAGGAAAGTTGTAAGCAGAACTAATAGTCCAGTTAGAGAAGCAAAGAAAGGGAAAGGACAGGACCTTCCAGAATGTTTCAATAATCTGTATGAGTAATAGAGAGGACCCCACAACAAACTGTCAACCATGATTAGATGTATTAAATGGGACATTAGGGGCTTCTAGTCCCTTGACAGAAAATATGTAGTCAAATCTCTTTGTAATCAAAATAAACAAATGGACTTTCTTCTTCTCCAAGAAGTGAAAGTTGTAGGGTTTCAACTAATCAACAACTTGAGATTCATATGGAAAGAGGCTATGTTCTATCACACTACTCATGAGAAAGGTAGAGGGGAAATAGCTATCATAGCAAGCCAAGTTTGGGCCAAATGCATTATAAAACATGGTTTTCTCTGTGTAACAAATGTCTATGGGTCGAAGTTGCTAAGGTAGCTTTAAGCTTGATATATGCTCTATATATGCTCCAAATGGCCATAATGATAGAGTTGCCTTGTGGAGGTGGATGGTTGAAACCTATCTAAGATACTATTGTGTGACGTTTTCACACATCGCCCCATTGCAAATGGGGCCCCCCTTGTTTTTGCTTTAAGGGTAGTGTTTTGGGGTCTTTGGTTTTGTCTCTGGTCTCTCACCTTCGCAAATGAGACAAGATTTTCAAAATTTAGAGGAGTCATCAAATCAATAAGGAGAAAGAGTGGTCAAAAGAGTGTTCTGATGCTACAGATGTGCTTAGACAGGTCTAAGCAGTAGAATCACGATAACCCGAGGCCAATTCTGACAACTTCCTATTTTTAGGAAATTTTGCTTTTTTGGTTTTTTCTAAATTTAAAAAGTTTTGTGTTTGGCATTTTGGGGCCAATCTGAGAACCTACTTTTTCGATCTGCATTTTTTCTAAAAATAGAAAGTTGTTTTTTTCTTTTTCTAGGATCGCAAGTGGTCATTGGGTCAAGAGAGGTGTCAAGACAGGAGAATTTATCCAAAACAAACCAAGTATGAATAACTTTCGAATCCAAAGGATAATTTCCAAAAGCTAATTGAAGATCACTGAAAAATTGACTAAGTTTGGAACTTGCAACAAGGAATTTTTTATCCAAATCATGAAGATTGCCTATCCATGGAAGATTTTCCTGTCTCATGAGGAAGTCTGCCCTCCCTAGGGTAAAATTTCTTGATCACATGGCGTGGAGAGGAAGAAATTCTTTGAGTTCATGAAGTTCGCCCATGCTTGGAAGGAATTCCTCAAGACACATCCAAGTCCGCCTTGGGATCATGGAAGAATTCTTAGCCAAGTGAAGTCCGCTCTAGGCAAAACATGAAAATTCCTTATCTCATGACCAAGTTCACCTAAGTAGGTGTGCATAATCCTTTTTCATCATGAAGTCCGCCCATGTCTTGTGGCAAAATTCCCAACCCACTAGCAAGTCCACCTTAGCAACTTGGAAGAAGTTCCTTGTATCATGACCAAGTCCGCCTCTTCCAATTAGGATTTTCCCTATCCACACACCAAGTCTGCCCAAGGAGAAAGTAAGAAATTTGGCTAAGTGTAGCAGCATAATAAAAAAAGATTCCAATCAAGAGGAAAGTCTGCCCTCCCAAGGCACAAAATTCCTGAACCAGCATGAAGTCCACCTAGGAGAAGGTAAGAAAATTCCTTGTCAATGATGAAGTCCACTCCAACATGATCAAAATTCCTTGACCTCACATCAAGTCCACCCAAGGATAGAGAAAATTCCTTGTGCTCATGCAAAGTCCGCCCCCCTTGGTGAAAATTTCCTTAGCAAGACATGAAGTCCGCACAAGGAAAAGACAGGTGAGAAAAACTGGACCTTGAAAGAAAAACTCAAAATTATGGCTAAGTGTCGATAGAAAAATTCAGAAATTTGCCTAAGTATAGAATGTGGAAAACCAGGATAAAGTTTGCCTAAGTCTTGAAAGAGGAAGAATTTGAAAAGTTTGGCTTAGTGTTGAGTAATAAAGCAGAAAAAGTTTGAAATCAAGATGAAAATTTGGTTAGGTGTTGAAAAGTTCAGAATTGCAAATTTCCAAGACATCTTCCAAGAGAATTTGAAAACCAATTTCCACGCTTAAGGTCAAAGTTGGAGTGATTCCTTAAGGAATTTATTCCGGACTTGCAAGACAACTTTTGCTTCAAGGCATCTTGCTTTTATGCTTTTTTGGGGCAAATGCTTCAATTTCCAAAATTTTACTAAAACTAAGAATTAAACTTTGAAAATTTCTTCAAACTTTGCACTCTAGGCTACCTTATTGTTTTTTTTAACTCAAAAAATTTTCAAGATTTTCATGTGGTAGATATTAACTCAAGGAAGGACTTTAAGAATGAAAGGGACCAAAGCTGGAGTCCAAGATCATGATGGAATGGAAGAAGGTTGGGGATACCACCCTTGGCCATGTGGACCTCGAAGACTTCAAGAAAAGAAGATGGCAAGGAAATATTCCTTAACTCATAAAGATGGCACAAGATCTCATTCAATACAAGTGGTCGTTCCAAAATTTGACAAAGCAAAGAGGACATCGCTCCTAAACAGGAGGTCCAGGACATCAAGGAAAGGGAAGAAAAGAAGAAACAATTCAAGTAGTTTGAGGCAGGGACTTGGATGTAGAGAACATGAAGGCCAAAGTTCAAGGCAACTTCTTCACTTCCACAAATCCAACCCAAAAGCAACACTTTGGCAAGGCATCCTCATCCCTGTCCATTGAGGATAGTTTTTGAAAACTAGAAATTGATTGGATAGCCACTTTTGCCACATGTCAAGATGAGATGGACCAGTTGGAATACAAGATTGACAAGTCGACCCCATAGCGACTAGGTTCATTGAATTTGCTGACAAAGAAAAGGATAGGGGATACACACTTCTAGAAGAAAGCTGGATTTAATAGTTGTTTATTTCTCATTGGTCCGTTTTGGATGACTATCGTAACAAACCCTAATTAGGGCTTTAATGTTTTTTACTTGGTTGTTGATCTTGGATCAATCTAGGCCATTAATCTTGGATCAATCTGGTCATTGCTTTGTAATGGGGTGTCTATATAAACCTTCCTCCTCTCATTTGTAAAGGGAGAGATTTATGAGAAATTGTTGTAGTGATACTTCTTAAGTGCTAAGACATTATTCATCGTTCAATTGTTGGTGAATTTTGTCTACTTTTGCAAGTTAGCATGGTTTCTTGGCTCTCAATAGAATAGATTTCATTTTCAAGTTGATAGATTGAATGGAAGATTTGAAAGAATTGCTTAAAGTGGAATGGATGTGTTCATACTTATGATAATTGAATGATTTTCAATTATTGTGCAAAGTTAGCATGAGCCAATAAATGAAAACTTAACTTCAATTGCTATATTCATTGTTCAAAATGTTGGTGAATATCAATGATATGAAAATCTTTTGAATTCCTTAGAAGATAGCACCATTCTTGTGTAGTTGTTGAATTTGGCGAAACAAGAATTGGTTTTGAATTCCACTTTAGCAATTTTTGTCTCCAAAGTTCATAGGATTAGCTTAGGGTTAGAATTATCTTTTCAAACCCTCCCTTTTGCCCTTTGGTTTTCCAAGTCTTAGTAGAAGTAGGATTGACAGAACTTATTGCAAAATTATTTCAAAAAAAAGATAAAGTTACAAGTGTTGGCAATCAACAGAATCCTTTGATTGATACACTCCTCGAACAATTGTGTAAGTCCCCCTTGAAATTACCAACATATCACAACGAACCAACTGAAACTATCCGCATGAATTTGGAACCTTGGAGTCATCTTTGTGATCACATAGTCCATCTGTTTAGCACATAGAAGATTTTGATCAAGAGAGAATAGGATATCTCTGGATATTTCATTTTGAGTTGCGCGTGCATAAAAAACACCCCAATAGATACCTTGGGTGATAGGAGGGGACTTCAACGTGACAAAAAGAAGGGAGGATAAAAAGGGTGGCAATCTGTGGGGATGGAAAGCTTATGAAGATTTTTTTTGAATGAGGATGAAGAAGATGCTCAAACTCTTTGATACACTGGAAGGGAAAAGGAAGGAGAGCAAAGGGATTTGGTATACATGGTATAACAACCAAGGTGATGGGAGGAGAGTGTATTGCAGATTAAACAAGTTCTATGGTCAGAGAGACAGCTTTTGCTTTGATAGTAGGGAAGATAACAACAACGTGCAGGTGGAACCTAGGGCACTCTCAAACCACCATCCCATTAAAACCATTGTCATGTTTAGTAAGAGCAATCGTAATAGAGAAATCACTAAAGGGGGTTTGTTCAAACAAAACATTGATGGGGTACACACACTAAGATGTGTCACAAAAGCAATGAATGGGAAAAGAGAAGCCACGGAGAAGAGGAGGAGAGAGCTTAAGTTACAACAAGAACTAATTGTAGTGGTAAAAAGCATTCAAGATGGACTTGGGAACATTAATCTTAATAATCAGATCAAAGTGGTTCAGCACATCTTAGGCAATTTCAAAGTATTAGGGCCCAAGGGGTTAGAGTTAGAGCAAGGATGAACTGGATGAGAAAAGGAGATAGAGGGACAAGATATTTCTTTAATACTCTCAAAGAGAAGCAGAGTATAGAGGCCATTAGACCGATCCAAGAAGAGGATAAATGGTGTTTCAGCAATGCAGAAATTAAGGAAGTATTTCTGAATTTCTACAAAAATTTATTCACAGCTGAAGATACGGATAGTAAATGCAAACAAGCTCAAGAGGTGTTTAGGAAAATTGTCCCAAATAAGATCAACCAAGCAATGGCTAAGGAGTTAGGCAAAATGATATCTAAAGATGAAATACACAAGACTGTTCTCTCATTTCATAATGGCAAATCCCCAGGTGCTGATGGACTGCCAGTAGAGTTTTATAAAGCCAATATTGATTGGATGGTAGATGACCTCTTTGAGGTGTACCAAGAAGCCATTAAGGTTGGATCTCGAGGAGAGGAGATTAACAGAGGCATTATTAAGATGCTACCTAAGGTCGGGGATAGAAGCAGTATCAAGAACTGGGGCATATAACATTACTTAATATGTCATAAAAAATTCTTGCAAAGGTACTTGCTGGAAGAATCACTGACATCTTGCCAGAGATTATAAATCAAACTCAGACAGGGTTCATCAAAAGAAGATATATCCTTGAGAATTTACTTACTAGCTAAGAAAGTTTGGACTAGGCTAAGAGGAGTGGGTGGAAAGTGGGCATGCTGCTCCTAGATTTTGAAAAAGCTTATGATAGGGTTGAGTGGTCTTTCATTACAACTAGCAAGGGGACCATGGGCTTTCCAAATGCTTATTGTAAAATGGTTCAAGTACCATTTAAAGATGCTAATGCATAGATTGACATTAATGGAGAGCTTTCCAAGACATTTCAACTACACAAGTCCATTAGACAAGATCGTCCACTGGCTCCTGCTCTTTTTGTGATTGCCTCTAAAGGTTTATATTATGTTTACAGATCTGAGTTAGTTGGCAATGAGGTACAAGGCATCAGATTACCTAATTCTTCTTCTCTTCTCAACATACAGTTTGCAGATGACACTACATTGTTCCATGTGCTTAATAAAGACAATTAGGAAATATCGTAAATAGACTTGAACTATTTAGCAATGCATCTGGTTCTAAAGTCTCTCAAACCAAATCTATCCTCCTTGGGTGGACTGATGAGAAACCACATTGGATAAGTTCTTTTGGATGGCAATGGGGTGGGCCCGAAGATTGTTAAATACCTGGGAAATTCATTCTCGGTGTCTCCCTCATTGCCAAGAATGTGGGATTGGATGTATTCTAAAATAGAGAGGAAATTGAATAATTGGAATAGGAACTATGTATCGTAAGCAGGTAGACTTCAGGTATGCCAGAAGATCTTATCATCATACTCAATATATTATGCCTCAGCCTAGTAAACCAAATTTACAAAGTTATTAGGCACTTCTTGTGGTCGGATGGTAGAGGGAAGCAAAAGAGGCATGTTGTGTGTTGGGAGTGGTGTTGTGCATGTAAGGAGTTAGGAGGATTAAGATTGAAGGATCTTAGAAGACAGGGAGTGACTTTGGCAGCTAAGTGGATCATTAAGTCTCTCGAGGGTAAGGAGCCTTGGAAAATCCTACTTAGGAGGAACATTCACGATGCTAGTCTCAAAGGTGCAAGAAAATGGAAAGGATTACATATGCATGACATCTTGTTCAGTAATCTAAGTGCCCAGCAGGATCCAATGTGTTTCGCAGTATATGTGTAATGTCCCCACTTTGAAATAGGATTTGATGATATATAATAATAATAATAAAATTAAAATACAGAAGAATAAAAATAACATTTATATTAAAATATTAAATTAAATATAATTAAAAATTAACTAAGTTAATGGATGGTCAAAAGGCATAAAATGAAACGTTGTGACTCCCTCAAACATGAGATATAAAAGGAAGAAGAGAACCTCATTTGAGAGGGGACAGGGAGGAGAAAAGAAAGAAAGAAGCATGTGAATCAAGGAAGAGTCAATGGAAGAAGGAAGGAATTGGAAGTAAATAAGATTGTGACTCTTCCAAAGGAGGGCAGAAATTATGAAAGGTTGTGACTCTTTTAAAGGGTGATGATTGTGAAAGGTTGAGACTATTACGAAGGGTGGTGATTGTGAAAGGTTGTGACTATTACAAAAGGTGGTGATTATGAAAGGTTGTGACTATTTCGAAGGGCAGGCATGTTGAAGGGGCGTGACTTCTTCCTCACAATGGAAGATATAAAGAGAAGAAGGTCTCATTTGAGGAGGGGAGGAAGAGAGAACAACTGGGAAAGAATATATAATTTTAAAAGGTAGCAATGAAGGGTGGTGACCCAATTCTAATGAAGGATGGTGATCCAAGTCTTATGAAAGGTGGTGACCCTTTTACCAATGAAGTATAAAAGAGATCATTGCAATTATTCAATGATCGCTTATCAATCATCATTCAAATCAAGCAACAATCAATCAACATACATACAATCATCATTCACCAATATATCAAACCAGCCTTCATTACATTATCACTCACCAATTCCTCAAATCATACAATCAAAGGAATTCATTCAATCAATTAATTATTCATCAATTATTCAACCATCGGAGGATAGACTGGATAACAACAGCGATATTGACACCTAGTTGTGCAATTATATATTCTGTTTGGTGGTATGATCTACATACATAGTAATAATGTTTATATCTGCAGTCTTCAGATTAATATACTATTGCTTACAATTATTCAGTATAGCATAATGTCACTATACATCTACTTCTGCATATTTATGATAAGTTATATGCTGCTGTTAATATTGTTTATACATGTTCTGAACATGCTTCTGCATATTCATGACAAGTTATATGTTGCTGATATTATTGTTTATACATATAGATCTGATTATGGATATTCTGTAGTTAACTGAGACTTGTGTATATCTACTTATAATCTGAATGCTTCTCAGCCATAATGGAAGGTGAGGAGGTTATCAATAGGGGGAACAGTCTTGGGGTCACCCCTAAGCACGCCACCTCATATGTATGGCAGGGTCCACATGAGGCCAAATGGGGGCGAAGGTGCTCTGCCTTTGGGCTTAGGAGGGTTAGACTTAGGGCACCCTATTGGGGTAAATCCTTATCCTCTCTACCATGGTGATGGATGGAATCATATGAGAGGGAGAAGGTAGCTTGATTGAGGGGGAACGGTTGTAAAGACACCCTATCAAGTTACCTATCCGTGGCTTGATTGAGGGGGAACGATTGTAAAGACACCCTATCAAGTTATCTATCTATGGCTTGATTAAGGAGGAACAGTTGTAAGGACACCCTATCAAGTTACCTATCCGTGGCTTGATTGAGAGGGAACAGTTGAAAAGACACCCTATCAAGTTACCTATCCGTGGCTTGATTGAGAGGGAACGGTTGAAAAGACACCCTATCAAGTTATCTATCTATGGCTTGATTGAGGAGGAACGGTTGTAAGGACACCCTATCAAGTTACCCATCCTAGCTTGCTATGATTGGGGTTCATTAGTAGTTATGATCTATATCACTACATATACAGTTGTTTGTAATTAATTGCTTTATGTTTCATCATAATTAATCATTCTTTACTTTATGCACCATAATCAGTCATTCCTTACTTTATCATAGTAGTTAGATGTTGTAATTATCTTTCACTTATATAATATAATTTGCGGATTATTTCCTAACTCGTTTGCAGGTTTTCCCCCTTCAAGGAGATAAAGGTACTTCCCTCTAACCCTCTCTTATAGGCTGGGAATTGGAATCTAGGAAAACTAGGGCATTTTATAGAAGGGGACATTACATATGGAACATGTAAGAGGTACATTAAACATGCTAAAGCCATCAATTATGAAGAAGATGAAGTCTTTGGATACAGATCCATTTGGTGGAACATTTATCATAAAGGTAAAAGACTTGCTCTCTTGCAAGGTTGTTTAGCTAGGAAATGGAACCTAGCAAGATTAACTAATATTGGAAACTTGTTTAGCAATGTACTGTCCCCTATTTATAAAGTGGGTTAAAATACTTTAATTTCTGTTTTCAAATCTTAGGATAAGGGTTTAGGAAAGTACCTTAGCCTCTGCTGAATTCAATCTGCAAAAACAAGGTCAGAAAGATACTGCAAATTACATTAAGAAGTAACCATATAAACGACTATGTATAGAAATGGCTGAGTAAAGCAGAAAGAGATGCATGTAACAGAATCAGGAATACGACATAATCCTATGATTAAGACAACTTCATCACCGTGTACTATTATGCAGGGTTGATAGGGTGTCTTGATTAACTATTCAAGCATGATCATATAGGGTGTCTTATACAACAGTTCCCCTATTTATTGTGATCATATAGGGTGTCTTATATAACAGTTCCCCTATTCATTATGATCACTTAGGGTGTCTTATGTAACAGTTTCCCTACTCATTATGTTCATATAGGGTGTCTTACGTAACAGTTCCCCTATTATGATCATATAGGGTGTCTTATGTAACAGTTCCCCTATTCATTATGATCACGTAGGGTGTCTTAAGTAACGGTTCCCCTATTCATTATGATCACGGGGTGTCTTAAGTAATGGTTCCCCTACTTATTATGATCATGTAGGGTGTCTTGTAACAGTTCCCCTACCTCTCATGAATTACTATAGTTGTTCAGGTTGTTTATAAATAAAATCATGTTATGTCTTAATATTCTGATTATTTACCAGTTAGTTTGCCAGCATCCAGTTTATTTGTCAATATTCAATTATTATCACATACTATATCATTACTCAGTTAATTGCTAATATTTCAGGTTATTACCATTCCTTATCAGTTACAGAATTTACTGATTACCATACGAATATCATTAGGACAACAGCAGAGAGATGTCGAGTCTGATGTGATATAAGTCTGGCCTGTGTTCTATATTCTTCTTCTGTTTTCTTTCTTTAAGTATGACACCAAGAACAAGGATGTTACTGCCTGTAACTTAGCAACAGTTCTGATCTGATCTGATTGATGGTGATGTCCACAAGAGGCTTTCAATTCCTTTCCTTTATATGTCTCAATGTGAGGGAGGGGTCACACCTCTTCATCATGTATGCCCTTTGGCAAGAGACACACCCTTTCACCATTAGCACCCTTTGAAAGCGTGCAACTCTTCATTATTTTTGCTCTTTGAAAGGGACAGAACCTTTCACAATCAGATCTGCACTTCTTATTAAATCCGATCTGCACTTTTTATTCCACCATTCTCCCCTCTCTAATGAGGTAATCTTCTCCCTTTATATCTCATGTTTGAGGGAGTCGCAACTTTTCATTCCATGTCTTTTGACCATTCATTAACTTAATTAAATTTTAATTATATTTAATTATATTCTTTTATATTTTTAGTTTTTTTTTATTTTTTTATTCTTGTGAATTTTAATTTTATTATTATTATTTATTATTAAATTGAAAATTCTATTTCAAAGTGGGGACATTACAAGCAATAACTAGCTTAAGGGCTGGGATCAGATACTGGGATCAGATACAGACAGAATTTAGACTATCGGACAGCAATAAGAGAACATATTCTACTATGGTTAAGGCCCTTACTCCTCTTAAACAACCCATTAAAGAACTTAAAGAAGATGATCTCATTCCAAGAATAAGATGGGCTGATGGGATCCCTCTTCTCGCCATCAAGGCTAGGGGTCTGTATAAGATCCTCACTCAGACACAAAGCATTATTGAGCATCACAATAGGAAATGGAGCATAAATCTGAACAATAAAATGTGGAAGAAATCGATTGAAACATGCTAGTCTAATATTCTTGAACCTAAGAAGAATTGCTTTAAATGGCAACTTCTTATCCAAAAATTAGTTTTTAGCCCTACTCTTGTCCAATGTCTTTTCTGTGGTAATATAGAAAGCTGCATTCACATTTTCTTCCAATGTCAGTATGCTAAAAGTGTCAGGTCTCTGTTTATGGGTAATATTAGGGATTAGGATATTATGAATGTGTCTTGTTGGTCAGAGGTTCCTTTGGATTTTGTTCCGGGTCTGAGTAAGAATTCTAATTTATTTTGGATTGTGTTATCTACTAATATCCTTTGCCTGCTAAGGAAGAGAAGGAATGAGCATGTGTACCAAGGGAAGGAGAGGATTCTTACTGAGTCTAGCTTTAGACACACTGTGTTTATGATTGTTGAACAGGTTACATTCACACTAAAGTTACCAGCTGAAAGATTTATGAAGGTGTTTGAAGGAGGTACCCCAATATATAAAGAGGATATACAAGATGCTGATTTTTGGCCACGAGATCTAAGGAAGATTGACAAAAAGTTCCAGGAGGAGTATATAGACTTTCAAAACAAATACTGCAGGCTGCATCAATATGAAAAGATGAGAGATGAAACTGTTAGAGACCTTAAAATCACCCATCAGAATTATGAGACCTCCAGCTGGGAGAGAATCTCTCCCCCACTCAGGCGGGCATTTGATTCCTTCCAGATCAGCAGGACAAAAACAGAGGTGGTGGACAAAGGAAAGGGTAAAGCAAAGGTAAATGAAGAGGATGCTGATGACCAAGAAGGTAGAAACAAAGATGAGCAGCAGACAGGAAATGATGAAGACTGAAACAATCAGATCTGGAAATGTTGATGAATCTTCAATTTTGGCTTTGATATGCGACTTAATATGCTACTGTAATGTCTTCAGTTATATATTAAATTGATACTAATCCTCATGTTCATACTATGCTATTGTGACACTGCTATTTATGTTTATATTTTGTTGCTATGTTGTAATTTTGTGCTTCTTGATGATATACTGGTATGGGCTGAATTTAAGTGACCAGCTTGGTCGCTAAATATGTAACCAGACAATATTTTTTGATGCTCTCGTTGGTAATAGATATGGCAATCATAAAAAGAAGAAGACATTTTGGTAGCAGGAGCTCTGGGAGAATACCCCAATACAAACATTAGTATCACACATGTTACGATAAATTTAAAAAATAATAATAATTATGAAGCTAAGATGAATTCAATAACCCCTAACTTAGAGGGAGAAATGAGAAATAGAGTTAACTGTGGATAAAAGTATTAAACAAACAGACAAGAACATTGTCAACCATAGACTAGTACTCTGAACCCTGGTATTCATCTCCCGTATCACAAACATGTCCAACTCTCCGAAACACATATTAGGACATCTCTGGATATCAGGAGACTTCAGCTGAAGTTTTCTAGCATGACATATTTGAAAAATGGCATACTTGCACCTGTCCCCATCTCCTGGTAACTGTAGACAAGTGCTGACTGCAAAATATAATTCAAAGCTTGAAAGACACAAAGATCAAATCGCATAAACCTTGTAATATTGGCCAAATTTGAAATTTACATTTGCACAAACTACCCAGTTTATACAGCAAGTTTCTCTCGCCATAATACATTGTGAACAATCACTCAAAAACATAGCGCGTGTCATTGCTTAAAGAGAATAAATTCGAATAGAGACGACATTAGACCCTAATTAAGAGACAAGATATGACAATATAGAGCGGATACACATGGAAAAATTCGCTAAACCCTAAATAAGAAGTAAGAGATTGAAAAAAATGCTCATGTAAATTACGCATAACAGCCGATAATTTAATGCTAGAAACGAAAATCACAATCACTTCTATAAATAGATAAAATCATTAAGTTATTATTTAAAAAAAAACGTATCAGAAAGTACAGAGAAAACACCTGGTGATACAGGGCTCTCCAGGCATTGTCATCATTGGCCGCCCTGCGCATGGAAGAGTTTGTCATGGAGAGACGGCACAAGCTTTGGTAATCCAAATAACTTAGAGCATGCGTCGTTATTTCAGGTACAAGCTGCTCCATCATCGAGGCTCCCGGCTGATTCCGCTGCACCTTCTTTTTGTTCTTGTACAAGCGAAGGGTGTAGAAGCAACATAATGCGGCGATTGCGACAGCGCAGTAAATGCCGCATGAAAATTTGCTCCAGAAAGGAGCAGCAGAACACTGGGCTGCTGCAGCTGTGGCTTTCTGTTCGCTGTCTTGGATTGGAACCCCTGACCACCAACTACAGAATTGCCTGTTTTCCATAGCGAGTGTGCCTTTTCCCGGTCTGGAGTTCAATTCACGCTCCCCATTTTGTGTAGTGAATCAAATTGAAGGGGACAGTCAAATCTATTACGCAACGACAACGCCCTCCTCTCCCATTGGAGGGAAATCGTCTCTCTTCTTCATCGTGCCATTCGTTATTATTTTCTTATTTGTCAATAGGCTTAATGATTTTATGTCATTCATGAGTCTATGGGACCAATAAAATCACAAGACTAAACCTTCAACATATCTTTTTCCATGTCAAATCACTTGTTATGTGTCTTGATTAGAAAGCTAGTAGTTTGATTGATCTTGTCTTCGTCAAATAAACGATGCATGTGTTTCGGCTTTCAAGATGATCTCATATTGAGCACAAATATCATCATACGTTATGCACTCAATGAGAAAGTGTAATTCAGTCTCTATAGCACTCGTCCTGCAGAACAAGCAAGTTCTCTCTTCCCATACCTCTTTGGGCCTTTGCCACCTACTCGTTTCACAACTAAGATGATGCGAACCAATTCTCAATTGTGCCACTAACAGCCTTGTCTTCCCTTTAATAACTACCCCTAAATATTCTTTCTCTCCATGTTCCCAAGTTGGGTTAAACTCTATGATGTAATACGCCTTTTTACGACCAACGCGTTTAGTCCACATGGCAGTTTGAAACTTTTCTATGACAAACTTCTTTATTTCCTCGTTGTTATTATGACATTCATGTAGCTTGATGTTCCACTTGCTCAACCACTTTTTGTTTTGTTTCATCTAAGTTTTCTTCTCATGATTAAGACCCTCTTCCATCGCAATCTTGGGTCGTTGTTGGTTATTCGTGTTTTCAACCTTCTTTAGATAACTTATTAATCGAGTTAGTGTTGATGCCTCCAACAAAAAAGTACCTGCTTCTGCTAAAAGGATTTCATATGGCATTGATGTTTTAACTTTGAGATTGCTTGTGATTAGGTGTTTTTGAACTCTTTATGATTGTCTCCATCCACGGTTTGACATGTTGCCTTCCCGAACTTCACAACCATAGAGAACAAACGATGTGACCAACAAACCTAAAAGAATTTTCTTGGTTGTCCAATTCCACAGTTGTTGGTTAACAGATTTACCCTTTCTTAATTTTACAGTGAATGACTCATCTATGCCCTTTTTGAAAGGCAAATGAAACCAACTGTTGGGTGAACCGATTATTGGTTTACCCTCTGCATAAGAGTGCAGCTTCCTGAATGATATTCAATGAATCTTTATTTTAATCATAAAATAACATTAACTTCACTTTTAACTAGAAAGCGAGAAAGGCATTTCACATTCATTAGTCAACACCATATGAATGTTGCAAAGATAAATATTGCATATGCAAAGCCCACAAACTTACAATCAAATCAATTCCACTTCACAGAACTACCCTTATTAATAAAATCAAAATATCATGGACTCTGATCGAGTCTCTCTCATGCCTCAAAGGACAAGGGAGATCAGGATATTTAAGCAAAGAGCTAACAGTGGATTCTATTCATTAGATTCATTCACAGACTTATTCATTCATACAGATAAATGGATAATCAAGAAGGTGACAAATTCTACACATAAACATAAATCCCAACAGAGATTCGCTTTCCAAATTCAAACACACAGATTTGAAAACGGCAGAAACTATATCAGGGTAAGTGCACAAAGTTGTGTCCACTTAGTGTGGAAGTTTTACACTTAGAAAAAAATGGCAAATCTCATGGAGCGCATGAGAAACGAAACAGGATCCCGAGCCAAATTTTGAAACGGGATCCCGAGCCTAAATCTAAGAAACGAGATCCCATTTCAAAAACGAAACGGGATCCCGTTTCAAAAACAAAACGGGATCCCGTTTCCTTTTTTTTTTTTTTTTTTTTTTTTTTTTTTTTTTTTTTTTTTATTTTTATTTTTATTTTTTAATAAAAAATACAAGCTATATATACATGAAATATAAAATTTATATATAAGTTGCATTTCTCTTTGTCTTTTTTTTCCTTTCTATCTCACTTTGTGCCCTCTCTCCCAAAATCTAAAACTATGTCTCTACCTCTCTCTCGCGTCCTTAACTTTTTACTCTTTATCTTCGCTATCTCTATACACCTCCCCTTACCCCCTACCTACCTATATTTCTCTATATATACATCTCTGCCTCTCTCTTAACGTACCATCTCTCTCTCCCAACCAAGTTATCTTTCTCTACATATGTCATAATAGGTCCTACTAAGGGATCTTATGTCATAATAGGTCCTAGAAAGCAATATAATGTCTTGATAGGTCCTCTTAAGGGGTCTCATGACATAATAGGTCGTATTAGGTCATAATAGGTCGTATTACGTCATAATATGACCTATTATGTCACAATGGGAACTATTATGACATAATAGATCGCATTATGACATTATAGGTCCTATTATGTCACAATAGATCCTATTATGACATAATACCCCTTAACAAGTCCTAGTAAGGGGTATAAAGTCATAATAGGTTTTCTTAAGGGGTTTTGTGACATAATATGACCTATGATGTCATAATAGGACCTATGATAACATAATAGGACCTATTACATCATCATAGATCTTATTATGTCATTATTAGTCCTATTATGACATAATACCCTTTAACAGGTCCTACTAAGGGGTATAATATCATAATAGGTCCTCTTAAGGGGTCTTATGAAATTATAGGACCTATTATAATATAATAGGTCCTATTATGTGATAATTGATCTTATTATGTCATAATAGATCCTACTAAGGGGTTTTGTGTCATAATAGGTCCTCTTAAGGGTTCTTATGACATAACATGACACTATTATGACATAATAGTTCGTATTATGTCACAATAGGACCTATTATGTCACAATAGGTCCTATTATGTCACAATGTGACCTATTATGACATAATAGGTCGTATTATGACATTATAGGTCCTATTATGTCACAATGTGACCTATTATGACATAATAGGTCGTATTATGACATTATAGGTCCTATTATGTCACAATGTGACCTATTATGACATAATAGGTCGTATTATGACATTATAGGTCCTATTATGTCACAATGTGACCTATTATGACATAAGAAGTCGTATTATGACATTAAAGGTCAAATTATGACATTATAGGTCCTATTATGTCACAATAGGTCCTGTTATGACATAATACCCCTTAACTCTCTCTAAAAGTACCATCTCTCTCTCTCTCAACTAACTTATCTTTCTCCACATATGTCATAATAGGTCCTCTTAAGGGGTCTTATGTCATAATAGGTCGTATTATGTCATAATAGGACCTATTATGTCACAATGGGACTTATTAGGACATAACAGGTCATATTATGACATTACAGGTCATCTTATGTCACAACAGGTCATATTATGACATAATACCCCTTAACAAGTCCTAGTAAGGGGTATAAAGTCATAATAGGTCCTCTTAAGGGGTTTTATGACATAATAGGACCTATGATGTCATAATAGGACCTATGATGACATAATAGGACCTATTACATCATCATAGATCCTATTATGTCATTATTAGTTCTATTATGACATAATACCCTTTAACATGTCCTGGTAAGGGGTATAATATCATAATAGGTCCTCTTAAGGGGTCTTATGACATAATAGGACCTATTATGACATGACAGGTCCTCTTAAGGGGTCTTATGACATTATAGGACCTATTATGTGATAATCAACCCTATTATGTCATAATAGGTCCTACCAAGGTCGTCTTATGTCATAATAAGTCCTAATAAGAGGTATAATGTCATAATAGGTCATCTTAAGGGGTCTTATGACATAATAGGACTTATTATGACATAATAGGTCATATTATGTCACAATAGGTCCTACTAAGGGGTCTTATGTCATAATAGGTCCTAGTAAGAGGTATAATGCCATAATAGGTCCTCTTAAGGGGTCTTATGACATAATAGGACCTATTATGACATAATAGGACCTATTATGACATAATAGGACCTATTATGACATAATAGGACCTATTATGACATAATAGGTCGTATTATATCACAATAGGACCTATTATGACATAACAGGACCTATTATGTCACAATAGAACCTATTATGATATAATATGATCTATTATGACATTATAGGTCCTATTATGTCACAATAGGTCTTGTTATGATATGACACCCCTCAAATCTCTCTAAACATACCATCTCTCACTTCCAACCAACTTATTTTTCTCTACATATGTCATAATAGGTCCTACTAAGGGGTCTTATGTCATAATAGGTCCTCTTAAAGGATCTTATGACATAATAGGTCGTATTATGACATAATAAATCGTATTATGTCATAATAGGACCTATTATGTCACAATGGGACCTATTATGACATAATAGATCGTATTATGACATTATAGGTCCTATTATGTCGCAATAGGTCCTATTATGACATAATACCCCTTAACATGTCCTAATAAGGGGTATAAAGTCATAATAGGTCCTCTTAAGGGGTTCTATGACATAATATGACCTACGATGTCATAATAGGACCTACGATGACATAATAGGACCTATTACATCATCATAGATCCTATTATGTCATAATTGATCCTTTTATGACATAATACCCTTTAACAAGTCCTACTAAGGGGCATAATGTTACAATAGGTCTTCTTAAGGGGTCTTATAACATAATAGAACCAATTATGACATGACAGGTTCTCTTAAGGAGTCTTATGACATTACAGGACCTATATGACATAATAGGTCTTATTATATGATAATCGATCCTATAATGTCATAATAGGTCCTACTGAGGGGTCTCGTGTCATAATAGGTCCTAGTAAGAGGTATAATGTCATAATAGGTCCTCTTAAGGGGTATTATGATACAAAAGGACCTATTATGTCACAACGAGACCTATTATGACATAATGCGTCGTATTATGACATTATAGGTCCTATCATGTCACAATAGGTCATGTTATGACATAATACCCCTTAACAAATCCTACTAAGGGGTATAAAGTCATAATTGGTCCTCTTAAGGGGTATTACGACATAATAGGAACTATTATGATATGACATGTCCTCTTAAGGGGTCTTTTAACATTATAAGACCTATTATACTAAGGGGTCTTAAGTCATAACAATTCCTATTAAGAGGTATAATATCATACTAGGTCCTTTTGAGGGGTCTTATGACATAATAGGACCCATTATGACTTAATAGGTCGTATTATGTCATAATAGGACCTATTATGACACAATAGTGTTGGCATTATAACAGACAAGGGAGATTGTTGGCATTTCAATAAGGATATTGTGAAGGTTGTTATGGATATAACTGATTAAGGATGTTTACTGTCTTAATATTATTATTTTGTCATTGATGTCAAGAAATTGATTTTCTAATTCAGTATGATGTTGCCATATCTTGAGAAGTATGAATTGGTGAGTATAAAGATGTCGGTAAAAGACACAGAAAGAATGTGATGAATAAGGGGAGGAATAAGTTATTCAAATGGGCAACTATTACCGAGTTGGACAATGATGAGATCATGATGTTTAGATTGTTTTGATATCCTACATATGTTATTGATTGTAAGGTTAATACTATACTATGTTACTGAGCAAAGAACCTAGTCGGTAAGGTTATCGCTATCGGTTAATGAAGGCGGTATGTCTACCGAGTGAAGTTCAGTATTTACCGAGTTGCAACCGAGTAATAACATAATGCATTGAATGAATAAAAGCATTGTTTAATGAAGGGAGCTGATGAGCTGGTTATGATTAAATGATTGGTATGTCGTGCATGAAGTTTGTTAAAGAATCTATGGCAAAGGAAAATCGACAGGAAGATCTACAGCTCAGATTGAACCTCAATACCCTAGCACAGGTTCCAAGGTGGGGTAAAATGTTTTCAGATCGAAGGATACATTGAACCTGGTCAAGTTTAAAGATCTGATGGCTATGATTGATCATGGGATATGTGATCAAGGAGATTAAGTGGTTGGCAAATTGTTTATAAATAAGGAACTGTTGATAAACAATGTATGCGGGCAAGTGTATGCACAGGGATGCTACATAGTGATTACTGAGCACAGAAGTTTGAAGACTTGTTTGAATAACGGAGTATAGAGCCCAGTAGATGGACAAGACTAGTTCTATGTCTAGATTGTATTAAGCAAATAAAAATCTATTTTAGCATTTTTAGATGTGAATTTGCAGATAGATTTTTATTACTGTTATTTTGTAAAGTGACAGAAAATCTCTTAACCAAGTGGACTTAACAGTCTTATTTGTAAAACCCTCTAGCAAGGTGACATTCTGATTGAGTGTTTGAAATCCTTTAACAAGGTCACTTCTAACAAGGTGAAGATCCTAACAGATCCGAGGGAAATCCCTTAACCGGGTCACATCTAGCAATGTGTTTGTAATCTTTAACAAGATTTGCTTTTAACCGAGCATACTCTAGAAGAGTATATTTCTCAGTGGGTCCGAGATCCCACTGTGGTTTTTCCCTATTTGGGTTTCCACATTAAATCTGGTGTTATGAGTGTTATGATGTTTATATGCTTATGAGTTTGTATGTTTAGCAGTTTTGGTTATATTGCTGAAGTATATGTTACTGAGGTTGAATCTGTTGTTTTTATGGAAGATTAAGTTTGTATGATTCACCCCCCCCTCTCATCTTATTAGCTTGGCATCTGTACTTAACATTAAGTATCAGAACTATCAATTGGTATTAGAGTCTCTGGACTCCGGAAGAAAAGTTTAAAGGTACTTGAGGCAAAGATCCAAAGATGTATAAGAGAGATGCACCGAAGCTGAACAAGTCAAGTTTCTCTACATGACAGAAAAGAATGAAGCCGCATCTATCAGGAGTTGGAGAATATGTTGTATATTATCTGGAGAATGATTTCATTACACTAAGCACCTATTCATTGACAATGGAAGATATAAAGGCAAAGCAAGAACATATTCAAGCAATGATTGAAATAACATCTGCATTGGCCGACTCAGAGTTTAATGATCTAGAAGGCTGCAATTATGCAAAGGCAATGTGGGACAAGCTCATATCTGTGTATGGTGGAGATGAACATTTTCAAAGAGCAAAAGTGGATAGTCTAAGAGGACAACTTGAATCTATGAGGATGAATGAAGGTGATAACATAACCTAGTATAGTACAAGACTAAAGGAGATTGTCAATCAAATCAAAGGAGCAGGTGGAACTATTGAAGAAAAGGATATAACAAGTAAGTTGTTAAGAACCCTTCTACTAGCTTATGCAATCCAAGTCTTTGCAATCAATGAATTTAGGTTTGTACCCAGTATGCCAGTTTCTTTAGATGCTACTATTGGTAAGCTACATGCATTTGAGTTAAGTAATTTTGATAACAGTGGGTCATCGGTAAATAAAGTTGAGTCTGCATTTAGTTCTTTTCATATCGGTGAATCTGATGATTACAATGATAGAATGAGTAAGTACACTAAAGGGGATCACAATGGAGCAAGTGAAAGATTTTGCAAGAACATGGAAGAAGTACACAAACTGTATGAGGAAATCAGAAAACAAGAAGAGTTTGAAGCACTATTAGCTAGAAGGTTACTGAGAGGCAGAGGTAAGTATAAAGGAAAACTACCTTTGAAATGTTTCAATTGTGATAAGATAGGACATATGCCTTCTAACTGTCCTGACAAAGATTCTACTGAAAAGAGAGATTACCGAGATGACAGACAGAAAGATAATCATTACAGAGGACACTAAGACTTCAGAAGAAGAGATAGAAAGTCATGTCTAATAGCTGATGAGGAATCCAATGATGATAAATCAGATGAAACTGATACAAAGGAAGTAGTTTATGTGGCTATCAAAGATGGATCAGATGAAGAAAGGTATGAAGAAAAAGCCCTAATATCTCACATAAATACTAATGATTCTTGGATCATAGATAGTGGATGCTCACATCACATGACAGGTGATAAACACAAATTTGTTACATTAGAAGATTATGATGGAGGCTATGTAAGATTTGGTAATGATGCACCATGTCTGGTAAAAGGTAAAGGATCTATAACACTTCTTGATAATGCAAGATGCAATGATGTTTATTGGGTTGAAGGTTTGAAATACAATTTGTTGAGTGTAGCACAGCTAAACAATATAGGTTACCGAATAGAATTTCATAAAGGAATTGTCAAAGTTCATGACAAGCATGAAAAGTTAGCTGCTACTGGGACACAAACAAAAGGTAACACATTTCACCTTGACTCAACTTGGAACAAGTGTCTGTATGCAAAGATAGATGATACCTGGTTATGGCATAAAAGGTTTTGTCATGTAAATTTTGATAGTCTGATCAAGATAAGCAAGAAGCACCGAGTAAGAGGTCTACCGAGTTTGGAAAAACCTAAGAATGCTATGTGCTAAGGATGCCAGATGGGTAAAATGACAAGATCAAGCTTTACAAGTAAGTCCTACACTTTTAAGGGAATTTTAGATCTTGTGCACACTGATCTTTATGGTCCTATGAAAGTTCAAAGTTATTATGGTGATAAATATTTCATATTATTTGTGGATGATTACTCAAGGATGATGTCAGTAGTGTTTTTAAAAGAAAAATCAAAAGCTTTTCAAATGTTTAAATGGTACAAGGCAAGAGTTGAAAATGAAACAAGAAGACAACTGAAATATCTTAGATCAGACAGAGGAGGAGAGTTCACATCTGATGAGTTCAACCTATTCTGCAATGATCATGGTATAAAAAGACAAGTCTCTACACCGAGAACTCCACAGCAAAATGGGATAGCCAAGAGAAGAAACAGATCTATTGTGGATTGTGCTAGAACACTGATGATTGAAAAGAAAGTGCCACAAACATTTTGGAGAGAAGCAATAAGCACAACAATTTACACCCTGAACCGAGTACAACTGAAGAAAGGAACTTTGAAGACACCATATGAGATCTGGTATGACAAGAAACCTAATGTAAGTTACTTCAAACTCTTTGGAAGTAGATGCTATGTTCACAAAGATGATAGAAATGGAAAGTTTGATTAGAAAAGTGAAGAAGGAACATTTCTAGGTTATTCTTCTAGAAGCAAAGCATTTAAATGTCTGATCAAATCATCTAACAAAATAGTAGAAAGTGCAAATGTGAAAATTGACATGAATTTGCAGAAAGAAATGATGAAGGAAATTCCAAAGAACCAGAAGATTATGATGAATTTGTCTATATTCAACCGACAGGTCCTACCGAGAAAACTGTAGAAGAAAATGAAGAGAACATCCAGTTATCGAGTGATGAAGAAGATCATACAGAGCCTACCGAGCCTGTATTAGCCAAGCATGTCAGAAGACATCATGCATCAAGTCAGATTATAGGAGATAAGGATGATCCGGTGATGACAAGGAACAAACTGAGATAGAACACATGTTTGATATCTGAATTTGAACCGAGGATAGTGAAAGAGGCATTTAACAGTGAAGATTGGATAAATGCTATGACAGAAGAGATTGATCAAATCAAGAAGAATGACACATGGACACTGGTCCAAAGACCGAAGGACAAATATGTAATCGGTACAAAGTGGATTTTTAGAAACAAGCTGAATGAAAAAGGTGAGGTCATTCGAAATAAAGCAAGACTAGTATGCAAAGGTTATGCCCAAGAAGAAGGAATTGATTATGGTGAGACTTTTGCACCTGTAGCAAGACTTGAAGGAGTAAGAACATTGTTGGCATATGCTGCTTACAAGAATTTCAAGGTATATCAAATGGATGTCAAATCTGCATTTCTGAATGGTATATTAGAAGAAGAAGTTTTTATTGAACAACCTGAAGGATTTGTTGAAGACAAGAATAAAGATTAGGTATGTAAATTGAACAAAGCTTTATATGGTCTGAAACAAGCACCTAGAGCATGGTATGACAGATTGCACTTTTATTTAATCAAGATTGGTTTTATAAGAACAAGTGAAAACAGTAACATGTACATGAAGAATGATGATAATGGAATACTGATCTCAGCCATATTTGTTGATGATATTATCTTTTGTGGAAATGACTCTCTATGCAAGAACTTTGGAAATGAAATGAGCAAAGAATTTGAAATGTCATTAATCGGTGAGATAAAGTATTTCATAGGTTTACAGATACTGTAAATGAAAGATGAGATTTTCATTACTCAATCCAAGTACATAAAGGAAATCTTGAAGAAATTTGGAATGGAGGATTCAAAACCAGTAAGTACTCCTATGACTACCAACTGTAAATTATCAAATAATGATGAATTTGCATCTGTTGATGAGACACTTTATCGATCCATGATTGGAAAGCTACAATATGTTGTTCACAACAAGCCAGACATAGCACATGCAGTAGGTATAGTTGTAAGATTTTCTGCATATCCTAAGGAAACACACATGACAGCAATCAAGAGAATTTTCAGATACTTGAAAGGCACTGAGGATTATGTCTTAGTATATCAGAAAGGAAATATTTTTGATTTAAAAGTTTATAATGATGCTGATTGGGCAGGTAACATTGATGACAGAAAAAGCACAAGTGGAGGAGCTTTCTTTTTAGGAGAAAGACTAGTGAGTTGGCTTAGCAAGAAACAAGGATGTCTTTCATAGTCAACAACAGAAGCTGAATACGTTGCTGCAGCATTGAATCGTACCAACATAGCATGGATCAAACAACTGTTGGAAGGTATAAATGAGCAAGTTACCGAGCCAGTAACTATATTCTGTGACAATACTAGTGCCATTAACATTTCAAATAATCCAGTTATGCACTCCAAGACAAAGCACATCTCTATCAAATATCATTATCTTAGAGAAGAAGTTCAAGAGAAGAAAGTGGTGTTGGAGTATGTTAGCACAAAGGAACAAACAATAGATATCTTCACCAAGCCACTACCAAGGGACACTTTTGAGTATCTCAGAAGTAAGTTAGGGGTTCTACCCCTATCTTCCATTCACTGACCGAGTTCAGTGAAAGCATCAATTCGATGTCTCTACAGAATAGCTTTTAAGAGTTGATGCTGATTTACACACTTTAGGATGTTTTCTAAAGGTGCGCAGGAAACAAATACATGGAACATGAATTGAAGACAAAATGCTTTGACCGAGACTAAGTTGACACATAATAGCAGGAAATCACTTCATACAGGAAGAAATTATGTTTTAGTTCTTTACTTTTTGGCATTGTTGTCAAAGGGGGATAAGACTGAAGAAAAGGGGAGAAGACTAATGTATGGGGGAGAAGACTGATGGTAGGAGGAGAGCACTTCAGCATTTCAGAATCTCACAGCAATTCGAATCAATTAGGTCATATCAATTGGTTTTGCCATCAATGCCAAAGGGGGAGATTGTTGGCATTATAACAGACAAGAGAAATTGTTGGCATTTCAATAAGGATATTGAGAAGGTTATTATGGATATAACTGATTAAGGATGTTTACTGTCTTAATATTATTATTTTGTCATTGATGTCAAGAAATTGATTTTCTAATTCAGTATGATGTTGCCATATCTTGAGAAGTATGAATTGGTGAGTATAAAGATATCGGTAAAAGACACAGAAAGAATGTGATGAATAAGGGGAGGAATAAGTTATTCAAATGGGCAACTATTACCGAGTTGGACAATGATGAGATCATGATGTTTAGATTGTTTTGATATCCTACATATGTCATTGATTGTAAGGTTAATACTATACTATGTTACTGAGCAAAGAACCTAGTTGGTAAGGTTATCACTATCGGTTAATGAAGGCGGTATGTCTACCGAGTGAAGTTTAGTATTTACCGAGTTGCAACCGAGTAATAACAGAATGCATTGAATGAATAAAAGCATTATTTAATGAAGGGAGCTGATGAGTTGGTTATGATTAAATGATTGGTATGTCGTGCATGAAGTTTGTTAAAGAATCTATGGCAAAGGAAAATCGACAAGAAGATCTACAGCTCAGATTGAACCGCAATACCCTAGCACAAGTTCCAAGAAATATATGCAAGTTCCAAGGCGGGGTAAAACGTTTTCAGATCGAAGGATACATTGAACCTGGTCAAGTTTGAAGAACTGATGACTATGATTGATCATGGGATATGTGATCAAGGAGATTAAGCGGTTGGCAAATTGTTTATAAATAAGGAACTATTGATAAACAATGTATGTAGGCAAGTGTATGCACATGGATGCTACATAGTGATTACCGAGCACAGAAGCTTGAAGACCTATTTGAATAACAGAGTATAGAGCCCAGCAGATGGACACGATTAGTTCTATGTCTAGATTGTATTGAGCAAATAAGAATCTGCTTTAGCATTTTTAGATGTGAAGTTGCAGATAGATTTTTATTATTGTTATTTTGTAAAGTGACAGAAAATCTCTTAACCGAGTGGAATTAACAGTCTTATTTGTAAAACCCTCTAGAAAGGTGACATTCTGATTGAGTGTTTGAAATCCTTTAACAAGGTCACTTCTAACGAGGTGAAGATCCTAACAGATCTGAGGGAAATCCCTTAACCGGGTCACATCTAGCAATGTGTTTGTAATCTTTAACAGGATTTGCTTTTAACCGAGCATACTCTAGAAGAGTATATTTCTTAGTGGGTCCGAAATCCCACAATGGTTTTTCCCTATTTGGGTTTCCACGTTAAATCTGGTGTTATGAGTGTTATGATGTTTATATGCTTATGAGTTTGCATGTTTAGCAGTTTTGGTTATATTGTTGAAGTATATATTACCGAGGTTGAATCTGTTGTTTTTATGGAAGATTAAGTTTGTATGATTCACCCCCCCCTCTCATCTTATTAGCTTGGCATCTGTACTTAACATTAAGTATCGAAACTATCAAATAGGACCTATTGTGTCACAATTGGACTTATTATGACATAATAGGTTGTATTATGACATTATAGGTCCTATTATGTCACAATTTATAAGATCTTCTAAAATCTAGAATCTGTATTATAACTCCTACAGATCTGAAACCACTCTCAAACATCCTGCCAATATATACATGAAATATAACTTAAAGTATAAGAAAGGAAAAAGACAAAGGGAAATGTGACTTAAACTTAAATGTTATATTTCATGTATATATAGTTTGTTTAAAAAAAAATATTAAAATTTTAAAAAAATAATGTATATATAGTTTATTTAAAAAATAAATAAATAATTTTTTTTTAATAAAAAAGGGAAACGGGATCCCGTTTGCTAAATGTTTTTTTAATTATTTTAAAAAATGAAATGGGATCCGTTTCTAAAAATTTTAAACTTTGGTTCGATTGTAGCTTCGGTTTTGGCTTGGATAGCCGACCCTTTGGCTTGGACCTGGTTTGATCTGCAACTTGAAGGCCAAATCAATCTTCATATAAAATAATGACTTCAAAAATATATCTGAACACCAAATTTTTAGTTTTTTTTTAAACAATGAAAACCTATTATAGTAGAGACTGTCTAGATTCAAAATATGTAATTTAAAAAAAAAATAGATCAATATTTTTATTTTTAAAATAATTACTAATGAAAGAGGTCTATAAACTCAAAATAACATGGTTTTTTAGTTTTTTAATAACTTTTTTGTCTAAAATTTTTTGGAAAAAAAAATCATATGGCATCAAACTAGAGACAATTCTATACAGTTTTTTTTAAAAATTAAAAAAAAATGTTAAGTTTAGGTCAAATTATGCTTCTTGTCCATAAGATTTTTTCAAAAGAATGATTATGCCCAATAAAAAATGAACAAAAAAAAAAAAATGCAAAAAAAAATTACAAAAAAATATTCTCATCAAAGGTGAGTGAGTTATAGATCTTTTTCCAAAAGGATTTATAAAAATAATTTCATTTAGGTCAAATTATGCTTGTCGTACACGGGCATGGTATGGTCCTAAAAAGTGACTTTTAAACTATAGGTTTTAGTAATGCCTATTCAAACTTCATTTTTAAGATTTGGGTATTAAAATAAATTACATATTTGGAAAGTAGACTTCGAGCACTACATTTTCTATTACTGGATTTTTTCAAGATTCATTTTTTAAGTGCCTCGAATATTTAGGTCAAACAGGATGAAATTGAAAAAAAGGGGAAAAAACTTCCACTTTTTGGCCAAAAAGTGGACACAACTTCTTGCAAGTACCCATCATTTCATTCACAAATAAAAATGTATTCATTGATAATCCATAACATGCCAAAAGAAAAAGAAAAAAAGTCTGCTAATTCTTCTAAAAGTTTTTTGGACCCTTCCAAAGTCTTATGAAAATGCATATATAGCCATAACCTGGCCAACAGTTACTTAGGGAAACACGAAATTTTTCCTTTCCTTTCTGCAATTTCAAAGTAGTTTTTAAAACAGAAAAACTAAACTTAGTCTTCTCAACAGGAAAAAGCCAAGAATAAATATCAGGAAGACATCTAGTCGAGCTGAGAGGCACTTTTATCAGCTTTAGGAGACGTGGCAGCGGTGGCTTTCTTCCAATTTGCATGAATTGCGGAGAACTTTTGGATAAGCGTAGAGTGTGGGAGGCCGATATTGGCGATTCTTTGTTTCCACACTTTTTTCTCTCTGTGGACTTGCTCCACCTAATTAGTGTGATCGCCCAAGTGTTCAATGTAGAGGAATAATAGGGATTCGATTTTGGTTGTGGTTGATAGGTCACTTGAATCCAATGATTTCGCCTCCTTCATATAATTGATCTTACCCTCAAATGATTTTGTTATAACTTCAAGACTTTTGATGGTCTTTCCATCTTCTTTTAAGCACTTAATCCCTATGCATTTGAGGTCATTATGCATTGATATGATCAGTTCAACAAGGTGATTCATCAACTTAACCAACTCACCATATGCCTGTTGTATTATGGAGTTTCTCCAGTCTATATTCTTTTTGCATACATAGAGAATATTATCATCAAGGCTCGGCACAGGTTTTTCATTCAAGAACTTCATCACCCCATATGTCTGCATCTCCTGCATCTGCATTGCTACCTCTGGCCATTTAGATTCCTCCTTTTTCCAACCCGTGATCTATGTCTCCAATTCCTTCATGGTTGACTGAGAATTTTCATATAACTTACTTAATTTAATAAAATATTGTGTTCCTGATTTATGAATTCCCTCAAGCCAATCAATGAAAACCTTAGTTATCATTCTGCATTTTTGAGTCTGCTCAAGGGCTTTCTGATTTGCTGGTGATTTAGGGTCAATGGAGGATGGTATTTGAGATAGAGGTTGTGGATCTGAATTATGGATTGCTTCTATGTATTTTGTCATATATTTCAAGGTCTCCTTTAGTTCTTGCTTATCCTTTTTATCTTTCCAAGTTCGTGTGACAATTCTTTTAGTCGATGCCTCCAGATGATAGACATTTTTTGCCCTTGTTCCGGCTCCAAGGTTCACCTTTTCAATGGAAAAGTCTTTTGATGAAGGGCTTCGTGTGGTTGCATCTACATTAGGACGAGCAATTTTTGTTGTCCAATTCTTAATATCTTCATCAAAATTTATTCTTCACATAGTCTTCAATTTCTTTGCCTTTGGAGTCCCTCCCAAAATTTTGTTGACCATATCATCTATTGGTACCGAGGCAGGATCTAAGTTCCTCTTCTTGCTGGTCAGGGTAGTGTCTAACCAATGAGGATGCTCACTACCGATTCTTTTTCAGCCAAATCTTTGGTTGGGCCAGAAGTGGGTACCATCATGTAGTTTGATATATTAGTCCCCTTTGTTCCCAGGCCTTCTGCATTACTTGCTTCCACATCTATTATCTCAAGCTCCCTCTTTGCCATTGCGCTTTCAAATTCAGGGGACAAGTCTAAGTCCACAATCACCTGAGGTTCCTTCTTGTCTTTCCCTCTAGTTTTAGATCTTGTAACCCGTGGTGATGACCACTCTTCGAATGAAGCCTTGGCACTACCAGCTTCTAGCTTGACCTGTGAAGCACCTACCATAAACTATGTTGCTTCCAAGCTTGAGAAGCAGATAAATACCTTTCCTTCGTTGAGTTGTTTGTTTTCTTAATTTGGCTTTTCAAACAAGTTTTAAATTACTTTGATATGATTAACATAAAATTCGGTGACACGATCCCCATATTGCTTATGCGTATGAGATAAATTTGAAAAGACAATTCCTGACGCATGCATTAATTACACATCACTTTGTGAAATTACCTATCAAAGTAATGATTACTTTCCATTTTGAAAAGTTACGGCCTGCTCAGAAAAGCGCTTCATGTGCTCGAAATATTCCTTCGTGAAACAATGATGCCCATCTTCTTACATCCCATCTTGCTTGATATTTGAGCCTAGCGGTTGAAAACATCGAACCATGGAACTGTTGAACCATACAGGTTCACTAGTTCAAGGTTCAATTGGACAACACAAAGGACTAAGACATTCAGACCCCAAACAAATTTGACCGACTAATGACCTCATTGAACCAATGTACATATGAACCTCTGAACTTAATAGATTGGTTCAACGAAGAAAAGGTTCGACCTTCAATTACATGACTTACCAAATGGGGCCGAAAGACAAAGACGATTTTGACTACAACCACGACAAACTTTCAAAACAAAAAAAGACTGCAAGGGAATAAAACTTACATAGGGGAAACAAATGCAGAATACAAGAGTAACAACAGTTGAGCTTTTCTACACTTATTTGGAAGTAGATATGACGTTTTCCATCCCCCTTGTATCATTTTCTCTCTACAAGTCTCCCAACTAAGCTTACAGTGGAAGTCAATCCCAAGATATTTGTATTTTTTCACAATTTCCAACGAACTACCTTTAAAAGGAAAGGTAATATGTTTCTCTTTCCTCTTTAAAGAGAAAATCATGATCATGGTTTTGGTAATGTTCACCTGCATCCCTAACTCCTAAAAAATATGTTATAGATCCCTTAAGTGATCTCTTAAACCATGAGTTGTTTTAGAGATTAGGATAAGATCATCAACATATAAAAATAATTTCACCACATAGCTTGCAAGTTGAACACTGTCACCCTCTGATTTATTTAACCATGTTTCTAATTTATCAATATATAAACCAAAGTGGGGGATAGAGGGCAACCCTGTTTAATGCCAATGTCACTATTGAAACACTCGAACATTCCTTCACTAGTTCTAATTTTAGCTCTAACTCTCACATATAGTCTATGGGTTGTTGCTCTATACATGTCAAGAATACCCAAATCTTTCATTTTGTTCCATACCTTGTCTATAGGTACCGTGTTAAAGGCTTTCTTAAAGTCCATAAAACAACAATATGCTTCTTCCCCTTGATTATCCCATATTTTCTCTATCAAATGTGGAAGAGTGATGTAATGATCAATGGTGGAATGTCTAGGTCTGAAACCAACTTGACCTTTGGCCCTTTTTCCTTCACCTTCTGCCCAATTGTTGATTCTACGCTCCACCATACTCCCAGAAAGTTTGCCTAGAAGAGGGATGACCATAATAGTGCGGTAGTTAGATGGATTATTGATATCCCCACTTTTAAAGAGAGGAATAACCACACTAGTTGTCCAATCTATCGGAAAACCATCTCAAATGATAGTATTGAAGATTCCATTTATGTGAGGGTTAGAAGCTCAACTCGCCACTTTAAAATTCAGCTTGAAGCTAATCAATATCACTCGCCTTACCATTTGCTAAATCTTTATTCCCTGTTTGATATCATCCACCATGAATAACTCCACCAATGTGCTCACTGTGGGAGGGAATTTCTTCTCGTGTATTCACTCATAAATAAGCTTTGCATATTCTATCCATTGGGCATTTGTAATATTGTTTTCAATTTGTTTTCTCCTTTGCTGCAATTCCTTCCAAAAATCTTTGGGGTTGTGTTTACCAAGAGAGATTAACTCCCTCCTCCTTGCATTTACATATTCTTCTTTTTTATCTTGAATTAGTTTTGCATACTCCTTATTTTATTTGCTCAGATCTTTCCCTTTCAAAGATCTCTTGACTGCCTTACACTCTTCATCATACCATGGGTTTGTCGGGAAAGTATTCACGACTCTCTTCCAATTGTAAGTCCTTTTGAAAGCACTCAAAGCCTTGTGTATTATAGGATTCAGAAAGCTACCATGAAAATGGTCATCCTCTTTATTGAATGTTTCATCAACCAAAATATTATCTATTTCATGAAATTGCTGCTCAAGGACAACATTAAAGATGTCCTTGTTTTCTTGATTTATGAGGTTTTTGCCTTTAGTAGTTGTTTTCTTTTGCATGTAGAGAACCTGCTTATTTCATGGGTTGCTTGGGGCAAAGTCCAACTTAACAAAAAGAGGCATATCTCTAATGTCAAACTCAAACACTTTAGATGTAAGGTTTTGAGAGCAAGTCAAGTAATCTACCACACTCTGACCATTATAAGTTTTGCAAGTGATACCCCCTGATGTCATCCAACCTCTCATTCCATTGCAAATAACCATACCAAACAAACCACACATCCCCAATAATTCTGCCCCAAAGTGTGAGACATCCCCATTATTATCTTATGTAGCTCTTTCCCAAGATTGGCCCTCACCTTCTTCCAACCATAGAGGATTATTTTCTCCTTTTTCACCACTGCTTAGTTGTAGAGACTGGTTATTAGTTGTACTTGCATTGAAGTCACCTATTACCATTATTTCTCCTAATGTGTTGAATAGGGAGATATCTTTTTTTTAAAGATGCATACAGATCTTCATTGTCTAAATTCCACCTCTTGTAGAGCTTAGAGTTTTTAGGAGCGAAGTAACAAGCAACCAACCTGAAAAATTATCTCATTCACTATTATTTGCAACCAAATGTATTGTTTATTTGGGTCCTCTTTTTCAACTTTTACGATTCCATACTACTTCTCATTTATAAGCACTATGAATCCACCATGTCCTTTACCTCTCTCATTCCCTTTGTTCCAACCTGCGAGAATTGTGAAGAAGTTGATAAAATACAGCTTCAAAGATCCCAAGAACACCTGCAAGCAAAATACTTGTCACAAGAGAAGAATGGAGGCAAAAAACAATAATGGCTCTGAAGAAGAGGATTATCATTCAAAGAGGGAAATCAGTTGAATGAAAAAATACAATACAATCCTTATAAAAGGATATTAGCGACCCTAAAGAAACCCTAAAGGGATAATGAGTATTTAATAATTAGAATATTTATTAAATACCTATAATATTATTAAATTCCTAAGTTTAGCTTAAGCGTAGAGTATAATAGACTAATAATTAAATAAATAATTATTAGCTAATACAAGATAACTCTAACACCCCCCTTGAGATGAACTTAGGGAGTAGCTAAAAAACTAAACGCGTGAAAGCAAAATGCAACTACAAGAAGAAGACAAATAATTTGGGTCCCGACAACAAAGCCTGATGAGGTACCCAATTACAACCAAATCTCTATGAACCGGAGAAATAGAGAAAACCATGTGAGAAAAAAAACTCTACTTCAAAAAAATATGGAATATAAGAGAATCACTGAAGCATGAAGAACCTACAAACATTGTCGAAGAATAATTGTCGATCTAAAAAACCTCCACCTAAAGAGAAGATGATCAAGTAGAGAAGACTGTAATCTGCATGAGTGCCCTCAAATAACACTACTCGAATCAGATGGAAAATAAAGGCAAACAACTGAACTTGAAGATATAGATGGCATAAAACACCAAAGCCTGAAGAGTTGATCCAATGAACCAAGGAAGCATTAGAAAAATAGGAGAAACCCCCCCATAATGCAGACAAGGGTGAGGGACAGGTTCACTGAAAAGGACTACCAACAATAACTACATGATAAAGAACTAGGAACATTGAAGACACATAGAAAGTACATAGTGTCATGGAAGGAACACTCACTTGACACACATCATGAGGCTAATGTCATGAAAGGAACACTCACGTGACAAAGGTAGATGGCAAAAAAAGGTAAACATCAACCCCCCCATGACACTTTATAAATGTAGTGCATGTATAATAAGGCACAAGATGTGCAAGATCCCAAGTATACAATGCATAGTGGCATTTTATCTCACTGTGTTTGCATAAGAAAATTCTTATAAAAAAATCTACAATGATCAAAAGAGACATAAGGCTGGAAATACAGAAAGAACAGTCAAAGACGAGACATCCTACTTAAAGAAAGAGATCTCAAGATCTAAAACATCCAAGATATTCACCAGAGTGATGAAAAGCAAAAAAATGAATAAAATGTACATGAAGCAGAATCTAAAAATAAAACTCATATGACTGCAAAGTGCACAAAACAATATTTCCAATGATATAAAGTTTTCAAAAAATGGTGTTCGGATGCTCAAGTTATGTCTCCTGGAGTGCAAAAAGGAACTTATGTCTTTGACAGCAAAAAACACCATCAAAAAAGAAAAATCAGAAGATCAAACCTCCAGATCTAAAGAGAGCTCGAAAAGAACTTTCCGACGATATAACGTTTTTGAAAAAGCACCTCCGTAAGACCAAGTTATGGCCAAAAGAAGAAAACCCCTCTTTTAGTGCATAAAAGGAATTTTTTTTTAGACGAAAATTTTCTGACGCATTTGCAGGTATAGCCATACAGATTTTTTTGTCTCGTAAAGCATGCCAATGAAAAAATCATGGCCTAGATGCCTTTGTCACCAAAATAAGTCAAATTATATATCAAAATGACTAGAAATGCCTTTTGGAAGCCAACAGTGAGGTCTTTTTTTGGCTCAAACTGCTCTAAAAAAATTATGATTTTTTTATTTTTTGTGTAATGAAAAATGTGCCCAAGAAGGGAAAAAATCATTTTTTTTTGCTAGAGCCATAGTTGTCCAAATTGGACAAATTTTATATGAAAATGGGGGTTTTTGGGTGTTCTGAGTTCAACATTGAGGTCCGTTTGAGCCCAAAAAGCCCAGAAACAAAAAAAAAATAAATAAAAAATAAAAAAATAAAAAAATAAAAAAATCCCTAGATGCATATAAAAAAACTCTGATAAAGCTTGAAACCCTCCTCCAAAAAATCTTCTGAAAAATCAGGAACAAGCAACAACAGAAGTAGGCTCTGATACCATGATGAAGTTGAGAAAATACAACTTGAGAGATCCCAAGAACACCTGAAAGCAAAATATCTATCACGAGAGAAGAATGGAGGGAAAACACAATAATGGCTATGAAGAAAAAGATTATCATTCAGATAGGGAATGAATTGAATGAAAAAATACAATACAATCTTTATAAAAGGATATTAGCAACTCTAAAGGTGTGCAACCTTAAAAAAACCCAAAGCGATAATAAATACCTACAATATTATTAAATGCCTAAGTTTAGCTTAAACGTAGAGTATAATAGACTAATAATTAAATAAACAATTATTAGTTAATACAAGATAACTCTAACAATTTGCAACCAAATGTATTGTTTATTTGGCTCCTCTTTTTGCAATTTTTATGATTTCATACCACTTCTCATTTATAAGCATTGTGACTCCACCATGTCCTTTACCTGTCCCATTCCCTTTGTTCCAAACTAAAAAAAAATTGTAACCTTCAAAATCTAGGACTTTGTAACCATCATTCTCATGTGTCTCAATAAAAATGATAATATATTTCCCCTCTTCTATGGGTCCCACCCCAGGACATCTTCTCCATGGATAGTCTCTGCAGTTTTAACTCACTACACTTAAGCAGTGTCATGGGGTCCTTATTTCCTATTTCTTATTCGAGAAGCACTCTCTAATTTGAGCTTTGTCATTCTTCAACCATGCCCACTTTCCCTCATCTCTTGTTGTCTTTACTTTATCCCATTCCTTCCTTTGTTCCTTCTGCTAAGAAAAAATCAAATCTTCATCTAGGTAGAAATGTGAACCTCTAAGCAACCTTCTATTTCTAAGGACAATGTTCTTATCCTCTATGTTTCTTAGGGTAACTCTTACTTGCCTATCTCTTCCCTCGTCTATCTTCCTTCCTATCCTATTTGCTTGTTGAATACCCCATGTCCACTCCAACTTCTCTCTAAAAAGGTCTCTAGCTAGAATGTCGGTTTTCTCTTTTTCTCTGAAGTCTTTGAGACCTTTGATAATGATATTTCTAGCCTTGCCATGTTTTTCATGTCCTTCCCTTGTTTTTATTTTGATTTGTTGTGCAATGATTCCCTTTTGTTTGTATGTTCATCCATTTACAACTTGTGACCAAGATTTAGCCTCTTCTATCTGCTCCCTTAGTTTAGACTCTTTATTTTCCAAGTCAACTAAGGCTAAATTAATTTCCTTTACTTGTGTTGTGTCATCTCCCTTTATCAATTTATATCCCTTATCCTTGTTTGATTTCCATTCTACTAATTCCTATTTTATAGCTTCCAACTCTTGATGTCTTGTTTCCATTTTGATCTGCATGTTTGAGATTTGCTCTCTCTCTCTCTCTCTCTCTCTCTCTCTCTCTCTCTCTCTCTCGTATATTCTATCGCTTCATGCACTTTGTTCTCCTCTTCCCAATTCCTTTCTTCTAGGGTCTTGAGCCTTTTTTTAACATCCATGAGCTCCTCCACATATAACTCAGAAGAACACAATAGTGATGTTGATGTTGGATATAAAAAAAATTTGCCTTGTTTATTTTCCATGATGTCATCTTTGTTTTGTTGGGTGAAATAAATTGTAAACTGGGGAAGTTCACAAAATTATGGTTTCACCCACAGTGTGTGAGATTGAATCTCTCCTAATTGTAAGGGAAATCTCCACCTTTGCTTACTATTGTATCTATTTGAAACACAAATTTAACTATGAATTCTATTCTAAACTTGGGTGGTACATCTTCATATTGTCTCTTTAGAATAGATGTTATTCTCTCCTCTTTTTTCAGGAAAAAATTTAAAATGCAAAGCAATAATAATTAATATAACTTCAAAGTTACAAAGAAATAACTTAGAACATGCAAACGAATAATACAAATAAAGAAGCAAAGTTTCCATGAAGACACAAAGTCCTTTGTTTCTTCTCCGGGACGAGAAAACAATGTTAAAGCTCAAAGTCTTGAAATCACTATAATCTTATCAACCTTCTTGAAATAACCTCTGTAACCCACAGTGTGTACTAAGATAACAAAGAAAAGCACAAAGTCTTTATCTTTATATCCTATTACAATTTTGATAATCTTTTCTTGAAAATAATAAAATGAAGCTCAAAGCCTTCAAATCACTACCTCCTTACTAAGATAACAAAGAAAAGCACGAAGTCTTCAAAATGTTATCTTACTACAATTCAACTAACTTTTCCTCAAAATAACAAGATGAAGCTCAAAGTCTTCAAAATGTTACATCTTGAACTAATTACTAATTCTATCTAATAAGAGTTGAAAATGTAACACAAAGTTTACAAGCCAACACTTATTCTACTCTTTAATATTTTTTCAACACAATTCTTTTATTTGATCACAATAAGATTTTATCAGAAGAATGACGTAAGAACACTCTCATCATAAATCGCAATGAATCCAACGCAAACTCTAAATGCCAAAGGTGTCTTCTTATTTGATCAAATTTGCAAAACAACGATATGAACTCAAAGTTTCACTTTTCCTCTTCACTTCAGTAGAGTTTCATTGCATAAGATTAAAGATAAAAATTACAATAAGCAACCTCATATATATAGGTGAGGTACAATTAACTAATCTAGAAAAAACTATTACTAAATCAAAGAAGAGTCATATTGGACTTAGGACTCGTGCATGTTCTAGATGCAAAAACTCGAATACAAAATGACACTTAAAGTGTTGAAGTTTTATTACAAAAATGCACCTACAACTCTAAAAAATGTGAAAAATACTAAGTGTCACTAGACACTCCATTATAATATTGCTTCATGAATTCCTTGAATTTCTGCAAAAGTGCCTTCATTCATTCTTCATCAAGTCCCTTGGTGTGGCTTGTGATAACCTTGACTGGAGTGATGGAATGTTTAAGGCTTGTGTAGCATTTCTTGTGCTTCTTCAGAAGAGAAGCCAAATCCTCCAAATTGATTTGAATTTATATCAACTTATCAATTGAAGATAACAAGAAAGCTTATTTGTCCACCTCTTCCCCAATAAGCAAGTTGAATTCTTTGACAGTAAAATCTTCATGAAGAGGCTTTTGATTCTTGTCAAGTAATGTACAAGGAAGTGTTGATATCTCTTCAATGATGTCCTTTCCTTTATCATTACAATCCCTTTGATCTTTTCTTATATCTTTAACAAACATTTCCAAGGTATCCATTTGATGTTCCAATACCTCCCTTTGTTTAATATACATATCCCTTGAAGGGAGTACTCCATTATCAACTAGAACATCTAATTGAAAATATTCTAACTTCAACCATGAGTCGAAGTTCTTCTCATATGTCCCTAGCTCATTTGATAATAGATCCAAAGTTTTATCTATCTCAGGCTTTACATCTTCTAGGTTATTGATTAGAGTAACTCTAGAACATAAGAGATGTGTTTCCTAGCTCAATATCTCGTCCATCCATTCACCAATTGACCTTCCTCGTGAATTAACCTATTCAACTTGCTTGATGATTTGTTCATCAACTAATGAGGTAACTGGTTCAATTACCTCTAATGATTTTGTTACCTTGATCAAGATATTAATAAGTTGCTCCACCTATTTCTTCAATTTATCCTTCTTGATTTTCTCTTCATTATAACTTGTCACAAGATTGTCAAAAGATGCTTGAGCATATTCCAATGTTCCTTCATGCATTTTCTTACCCAGATCAATCTTGTTTATAATATAATATCTAGGTTGAACTTTATCCAAATCTATATTCGGGGGAGGAATTGTCATTTCCACATACTTGTTCTTTGACTTATCCACCTTTACCCTAGACATGGTTTTGGCCTTCTTAGTACCTTTGGGTTTTACAGGAATCAACTGACTGAAGTCAAATTCATCTGGGGAGATGGCTTACTTTTTCCTTTTAGGGGTATTGGAAACTAACCAAGGTGGCAAAGGTTTATTATCTTCTACTTGAGTGGCCAATACTTGGGATGCAAGTTCTTGATTTTGTACAGTAGTGGTCACAATAGAAGGAGTAGAAGTCACAATGGCAAGTGGATTTTCAACACTCAAAACCTTAGGAGGAAGTTCATTTTCTGACATAAACTTATCAAAATCACAAGTGGATTTTCAACACTCAAAACCTTAGGAGGAAGTTCATTTTCTGACATAAACTTATCAAAATCATCTAGCATAGAAGAGGACACTTTAGACAAGTTGGGAAGAAACACATTCCCAATGTTGTCATGCGGGGTGTCAAGAGCCGACTCACTAGTTGTTGTTGAGAGAATGGTATGGATTACCACACTAGGATCCTCATATATATATGAAAAGGTAGAACCAAAAGGAGCGAGGGTAGAGATTGTTATTGAAGGAGCAATTGTACCTACAACATCATGTGAGGAAGGAGGGATAATTTATTGTGTCCCTTTGAATTGGGAAGTAATCCCTCTTCATCATATTCTTCTTCTTCTTCCTTTTTTGGCTCTTCTTCTTCTTCTTCTTCTTCTTGTTCACCTTCTTCATCGAGCAATTCTCCTTAAACTCCATCATGGGTTTGAGTCTCTTAGGTTGAGGATTCCCCTTAACTCTTACCTTTCCCAACTATGAATTTGAATTTAGGAGCCTTTGGAGCTGTTGGATCTCGTCTATTCTTCATCGTTAACTCAAAAGTCTTTCCCATCGGTCCTGTAGTACCATCTTCGGATCTAGTTTCCGTTTGACTTACATTGTCGAACCCCATATTGTTTTGTGTATTGATGGTGTATCGATACCACCGGTTTTGTTTTATTTGATAGCACCAATTTTGTTTTATCCCATACTAGAAGAAAATTGTAAGAAAAAAAGAGTGGAGATAGAAAAAAGAAAACAAGGGGATCGATTTTGGCAAACCTTGTTTATGTCTAGGCCCGACAAACACTTAAAAATTGAAAACAAACTTGTCTCTATGTGGTGGATTTGGGGCCCCTCTATGTCGGATCTAATGTCACCGTGTTCTTATCCCTTCTTCTATCCTCCCACCTACTACGCACTTGGAACTTTTGCCTGAAAACCTTCATGTGCCCTCACCTGGAATTGATAATTCAAAGCACTGATTTTAATGATGTCTACGAGACTATATAGTTCATGGAATTAAGATGACAATTTTAACATCTACAAGGCTAAATATAGCTTATGGGACCAAGACAACAATTTTAACATCCACGAGGCTAAACATAGCTTATGGGACAATCTGTCTAATCAAACCGACTTTTGCAAATCAATTATTTTTCTATAAAATTTAATGATGAGCGCCCCCAACTTCTTGATGTCCTCCTCATTGAATAAATTATACAATGAGCTAGTAGTTAAGATATTTACAAACTTAACCTTGTTGTCCTTGAAGGCATCACACTCTAAAATAAATTGTTTTTCAGTCTCCACTTTCTCAAAAGTACAAAAAGTGAACAATGTTTCTTCCCAAACCTCTTTTGGACTTTTTCAACATCTGGTCTTACAACAGAGATGGTGAGAGTTAGTTTTAAGTTGATCAATAAGAATTTTAACCCTCCATGAGAGTTACTTCAAGTGGATTTGTAAGTTCTTCGTGAAATCCATGTCCTTAAAAACCAAATTGAAAGATGAAATACATGTAGTGTCATAAAATTGTGACCACTGCAATTTGCAACCACATTAGGGTCTTCACGTTGGCGATTTGAACCCCCAAGCCTGATCGGAGACTCGAGAATTGCTCATCCCCAGAAATTGCACTTTTTTCTGCCCTTCGCACTGCCTGAACCTGCTTCCTGTCCTAAGACAAGGGCAGGATAGGGGCATGGCGCCCCTATCCCCCCTAGGACAGGGGCATGGTGCCCCTGTACTCCTAGGACAAGGGCGTAGCAACGTCATCCCTGCCCTAGTTTGAGGCCCCCTCTGTCCTATCTTTGCATTGGACTTTGCATAAAGCGGGAAAACTTTCCCTGTGTCAGCCTATGATGAAAAATTAGTCAATTAACACTAATTGATGAGTATATAAGTCGCATTTGTCCTCTCATTTGCAGAAGTTCAATAAGCGATAAGTGGGATAAGTGAAGAGTCGACATAACTTCAAGCAATCAAGCATTCAAAAGCATTTAAGCAGTGAAGCATTACTTTCCAGCATTGAGCATTCTCAAGTCTCCCTTCAAGGCTAGGTGTTGCATTCAAGTCAAGGATTCAACCATTGAAGAGGAGATCCTTTCAACATTTAATTCCATACAAATAATTCTTTCTACAACCTCCCTTGAGGTGAATTACATTTCAGTCTTTCAATTACATTTACTTGCAAGTAGTTTCTTCCATCATTTGGTTAATTCCAAAATTGGGGTTTGACCTGAAGGCAAAACCCCAATCCCAACCCCTTTTCCTCTCCTTTTTGTGTGTAGGTTGTAGGTGTGCAATTGTGTTTGCAGATTCTAGACTCCATTTGCAGAGGCAGAAAAACCCTTTTCATTTCGCTAATTTTTCAGAGGAGCGTGTGCACTTTTAGCACGGTCCTGACAACTTTTCCTCAAATTCGCAAGGCAGTTCGTCTTGACATATTATAGCCAAATCCAGGTGCACATCTTCATCTCATGCTTCTATTTCAAGTTATAATCAGTTATTTGCCACTTTTACACTTAGTTTCACAACATATAATTGATCCATTTTCCATTCTAAAAGAGGGGTTAGCTTGTCATTTCTATCTCATTATCAATTCATTTAGTATTCAATCTCTTCCCTAGGAGATTAGATCTAGTGAATTTCCCCCCTCTTTTAATGTAATGTGGATAAAGTGTTTGAAGGGAAATCTGCAGTGAAACTTTCATCTCTCCTTGGAGGGAAGAAAAACTTTCCTCTTGATCTCTCCATCATTCACTTTACCCACATCACATTTTAGTGAACCCAATGTCGTACATGCTTTATTCTGAAAATCATTGCATATTTTTCATTTACAAGTTTAATTTTTCTGCAAAACTCAGTGGTTAATTCATTCAAAATCCTAGTTTTAAAAATTGAAATTGAACTTGTGTTTTGTAAAAATTGGTTGCTATTGTCTTAGATCTGAAAATTACTTTGTTTTTCAAATTCAATTTCTTCATTGTCTTGTTCAATTTGCAAACCAAATTCACAAAATTACAAGGTTAATTGTCAAAACCCTAATTTTCAAAAACCATCTTGACATTGTGCAAAAATTGAATTTTCATTTAATTTTCAGATTTGTTACTGTTTTCAAACTTATCCTCTTTCTTAAAATTCAAAATTTCAATTTACCTCCTTTTTCAAAATTCAAAATTTAAAAATTAAGTGGTTAGGTCCTAAAACCCCAAATTTCAAATTTAATTGGATTTTGTGTAAATTTCAATCAATTGCAATCAATTTCAGTTTTCTAAACATTTTCCCAAGGTGTCCCTATCCATTAGGTTTGACCCTTTTCAAAATTGCAATTCAATTCCTTTTTTTTTCTTTTCTCCAAACCCTAATAGGGTCCTATTTTCACCTTCAAACCTACATTTTGTCAATCTAGAGATCGTAAAATCCACCAATTTTTGGGGGTAGCTTTAAAATCATTGTAACTTTCATCTCTGAATTTTTTTTAAAAAGTTGGTTGGACCATGTGCACTTTCAACACGGTCCCCAACTTTTCTCTTGAAATTTCGAGAGACTATTATGACCATATTTAATAGCTTAAATCCCAAAAATTGGTTGATTTTGTCGATTTTGGATCCCTCTAAAATAAAAAATACCTTCAAAATTCAACATTTCAATTTCAAGAATTTTTAATGTTAAGTGGTTAATTATAATCTGCTCTAATTTTAAAAATTCTAATTTTAAAATTAAGAGGTATTCCTTTGGCCCTAATTTTAAATTCCGATTTCCTTTCATTTCTCGTAAAATTACTGTTGGAAATTGTGTCATTTTCTTCTTTTAACAAAGTTCAAATTGTTTAATGATTATTTTCTCAAATTTTGCATTATTCAATTTTTGTACACTTTACTTCTATTATTCAAAGTTTCAATGTTTCCCTCTAGTGCATGAGTTTCACCACTATTAGTCCTACCTACACTATCCCCGTTAGGCGAAGCATTAGAATTAAGGCTTCCCAAGGTTTAAATACCAAGGAGATGGAGCATAATTTGGGTGACTTCTTTAATGGGATCATGCTAATTCTTCGCATCCTAATCATGTCCCTATCTATCCAATTGATGAATCCCATGATGAACACGAAGAATCTTTGACTAGAGTTTCCATAGATCAAATTTTTAAATTGGTAAATCAATTTGATAACTTTCAACAATGGATGTCCCAAGAGTACCCTAATAATGAATCTCTTCCATTAATTGAAGGCCTTAAACGCATGATTCAAAGTGATAAGAATGGAATTGATATATTGTGTGGCATTGCTCATATTGTTGATTCCAATGTCATGCCTATAAAGAGTTGTGCTGAAAACCTAGGTTATTCACAAGCTTCAAATCAAATCAATTCTTATATTCCTTTGACTACTCCTATGACTAGTGTTCCTGCTTTTACCTCAAACATCATGGCTACTTGAACTCAAAATGTCATTCCTACAACCATTAGTCATGGGGGTAGTCCCTCTTCTTGATTTAATCCTCCATCTTTACCTATGTCTTCAATAAGTATTCCTATTATCCCTCAACCAATCAATGTGACACAAGGGGGCAATTCATTCAACAATTTTATTCCTCCTTTAAGTGTCACATTTCCTACTCAATCATCACCTATGCCTACTTATCATAATGTCCCACCACCTTATTCCCAATCCATGTTTTCCTTCAATAACATCACACCACCTTCTCAATCAACCATGTCTAACATCAATTCTTCTATCGAAGCAACCATTAACAATCTTGCTCAAATTATGTCTTCCTTACAACAACAAATTGCTTCCATGACTCAATCCAAGTTTAGTGTGCCCACATTTGATGTTGCGAGCCCACTTTTCCTTGATATTGTTAAAGTTGTACCACCTAAGCATGTTGAGGTTCCTCAATTGGAACTCTATAATGGAAAAGGTGATCCTCTTATGCATGTCAAAACTTTACAAACCTTGTGTACTGATTTTGCTTATGATCAAAGATTGCTTGCAAAATTGTTTACCAGAACACTAAGAGATAAGGATTTACAATGGTATTGCTATTTTCCTTCTTATTCTATCACTTCTTTTCAACAATTAGCAAATGCTTTCATTCAACAATTTCAAAACAACATTGGTCCTACAATAACTTTGACTGATTTAATGCATTGTAAACAAGGTGTTAAAGAAAAAGTGACTGATTTCATTGGTAGATATAAGAATTTGTGTGCTCAAATTTCTTTTCCTATACCTGATAATTATATTCAAAGAATTTTCATCTCTAATTTACAAAAAGATACCAAGGAAAAGCTTCTTTTGTCCGAGTTTACTTCCTTTCCTTAGTTGTGTGCAACACTCCATAATTATCAACTAGCTATGAGTCAAATGGAGCAATATACTCCTATGGCTTTGAGTGATAAGGGGGAGAGTTTTCAACAACCGTCTACAAAGTTCAAACCAACAAAAATATTCATCAAGTTTAATGATACAATCAACAACAACAATATGAATGCTGCAATAGGTGTGCCTCCTATTTCTAAATTCTTCAAAAGAGAAAGACAATTTACTCCTTTGAATGAATCTTTACATAGCATTATGTCTCAATTGTAACACATAATTGTTATCAAACTTCCTCCTATAAAACCAATTGACCCATCTAAGCTTGCATCCCCTTATTTTGATAGCAATTCCTTTTGTCAATTTCATCGTCATCTTGGTCATGATACTAAGAAATGTTTTGCATTGAAAAGTAAGATTCAATATTTGATTGATAATAATACTATATATGTGGCAGGTGTGAATGGTAAGGGAAACAAAATAGTAGCTCCTCCTAATCAAAATCTGATTTTTACTGATCCTTTGCCTTCTCATACCTCTAACATGATTGAGATTGAACATACCTCTTTCTCTCCTCCTGATCTTACTACCACAACTCCAAATTTGGTGAATATGGTAGAGAAACAAGAGACACCTAAGGACCCTTGTATTACATTTGACCCTAGTGAGACCATTAAAGCACCCGATGGCCCTTTATACATAGTTGTGAAGATTAAGGGCATACCTTGCCATGGTGCTCTAGTTGATCCCTCTTACATGGTTAATATCATCACTGAGGAGTACCTTTTCGCTTTACGATTGCATAAAACGATCTATGATGACACTAATGTGGTTGTGAAGTTATTTGATGGATTCTCTTGTCCTACCATTGGTTCTATCACCCATCATGTTGAAGTTCACACTAAATATATGGATGTCAACTTTGTTATCATTCCTTCTTCCAAGCAATTCCATGTGAAGTTGGGCTACCCTTGGCTATATTCCATGAAGGCTATTGCTTCTCCAATTCATAAGTGTTTGAAATTTCCCCACAATAGAGAAATCATAACTGTTAACAACGGCTTATTTCGACCATTTGAAAGAAGCCCAGGTGTTCCTATTGATCTCTTTTGGCCTAAGAAATTTCAATCTCTTCCACAAAGGAGCGATGCTCTTTTCCAATCTTATCAAAAATGGAAGAAAGATATGATCTTATCCTTAAGTCAACCTAGATCCCCAATAATTGATATCCCCATCCTTCTTGAAGATCAAAAACCTTGCCCTAATGGATAGGACTAATCTTCCTACTAAGGAAGACCCTCAACCTATTCCTATGGATGAGACTATGCTTTCTCATAAGAAGAACAACAATATTCCTCCTAAGGTTAGACTTGTACCTCCTCCTCATGATAGATCTGGTCTCCTTCCTACACCTAATATTCCTCCTTTATATGGTGCAGTTCCACCTCCTTCCTCTTATAGAGAGAAGAGGGTTACCTCTCCTCTTGTCCAACATAAATAACCTCAACCTAAACCTTCAAATATCAAAGAGGATACTATTCCTACTTCAATAAATATTCCTCCTCCTTCTCAGTCTTCCGCTAAGAATCGACGAAATCATTGTGCGAGAGACCGCCAACGAAGGCATCGTGCTCGAGCTCAGGAAGCTGTTTCTAAAACTATTCAATCTCCCAAGACTCCAACAATTGACATGATTCCATTTTCTCCTAAGCAAGATGTTGAACCAACATCTCCAAATCATAAGTTGCAAAATTATGTGATGGTTTTATTCCTATTCGTGTTTGCATTCCTCTTTCTATAAATATTGATGAAGAAATGAGTGAAAATATTATTCATGATGGCAATACAACTCCTAATGCTTCTGATAGTGACTATGAATATGTTGATGTGGACAAGCATTTATCAATTGAATTTTCAAAAACCCTAATCCTGGCTCCTAGAATCGAACAAAGTGACTTAGCCCATGAGCATAGTCCTTGTTTGGGTCTTGTGTTAGCTCCATTTGTTGTGCTCGATGTCGCTCCTTTGACGTGTTGCTCGCCTTCCTGAAATAGTAATTAGCAAGATCGGGAGGAGGATGTCGTGCTAGATTAGCAATATTATCACTGTAGATCTTCTCCCTCTCTCCTCTCTTTCTCTTTATGACCATTCTTCTATGTGTACCCCTATTCTTTTGTTTTTCCCTTAATGTCTACTTGAGGATGATGTAAAGCATTGAGATCCCCTTTGGTCTCTTTTCATGCGGACTCGAAAGACATCCTCTATTCCCTTTCTTCCAAGGTAGTGTCCTTTCCTTGAGGAATGACTATCATTATATGCACACATACATATATGATATACAAGAGTTATCATACGACATACTGACCCCGAGGAAAGTGAAACTACCGTGTGTTTTGTGTTCATTATCCTTGGGTTTATTCCTCGATTGGGGTTTAAATCCTTGCGATAACATGATCTCTCTCTCTCTCTCTCTCTCTCTCTCTCTCTCTCTCTCTCTCTCTCTCTCTCTCTCTCTCTCTCTCTCTCTCTCTCTCTCTCTCTCTCTCGGGTGTTTCCTACCTTAAAGCAATCACTCCCGATAAGGCGTGCGCGATCGCTTTAACGTGGGGACATACACTTCACTCATATTTTCCTTCTTGATACTTAAAGTTACTTGATGAACTTGGCTTCACTTTGTGATTTTGGTATCCTTGCTTTTCATGACTCATAGTGAGGGGAACCTTGCTACTTGTAGTCACGGTTTTCCCTTCTTGATCTTCCCCTTTACTTTTGTCAATTGATGTCATACGATCCTTAGTCCACTGGGGGCTTGGTGTATCTTGTCTCCTTGACATGGTAGAAGTCTTTCAATATTGTTTCCTTATACTTTAACGACACTATTGGCATATGCTTATACTCCTGCTAAAGTGGGGGCTAAATGTAGTGTCATAAAATTGTGACCCTTGCAATTTGCAACCACATTAGGGTCTTCACGTTGGCAATTTGAATCCCCAAGCCTGATCGGAGACCCGAGACTTGCTCGTCCCCGAAAATTGCACTTTTTCTGCCCTCCGCATTGCCTAAACCTTCTTCTTGTCCTGAGACAAGGGCAGGATAGGGGTGTGGCGCCCTTGTCCCCCCTAGCACAAGGGCGTGGCACTCATGTACCTGCCCTATTTTGGCCCCCCCTATGTCCTATCTTTGCATTGAACTTTTCATAAAGCGGGAAAGCTTTCCCTATGTTGGCCTGTGATGAAAAATCAGTCAATTAACACTAATTGACGAGTATATAAGTCACATTTTTCCTCTCATTTTTAGAAGTTTAATAAGAGATAAGTGGGATAAGCGAAGAGTGGGCATAAGTTCAAGCAATCAAGCATTCAAAAACATTCAAGCATTCAAGCATTCCTTTCCACCATTGAGCATTCTCAAGTCTCCCTTCAAGGATAGGTGTTGCATTCAATTCAAGGATTCAACCATTGAAGAGGAGATCCCTTTCAACATTAAATTTCATACAAGCAATTCTATCTACAACCTCCCTTGAGGTGAATTACATTTCAGTCTTTCATTTACATTTACTTGCAAGTACTTTCTTTGATCATTTGGTTAATTCCAAAACTGGGGTTTGACCTGAAGGCAAACCCCCAATCCCAACCCATTTTCCTCTCTTTTTTGTGTGTAGGTTGCAGGTGCACAACTGTGTTTGCAAATTCAGATTCCATTTGCAGAGGCGAAAAAACCCTTTTCGTTTTGTAAATTTTTAGGAGGACCGTGTGCACTTTCAGCACAGTCCCGACAACTTTTTCTCAAATTCGCAAGGTAGCTTCATCTCGACATATTATAGCCAGACCCAGGTGCACAACTTCATCTCATGGTTCTATTTCAAGTTATAATCAGTTCTTTGCCACTTTTACACTTAGTCTCACAACACATAATTCAACCATTTTTCATTCTAAAAGGGGGGTTAGCTTGTCATTTCTATCTCATTATAAATTCATTTAGTATTCAATCTCTTCCCTAAGAGATTGGATCTAGTGAATTTCCCCCCTCTTTTAGTGTAATGTGGATAAAGTGTTTGAAGGGAAATCTGCAGTGAAACTTTCATCTCTCCTCGGAGGGAAGAAAAGATTTCCTCTTGATGTCTCCATCATTCACTTTCCCTGCATCACAATACACAACACTCCTTGTTTTATCCCTTTCTATTCTTGTTAATATTTCACATAAGGAAGAAGAAAATTTTAATGTTCATGAGGTTAAAAATAGATAGATGGGTTTGGTGTTACTGGCTATACAAGAGAGGCAATTTGCATGGTGATCTATACGTTTGGGGGATCACCCAACCTTTCCTCTAAAGTTATTTTTAATTTGAAGAAACTTTTATCATGAGTGCATGAAAACACTAGTAGAAATATAGCAAATAAATGGCAAGGTGACTAAAAAATTTAGTCACAACAAGTAAAAATAATCAAATTATAGTCATTTTTTGCAACACAACTATAAATGACCAATTTGATCGTGGGGTAAAATCACAACTAAATAATTAGTCACACAAACAAAAATGACTTAATAAATGACTAAATAAATGACTATTGCCCTATACAATATGATATTAACACGACCATAGGTAAAGTGGGTAATTAAAAAATATTTGGAATTGGTGTGTAACCAGTTGTATTGCGCGCATAGGGTCGATAGGAAATTCGAGGAATTGTTGGCGCACGGGTGTACAACTTAGAGTAGATTTGGGAAATTTGGAAAGAGCTTGTTCTTGGTGTAGATATTGTTGTTATTGTTTAACAAAGATTGGATCGAGTAGAAGAGCTTGTTGTTGGTGCAGAACAAAGCCTATATTGAGTAGAAGAGCTTGTTGTTGGCGTACGAGAGTGGGGATCGAGTACAATAGATATTGTTGTTTGCACACGGGACTAGGGATAGAGTATGATAGAGCTTGGATGGATGATGAAACTTGTTTGGAGAGGACCTGGAGACTTCTGAAAAGGCAGGCAAGGAATTAAGAGCTCGCTACAACAATTGTGAAGTTGGGGATGCCCTCTGCAGCGAAGTCAAATTTGGGGACGCCCTCAGCAGTGAATTCAGAGGTAATTCAAAACCCTCGTTGCAATGATAACTTCAGTTGAAGTAGGACAATTATTGGGAATTTTACTTACAAAATATTTTTTAGTATCTATTTTGTAACATGTTTATGTACAAGATAGTCTATTGTATTAAGTGTAATACGTGTTCTCTATTAGAGACAAATTGCAATTTATAGTTCAGTTTTTACAGTTTAGTTTTTATAGTAGTTGATTATAATCTCTCATAGAAGAAGTCACATAAATATAATTCTAAAAATGAAACTTTCAATATGTGTAAACTCAGTAGCGTGGTAAAGACCCAGCACAATCTCTTGAAGTTTTGTAGTTGAGAACCCTGAATTGTCTTCCCAGGTTCAAAACACATTCCATATCAATAAAGCAAACCATAAATGGAAAAATGTGGGAAACATGTTGAGAAAAGATTCCAAGACCTTATTCCAATACTATTAGGTTTGCAAATCTTAACCATATCACACACTCTCTCATAAAGGTGCCCTATAAACTTACACAAGATTCACCCACTAGGAAAACAAACATACTTAAAACCTTAAAGACATTATAGAAAATTGACATTCTCAAGCTTTGCAATCGAGAACCTAAAAATCCATTAAATTGGGCATTCTTAAACATTGTAATCAATAAATAAAATTCTAAGTGTAAACCAAACATAAACAACATAAGTGTCATTGAAAATTCTAAGCTTGGCCTTGTCTGCTAGTTGCACCACCAATTTTCCCACAAGAAGTGGGGACTCATAATAGAAGCTATAATTAATGCATTTTGACCTCATATAACGAAATAAAACATATCCATCAACGGTCATCCCTGCAATGGCCACTTTAATATGATCACCTACCTTGAAAATATTCTTCAGGTAGGAAGAAAACTTTGAATTAGTCTTTCCCACACTAGCTAAAACTACATTAGTTTTAAATCTCAATCCAATTGCAATGCTACCCTGTTGAACTGCTTCCATTGAATATTCTACCTAGAACATTCTCCTTGTAGGACTCCATGTGGTCACATCTGTGTCATACTGGTTCCCAAACATCTTTGTTATGGGCTTTCTTGAATGTTTTGGGTTTTTAAAGGTTAGCCCTTGAATTTCTAAGGCTTCAAAAGTGTGTAAAACTCGGGGATAACTTTAAGAAACCCCCCTCTAAATAAATGTAAATTATTGACAAATCTTTCATATTTTTGACAAATAAATAAATTTATTGGCAACTCTATCAAATTTTTTAAAATTTTTTTTATTGGCAATTTTTTTTTAATCACAGTTTTTTTTAGAAAATATTAGCTAATCTAAAACAATAATATGAAATTCATTAATCACCATGGCGAATACAATTCTAAGTGTAAACCAAACATAATGAACATAAGTGTCATCGAAAATTCTAAGTTGGGCCTTATTTGTTAGTTGCACCACCAATCTTCCCACAGGAAGTGGGCACTCATACGGGAAGCTATAATTAATGCATTGTGACCTCATATAATAAGATAAAACACATCCACCAACAGTCAGCCCTGCAATGGTCAGTCCAATATGATCATCTACCATGAAAATATTCTTCTGGTAGGAAGAAAACTTTGAATTAGTCTTTCCCCCACTGGCTAAAACTACACATGTTTTAGATCTCAATCCAACTGCAATGTGCCTTTCTTAAATACTTCGATTGTATATTTTGCCTGGAACAATCTCCCTACAGGACTCCATGTCATCACATTTATGTCATACTTGTTCCCAAACATCTTTGTAATGGGCTTTCTTGAATTTGCTGGGTTTTGAAAGGTCAGTCCACTTTCTAAGGCTTCAAAAGTGTGTAAAACTAAGGGATAACTTTACGAAACCCCCCTCTCAAAAAATATAAAATTTTGGTGAATCTTTCATATTTTTGACAAAAAAAAAATTTTTATTGGCAAATTTGTCATTTAAAAAAAAATAAAATCTTATTGGTGATTTTTTTAATCATAATTTTTTGTAGAAAATATTGGCAAATCTAAAACAATAATAGGAAATTCATTAATCACCATGGTGAATACTTCTATTTAAAAAAAAAACATTATAAACAAAACGAAAATGCAATTCTAAGTGTAAACCAAACATAACCAACATAAGTGTTATTGAAAATTCTAAGTTGGGCCTTGTCTGCTAGTTGCACCACCAATCTTCCCACAGGAAGTGGGGACTCGTACGGGAAGCTATAATTAATGCATTTTGACCTCATATAATGAGACAAAACACATCCATCAGCAGTCAGCCTTGCAATGACCACTCCAATATGATCATCTAGCTTGAACATCTTCTTTTGGTAGGAAGAAAACTTTGCATTAGTCTTTCCCACACTGGCTAAAACTACACGCATTTTAGATCTCAATCCAACAACAATGTGCCCTACTTAACTGCTTCCATTGCATATTCTACCCACCACAATCTCCCTGTAAGACTCCATGTGGTCACATCTATGTTATATAGGTTCCCAAACATCTTTGTAATGGGCTTTCTTGAATTTGTTAGGTTTTGAAAGATTAATATGATTTCTAAGGCTTCAAAAGTGTGTAAAACTCAGGGATAACTTTAAGAAAACCCCCTTTAAAAAAATATAAAATCTTGGCAAATCTTTCATATTTTTGACAAAAAAAATAATTTCTATTACCACATTTATCAAAAAAAAAATTAATTATTCTTATTGGAGATTTTTTTTAATCATATTTTTTTGTAGAAAATATTGGTGAATCTAAAACAATAATAGGGAATTCATTAATCACCATGGTGAATACTTCTATTTAAAAATAAACATTATAAATAGAACGAAAAACCAAAATCAACATAAGTGTCATTGAAAATTCTAAGTTGGGCCTTGTTTGCTAGCTACACCATCAATCTTCCCACAGGAAGTGGGGATTCGTACGAGAAGCTAGATTTAATGCATTATGGCCTCATATAACAGACAAAACATGTTCATCAACAATCAACTCTGCAATAGCCACTCCGATATAATCATCTACCTTGAAAATCTTCTACTGGTAGGAAGAAAACTCTGAGTTAGTCTTTCCCACACTGGCTAAAACTAAATGTGTTTTAGATCTCAATCCAACTGCAGTGTTCCCTTCTTCACTACTTCCATTGCATATTTTACTTGGAACAATCTTCTTACATGATTCCATGTGGTCACATTTGTGTCATATCGACTCCCAAACATCTTTGTAATGGGCTTTCTTCAATTTGTTGGATTTTGAAAGGTTATTTCGTTAATTTCTAAGGCTTGAAAAGAATGTAAAACTCAAGGATAAATTTAAGAAACCCGCTCTAAAAAAATATAAAATCCTGGTGAACCTTTCATATTTTTGACAAAAAAAAATAAAAATTCTATTGGTAAATCTGTCAATTTTTTTATTATTATTTTTATTGGCGATTTTTTTTTAATCACATTTTTTTGGAGAAAATATTGGCAAATCTAAAACAATAATAGGAAATTCATTAATCACCATGGTGAATACTTCTATTTAAATAAAAAACACTATAAAGAGAACAAAAACACAATTCTATGCGTAAACCAAACATAACCAACATAAGTGTCATAAAAAATTCTAAGTTGGGCCTTATTTGTTAGTTTTACCACCAATCTTCTCACAGGAAGTGGGAATTCGTATGGGAAGCTATAATTAATGCATTCTGATCTCATATAATGAGATAAAACACGTCCACCAATAGTCAGCCCTGCAATGGCCAATCCAATATGATCATCTACCATGAAAATATTATTCTGGTAGGAAGAAAACTCTGAATTAGTCTTTCCCACACTGGCTAAAACTACATGCATTTTAGATCTCGATCCAACTATAATGTGCCCTGCTTAACTACTTCCATTGCATATTCTACCTAGAACAATCTCCCCGAAGGACTCCATGTGATCCAATCTGTGTTATACCGGTTCCCGAACATCTTTGTAATGGGCTTTCTTGAATTTGTTGGGTTTTGAAAGGTTAGTTTGTGAATTTCCAAGGCTTCAAAAGTGCATAAAACTCAGGGATAACTTTAAGAAACCCCCCTCTAAAAAAATATTAAATCTTGGTGAATCTTTCATATTTTTGACAAAAAAAAATTCTATTGGCAAATCTGTCAATTTTTTTTATAATTATTCTTATTGGAGATTTTTTTTTAATCACAATTTTTTGTAGAAAATATTGGTGGATATAAACCAATAATAGGAAATTCATTAATCACCATGGTGAATACTTCTATTTTTTAAAAATAAATTATAAATAGAACGAAAACACAATTTTGTGTAAACCAAACATAAACAACATAAGCGTCATTCAAAATTCTAAGTTGGGCCTTGTTTGCTAGCTGCACCACCAATCTTCCCACAAGAAGTGGAGACTCATACAAGAAGCTATATTATTGCACTATGACCTAATATAATGAGACAAAACACGTCCATCAACAATTATCCCTGCAATGGCCAGTCCAATATTATCATCTACCTTTAAAATCTTCTTCTGGTAGGAAGAAAACTCTGAAAGGTTAGTCTATGAATTTCTATGGTTTCAAAAGTGCCTAAAACTAGTTCTTGTTTATTGCCCAATAGGTAATTCTGTTGTGTTAGGTCTTCAATTGAATAAAGATGAGCAACTATGTGTAAATACCTTAAGGTCTCTATGATCTAGATCTTTGTACTTACTGGTTGCACAATATAGACTCAAACTAGTTTAGAAATAGAAATACACACTACAAGGAGCTCCAAATGGCTTATAGAACATTCAAATAATTAATAGTGCTTACACAAATTTAGAGCATCAATAAACATATTTTATCTTAGGAAATGCAAATTTAGGAATTGATTCATACATAGAACTAACATAGAGATTCTTAGCAACAACACTTTAAGCTTACAACTTTTACAAAGCTCAATATAGAGCTTGATGCCTTAGAGGGGCATTGTTAAAAAGTGCACAAGCTTCACTATAATTTGATCCTATGAGTTGTGAATTGATCCGATTCGAATTTGTTGTAGTTATGGGATACTCTATGGCTTCCTATTTCATTTGACACTCACTCTATTTCATATTGACATCTCCGTGAAAGACATTTTTAGCAGTCCTAATCCATTCACTATTTTGAGAATTTCTAATATGTTTTTCACCAACCACACTAAAACACAGTCATCAGCCTCATATATCAAAATGAGAAACCTTTTTGAAATCTGTGGTTCTCTCAAGAACATTCTTGTCCATCGTTCCATAATTGTCACAAACCCGTGGAACTCTTTACACTTGTATTTCCTGTTAACAAAAGTTATTTGAACCACTAAAAGCTAATCACTAGTCAATAGGGTCTGTGAATCATTAAGAAGCCTTAACAAATTTTGTTGTTTACTGTTGTTAAATAATATGGAACAAAAATTTCACGTGATTTCCATGCGACTTAAGAAGAATAACATGTTTTAACAAGGAAACATCTAATACCCTTGTTTACCTTGCACAATATTCTTAAACAAGCATGTTCATAACATGAAGTTACAAGGAGATTACCTTGATGATAAAGACCTATTATTGTTTATACCTTGATCAATGTTATTAACTTCAAGATAAAAAACCCTTGCTTACACCCTTCAAATATACCCTTGCATCAAACATCAACTTTGTATCTTGCAATGGATTCAACATAAAACCAACACTTTTGTCCACTCTACCTTTGAAAATACACTTGTTTGGACAATCCTCTAAATATAAATACATTTTCCACTCTTGAATTTTGTCTTGAATATCACAAAAAATCTCATATGTAATAAATGTCATTGCTTCTACACAAGTTATTTGATGTTGCAAATACGTATAGGTGATGATATGCATAAGATATGTTATCTACAAAGCAACTCATATTTTAATGCTATAATCTCAAGACCTCATTTAGACCTCAAACCCAGATTTATGTATTGAATGGCTTCCTCAATAGCCTCCTTTGTTGCATCCAAGGCATCCTCGAAAATGCTAACCACGACTTTTGCATTTATTGTATTTTTATCAATAAGATTTTTGTTTTTCATATTTATATTTTTTTCTTGAATTCGGAAACTAAATTAATACTAGAATGCAAAACATTACAGATGGATCAATGTCGAAGGTTGACTATGGATCAATACCATGCATATGATGAGAGAGTAGCCAACGAGAGGGACATGGAGAAATATCCATGTCCATGTAATTATTATCTTAGTGGAAAGGTGAAAAAAAGAAATGTGATTTATCAACATATGATAAGATATGGGAATATTGGTATAAGCCCTTAGGATTACAACTATTATGAAGATATGATAGAATTGCAGACTGTGAGAGATGAAGAGGGAAAAAACATAGATGAAGTGGCACCAAACATAGATGAAGAGGCAACAATGTTAGACAAAGGGTTTGAAGTTGATAGAATGTTGAATGACGATCTAAACGATGATTGGGCCAAGTCGATGGAGGATGCTTTAAATCCTGTGTACATGCTAATTGCAAGTTAAGTTGTTTCACAAGAATCCTTCAAATTCTTAACTTGTAAGTGGTGCATGGTTGGATAAATGAGAGTGTAGATCAGTTATTGGCATTAATAAGTTTGTTGTTACCCTGAATCCAGATTGCCAACAAAACGAAGCCAATGTAAAAAGAAAATTAGTAAGCTAGGCGTATGAAAACATCCACACATGTAAATGGTTGTGCATTATTTCACAAATCTTGCAAGTGAGAGTGAATGTCTGAAATGTCATGAAGTGAGGTATAGACGAGGGTTGAAATCAGTTGTGGTTCCTAGAAAGGTTCTTCACCACTTTTCGATAATCCCAAGATTACTCTGAATTTATAGGTGCAAAGACATTGTTGAACTTATGCAATGGCATGCCCAAAATAAGAGCTCTGATAGAAAACAACAACATGTGTTTGATTCTAAGATTTGGATGGAATTTGATAATAGATGACCTAATTTTTCTCAGGATCCTCGTAATATAAGGTTGGGGTTTGGCTCTAGATGGGTTGAACCCATTCTCAGATCAAAGTACTAAATGGTCAACTTGGCTAGTGTTTTCAATAAATTATAACTTGCCTCCATGGTTAGCAACTGAACCATTTTTCTTAATGCTATCATTGATTATACTAGGAAAAAAGAGTGTGACTTTAGATATAATCGATGCCTATCTAGAATCATTATAATTTTTAAGGGATGGTCATTCAATCAAATTCACTTTAAGAGCTTCCTTATTGTTTATGATTCATGACCTTCCTACATATGGCACATTGTACGGTCTCAATGTTCATGGATGCCATGAATGTCCTGCTTGCAACTTTAAGGATTTTGTGAGGCACTCAAGAAGTTTGCATAAGTGTATTTGTTGTGGACATCGTTCTCACCTTAAAATGGATCATCCATATTGTCGATAAAAAACATGTTTCAGTGGTCAAGAAGAGAACTGTGAAGCACCATTGCTAATAACAGGTGATTACATTGTTGAGAACGGACCAAAAAGAATGTCTTTTACTGAAAATGATGAGATTGTTGGTAGTAGATATGATCCATGAATGAAAGCGGTGTAAAACGGTTGTGCATATTCTATAAGTTGCCATACTTTAAGGATATAGCCATTAGGCATACTATTGACTTTATGCATACTGAGAAAAGTATAGCCCGTGCTATTATAGAAACTCTTTTTGGTGTTTTTCATACTATTTCATCACGTGAAGGCTTTTGACAGCTAAAGTTTTGTCAAAATCTTTGGGTAGAAAAATATGATGATGAAAAATATGGAAAACCTAGTGCTCCTTGTGTCTAGACAAAGGAACAATGTGCACAATTCTTATAGTTGTTGTCTCAGACTCACTTTCCCACTGGATATGTAAGTAGTAGTATTAGAAGCCATAATGAATTTAATATCTTAATAGGCCTCAATACCCATGACTATCATGTCATAATCGAGAATATTTTACCTATTATTGTAAGTATATCAAGTTTGGCAAAGGAGCCAAGTTTGGCAAAGGAGCCAAGGTTGGCAATTATAAGATTGGGCCTAATATTAAAGAGAGGGAGTTTACATGTATTCGATCCTTCAAACTTTGATAGTATGAGGGGGGAGGTTGTTGAAGTCCTTTGTTTATTGGAATAGGAATTTCCACCAATAATCTTTAACATTTGTATGCATCTTTTGATAAATCTAGAATATGAATATGTACTATAGCATTGTGGCCCAGTAAGAACAAGATGGATGTATCTTATAGAACAATATATGAAGGTTTTGAAAAAAATTGTTCATAACAGGGAAAAACCGAAAGGCAACATGTATGAGGGATATTCAATGCAAGAGGTCGTGGGGTTTTGCATAGAATATATGATGAATTTTAAAAATATTGATCGACATATATGGGAAGATGATGAAGATGAGAGAGTTGCAGGTGAAATATTAGAAGGCAATGGATGTCACTTCATGCTATCACGCCAAGCAAGAAGTGTGATTGATGCCTACATTCTTCAAAACACATATTTGTTCGATAAGTGGTGTAGGCAAAAACAAATTTACACAATAATTTATTTACTTAATTATATTTACACATTTATATTATTAATCTTACTATATATGTTAATATTTTTTGTCATTGATTTCAATAGGACTGAATCGTGGGACAACCCCTATGAAACTTGTTTGTTTCATATCTCATGTCCTCCAAGGTCGGTCGACTTACCTCATAAGTCGTGTCTTTTTCATTTTCATTTTGCATATTTTCGCATTTTGGACTTACCCTTTAAATCCTCTTATTTATGCACTTTGGGTTCTAAACCCTGACGTGCATTGCTTTGAGTATTTAACTACACATCGGGTTTTAAATCCTGAAGTACAGTTTAAGCTGCTTTTATGCAGGTTGGGTTTTAAACCTCGACCTGCACGACCTTCCCTGCAAATTGCAAATTGGGTTTTAAAACCCAAACTGCAGGTTACCTTCTGTTGCAGGTCGGGTTTTAAACACCAACCTGCAGAGTACAACATGGGCTCTGTGAGCCAGTTTTGGTCGAGGAAGAGAGTTGATATCTTTGTTTTAGCTTTTGCTTTGTTTTTTCATTAATTTGTTTTGCAGATTCAAGTATGATCAGATGCCTTTCTTTCATTTTTCAGAGTTGGGGTTTTATTATGTAGTTATGGCATTATTTTTTGTTTTCTCTTGTCGTTTTGGGCATGTCAGGTGTTTTTCCTCCATGACCATGTTATTCTTCTCAGCCATCGTTGGGTTTTTAAAAACCCGATGTGTGACATAGTTTACCCTTTAAAGTATGTCGGATTTAAACCCTCAACGTACTTTGTTTTCATTTGCAACATGCATTTCAGATTTCAAAATCGGACATGCATGACCTTTTTTGTGCCCTTTGGCAGGTTGGGCTATAAAACTTGACTTGCGAGCTGCTTTTTCCCTTTTAGCATGTCAGGTTTTAAAACCTGACATGCTAGTCATTTTTTGCCAAAAGCACAAGTTTGGTTTTAAACCTTGACTTGCGGGTTCATGTCAATTCTTCCCTTCCAAGACTATAGGTCAGGTTTTAAACTTTGACTTGCAACCTCTGTTGTACCTTTATGCAGGTTGGGTTTTAAAACCCAACTTGTTAGTTTGTTTTATCCTTATACATGTCGAGTTTTAAAACCTGACATGCAGATTGATTTGCCCAAGTTGCAGGTCGGGTTTTAAAACCCGACCTATAAGATTTTGATCTTACACTGCAGATCGGGTTTTAAAACCCAATCTGCAGTGTCTAACCTGCTTATCTGCAAATCGGGTTTAATTTTCCTGCATTTGTGCCTAAGCCCTTTTTGGTTCCTCAAAATTCATTTTTGTCAATAAAGTAGATAATCTGATGATGATATTGGTTCGTGAACTGATCCATGATGCAAAATTGTAGATCTTTGCAGATGTCTGATTCTTCTCCAACCAAATTCGAAGGAAAAAAGATAAAGTAAAAGTATCAGAAATACTTGAACATTTTCCTCGAGAGTTCTGTAAAGTCTAATGTGGAACATATCGGGGATATTGAGATTAGACACATCAACGTGGATGAGTTTCTGGAGCGTGTTGAGAAAGCTCCTGCTAGGATGACAAACCTCATTTCTAGTGGTTTGCACAAGTATGCATCCTTCCCAGTGGTAGCCCACGATCCTGATTTCGTGTTAGTAGTGGCCTACCGCTTTGATGCCAACACAAGACAGGTTAAGGAAATATAGTCATTCGCTTAGGCAGTGAATTCTTCAACAATATTTTCAAAGGACCATTTATTTATGAAGTTTTGGACATTACTGTTGGCAATTGACACTCAATTGGTTGGTTTCACCATGTTGTCATTGATGGCAACATGGTATCTTGTTTTGGCTTCATGTTTTGGTTTAGTTGTGTATCGACAGGCACTTCACAAAAACTACACCGACACCGACATCGGTAGGATAGAAGGATTTCTTTGGTTACCGATAATGTTGGCTGACATGATTTAGAATAATGGTTATCATTATTGGAGGCCGACATCTCGTGGATCCGACATTGGCAATTGACTTTGATATTCAGGTATTATGTTATCTAGTTGACATGTAATTTAATATTGTAATAATCTTTGTAAGCCGACATAAGGCATGATAAGTTGTATAGGGTATATAGGTCAGTTGGATTAGATCATTTTGATATAGATATGGTGATGTGATATAATGTGAAATATATCAAAGAGATTATGTATGTGAGGATATTTTTGTAAGGGTTATTCCGATAAAGGGTTTAGGGTTTCAGACCGGAACAAACATAGCTTAACCGAAACTGTATTCTGGCATAGAAGATGCTATCTTTTGCAGTTCAACACTTCTCCAGATTGTAGTTTGGATTCATATGTAGTTAGTGAGGCTCCTTTTGTGATTGAGCAGTGTGCTCTAGGTTGTAAACCTTCCTACGAGTGGAGGCCCCTTATATTTGTAATATCTCTTCATATTGCCAGTGGATTGATATTGTGGGTCATAAATCCCACCGTGGTTTTTCCTCTTTGAGGTTTTCCAAGTATAATTCTATGTGTTATGGTTCTCATTTTTGTGATTGGTTTATTGGTTGTTTTACTTCTTTCAATTGTTGGTATATGCGTGTTTTAATAAGGTTAAAATTGAACTTCCTGGTATAACACTAATTCACCCCCCACCTCTCAGTGTTATTGGATTCCAATAATTGGTACCAAAGCCTTGTACCTCGGAGGAAGTTTAACAGCTTGAGGGAGATCCTGAATCCGGACTCCATGGACATGGGTTTGGAGAAGCAACTTGAGATGGCACTTGAAGATTATGATGCTGAAAGGTTGAAGAACTTAAAGCTACAAGATGAATTGAATTCTGCTAAGGAATTCATTTTTGTCCTACAGGAGAGGCTATCATCTGTTCAAGCTAGGAGGAAGGAACTTTTGCAAAATTAGGATGATGAAGAGAAATATGCACTTAAGGAACAATGTCAGAAATTAAGTCAGGAGAACATGGTTACGAGAAATGAAATGCAAGCTATAACTATGAGAATGTCTAAGGAGATTAAGGACCAGAAGAAAAAGGAAGAAAATCTTGATGTATCCTTGAAAAATAAATTTGAAGAATGTGGTAGGTTGGTTCATGAGAATGATATGTTGAGAACTGATTTTGTACAATCCCAGAGTAATGAACAAGAGCTTGAGAGACAAATGATAATTCTGAGAGAACTTCTGACTACTGCAAGTGAGTATAAAGAGAAATTCAAGATTAGTTCAACACAACTAGATGAGTTATTGAAGAGACAAAGGCAGATTGGAGATTCCAGTGGACTTGGATTTGAGCAAGGATAGAGTTCTGGTACTGCTAATGAAGATCAAAACCATAAGGCATGGGTAAGGAAATTTAATGCTTATAAATTTAATGGTAGATATTTTTTTGCAATAAATTTGGTCACATGGCTAGGCAATGAAGAAACAGAGCAAATTAGAACCCTGATTCTGCTCATGGTAAATGTTCTAAATGTAACAAGTATGGTCACAAGACAGAAGATTGCAGAATGAATGTTAAATGCTATGCATGTGGAAAGATTGGACATATGGACAATCAGTGCAGGTCAAGCAATTATACCGGTTTTAGCAAAGCAATTCAAAAGAACAATATTACATGCTATGCATGTAATGAGGTTGGACATATTGCTAAATTCTATAGAAGCAAAAATTCACTGGTTGGTAATGGAGGATCAAATGAGAAAGAGAAAGAAAATGTTAATGAAATATGACAAGATCATACTTAGAGATTGGTCAGGAAGACTGAAGAACAATCAACAGATAGGAATACACTGATTACTTATCCGATATAGGAGGTTGCTCCTGCACCGACAGGTAGCTCATCCAGAAACTAAGGCAGATGCCTTAGGGGTATACAAAATTCATGAAGATGTTGCATATGCCCTGTGAAGAGGTTCTGGAAGATGTTCCAGACATTGGAGATGATTATCCAGCATGGATATGTTCTGTTCGAGATCCGGTATCTTTCATCGACAATCATTGATGTCAATGAAAGATTAGGGTTTTTATCGAAGGATAAAAGGTTGAATTCACTCTATTTTTTATCATCTTGCATTCAGAGAGATTTTAGTGTGATTAAGAGCGATCAAAGGCTATTCAATGTGATCAAATATCTTCTTGAGCGATTTCACCGACGAGTGGAAGAATTTGTTAAGGGTTTCACTAGAAGTGATCATCATGTGTTTATTCTTAATCATGGAAGCAAGATGATCATCTATTCTTATCTTTGTTACAAATCCTACTATAGTAGAAGTCAAGGACCATCCTAGGATAATTTTCAAGCGGTATCCACATGTGGCTACCCTGGAAGATTTGGTTGGAGCATTTTCTCGTGTTCCGAAGGGAGTTGTTTATGTCAAAGATGTTAGAGCATACATACATTGTCACATTGAGGATTTGGGGACATCTGATATAAAGAGCATGTACATGAGCAAGCTTATGGGAGATTTTGGAAAGATCAAACCGACATATAAGCACATTGAAGACTTAGGGTTTACCAACATTATGGGCAATCTAGAATTCAAAGATGAAATCATTAGGTATGTTTTGAGTAGAGTACATGGGGAGTTTATCTGGTTGGATAGACCTTACAAGATTACCAAGGAAGCCATCAGGGCAATCACTGGTTTACCGTAGGTTGGGCAACGTCCAGATAAGAAGGTTTCAAATGATTATGTCAACAAAATCACCGACGCGACATCTGGCAGAATATCTATGAGAATAAGCACTATTACCGACACAGACATCAGATTTGGTAGCATGATCATCGGGTATAAGGTAACTCAGTCAAACCGACTGAATTCTGTTTCTAGTTCCTGCATTTTCACAACATATAAAATGATGAGAGAAAATGAGAAATTGGATCTATGCGGTTGGATGTTGGATGAACTGTTAATAAACCTAGGAAAGATTAAAGGTGAAAAGAAAGGAACTTTCTGATATGACAACTTAATTGTCTGCTTAATATTATTTTTCATGAATGACACTCTCGGTTTTGGGAAGAGGCAATGGGCATTTGATATCCCGGTAAGGAGACAATTGAAATAGTCAATTGCTACTTTAGGCAAACAGAGAGATGATAAAGTATGGGGATATTTTAAGGGATTCCAGAAGTCTATGAAATATAGGGAAAGGGTTCCTAAGCATATTGTTGAAAAATACTTAACTGACATATGCTTCATGGTGAAGAAGGGTTAAACGCTTATGGAAGCGGTTAAGCCCCAGAAGATTTGGATTGAGGAAATGGGCTATTAAGTTGATGCAGAGATCCTTGATGCTTATGCAAAAATGTTGATTGATGCACCTATTGATGAGGCAAAGAAGCCCTACGGTACTGAGAAAACACAAGAGGTTAAAACAGAGTTCAACCGGAAGAAGAGAGATAAATAGGAAGGAAAAGCAAGAAAATTTGTTGAGAAAGTCTCACAGGACATTAAAGCATTGATTGATGTTGCCCCAGAGAAAGGCAGGAAGAAGAAGGATCCAAAAGTACACATTGAGCCTGTTACAATAGAGTCTGAATTTGACACACCCTTGGCATTCAAGAGGGTTGTAAGGAAAAAAATAGAGGAAACAAAGGTAGAAGCTAAAAAGCAACCGGTTAGGAAGGTTACATTCAAAATACTGACATAGAAGCAAGCACCAAGGGTAACACCTTCAGCTCCATCCAATACTGCAAGAAGGAAGAAGAAGAATGACATCGATTTGGCAATTTAATCTGATAATGTAACTATCATTCCACCAAAAACTTGTGCATAATTAGTTGATGACATCACTAAGGATGACATGTTAAAGAATGTACAATTTTACTATGATCATTTAGATAAAGTTGAATAGAGAGAGATAGAGGAGACAATTTTTTATATTTGGATATTTATAAGAAAGCCTTGATAGAAATTGAAAACCAAACATCGACAAAACTGTATGATATGTTAGATGTTAGGAGGCTGTCAGCAATGCAAGAAGACAAGCATATTAAAATTCAAGAGTTGTTTCCTATTTGTATTACTATTGCTCCAAAGGAAATGGAAAGGACACTTGAGGTGGTAGATAGAAAAGCCTTTAATAGCAAACCTAGAATAACCAGTCCGATGCTAGGAAGGGTCAATGAGATAATAAAGGAGACTCAAAAGGAATGGGTTAAGTTCTTTGAAGAGAATAAAGGTTTTTTTACTTCACCGAAATCAAAGAAGGATACTGCAGACATCCTGGTTGAAGGAAAAGGAAAGGGCATTATGGGTACTTCACCCTTAATTTTGAAGGACATTAAGATAGTGGAAATTAAGCCCCTGGTAGATACAAGTGTACAAACAAATGTTGAGATACCGGCTAATATAGAGAGTGAAAAGGTTTATAATGTACAGGATACTAATGTTGAGGATAATAGTCCTCTGGATATAAATGCACAGGTTGAGGTCACAGTTCCTATAGGGGAACCGATAGTTACAGAGACTGCACCAAGTGGCGAAGCCACCGATGCAAGTGAGGAAGCTATAAAGGATAAATCATCAGAAGAAAAGAAATGGGAATCCGGCAAGGAACCGGTAGTAGGTCCATCATTGTTGTCAATTGACACCTCACAAGATGTAAAGAAAAACATAACCGAGATGAGTCTACTAAACTCATGATGATGGTTGCACAAAAATTGATGAAGGAGGGATCTACGGATAAAGGAAATATTGATCACTCAATCACTGTTTTACACAAACTAGTCCCAGAGTGCAAGATTGACAAGCAAGCGAGCCCATCCGACAAGCTTAAGACAGTTATTGAGCACATTTCAAAGGATTTTCAATCCTTGCAGCATATTTCAAATAGGCAAGCACTGTAGAGGTCCACACAAGCTAAAAGAGTTACATTTGATCGGGTGATTAAATCTGAGAAGAAGAAGATTGATGAAAATCTGAAACTGATACATAATTCTTTGAAACAATGTACAAATATATACATGGTACGTTGTAACACAAATATTCTTATAGTTAATGTGGATAAGAAGATAAAGGAATTTCATGAGAAAGTATAGCTAATTCTTTTGATGGATTGACTTCATTGACTACATCCATTGATGGTCAAATTTTGATTTTGGAAGCCCAAATTTCTATTCTTGAGAAAGAAAAAGACAAAATCATAAGAAGAGCCAGAAGTCTGAGAGGCTTGGTGAGTCCCCAGTTGGATTCAATCAATGTACATAAGAAGGAATGTATGGATATGGTTGGAAAGCCCACATCGACAGACATAAGTGAGAAAGAGTCATTTGCACATATACTAAATGGATTTATATCTATTTCTGACACTTTCAAATTTGGTTGGGATAATTATCTTGAGCTATTGGAGAAGGCTTATCCAGAAATTTTCAAATTTGTTAAGCTCCGGTAAGATATTTTTAGGATACTCATTGTACAATTTTAGATCTTTGACATTATTTTTAAATTTTTTGATTGCATTGATGTCAAAGGGGGAGTGATATAGATGTGAAAAAGAATAGAAGGAGTTGTATACATTAGGGAGAGACATGGAGTATGGAGTATTTTTTAATATTCAGCTAAGGGGGAGCAGGCACAATGAAATAAGCGGATGAAACCATGACCATTTTCACATGAGTGTTGCCATCAATGCCAAAGGGGGAGATTGTTGGCAATTGACACTCAATTGGTTGGTTTCACTATTTTGTCATTGATGGCAACATGGTATCTTGTTCCGACTTCATGTTTTGGTTCAGTTATGTACTGGCAGGCACTTCACAGACACTACACCGACACCGACACCGACAGGATAGAAGAATTTCTTTGGTTACCGGTAATGTTGGCCGACATGATTTAGAATAATGGTTATCAGTATTGGAGGTCGACATCTCTTGGATCCAACATCGACAATTGATTTTGATATTCATGCATTTATGTTATCTAGCCAACATATAATTTGATATTGTAATAATCTTTGTAAGCCGATATAAGGCATGATAAGTTGTATAGGGTATATAGGTCAGTTGGATTAGATCATTTTGATATAGATATGGTAATGGATACGTGGATGTGATATAATGTGAAATATATCAGAGAGATTATGTATGTGAGGATATTTTTGTAAGGTTTATTCTGGTAAAGGGTTGAGGGTTTCAGACTGGAATAGACAAAGCTTAACTGAAACTGTATTCTGGCATAGAAGATGCTATCTTTTGTAGTTCAACACTTCTCTGGATTGTAGTTTTGATTTATATGTATTTAGTGAGGCTCCTTTTGTGATTGAGCAGTGTGCTCTAGACTGTAAGCCTTTCTGCAAGTGCATGCCCCTTATATTTGTTATATCTCTTCATATGGCTAGTGGATTGATATTGTGGCTTGCAAATCCCACCGTAGTTTTTCCTCTTTGAGGTTTTCCACATAAAATTCTATGTGTTATGGTTCTCATTTTTGTATTGGCCTATTGGTTGCTTTACTTCTTTCAATTCTGTATGTACTGATATACCAGTTGGTATATGAATGTTTTAATAAGGTTAAGATTGAACTTCTCGGTATAACACTAATTCACCCCCCTCTCAGTGTTATTGGATTCCAACAATTACACCTACATCCTCTCATGATCACTATGAAAAGAATATGAACAAGTGTAAGAAAACAATTAACACTATTTTCTTGCAAACTGCTAGAGCTTCCACAACATCTAGATGGCTCAAGTTTTTCCATAGAATTGATTTCAATGAAGAATACAATGACATGGTTACGTTGTTGGCAAGGATCAAAGGAATCCCAGACTCACATCACTTTCAGACTTGGATATTCTTATATATGAATATCATCAGAAAGGGGACTGACAAGATAGATTTGGGAGAACAAATTAGTCATGCAATCTGTGCTCAGTGAAAGGAGGTCAGGAAAACTCTCAAATTTTCCATGACCTCTTACCTAGTGTATGCAGCCACCTCCATGAGGCATTTTCTAGGGTTATCTACAAAAGGAGATATGAGACAAACTCCAACATGGGACTATTACTATCAATTGACCATTCACAACTGAAGAAGCCATTTCAGAAGAATCAATGATGCATTCTTCGGTACATGGAAGTGCTTGTTTAATAAAGAACTTCAGAAGAAGAGGCTTTCTCAGGCAACCTATGACAAAGACAATGAGTATGGCTACATCTTTCTCTAATTCCCAACATTTACTTACATTTGTGTTGGTTGTTATTCCGATGCTCCTTTCATTTTGCCAAGATATCCATCGGACAAAATCATTGTGATGGAGCTCTGCAGACAATTGATCTATGTACATGAGAAACAATAAACATCACACAAGAATGGTCTCAAATTTATTCAAGCAATAGGAAGGTATTTGATGCTCACTTCTCCTCAAGCTAAAAATATGAAAGAGGAAATGCAATGGGTAACAATGAAAATATTCAAGGCCCTTGATAACTTTGTTTTTGTGGAATAAATAATGAAAACCAAAGGAGCTATGTTGATGTACACAGGTTGGAGGATGTATGGGCAAACTGTAGAGATGAAGAAGATGTAAGAAGATTGGATTTCAGTCGTCTTAAATTGGAGCAGATAGAGTTTGTGGTTTTGGCCAGGATCCCGGACACAATGGAAGACACATATGATATTGTTGATCCTAGGTATTATGAAAATAATATTGCTAGCACCCCTTTGCGTGCTATTCAATGGTCACAAAAGGAAAATAGGTCAATTTCAACAAGGTTGTCTCCCATTATGGCAAAAGCAAATACATGGGTATTAAAAAAGGGGATAAGGATGAAATAAATTCTAGCAAGTTCTGGTGATGAAGGTCCTATGGGGAAGAGATCAAAATCAAGAACTAAGAATAAGAAAGACTCATAGGAATCAATACCATTTCCATCTCCTAAGTCAAAAGGGAAGGCTCCAAAATATGAATTCACTATGAAAGGCCCTAAAGGAGGAGAATCTTCCTCTACATCTCAAGTAGCACAACAACCTGCCACTAAAGAACTTGCATTAGAAGAACTGGAAAGAGAGAAAGAGGAAGGAGAAATCCAACTATAAGAAGAGTTGCATGATGTGGAGGAGTCAATACCGCCACCAGTTAGTGCTTCTTCGGTAGCACCATAGGTTACTGTTTCTATATCTCAAGTTCCAATCTCATCAACACATGTCACCATTCATTCTATAGACTTTGATTCAGATGAAAATGATAATGATGAATAAGATGATGAGAAATTAGCATATGCAGTCTCTCAAGGAGAAGGTGAAACTGAATTTGTATCACTATCCAGTCTTCCAAGCTCTGATGATGTTCCAACATCCAAAATTGAATCCTCCATCTTGGATTTTAATGAAGTGATGGCACAAATGTCTCATGCTAAAATATCAATTTCTATTCCTACCCCTACTATCACTACAAAGATCCCACCCTTGGTTACAACTGTTGTTGTAACAACTTCTATTGCTCAAATTTCACAAGTTGATGTGCCTACATTAACTAGTCAAGATACATCGCACGCGCCTGCCTCTACTCAAAAAAATATCACAACTCTGCTACCACAATAAAATTTTCCACCATGGCTGGATTTTGTGGCTTCGAAGAGAAAGAAACAAGTAATTTCTCCTAATGAGTTTATTTTGGTTAGTTGGCTTCTGTTATACCCAATACGTCCAAAAAGGCCAAGACTATTTCTATAGTATTAGTTGATCCCATTAGTAAGAGGAAATATGTCGAGGTACTAGTGTCGTCTTCAGATAAAAATAAGGATGAAGTTCAACCTTTGGACTATGTGATTCAAACTCTAGAGATGGGAAGGGAGACACGTGAGAGTGTCAAGCAGGATACTCAGACTTCATTAGATTTACTCATACAAAGGTTTGATGAAGAGAGGGCCAAGAAAATAGCATGGAAACAAAAGTGTGAGGAGCTAACCAGTGTTCTCCTCAAAGTTACCCAATCATCAAAAGAAGTAGAAAGCTTGAATTCTTCTATGGATGAAGCAACTCTAGAGAAGGCAAAAGATGTAGGTATCAAAGGCAGAGTGGTTGATGAGTGGATTGATTGTTTGAGGTCAGAAGGTTCACATCTTTTGAATTCTATAGTCAAACTCATGCTTGATTTTGAGCTTGCACAAACTCAGGTACATGATGTACAATCATTGTTATCCCAAGAAGTAAAAGAACTTGAAAAATATTTAGCACTATGGGATAAGATGAGGGAATATAGGGTGGACATCCTTGTGGAAATTAATGTTGTGCTAACTCGAGGAGAGTACATCTAGACTCGAGCAATGTTGAAGCACAAGGAAGAATTGATAAAATTACTGGTTAAGGATCTAGATCAAGGCAAACAAGCATGTGGTGATGGAATCTCTAATATTTCATCAAGGATAGATGAAATGCCTTGCCAGTTGTATGATGAAGATCAAAAGTTTATATCCCTTGATACTATTACAAAAGAATTCTTTTCAATGGTAGATCAGATAGTGGATGATGAATTCTCTTTGACATCATTGATAAGTTTATTGAAATTTAGGTCAACTTGGATGATCTTGCATCTATGTTGAAGAAGGCAAATAAAGGATATGTGAAAGTAGGAGACTTTATTTCCCATGTTCATGCAATCGCCAACTCAACATCAACACCAAAAAAGTTTGAGATGCAATCTACACTAGCCAAATTTGAAAAATTTCAAAAGACAAATGATGAGGAGAATGAAGAATAAAGTGTCATCTTGACACTAAGTAGTTCAGATCCATGTAGTTGCATTTTCTTTTGTTGTAAGTTTTTATGTAGTTGCACTTTTATTTTGTGCACAAGTTGTAAGAATTCTAGACTCTGCACTTGAATCAGTCAATTGTGCACACATTTTTCTCAACTCCTTTCCTATAAAAGGAGGAGCCTCATTTGTAATATTTTCTTTTCACAAGCTTAGAAAAAACTCTGCAAACTTTTTTCTCAAGTGAAACTCTGTGTTCTCTTGTGTTAAATTTGATCAAGCAAATAAAGGAAGCAATTTTGCGATTCCAAACTTTGTGTTGGACAAGAATTGTTGCTTATAAGTGAATGTTCTTATGTCATTTACTTATATATGTTCTTAATTTACTTGGTGGTATTTGCATATGTTATGTGAGTGAAGGAACTTTCTATATGTGGATGTAAAGTTTGAGTTATATTGCACGTTTGGAGTTTTATTACACTGAAGGCATCTCTTATTTGAGATGAACAACCTCAATTTTCCCATCTACGGTTTGTATCATCTCTTATGCAATGCAAGACCATTGCAGTGATATGAGCCCTATGTTTACATTCAATTGATAGAGAATAAAGAATAAAAGAATGAATGTCTGAAAAAGAACAATCAAATAAGAAATTATGCTATTTATTGGATGTAATGGAACTCATCATCTCATATTTATTAGTGTTTAGGATGAAGTGGCTAGATGTCAAGGCTCATTTACGAATATGATTTCTCTCTCTATTCTTTGGGATCTGTAGGCTTATTTAAGCTTTTTTTTTTTGTCTATTCCTATGTTTCTGTCACAAAATATGGACAGTATTTCTACGGACTAAGGACAATGACTACTTTTTGTTAGAAAATATGGATAAAATCTCAGCGCAGGAAACAATGAATAATTAATGGTTCAGATAGCTGGAAAGAAAGGGTTCGTTCAATTTGGGGTTTTTTTCCAACCCTGTAAGTGATAAGAGACACAAAAGTGGTTGTTCATTTAAAGAGATGTGAATTAGGACTACAACGGTGAATGAGATGTGACTTAGGAAGATGGCTGGTTTGCATTCAATCAAAATGCCTAACCAACTCGAGAGTGCTACAAATATCTCCATTTTCCTTACTTATTTTACTTGTAATTTATGTGTTTTTACATTTGAAATCAAATAGGTATGTGTATTATACTCTCTATATGCTTTGTTCATTTATATATTCAGTACATCTTCTAATAAATTATTTTTCTAATTGATTAATTTCTCTCTTATGATTTCCAGCTTTACATTTATCCTTCAAATTACTTGTTAAGCTATTGTTACAGTTTATCATCAAACATTTACTCTCCATGACTATTAGACTTTATATATGCACAGGTCATTAGCTTATTATTATCACCTAATTCTCATATAAAATTATTAAACGCTGGAACCGTCTGTAATTTTTTCTGCTTACTTGTGATGGTATCATTAAAATGGTTGGCTTTGTTCTTCCGTGTTACATGGAACAAAAAAATAGATATTATTGAAAGCTAAGGTAATTAGGGCAAAGCAAGTCTTATTGGTTAGGCATTAGACACGACAACCTTGCTACTATTTCTTTAATTTCTTCTTCATTCTGACTACAAATATCAGAAACACATTTTGCCATACCCAAATAGATGTTCATATAAAGGGAAATAAAATTATTATTTTTATGTGAAATAGGAATATACAAAACCAAGGATATATGTCACAATAAACCTAATTTGTTTAGTCTTTGTAAACTTTTTTTCGGGACTATTGAACTAGTTACTACATGTCATATCAAAATCTGAGGTTTTGGGTGGATTTTCCCTTCCCTCACCATGATTTTTATTTTGTTGAACTGAAGATCCACCCTCGCCCTTCTCATCTCCTTCGTTGATTTGAACAGATGATTTGGCTGTGTCCACCTCGTCTTAATTCACAAACTCATGATCATCATCGTGATCGTGCTCATTCCCTACAATCAAAAGGCAAAAATATAATAGAAGCACATTTGTCTGGTTTGCAACACTAATCTCAGATCAATACACCACACCAAAAGATGAATCCTTGTTCGCACATACACAACTCTCTAATAATGCAGACACAACCTTGATACCCAAATTACATGACAATATCACCTATTTATACAATTCATCAACCTTGACAACAAGGTCGACTAAACCCTCAACTCACAATAACAAAATTGCATCACATGATACAAAGATTGAGCACATGACCAATATAATGTCATACATGACATAACATGGACCTAAGTCAAATCTCCAAATATGCAACATCACTAAAAATCATGCCAAGATCAACAACAACACGCTACACCACCAGGAAAACCGCATAACACGAAGAACATCACTGGATCAAAAAAATCACCAAAAACTTGCACAATGATCAATGTGGATCACCAAAAAAGAAAGGACACAATTAGGAAACACCAGCAAGCATGTTAGAATCATCAATAATAGATGCACCAACACCACTTATCAAATCTTCATTTATCAACATCTGAACTTCAAAAATAGTCAATCAACAATAACTATCACAAAGAAAGATAACTTGTGGAACACCAAATCATGAACCATCAACCATGAAGATACACAAGACCAACCCAAACAATCTCCCAAAAACTCAGCTCAAGATCTGATCACACTAGAATATACAGGAGGAAATACTGAACTTTCCAAAGCACTGATAAAAAAAACAAGCTTCGAACCGGGTCATATGATATGATCAATTAAGCTTTCTAGATCACCAGAACTAGTACAAAAGAATATAATGATACTAGAAATATTCCATACAACAAACCATGATCCCAATAAACCAATCTACAATCACTAGAGAAGGAATATGTTGACATTAATGACAACAACATACCCTAGTAATAACAATGTCTAATAAGAAGATCCACTTGAACTTCAAACCTTGCCTGATGGCCATGCTATGATAAAATTATTGAATCCCATAGGTCTTTTATATGCAGGAGTTAGTGATATAGATTCAACTGAGAAAATCAATACTATAACCACATTTGGAGAAAATCCTAACCATAATTTTCCTGGGGGGGTTGTAATTCCTCTTTGTCGGCCTTCGGTGATTGAAAATTAATCCTCGAGGCATGTGTAAAAGGAGATTCAATTCTCTCATTTTGGGGGAGGAGGAGAGGCATAAGGATAAGATACGGGATTTCAAGGTTGTCATAAAGCATTGAAGTCTTCTTCATTCATCCATTGGAGCAACATTACAACATTCATTTGCAAGCATGTGTGTGTGTGTTAAGGTTTTGTCATGTTACATGCCATTTCATATGACACTTGTGATTATATTCAAGAAGCAAAGCAATCATCATAAACAAATTGCAAATCTACAAGGTGTACATTTCCATTGTTTACATTCAAGCATTTGAAATTACTTTCTTTCAAGGTTGATTCCTTAACCGGGGTTGACTGAGGCAAACCCTTATCCACAACCATTCTCCCTCTTTTTTCTATGTGTAGGTTGCAGGTGCGCAACTGTAATTGCAGGTTTGGGCTTCATTTGCAGAGACGAAAGAACCCTTTTCGTTTCATGGATTTTGTAGAGGACCATGTACATTGTTACCATGGTCTCGATGAATTTTCTCCAAATTTGCAGGGAAGATCTGTATTAGTCTAATTAGCTCAAATCCGAAATTACAGCGTGATCCCAAACCGGTAGCTCCTCATTTCACTCAATCTCTCTCTTTGTCCCACATGGTCAACAAGTCAACTTTCTCATTTACAAAAGAGGGTAAATCACACTTCAACCCTTGCAATCCACTTGGAATTCACATCCTTGTTTCCCTTGGATTTGGATCTAGTGGATTCAAGCCCCTCTTTTGAATGTAAAGTATCTCCTGAGTGAAAATCATCCTAGTGACTTCCTTTCTCTCTCCTAGGTGGGGAGTCACTAGGGTTCAATTTTCCACTTTACATTTTGGTGAACCCGACGTCTTACACATTATTTGTGATTTCTTATTATTAGATCTGATTAATTGCAATTTGAATTTCAAAATTTCATTTTTAAGTTTGATCTATTTGCAAATTTTAGAGGTTAATTGCATAAAAACCCTAATTTTTTATTTTGAGAAAATTAAGCTTGTGAGGTGTAAAAAATTTATTGCTTGTTTCAGATCTGATTTCTATTTCAAAATTGCAATTCAAATTTGTCTCTTTATTCTGAAAATTCAGTGGTTAAATCATAAAACCCTAATTTTAAGATTCTTCTATTTTCAACCTTTGACTGCAAGTTTGACTGATCTAGACATTTCCAAATCAACTGTTTTTTTGGATTTCGCATTAAAATCATAATCTCTATCATCCCTAAAAATTTCAAAAAGAGTTGGTCGGACCGTGTGCACTCTCGCCACGGTCCTCGACTTTTTTCCCGAAATTTTGAGAGATGAAATTGACTGTATTTTTCTGCTCAAATCCAAAAAATTAGCGTACTTTATCAATTTTAACACTCTCTAAGGTCAAACACAAATTCAAAATTCATCAAATTCAAATCTTAAAATTAATTTTCATAGAAAGGTCCTAATTTTAGCTCTGCTTTCCAGCAAATTCATATTTCACTTAAGAGACTTTTAATGGCAATTAATAAATTAGATTTACTTGCTCTTTCGCACGTGATTACATTGTTTTTTGCATATATTTACTACAATAATCTGTTAGATAAGAGTTTCTTTCATTTCCTGTTGCTTCGATTTATTCATAACACTTGGTCATATTGTGTTGTTAGGATTTCCAAATTATTTCATTTTCAATTAGATCTCAAAGATTTCAGGTATCATTTATGTTGCCTTATGGTGATGTTGTTAACAAAATTAATTTACTATGTTAATCACCTTAAAGATTTTGTAGATCCTAAACCTAAAGATCCTAACCCTTGTACCTCTCCTAGGGTATCTTGTGTGAATGAGATGAGACCTAATGTTGTAACCAATGACCTCTCTAAAAAAGATCAAGCATTGGAAAGTAACATGGATCCATCTTCTTCTCATACACATATCCTTGAGCAAGGGAGGCAAAATAAAAACATCAACATTTTCACATCTTTAGATTCTCCTTATTCTCCGAGAACCTATCTTCAACATCAAAGTATATGTAGGGAGGATGATGTCATGCATTTTATTCATGACCTTTCCCCTCGCATAGAAATAACCAAAACTAAGCTTTTAGATGATGAAGATGTTCTTCCCCAATATTCCAAAAAGGATAAGCTTGATAAAGGCAAAGAGATTGTCATTTCACATGATACTCCTCCATCTAAAAATCCTTTTCTACCTCCTTACACATCAGATTTCAAAGAAATTCATGATCCCGTTCCTCCATCTAGTCAATTGCAACATTCTTATAGTCGTGACTTTCATATAATTACAAAACAAGGTTTTAAAGGACCAGGAATTCGGAAATTTGAGCATGGAATTCATGTCCCCATAAATCCTCCTACACATACTACTACAAGAGGCCTAGGAATTAGTAACCCTCTTTCTATGGACGAATTCCTTAGGCTTCAAAAATTTAAAGATTACTTTCAAAAACAATAAATCAAGAGAGCCCACAAGAATGCTTCTTCCTAAAAGCATCCTTTTTGTTCATTTCATCAAACCCATGACCATAATGTTGATGATTGCCTTGATTTTCAAAATCTATTCAAGATGGCATAGTTAGTGGTAAAATTAGAATTGTGGATAATGAAACTACTTCTTCTAACAAACCCTCTCCTTTATTTCAAGATGATATTTACCATCCCAACAGATTAGCTGCAATGATATATTGGAGATTGAAATATGACAAGAACATTTCCTTTCCTCCTCAAAATAAAAACAAAAATATTAAGCAAGTGAAAGGCATGGAATATTGTATTTTTCATGATTCATATTCACATTCTCTTGGAAAATGTTATGCATTTAATAAATTTGTTCAAATGCAATATGATCTTGCACAAATTTGTCTCACAAAAGATCTAGTTGGTTTTTTTAGCAAAAACATAGTGCCTTAGCACTTCTTTTCCCTTCATCTTGCTCTTCACCCTATGGCATAATTATCCCATTTAACGAGGGATCTTTATCATTAGTGGTGGTATTGTTTCACTTTAACATACTTTGGGGTAGCAACATGAAGTCCATTTTTCTGCTTCTTTCTATACATTTATTTCTATCTTTTTGCATTATTCATTATTAGATCTCTTTTCTTGGATAGGGTTATTCTTATGTGAGCATATATTTATTCTTTGGTTTTCCTCTTTCCTTGGAGAGGAGAATCTTTAATGTGTACTGCACTTCTTCTCTTTCCTTCATTCTCTTGGAAATATTACCTCTTATATGGTTTCGATTATTCACAAGTATGATATGCCCTTTAGCAGGGAATGATCTCTTGAGAAGTATGTATCTCTTCCTTGAAAGGATTTGTTCCACTAGGATGACATATCACTTGAAACTTGCCACCTTCAGAAAATGTGTAATGTTTCTCCTTGTTCTCCTCACTTGGGGGGCAAGGATTTTCACTCCTTTCCCTTTCTTTCTTTCTCATATATCATTATTTCTTTTAGGTGCTACATTTTTCATATGTGATTATAATTTCTTACAATGGTATGATTTTGTTATTAATCCCCCTTGGGGAATAAATGATACTTTTTCTCTTTTCCTTTCGAAGATTACCACTTCTTGAGACATGTATTTTACATTTACTAATGTCTTTTCTTGCATGTGTTCATGTAAGTTCATTGCACATTTGCTTATGTTTAATCTCTCTCTAGTAGATTGTGTAAGCTCTTCTCATTGTCCCTTAGCTTGGGGGAAATGATCCTTCTCTCTCTCTCTCTCTCTCTCTCTCTCTCTCTCTCTCTCTCTCTCTCTCTCTCTCTCTCTCTCTCTCTCTCTCTCTCTCTCTCTCTCTTCTCTAGGGATCCACTTTTCCTTAGTAAGTGGATGGTGTAAGTTATATTACTTGATGTCATTCCTTGTGCATAGTTGTTGGTTATTGGCTCAAGTATTCTCTCTTATACAAGAGCTGTTAGTTCTTGACTATGACCTCTTTTACACTTGGTAATGTATATCTATGATAAATTCAACCATCCCTTTGGGGGATAAAAGTGAGTCATCCCTCATCAAGAATCCCTTTCACCTAGAAATAGGAGGAAGGATTGCATTCTTGTTCTTTCCTTTTATTGTTCTAGAAGATGTTATATTTGTCTAAGACAACTCCTCTTGGGCATAGATGTCTTTTGAACAAAGATCTCTACTCCTCCAAGGATCACCTTTACACTTACAACAAGATATCTCTTTTCAAATATCTTACCCTTACTTGAAGAGTATTCCCTCTCTTGCTTGGATTTATGACATTGTTGTATAGAAAATATCTTCTTTATGCTGAAGGTAGGTATCCTTGTTCTAGTTTCCTTAAGATATCAACATAAACCTATGTTGACATCTTAAGGGGGAGGCACCCACACTGCTCCTTTGTACTATACTTCTCTTATACATTGTACAGTGGGACATTCTTGGAACCAGAGTACGACCTCTTAGAGCAAGGTGTCATCACTTTTCTTGTACAATGAGACATTATTGGAACCAGAGGGAAGCCTCTTAGAGCAAGATGTTGTCACGTTTCTCTTGTACAGTGGGTCATTCTCGGAACCAGAGCACAACTCTTAGAGCAAGATGTCTTCACTTCTTTTTTTCTTATACAGTGGGTCATTCTTGTAATCAAAGCACATACTCTTAGAGCGAGATGATGCCACTTTTATTTTATGTGGGGTGATTATGCTCAGAACCAAAGCACAGACTCTTAGAGCGGGATGCCACACCTTTCTCTATACTTGTACTATACATTCTATGTAGGTTGTAGCGTACTCGGGCATATACTCCTATGAGGTGCTTCAAACCTCACTTGCACACATGGACATGAGGTTGGGTGGAACTAACGGTGTTATCACTCTTGCCCTTTACATGGATTACCTAGAAAGGCTCTAGGGGCATGATTTTCCATGTCCTTCTCTCCATGGATCACCTAGTTTTAGGGGTGAGACATACATGATTTCTTTCTTCTTCGCCTTTCTTCTCATGGATCACCAAAGTGTGTATTCATGTTCTCTCTCTTCTTCCTCTTATTAACTCATAGTTTTACTATTGATGGTTCATGGATGATGTCATATTTTCTCTTTTATGCGATTTCTTGTGTTTATGTGATGGCATTGGTCTTTGTGTTCTGATTAGTTGTTGAGACATCTGAGTATCAAGGTCTTTTCAACTAGTCGATTTGTCATCTTGTGTCTTGTGTCTTGTTGTTTGTCTTTTGTGCTTTTTGTTTTGTTTTGTGTGTCTTGTTCCTATTTTGTGTTCTCTTGCGTATGTTGGCATGAGTTGAGACCCTAAGATTGGGGGATTTTTTCTCCTCAATATTAGTGATGTCTTATACTCCTTGTGGTATTGCTCCACGTCCCTCGTATTTATCTTTCCTTTTCTTCTACTTTACCGATAGTATTGAAGTAGGCCATACTCCCGCTAAAGTGGGGGCTAAATGTAGTGTCATAAAATTGTGACCCCTGCAATTTTAACCATATTTTAGGTCCTCACCTCGACGACAACATCTTCTTCCCCAACCAAGACCTATTTCTGAATTCTCGCCCCTTCACCCTTCCTCCTTCAAGACCTGTGGTTAGACCCTATTCAGGCCCCAAAATAGGGGAAGATAGGGGCGTGGTGCCCCTATCCCCACCCTTTAGGGTGGCCCTAAGTTAGGTCTTCCTGGTCTCCTATGCATAATTTTCCTTCGGGGTTTGTAATTCCTCTTTGTCAGCCTTCGGTGATTGAAAATTAATCCTCGAGGCATGTGTAAAAGGAGATTCAATTCTCTCATTTTGGGGGAGGAGGAGAGGCATAAGGATAAGATACGGGATTTCAAGGTTGTCATAAAGCATTTAAGTCTTCTTCATTCATCCATTGGAGCAACATTACAACATTCATTTGCAAGCATGTGTGTGTGTTAAGGTTTTGTCATGTTACATGCCATTTCATATGACACTTGTGATTATATTCAAGAAGCAAAGCAATCATCATAAACAAATTGCAAATCTACAAGGTGTACATTTCCATTGTTTACATTCAAGCATTTGAAATTACTTTCTTTCAAGGTTGATTCCTTAACCGGGGTTGACTGAGGCAAACCCTTATCCACAACCATTCTCCCTCTTTTTTCTATGTGTAGGTTGCAGGTGCGCAACTGTAATTGCAGGTTTGGGCTTCATTTGCAGAGACGAAAGAACCTTTTCGTTTCACGGATTTTATGGGGGACCATGTACATTTTCACCACGGTCTCCACAAATTTTCTCCAAATTGTAGGGTAGTTCTGTATCAGTCTAATTAGCTCAGATCCAAAATTATAGCGTGATCCCAATCCGGTAGCTCCTCATTTCACTCAATCTCTCTCTTTGTTCCACACGGTCAACAAGTCAACTTTCTCATTTATAAAAGAGGGTAAATCACACTTCAACCCTTGCAATCCACTTGGAATTCACATCCTTGTTTCCCTTGGATTTGGATCTAGTGGATTCAAACCCCTCTTTTGAATGTAAAGTATCTCCCAAGTGAAAATCATCCTAGTGACTTCCTTTCTCTCTCCTTGGTGGGGAGTCAGTAGGGTTCAATTTTCCACTTTACAGTATCCGATGGTGAAAACTTCTCTGAGGTGCCAAAGGATGAGAGGCTTGAAATTTTTCTCCAGCCAGAATATCAAGAAAGATCTCCAGTCATCATAGAACCAACAATACCTATCAACATTGGAACAGAGGATAATCCTAAGAATCTTCATTTGATGTTTATCATGATAAGAGAAAGAAAATTTTATCAAGTTTTTCAAAAAAAACAAAATCAATTTTCCTTGGTCATATGCATATATGCTTGGATTTGATCCTGATTTAATCGGGCATCATTTATCCATAGCTCCTAGGGTCAATCCTATAAAACAAAAGTTGAGAAAATGCACCCGCATATAGTTCTATTGGTCAAAGCTGAGTTGAAGAAGCTGCTAGATGTAGGATTTATCAGATCTATTGATTATGTTGAATGGATTTCAAACATAGTACCTATTTCAAAGCTAGACAAGAGCATCATAGTCTACACAAATTTTTTAGACTCGAACAAAGCATGTCGAAAGGATGATTTTCCTTTGCCTAATATTAGATATTATTGTGGAATTAACCACAAGAAATGCTATGTTATCTTTGATGGATGGCTTTTCTAGTTATAATCAAATAAGGATAGTTCCATAAGATCAAGACAAGACAACATTTACTTATCCTTGGGGGACCTACTGTTGGAATGTAATGCCATTTGGACTGAAAAATGCAGGAGCTACATACCAAAGAGCAATGACAACAATATTTCATGATATGATGCACACATTTATGGAAGATTATGTTGACGATATTTTGGGAAAATCATATACTAGAGAGGAGCATCTTAGCATTTTGCAAAATAATTTTAACATGATAGAGAAGTTTAATGTACGCTTGAATCCTAAAAAGTGTGATTTTGGAGTGACATCTTGTAAACTCTTGGGATACATTGTGTCAACAAATGGAATAAAGGTAGATCCCGAGAAAGTGAAAGCTATTATGGAGATGCCACCTCCCAAAAATATTAGTCAATTGTGCTCTTTACAAGGAAAATTGCAATCCATCAGAAGATTTATTTCACACCTAGCTAATAAATATCATCCTTTCTCACATATCTTACACAAAAATGTACCTTTCAAGTGGGATGACAAGTGTGAAGAAGCTTTCTAGATGTTGAAGGAGTATCTAAAAAATCCATTTGTTCTTATGCCTCCTATTGAAGGAAAACCCCTTTACTTTATATATCAGCTACTCAAGCATCTCTTGGTGCCCTTTTAGCCCAGGAAGATCATGAGGGGAAATAAAGAGCAATTTATTATATCAACCGAACTCTTGTTGGCTATGAAATAAACTACAGTGTAATTGAGTGAGCATGTTTGGCCGTAGTTTTTGCAACCCAAAAATTGCGTCATTACATGTTGACTCATACTATAAAGTTAATAGCTAAGATAGATCCTTTAAATTATTTGCTTAGTAAGGCAGACTTAACAGGGAGATTATCAAAATGGGTGCTCATTCTCAGTGAGTTTGACATGCAATATGTGGATCAAAAAGCTATCAAAGGTTAAGTGATTGCAGATCAGTTAACAGAGGCACCTTTATAAGATTTTCAACCAGTATGTTTAGAATTTATAAATGCTTCAATTTTAACTGTCACTGAAAATACGTGGAAATTATATTTTGATGGATCATACAATTAACATGGATTAGGAGTTGGGATATTATTTATTACACCAGAGGGAGATACCATACCTAAATCATACTGATTAATGTTTCTTTGTACAAACAATATGGCTGAGTATGAAGCATTAGTGGCTGGAATAAAGATGGCAACGAAGTGGAAGATAACAAACCTTAATGTTTATGGAGACTCTCAGTTGGTTATCAAACAAGTGAATGATGACTATCAGACAAATGATGCAAATTTAATTATATATAAACCTATGGTAGATGAATTTAAAAAGTATTTTGTATCTATTCACTTTGAACAAGTGTCTCGGTTAGAAAAAAAAGTAGTTGACGCTATGGCTACCATTGCTTCCTTGTTGGAGATACTTAAAAGGCATGAGCGATATGAGTTTTTAGTTGAACAATTATATACTCCTGCATACGAAGACCCGCAATCCCAGGTTATATCTCATTTGGTTGGACCAAATTCTCCCATATATGGTGACATATATACCTATCTAAAATCCAATACCATGCCGCCTAATCTATCCAATAACCAAAAATAGACCTTTATTCGCAAAGCCTCTCGTTACACCATTATAGCTGACACTCTATATCGATGAGGTCTTGATGATACTATTCTTAGGTGTTTGGATCGAGATGAATATCAAACCACCTTGCGAGAAGTTCATGAAGGCATCTGTGGAACTCACTCTAATGATCTGACTTTAGCTAAGAAACTCATTCGTGTGGGCTATTATTGGCCGACAATGGAGATAGATTCATATTAGTTTGTGAGAAAATGCAAGAAATGTCAAATACATGGTAATCTGATACATGCACCAACACAAGAATTGTGACCTTTGGCAACTCCATTACCCTTTTGTCAGTGGGGACTTGACCTCATGGGTAAGATCCATCCAACATCCTCTAATGGCCTTAAGTTCATCATTCCTGCTACATAATACTTTACCAAATGGATCCTGCTATTCACCAAAACTGGTTAACCCAAGTACACCTTCAATTGATCTATGAAATAGCCAATTTCAATCTATGAAAACTTCAGGGCTTGGACAACATAACAAGGATATGAATCCTTCTACTCTTCAGGCTCTGTAAAACCTAGGTGGGTATACCTTTTATGCTTAAAATTAAACCCATTACACACAAGACAACATCAACAAAAGAAGATGAATCTCAAAAGGTTCAAAAACAAGGAGGGTACTATAGATGGGCTAGATCTACACTTACAACTCAACTTTGAACATGAGATAAGTGGAACCTTTCCACATAATAGAAAAACAAAAGATATTCTGACTTGACTTTTAAAGTGCTGCAAGTAACCTCTAGTTGTAATGGACCAATGCCTTAACCTGGGCATGGAGTCAAATACATAACATTATAAGAGAACCTAGTTGCAAATATGACTTACCAAAATATCCCTGCATTAATATATTCTACATTCATTCATAGAACCATACATATCCAAACAATGATTTAGTTCCACAATTTTTGCTCATAGAATTTAAATCCCTTCTGTAAAGGATGCCTAAGAACAAGAATTACACTCTCACTTTGAGAAGATAAACCCAAACTTCCTTGAAGATTGAATTATATTGAAACTGAGAACAAATGCCTAAAGAAAATTCTATGGCACTTCACACCTACCTTGCACATGTATGACCTGCAACTAAACCAATTACAATCTTATGCAAAATACCCACATACAAAACTAAAACTCTGAAAACATTATTGAACTGGAAATTCATTGTAAATTTGGAACCATTTGGAATTCTCCCTTGGATCTATTTTCCAAAAATTGGAACCATTTGGAATGAGAAGAAATGGGAATATGAAAGAGGGGGGAAAAGACCAGAATGCATCAGAACATGCCAAGTGTCCCTTTTCTTTAACTAAAAAATGTTTCCTTTTCTTCCCATGGAAACTTCTCTCAATATATTTGAGATCTGTTAAAGTAAATCACATAACTGGATTCCTTGTCTCGAGAGCTTTCCGATGATATATAATACTTGCCATTTCGGGTAAAAAATACCTACTGAGTGAATTAATCTTGAACGCAGGCCACCATTTAAATTTTTGATATTTCACTGTATAGCTTGGACTATATCAATTAACTTTAATTTTTTCTCATTTTTGGATTTGTGCCCTGCCACGTGGCATCATGTGATTCACTCACAGGATCCACTTTTTGCCACCTGGGATGACACCTCACCTATCTGCCACTTGTCTGCGATGTGGCAGCCACCTCACTTGCCTCACGGACGACCACCTATACACCACTGAATTGCTCTGTCATCACCACCTCTGCAGGATCCACTAGCTCACCTGCCACTCAGACCTGCTAGCTCATTTTTCACTTTTTCGCAAAGGGTAACCTTCACGCATCTTCGCTTTGCGAAACAATGCTAGTCATCGATCACCATCGAATTTGCTTGATCTTTAACTTTTCACTGTTTCGCGAAGGGTAAGTTTCGTGCATCTTCCTATCGCAAAACAATGACCACCGTTGATCTGCGATGAACCTGCAAACTCGTTAACTCACCCTCCCACTGCAAAACTCACTTACCTCAAGAATCATGCACATGGTGGGGTCCACCTGGCCACCAACTAGCCTCCTCACCACCTCGAGAATCGTGCATGCATGCATGGGGTCCACTGGTTGTCAGGCAACACCTTGTGTCAAAAGCCTTCAAGGCTTTCACACTATGCTTGAGTGTGTTCTTACATTTAAATACATGAATGTCTCTTCACCTAGCCAATGTGGGATAATGACTTTGACTGGTTTATGCATTTTTTGAAGGTTTTCTCTATAGATTGCATTCACTGAAGATTTAAAATGCCTTTTCAGAACACCACGGTTGGGAACGATGCTGGCAAGGTCATGGAATCAAGCTTTACACCTGCCAATGCTATTTACTGAAACTTGAATGTGCCTCCTCTATTTCCACGTAGGGGAGGATGCTGGCATAGTTTTGGAATTTGGCTTACACCTACTACTTGCAATTGCAGAAACCTTTGAAATGTTTTTACCATACCACGTTTTACTCTTGCGAATTGCATTTGATTTGGAGTTTTCATATGTCTTCTTCTCCAAACCTTCCACGCCAACTGCAAAATGCTTGGGTTTTAAATGTTTCAATTAGGCTACTTTCACGTGGGAGGGGGTTTGGGTGCGAGCCTGCCCATTTCATTTGCTTTGAATCCTTTTTAAGAACCTGTTTAGAAACACCATGTTGTTTTGCCTGCAGGAGGACGTTTGGCATTCACCTGCCAATGACATTTTCTTTGAAAGTTTATAACGCCTGAAGGTTTTGATGGTTGCCAATCACATTTTAAATCATTTGAAAGCTTTTGCAACCTTTTCAACATATGCCATGCAGGAGGAGGTTGTTTGCTAGCAAAGTTGCATTTTCTAATTGCGTTTGCCTGAGTTTTTAGAGCCTTCAAAAACCACGCAATGGCATTGGTCAAGCACCTGCCAATGGAAATTCCTTGAAGGTTTATTGCCTTAACCATAGCGCGCTAGAGCATGGAAGATATGGAATTTGGTTTTACACATGCCAATTTCATTGGTGAACGCTTCATATCCCTTTAAAACCTCAATTGGCACCCAAGAGGAAAATAGTTTACACATGTCAACTGCATTTGTTGAAATTTAATGGGCCTCTCCAAACACCGCACACAGCAGGGAGAATGCTACCAAAATTTGAAAACTTTGGTTTTACGCCCTTTCAGCTATCAAATAGCCAAGCGTCTGCTTCAATGCACCATTAATTTCCATATTGTTCTTATAATATTCTCTAGCTTCTTCTATACCTCTTAAATAATAAAACACATGATTTAAAATAACAATTTAAACTTTGCTTGAAAAGACACATGAAGTGGCAAGGCAGGTCGGGCCCCAAAGTGGGTCTGGCTATTTTTTTTCGTTTTCATGCTACTGACCATTGAAAACACCTCAGGAACCTTGAAAATGCTTATGGAATCGATCGACACCATTTTCTGATCATTAGACTGAGCTTTGCAACTTTCAGTCGCTTGCACCACATTTTCGCATTTAATCGCAAAGATGTAATTTTCAAACTGGTCAAAACACCTTTTTGGACTTCGCAAACTGACAAGCGTATTGTCTGATATATAAGCATTCACTCTGCTAAGCCATTTCTCAAGATGAATCCCAAGTAAAGAAATATTAATGGTCAAAGATGACCAAATGGCTCTGTCAGCACTATGAACCTGATAAAATCAATGTGTAGGGACCTCAAAATGCCTTTCTTAAAAATATCAAACGATCTCCGTAGAGCCCCAAATATGGGGCATAGATACCTTGAAGTACAAAGAAGACTGTGGAATGCTCAGTTTGACCAAAAGGCTGATTGGGTGCATATAGTGCGCTCATTAAAATAGCAACTTTAATTGATGCAACAATGAAAGTGCAAAAAATTGAATAAAGTGGCTCAAGAAATCATCTTGGAAAACTGATCAAACGGATTCATAAAGACCTGAAACTTGGCATGCGGACTCACCTATATGCATAGAAATTAATTCATTTTTAATTTCAACATTATGATTTACTGGGAAAAAGTTATAGGTGCTCAAAGTAGGCCACTTAATAAAATCTGAATTTGTACATATGAAGGATTTTCAGCTCACCCCTTGAAATGGGTACTTGATAAATTGATCCAAACTGAAATCTGAAAGTTGTAAAATAGTTTATAGGCCAAATCAAAGGTACAAGATACATTTCCCAAGCCTTACCCTTTGATAATCAACTAAATCCATTTTACCTTTCTTCAAACTAGGCCATCTAAAAGAGATTAGGTGGTCATTTGAAAGTGCAATAGCAAAATCACGAAATGGGCCTCTTAAAATTGACTCAAATTTAACGAGTCCCAACAGATCCAAGTGGTGTCCCTCACTAATATTAATGGTAAACAAATCACTTCAATAATTTTGAATTATATTATATGTCGTTATGGTATCCCCCAAACCATTATCACTGATAATGGTAGACCTTTTAAAAACCAAGATATTGAAGAGCTCTGTAGAAAATTTCATATCCAACACCGTTTCTCAACACCTTACTACCCATTGGGAAATGGACAAGTTGAGGCCTCAAACAAAACCATTTTAAATTTTTAAAGAAAATGTTTAATGAAGTTGGTCATGACTGTCATATACAATTAAATCCCACTTTATGGGACTATAGAATCAGTATTCGCACACCCATTGGTGCAACACCTTAATCCCTAGTTTATGGATCCGAAGCCCTTTTAACCATTGAGGTTGAGTTTCCATCACTGAGAATTTCATTGAAGGGGTTGATACCTAATGGTGATTACTGTGTTTCCAAACTACAAGAATTAGAACTGTTAGATGAGAGGAGACAAAAAGTATTTAATCATTTGAAGGATTATCAACAACGAATGTCAATAAGTTATAACCATAATGTCAATTATTGTGTTTTCCAAGTGGGTGATCTTGTGCTTAAGGAGAATCCTCGTAATCAACAGTGTAAATAAAAGAAAGGAAATTTTGAACCCAATTGGTTGGGTCCCTTTGTTGTTGTAGCGACATACAGATTAGGGGCTTATCAACTCTCTACACCTGAAGGTGAATTGTTGGATGATCCCATCAATAGTATACATCTTCGTAATTTTTATACTTAAGCATTTTGAAAACCCTAATGCAAGGAGCAAAAATACAAAAAAATAAAAAAATATCATAAAAAATACAATTTTTTTTATAAATTATAAAAAGTGCAATAAAAGAAAGTAATGAAAACCTGGTAACGGGCGCTACTTGTGACAGGATAGTCCTTCTATCTATTGTGATATCTTATATCCATCTCCATTGTATATATTGGTAATACAATATTTTTCCTATGCTTATCCATCTTCAATCTATCCATCACATGTCACAACTACATAATAAATCCTATGATGGCTTGTGAGCTTGTGCTTTCATATGCCTATATTATAACCACTTCATCCATAATAAACTTTCCATCTTTTTTTCATATCTATCCTTTTTTCTTCTATTCCTAATAAGGCAATTCATTCTTATACCAGATGCAAATCCTCAACCTGGTTATAGAATGGGATCTTTGAGTGCCACATTTCAGAGGATAACAATTTGGACTTTGATGAACGGATAACAAGTAGCATGACAACATGTGTCTTATATAGTATCAAGATATGAATCATCAGAGGATGAGTGTCAGAAAATCATAGAATGTCAACTACAACGATCAAACATAAAATTGACAATCTACGATCACAATAAACTATGCAATGGGATGGTTATATTTGTTTTGACATGAAAGCATACTTTTGGCATAAATGATTCAATGTTTCTATCTTGGTTTTTGTTGATCATGCTTCCTATGCTACTCCAGGATGTCTGAGACTAGAGGAGCTATAAGGGGACATGGTTATTTTTCTTTGTTTGTTGCTTTTGGATTATTCTTTAGTAATGTATGTACTCATCCAAGGACATGATTGGCAAAAGATCATTGAGGATGTTTCGAGTTATACATGAAATAGGATAATCCTTGTCTGTTTCTGCAAGGAATACTTAGGTCATCTTGGTCTAATTATACCTAGATGCTTGTATTAACTTGCTGAATCAAAATCCATGTAAGAAATACTCAGGTCATCCTGGTGTAATTATACCTAGGTGCTTGTATTATCTTACAACATTTTAAAAGCTCAATCATGAAATAAAGCACTGTTACAATGTATAAAAAAGATGACAAATTCATTTCAGTAGGTTTTTCATTTTGAATTATTCATATAGGTGTTGCATTTCATTTCATTTGGTCATGCATAAATATCAATGGTTGTTTAGAGGTATGATTGAGTATACTTGGACAAATAAAAAAATTAAACATTTGCATTCATTTTAGTGTTTTTAGGGTTCATACCATCAATTTAGAATTCACTATATTTATCACTTAAAGTCTTTTAGGTTCATTCATTTATCACATCGTTATAATTATTTCATAAATACTTCATAATAAAATCATATTACATCACATATGTATATATCTGCATTTCATAGTACACCATAATCATATAATAAATCAAATTATATATGCATCATCACCATTATAAGCATTTCATCAATAAAATATAAAAAAAACATATAAGAATCATACATCCACCATAAGTGTGCATTATAGGCAACATTTCTAAATCACTGCAGATAACATCATGGTAGACACATCATAATTATGCATATAGGAATCATCATCATATAGAATATCATAATATCATCAAATCATAACAATAGGACATGAGAACTAAAAGCATATAGGTCATCAAAGATCATCACCATAATAAGCATGTAAGGCACATAGAAACCACATATAGAGTCCGTGGAAGTCAGTCTGCATATCATGAATCATAAAATGTCCAAGTATACAATGATATCTAAATATAAAAGTGTACAAGTCCCAATTGAAATAACAAAGTATAAAATCAAGTCTCAATACATCAAGTAGCACTACCACTAGAGGTTGTGGGTCTCTGAGCTCCTGTGCTTGCTCCACCAGATGGTCTTGCCCCTAGAACTAGGTCTTTGTGAGGTGGCCCCATGACACCACCACTCTCTATTTGAGCACATCTAGATGGATGTTGAGAATTCAATATATAACTGCCTGCTCTCTAACTAGGGGGAACCACGCTCTCATATACACCACACCAGTGAGCTATCTCCTTGCCAACACAGACCATCTCCCTAATAATATCCCCATGTACTCCCTATGTTCTAAAATTCTCAACAACCTCTAACATTCCCTCTGACCATCTATATCTCTTAATGTAAGTGTCTCTCTCTAATGTCAAAGCCTTAATCTAAACCTGCAACTGATCGATCTGTGCCTGCAACTATACAACCTGAGCCCTCAAGTCATCTGGTTGCTGTGACTTTTCCTGTTGAACCTATGGCTACTGTATGGGTTGTGATCTAACTACTCTCTGCCTAATCAGAGATACATCATCCTTTGAATCATATCCACCATAACCACCAACACCTCCAATATCTTGCAGAATATGCATCGGGCCACCTCTACTTTTTGTGCCTCGACCTGTATCATCACCTCTCCATCTATCTCCTCAGCCTCTTATATCACCCACATCTCCCCCCACATCTCTCCCACCTCTTCCAATATCTATAGGAAGTCCTCTAACCTCGGCTCCGAAAGGACCACCTCATACTCAAGCTCTGCCTCCTCTCGAACCTCCTCTCCATCTCCACCCTGACTACCCTATCATCTCCTCCTCCTTGGTCATCTGTCTCCATCCTCATCATCATCTGAATCACCTGAATTGGGAGGTGGCTCTACAAGATCAGTAAATCTAGGAAAATGATGCTCTATGAAATACCGAGTATATTCCTCTGTCACACCAACATTCAATATGTGTGGTCGTAGATCATATGAAGTATGTGGCATAGCAATAAAATTTGCGTACACAATATCGAATGAAAGAGATGGACCCCACTATGACCTATCCTTGTATGTTTATGCATACCGGGAAACTTCCTGTGGCATCCCCTGTACTCTACCAATCTGTCTGTAAACTCATGATATCAGCTGTTGCTCAATAACAAAAGGAGTCCTGCTGATGAGTTATCGACTATGATAAATCACTGGAAGTACTCTCACATCATCTAGCCATGGCTCACAAGTGACATAAGGCCTCCACACAATGATATGCATAAAATCCAACACATATCTTCAATACTCAAGCTTACCGGGCTTGGGCTGGGTAATGACACCTCGATATAAGTATATGTAAGGATGTTCATCTCCTCAAACTTGATCATGAATACGCCATGTGATAGCTATGTGCTCCCAACACCATATATGTAATAGCGTAACTCTAGAAGCCAAGCCAGCAACACCATCATAGACCACCTAATGTAAATCATTGTACAAATGTGCTAACATACAAACTCCCAAGCATATCGTGGCCTATGCTGCATAATTTGCAATAGAATGCAACCCCAACCAATTGAAAGACCATGAGATCTCCTACCAGGACAAATAAAAACTCCAATCAAACCAACCAGAATGGAAGGTAGAGGCTCATAATACATCAGCATATCCTTCCATCGCACCTTGGAGCCGTAAATGCTCTCATCACCAAATACTGTCATTGATGGAAACTCAACCTATTGATCTTATCTGGTATGGAGTTTTTGTATAAGTCTATCAGTGATACTCTATGATCAGTTTTGGTGAATAGTTCTCATTTCTGGTGATGTGTTTTTGGTTTTAGTGACATGAGTTAAGTTGATTGAGTATGAGAAGTAGATTATCATGCAATCCTACCCTTTGGTGATGTCTCTTAAGCATGTTAGAAGGTTCGATATTCGATAGAGTAGTAAAACAAGGTTATCTTCATTATTGGTGATGTATCATGTGGACCGGATTCCTTGAGGTGATTCTGGTGGTTGATTAGTAAGTTTAAGGTAATTGGGTTGAGTTATGGGAAGCATGTGATCATATGTTTTGGATCTGAAATATTGTTTGTGTAGATCCGAGCCGACTTGAAGCTACACATTTCATATTTTGATATTTTGTGAAGCCGACTTTTGGGAGATAAAATTTTCTAGTTAGAATATATAAGATCGACTTGGTTAATATATTTGTGTGTGTATATGATGTGTGAGATGACTTTAATGCATTATGTGAACCAGTATGTGGACATAATGACATTGTATATGTTGTCATTGATGTCAATATGTTGAAGATGTATGAACCGGCATATGTGAGAACTGGTATAACACTGTGAACCGGCATTTGTGCCAAAGTGAAGTGGTGTGCTTGTTCAAGATGAATCGGCATATGGTTATGGGAACCGGCACATGGAAGCATTGTATGACTACCGGTTGGTAGTCTCAACTTCAGGGTTTCCGGTTGAAGTGCTTCAAGCCTATATGGCTCAACCAGTGACATCGTGTGATGAGTTAGCATTGTAATGAAGAAAAGATCATGTTTCCACATCAGCCTTATGCGCGTGAAGGATCTTGCATAAAGGAGATTGTTCCTATCTACCTTGGGAATGTGTGAAGTCTGTAAACGGTGATAACATGTGATAGGTTATCAGCCGCCATGAAATCGGTGGAAAAAAAATGATGGAGAATGTCTTGAGATTGGATCAAGACTGTTGCATTCAATACAATATGATCAACGGTCAGGATTGAATTGTTTGAATTCCTTAACCTAACAGGTCTAGGGTTTAGGGTTTATGCTACCGACCTGTCTGTTGTCCTATAAGGTCAATGTTGTGACTCTTTTAGAGGTTGTTGGAAAAAGCCGTGTGTGAGTATCCAAGAGAAGGGATACAAGATCCTTGCTAGACCAGAGGAGAGAAGTGATACCTGCAGAGTGTAAGTGCAGAAGGTGAAGAGGAGCTTAAGCGGATCTGCATTGGCATTGAGTGCTATTACTAGATCATTGTAATACCTGTTGATCTCTAACCACCTCAACAGTTGGAAAATCCCCTAACAGGATAGCCTTAACCGGCTTGCTATAAATCCCTTAATAGGATAACTCAAAGTTATTGAGATTTGGAAAGCTAGAGAGCTCTGGAAATCCTTTAGCTATTGAGTTCTTGAAATCCTCTAACAAGGTACCCTTAACAGGGTTTAACCCTTAACCGGGTATTGTAGCCATCCCTTAACCGGGTGATCTCTAACAGGATCGGTTCCTAGCAGAACCTTTTGTAATGTCTTTAACCGGACAAGGCTTCTAACAAAGCGGACTTCCAAAGAGTTCAACAACAAGCTTGTGGGTATTCATCCCCACCGTGGTTTTTCCTAGTTGGGTTTCCACGTGAAAAATATGTGTGTCATATGTGATGCTTTGTTATTGCCTGTTAAGCATATGATGGTTCCGTGTTTTATGCCTGTCAATAAAATATGTTGAACTAACTATTGTGAAGATATGATGATAGATTACCTGTTCATGCATAAGGGTGAAATGGTAGTGTAGTTTTGAGATGAGTGGAAAACTCAGTGAGTAACCAGTTTATGACTGTTTTAGTTGTTCTGAGTTTTACCGGTTGCACTCTGTTTCAAACCGGTGTCACTGTTTGCCAGTCATTTGGAGTGATTGCTGCTGAACCGGTTTAGGTCTGTATTTTGTCTGTATTGATTCAACCCCCCTCTCACTACCAGTTTGGTACTATTCGTTCATCATTGAGTTATCAATTGGTATCAGAGCGTCCTCCAGGTCCTCTATGTTATAAGCTTAACCGCTTGAGGTAAAGATCCCAGACAAATGATGAAGAGGAAAGGTCCAAAGTTTAACAGGGAAAATTTCTTAATATGGAAAGATAGGATGAAGATATTCATCAGAAGCATGGGTGCTGAACACTGAAGTTATGTTGAGAATGTCTATGTTGTCCCTACCGGTACTCTTACCGATGACCAAAAGGGAGAGATACAAGAAAATGGGCAAGTCATGGAAGCTCTCATTAGTAGTCTATCTGACATTGAGTTTATTGATGTTCAGGACAAGGTAAATCCCAAAGGGGTATGGGATTCTCTTGAAAATATCTATGGTGGTGATGAACATGTAAAACAGGCTAAGGAAGAAAGCCTGAGAGGGAAGTTTGAAGATATGTGGATGGTTGAAGGTGAGACCATTCAGCAGTATGGAATACGAATCAAAATAGTTGTTGGAGAAATTAAGAGTGCAGGTGGTAAAATAGAAGACTCCACTGTGGTAAGCAAAGTCTTGAGATCCCTATTGCCGATCTATGCAATACAGGTTGCTGCTATTCAGGAGCTGAGATCAATAGACAAGAATAAGGTATCCTTGGACTCCATCATAGCAAAGTTGACAGCCTACGAGCTAAATAGTTTTGATGGCAGTGTTCAAAAGACTGAATCATCTTTCAGAGCTTCTGTTGTACCATCCAGGAAAGGAAAAGAGGCAAGCACTAGTGGTGAACCAAGACAGAGCAGAGTAATGGATGATGAGGATTTTTTGATGGAATTTGAAGCTCTACTTGCCAGGAAGCTTCCTAAAGGAACCGGTAAATACAAAGGTAAGCTACCTTTGAAATGCTTTTCTTGTAATCGGATAGGACATATTGCTATAAACTGTCCAAATGGTGATATCAAGGACAAACCGAAAAGGTTCAGGAAATTCAAAGGAGGAAACCGGAGAAACTGTTTTGTGGCAATTGATGAAGCTGTCACAGATGAAGAATCAGAGGATGAAGAAAATGAAGATATTGTGTTTGTTGCTATCAAAGAAGATGTGTCAGACAAGAAGGCTCTTATATCTCGGTTTGATAATTCCAATGAGTGGATCATTGATAGTGGTTGTTCTCACCATATGACTGGTGATCGGAGCAAGTTTCTATCCTTGGAGGAATATTATGGTGGTGTGGTTCGCTTTGGCAATGATGCACTATGCATGGTCAAAGGCAGAGGGTCCATCGCTCTGAATGGAAAGAGTAGTGCTGACAATGTGTACTGGGTTGATGGTCTCAGACACAACCTTCTAAGTGTTGCCCAGCTAAATGACAGTGGCCTCACTCTAGAATTCAAGAATGGAGTTTGCAGAATCAAAGGAAAAGATGGTGAATTGGTGGCCATCGACATGCAGACCAAAGGTAACCTATTTCATTTGAATGCAAATATAAGTACATGTCTTATGGCTAAGTATGATGATAGCTGGATATGGCATATGAGACTCTGCCATATAAACTTTGATAACATTGTGAAGGCTAGTAAGATCAAGGCAGTTAGAGGATTTCCGGTGCTAAGCAAACCGGATAATACCTTGTGTAGAGAGTGTCAATTGGGGAAAATGTCTTCCTCAACCTTTAAAGGTAAATCTTTCACTACTGACAACTTGCTTGATCTTGTGCATACTGATTTGTGTGGTCCTATGAAAACTAGAAGTGTGCAGGGTGATAGGTACTTCATGATTCTCACCGATGACTGCTCAAGAATGATGTGGGTCACATTCTTGAAAGACAACTTTGAAGCCTTTGTGAAGTTCAAAGCTTTCAGAGTATTAGTGGAGAAGGAAAGCGATAAAAGGATCAAGTGTCTCAGAACTGATCAAGGAGGGGAATTCACTTCTGATGAATTCAACAAGTATTGTGAAGAATTTGGCATCAAGAGACAACTGTCTGCCCCCCGGACTCCACAACAGAATGGCCTAGCAGAGAGGAATAACTGGACAGTGGTTGAAGCAGCTAGAACCATGTTGATTCAAGGAAAGGTAGCTCACACCTTTTGGAGAGAAGCAGTGAGCACTGCAGTCTACACAATGAACCGGGTACTCATCAAGAAAGGTAAGGATAAAACTCCTTATGAGTACTAGACTGGTAAGACACCTGTGGTTAGCTACTTTAGAGTGTTTGGTAGCAAATGTTACATCAAGAGGAGTGAACACCAGAGCAAATTTGATGCAAAATGTGATGAGGGAATATTCCTAGGATATTCCACCAAGAGTAAAGCTCTCAAGTTTTTCAACAATAAGACTCAGAGAATTATGGAAAGTATCAATGTGGGAGTTGATGAAACCTCTGAGAAACTAGAGGAAATCGACAGTGAGCAAGTTGTAAATGAGCTAGTTGCAACCTTCTGGGAACCGGTTGTTAGTCAACCAAGTACCAGTAACAGTGTTCCTGAACTGGTGAATGTTGATACTGATGAAGATGAGGATGAAGAGGAAAAGCAAGAAGAACCAATCAAGACTATTCCTTGGTATGTCAAGCTGAATCATGATCCTAAGCAGATCATAGGAGATAAGGATGCAGGAATCCTTACAAGAAGAAAGATCAGAGAAAACTCATGTATTATCTTTGAATTTGAGCCTAAATCATTCAAAGAGGCTCATAAAGATGAAGACTGGATCAAGGCAATGGAAGAGGAACTTGACCAGATAGAGAAAAATGGTACATGGTCCTTGGTACCCAGACCGGAGCATAAAAATGTCATTGGCACCAAATGGGTGTTCAGAAACAAGTTGAATGAGGATGGCACAATGATTAGGAACAAAGCCAGATTGGTGTGCAAAGGATATGCTCAAGAAGAAGGAGAAGACTATGGAGAAACCTTTGCTCCTGTAGCCAGATTGGAAGGAGTTCATATGCTTCTTGCATATGCAACTTTTAAAGGCTTCAAAGTATATCAAATGGATGTAAAATTTGCATTCCTAAATGGTGTACTTGAAGAGAAGGTGTATATTGAGCAACCAGATGGGTTTGCCCTATCTGAAGACAGTGATATGGTATGTAGACTACATAAAGCCTTATATGGTCTAAAGCAAGCACCTAGGGCATGGTATGAGCGCCTACATTCCCATCTTGTGAAGATTGGATTTGAGAGAACAAGTGAAGATAGCAATATCTACTTGAAGTTTGAAGGAGATCAGATCCTGATCTGTGAGGTATTTGTTGATGACATTATCTTTGGTGGTGATGAAAAAATGTGTCATGAGTTTGCTGATGAGATGAAGGAAGAGTTTGAGATGTCACTCATAGGGGAGATTAAGTTCTTCATTGGACTACAGATTCAATAGATGAAGGATGGAATCTTTATCACTCAGTCCAAATATGTCAAAGAGGTGTTGAAGACCTTTGGCATGGAAGATAGCAAACCGGTTGGTACGCCGATGGTGACCGATTGTAAACTATCCAAAGAGGATGACTCATCATTGGTTGATGAGAAGGAATACCGATCAATGATTGGTAAATTGCATTATGTAGTGCATAGCAGACCGGATATTGCACATGCAGTTGGCATTACTGCAAGGTTCTAGAAAACTCCAAGAGAATCCCACTTGGTTGCAGTCAAGTGGATTCTTAGGTATCTGAAGGGAACTTTTGACTATGGATTGTGGTATCCATATAGCAAGGACTTCAACTTGAAAGTGTTCACAGATGCTGATTGGGCTGGTAATGTAGATGACCGGAAGAGCACAACTGGTGGTGCATTCTTCCTTAGTGGTAGATTGGTCTCATGGATGAGTAAAAAGTAGTGTTGTATCTCTCAGTCTACAGCGGAAGTGGAGTACGTTGCAACTTTCATGAACTGCACTCAGACAATTTGGATGAAGCATGTACTGAAAGGCTTCAAAATCCCTATACCTGAACCGGTAAGTATATTCTGTGATAACACAAGTGCTATCAATATTTCAAAGAATCTGGTTTTACATTCTAGAACCAAGCACTTTGAGCTTAAGTATCATTTCTTAAGGGAAAAGGTTTAGAACAAAGAGATTGCACTGGAGCATGTGTCCAGTAAGGAGCAATTAGCAGACATATTCACCAAGCCTCTTCCAAAGACTACATTTACACACTTAAGAGGTGAATTAGGGGTACTGCCCCTTCAAGAGGTGAACTAAAGGTATATTCTCCACATCAGTCATGTATTGCATAGTCAAATCTTTCTTCAGGATTGATGTGTTGAAGGATGCTATTCCTCAGGGGGAGTAGCATAATGGAATCGAGAAGCTTGTGCCTCCACTTTGGCATTGTTGTCAAAGGGGGAGAAGATGTAAAGTGAGGATGTAAAGCGGAGAGATATCTTTGGTGAAGCAGAGAGATATCTTTGTATATTGCCATCAATGCCAAAGGGGGAGATTGTTGGCATTATGTGAACCAGTACGTGGACATAATGACATTGTATATGTTGTCATTGATGTCAATATGTTGAAGAGGTATGAACTGGCATATGTGAGAACCGGTATAACACTGTGAATCGACATTTGTGCCAAAGTGAAGTGGTGTGCTTGTTCAAGATGAACTGGTATATGGTTATGGGAACCGACACATGGAAGCGTTGTATGACTACCGGTTGGTAGTCTCAACTTCAGGGTTTCCAGTTGAAGTGCTTCAAGCCTGTATGGCTCAACCGGTGACTTTGTGTGATGAGTTAGCATTGTAATGAAGAACATATCATGTTGCCACGTCAACCTTGTGCGCGTGAAGGATCTTGCATAAAGGAGATTGTTCCTATCTACCTTGGGAATGTATGAAGTCTGTAAACGGTGATAAAGTGTGATGGGTTATCAACCGCCATGAAATTAGTGGAAAAGAAATGATGGAGAATGTCTTGAGATTGGATCAAGACTGTTGCATTCAATACAGTATGATCAACGGTCAGGATTGAACTGTTTGAATTCCTTAACCTAATAGGTCTAGGGTTTAGGGTTTATGCTACCGACCTGTCTTTTGTCCTATAAGGTCTATGTTGTGACTCTTTCAGAGGTTGTTGGCAAAAGCTGTGTGTGAGTATTCAAGAGAAGGGATATGAGATCCTTGCCAGACCAGAAGAGAGAAGTGATACCTGTAGAGTGTAAGTGTAGAAGGTGAAGTGGAGCTTAAGCGGATCTACATTGGCATTGAGTGCTGTTACCAGATCATTGTAATACCTGTTGATCTCTAACCACCTCAACAGTTGGAAAATCCCCTAACAGGGTAGCCTTAACTAGCTTGTTGTAAATCCCTTAACAGGGTAACTCAAAGTTATTGAGATTTGGAAAGCTAGAGAGCTCTGAAAATCCTTTAGCTATTGAGTTCTTGAAATCCTCTAACAAGGTACTCTTTATAGGGTTTAACCCTTAACCAGGTATTGTAGCCATCCCTTAACCGGGTGATCTCTAACAGGATCGGTTCCTAGCAGAACCTTTTGTAATGTCTTTAACCGGACAAGGCTTCTAACAGAGCAGACTTCTAAAGAGTTCAACAACAAGCTTGTGGGTATTCATCCCCACCGTGGTTTTTCCCAGTTGGGTTTCCACGTGAAAAATATGTGTGTCATATGTGATGCGTTTATCTTATGATGCTTTTTTATTGCCTGTTAAGCATATGATGGTTCTGTGTTTTATGCCTGTCAATAAAACATGTTGAACTAACTATTGTGAAGATATGATGATAGATTACCTGTTCATGCATAAGGGTGAAATGGTAGTGTAGTTTTGAGTTGAGTGGAAAACTCAGTGAGTAACCGGTTTATGATTGTTTTAGTTGTTTTGAGTTTTATCGGTTGCACTCTATTTCAAACCGGTGTCACTGTTTGCCAGTCATTTGGAGTGATTGCTGCTGAACCAGTTTAGGTCTGTATTTTGTCTATACTGATTCACCCCCCCTCTCAGTACTGGTTTGGTACTATTCATTCATCATTGAGTTATCAGTTTTTGTATAAGTCTATCAGTGATACACTATGATCAGTTTTGGTGAATAGTTCTCATTTCTGGTGATGTGTTTTTGGTTTTAGTGACATGAGTTAAGTTGATTGAGTATTAGAAGCAGATTATCATGCAATCCTACCCTTTGGTGATGTCTCTTAAGCATGTTAGAAGGTTCGATATCCGATAGAGCAGTAAAACAAGGTTATCTTCATTATTGGTGATGTATCATGTGGACCGGATTCCTTGAGGTGATTCTGGTGGTTGATTAGTAAGTTTAAGGTAATTGGGTTGAGTTATGGGAAGCATGTGATCATATGTTTTGGATCCGAAATATTGTTTTGTGTAGATCCGAGCCAACTTGAAGCTACACATTTCATATTTTGATATTTTGTGAAGCCGACTTTTGGGAGATAAAATTTTCTAGTTTGGATATATAAGATCGACTTGGTTAATGCATTTGTGTGTGTATATGATGTGTGAGATGACTTTGGGAGCTATTGAGTGCAGTTACACGTGCACACCTTGAGTTTTGTTGACCCGATAATCAGTAACATGGCAGAACATAGCAGTCTATCTGAACAGTGTAGCGGATCACTTTGTGCGTAACAAGAACCATTATTTGGCATAGTCATATGCTTTTATTTAGTTCGTTACTAATTGTAATAATTTTATATTAGCTTGTAAGGTAGTGAGCCTTCCTTCGGGTTGTAGCCCTTTTGTAATTGAGCAGTGAGTTCTAGGCAGTCTGTTTGAATGCATGTGCATTCCAACTCATGTAATATTGTTTTACTGCTGGCCATAGTATAATAATATTGTCGGTTCAAATCCCAACATGGTTTTTCCCTTTTCGGGTTTCCACATAAAAATATTGGTGTTATAGTTATGTGCTTCTTTGCTTTGTGTTTCTGCATTTTAGTTTCCTATTTGTGCATCCAGTTGATAAAGAATCAGGTTAACAAATTTATAAATACTGGAACACTGATTCACCCCCCCTCTCAGTGTTCATTGATTCCAACAATTGGTATCAGAGCTTTGTGCCTCAGAAGAAGCCTAACAAATTGAGGAAGATCCAGAAGATTGAATCAATGGACTCCAGTTTGCAAAGATAGCTTGTTGTGGCACTTGAAGATCTTGATGCAACAATGAAGGAAAAGAGTAGCTTGAAAAGAAATCTAAATGCAATTGAAGACTTCATTGAAACCCTGAAAGATCAAATAAACACTTCTTGGGAAAAGAGAAAGGAGCTTATGAACAAGTTGAAGGAAAAAGAAGAACAAAGTGCTGGCAATCAAATTCTATAATATAATACAGATAAATGGGAGAAGTTGGCTAGGGAGAATGCAATGTTGAAGAATGAGATGCAATCTATTGTTATGAAGCCGACTAAAGAGATTGAAGACCAAAAGAAGAATTAAGAAAGATTGACTCAATCCTTGAAGGACAGATTTGATGAATGTTACAGATTGACATATGAGAATGATCAGTTGAAGCTTGAATTGGTGCAGACAAAGAATGATGGACAAGAACTTGAGAGGCAGATCATAATTCTAAGAGATGAGTTGACTACTTCTAATGAATACAAAGACAAGTTCAAAGCTAGTTTAGTCTGGTTGGATGAGATGTTGGATAGTCAAAGACATAGAAAAGACATGCGAGGACTTGGATTTGAGAAAGGACAATCCTCCGATTCTGGTCAAAGCAATCATCAACAAAAGAACAGGAAACCTCTAATAAGACAACCTAATGCCTATAAATTCAATTGTATATGTTTTACTTCCAATAAATTTATTTATATGGCAAATCAATGCAAAATTAGGATGAATAATGGAATGATGAGTAATGTGAACAATGATCCTACCCTTACTGGTCAATGTTTCAAATGCAACAATTTTGGACATAAGTCAAATATGTACAGAATGATGATCAATTTCTAGAATAAGAGATGTTTTGCATGTGGGATGTTTGGACATATATCTAACTAATGTAGGATGAAACCAAATCAGATGAAATTTATACCTATGCAGAGAAATGTTGTCTATCATGCATGTAAAAAAGTAGGTCATATTGCAAAATATTGTAGAAGCAAGAATGCATCGGTGAACAAGAACAAATCTGATGAGAAAGGCAAAGAAAAGGTAGATGAAATCAAAGATCAACATAAGAAAATGTGGGTAAAGAAGGAAGATTCTAATGTGCAAAATGGATCCACACCTGAATCCGGTGATGAAACCTCATCCGGTAACTAGGGCTTTTTGGCCTTAGGGGGAGTTTTTCATGCAGATCAATAGAAACCCCTTGTAGAGATCTATAACCGGTTCTAGAAGGTTGCAGAGGACTAAGATCAAACATGCAGTTGATATCTGGAAGATTTTGTAGCAGTTTGACAATCTTGTGGAAGAAAATAAAAAATAGTGTAATTGGAAGCTTTAAGGTTGAGCATTTATTACAATTGGAAATTAGGTTTTCAAAGGTTACAAGGGCATTTCAAAAGTTTATTCCTCACAATGCGATCAAGAGAAAAGAGCAGAGTAGAAGAGTGAAAGAGATTTGATAGGGAAACCAAGCTTGAAGCAACCATTCAGTGATTTCATGCGTCCGGTTGTAAATCAAGAGGTATTTATCCATTCACGAACTATCCTTTTAAAACCCTAGAATTGTCATGGAATTTGCATCCATAATTTCTACCCCTCTGGTTGTTGATATTTCTAAGAGGGAAAGACTTGTTATCAAGAGACATCCTTTCAAATTGGTTGAAGATGATCCAGAAGGAGTGCTTTCTTCAGTTTCATATAACGTTCTTCAAAATGAAGATATAAGGGCATACATTCACTGTGACATTGAAGAACTTGGAAATGTAGACATGCTTACACTCTACAACAAACATATGGAGGATAGTCTTGGAAATCTGAAGTCGGAATACTTGACTCTTCATGACAAGGGCTTCACTCAGTTTGTTCATTTTTTGGTATTTGATGAAGCGGAATGGGTCTGGTACATTCTCAGCAGGGTTCATGATGAATTCATATGGCTGGATAGACTGCATAAGATTACAAAGCATGCCATTCAGGCAGTCACATGCTTGAGTGCAACTAGTGAAATCTTGAGCCCGAGGAAAGTGCAGAATACCACTATGGTAGTTATCAGTTCCTAATATGACAATTGGTCCATGAAAATTAGTAATATAGTTGAGCATGATGTGAGATTCGCCTCAGTGGTGGTGGGCTATAAATTATATCAATCTGACAAGCGGAACTCAGTCTCCGATAGTATAATATTCCTTGCATATTAGATGCTGAAGGAGAATAAAAGGTGTGATCTTTGTTATGTACTCTTGAGTGAATTGTTAAGAAACTTGAAGAAAATAAAACAAGACAAGAAACATACTTTCAAGTTTGGATCTTTAATTATGTACTTATCTCTATATTTCTTGAATGAGATCCTTGGTATTGGTAAAATCTTGTGGGCTTATGACAAATTGGTGGTGATGCAAATTAAGGAAGGGTTGTTGGGTATAGGTGACAATACAATGAGAATATCTACCTTATGGGGCTATTTCAAGAACTTACAAGCCTCTATGAAATCCAAAGAAATAATTCCTAAGGAGACAGATGAGAATTATGAGAAAACAATTTGTTTTATGGTTGATAAAGAGAAATGCCATATGGAGGCTGTTGAGCCAAGAATAGTCTGGATCATGCCCATGGGGTATGAGGTTGATGCTATTACACTTGAAGAATATGCACAACATCTACTAAGTTAACCGGTAGATCTGAAGGAAGAAAGATTTGAAATTTTCTAGGAAAAGGACCTTAACCTGCATAAGAAATTCACTAAGGTCAAAAGGAAGAGGAAGGTGAGAAAGGAGGTTGAGGAACTTGCCAAACATATGGGTATTATGCAGGAAATAGTGCAGAAGACAAGGGAGAAAAATATTTTGAAGGAGGAAGATGTGGTGAAGCCATAAGATAAACCGATTGCTCCCAAGCAGCCCAAGGCCAAGCCTAGAAAATCAGCACCTACTTCTGATATGTAGAAATCGATACCTCCACTTAAGCCTAAACCAACAATATCTACCGGTGGAGTAGAGAAAAGAAAGAAGGAGAAATCTACAAGATAATATACAACAAAAAAAGAGGAAACAAAGTCAGATGAAGAGGTAAGGAAAGTAAAGAAGACTGCTATGTATGCAAGGGTAGTCCAAAAGCCTACATCTAGTGATGTTCCTCCTGCCAAGAAAGCTAAGTCTTAAGGAGAGGCATCCAAAAAGTTTTGAGCCAGCAAGAAGAAGAAGTCTGAAATAGATGAAGCTCTCAAGTCCAGTAACATTGAAAGTCTATATGAAATAGCACCTCCTTTGACTTTGAAGGAGTTAATTGTTGAGATTTTAAATGATGGAAATTTGAAAAATGTCTCTGTATATTATGAAAAATTTGAGGATAAAGTCCAACGAGCAGTAGAAGAAGCAACTGTAGAGTATATGTATAAATTTATTAAGGTCCTAATATAATTATCATCTATGATCCCCAAGAGCTTGTATGAGATTTTGGATGCAAGGAGACATACAATTTCACTTGAGGATGAGAGAATAAAGGAACATGTGCTAGTAAATATATCTTATGTTATTTCTAGAGATGAAGTTGCCCGGTTTTTGAAACTTGTGAAGGATAGATTACAAAGCAAGAGGGGGGTAAATGATATTATGATAGGGAAGAAAGATGAGGTCATAAAGGAAACTGAAATAATTTTGAGAGTTTTTTATTTAACAAAGAGTTGATGTAAATTCAGGAGAATCCTCTCAAGAAAAAATTATTCCGGAAAGGCTAAAGATAATCCATCTATCCTTGCAGAATTTCCCGATGGACAACAAGATCAGTCATTTGTAGATCCGGTTGAACTGGAAGCTCCAGTTGATGCTTTTGATAATCAAGCAATGGATAACTCTGGTGATGCTACTCAGGATCCTCCTAAGATAGAAATTATTGTAGAAATGATAGTAGAGGAGTTAGATGAAGTGGGGAAGAATAAAGATGATGGAAAAGTTGGTGAGAAAGGTGAAGAGGATGTAAATATATAACCAGTGAAGGAAAAGGGTGAAGAGCAAACAGATAAAGCTTCAACAACCATGACCAAAGTTACTGTCCCCGATAAAGGAAATTAGATTGCAGTTGAAGATGATCTTTGTCATGGTCCAGTAGTTCTAATCACCTTATCCCCAATTCAAGCACTAAAGTTGGCCAATCTTGCACAGATCAAGGCCATTTTTGACTTAAGTCTTCTTCATAAGAGAAAGAGGTGATATCTTTGGCCACTACAGTTTTGGAAAAAGTTTTGCCTAGCCTTAAGCACATCTCAAATGGATCACCCTTCAGTAAGCTTAAGGATATGTTAAATAAAGTAGAATTTGATTTTGTATCATTATAGAAAGTGATAGATATAAAGGTTTTCATTAAATTCAATGAAATGAGGCTTTAAACATATTTGAAGACAATTGAAGCTGATAGAAAAGTTTTGAAGATTGCGGTGAAGAGTGCAGAGGATGCATTAGATGAAGGCGAAAAAATATTTAAATCATGTCTAGTTTGCCTAAGTTTACTACAGATATTGATAAGAAAATAAGAGATTTTGAAGGGAAGCTTGCAAGTATTGGTTATTCATTTGCCCCTCATTCAGTTTTTCCTAGTTCCCTTGAAGCTCAAATAATTGATTTTACTGACAAAATAAAGGGATTGAATAAATAAAAAGAGCAAGTATTGAGCAGAGTGGGAGAAATGAGAAGTTTGATTACTCCTCGAATGGACACCTTACTCGGAGCTCAACAAGATGCAGTCAGTGCCTTAGGTAAACATGTGCCATATGATCTCAAAGGTGTTGAGGTGCATGCATACATGTTCAATGCTCTAATTAATGTTTTAGATTGTTTCCTGAGAGGATGAAATGGGTACCTATAATCCTTGAAGGTCACTTATTCAGATATTTTTAAATTCATGTAAATTACTGCATTCATTTTTACATAAGTTTTGGTGGATCCCTACCCTTTGCCATTGATGTCAAAGGGGGAGCGAGTTGGATAGTGCAGTGAAAAATAATGCTTACTCTTAGGGGGAGTCAGTTGAGTGTACAGATTTCATATTGTCGGATTGTTTGTAGTTTTTGGGGCTTTGGAATGGTTAACGTTTTTCACAGTGTTTCCATCAATGCCAAAGGGGGAGATTGTTGGCATAAGACACTATTTCAGTGATGCTCTGATGAAGATTGATGATGTTTGATGCAGGATATTTCTTAGGAGTTTTCATTGATCGCAACTCATCCTATTCATCTTATCTGGTATGGAGTTTTTGTATAAGTCCATCAGTGATACTTTGTCAACAGTTTTGGTGAACAATTCTCATTTCTGATGATGTGTTTTTGGTTTCAGTGATCTGAGTTAAGTTGATTGAGTATGAGAAGCATATTATCATGCAATATTATCCTCAAGTGATGTCTCTTAAGCATGTTAGAAGGTTTGGTATCCAGTAGAGTAGTAAAATTGGGTTATCTTCATTATTGGTGATGTATCGTGTGGACCGTATTCCTTGAGGTGATTTTGGTGGTTGATTAGTAAGTTCGGGGTAATTGGGACGACTTATGGGAAGCGTGTGATCATGTGTTTTGGATCCAGAATATTGTTTTTTGTAGATCTGAGTTGACTTGAAGCTACACATTTCATATTTTGATATTTTATGAAGCCAACTTGTGGGAGAACAAATTTGCTAGTGTGAATATATAAGATCAACTTGGTTAATGCATTTGTTTGTGGATATTATGTGTGAGATTATTTTGGAAGCGGTTGAGTGTAGTTGCATGTGCACGCCTTGAGTTTTGTTGATCTGGTAATCAGTAACAGGGCAGAACATAGCAGTCTATCAGAACAGTGGAGCGGATCACTTTGTGCCTAATCGGAATTATTATTTGGTATAGCCGGATTCTTTTATTTAGTTCATTACTCATTGTAATCATTTTCTATTATCCTGTAAGGCAACGAGCCTTCCTCTAGGTTGTAGCCCTTTTGTAATTGAGTAGTGATCTCTAGGTAGTGTGCTTGAATACATGTGCCTTCCAACTCATGTAATATTGTTTTACTAGTGGACATAGTATAATAATATTGTGGGTTCAAATCTCATTGTGGTTTTTCCCTTTCCAGGTTTCCACATTAAAAAATTGGTGTTATGGTTATGTGCTTGTTTGCTTTGTGTTTCTACATTTCAGTTTCCTATTTGTGCATTAGGTTGATAAAGAATTAGGTTAACAAATTTCTAAATACCAGATTACTGATTCGCCCCCCTCTCAGTGTTCATTGATTCCAACATCTTCTTGCGGATTTTCTACAATTGGGGCAGTTGGTGCAGATGGTTTTTTGGGAGAAATCTCCCTTCTCTTGGGAGTGGGCTTTCTAGCTTTTGGATAAGGACTGGGCTTAGAAGAATGTTCACTGTCAGAAGGGACTACAGTGACATTCTTGGCTAATCTCTTTCTCTTTGGTTTAGCAACTTCCTGTTGCGGTGGTGCACTTGACTCACTAGCCTAGGAAGTTTGGCTAGTGACTGGAGGGTTTTCCCCTTCCACGGGTTTATCTATAATGGCTTGGACAAGCGGAACAACTGACAAGGGAATTGCATGGGTAATCTCAGGCTAGGTGGATCTTGTAACTACTTGGGGAGCCTCTTGGGAAGCAGTGGGGATGGTTATTTCAACTGGAGAGGCCATTGCTTTGTCTTGAACAATAAACTTTAAAAGAAACCCCACATAGATAGACCCTCCTAGAGAAAAATTATCAAATTCACACACGGACACTCCTAAATTTCCATACAAAAGCACAAAGAAGGACTTGGAAATTCGACTTACTGATTTGGATGCAAATGGGTGTTGTTGAAAACTTTGGAGATGCTTTGATCGCTCTGGTTAGCCTTGTCGCTCTATGCTTCGGTCTTCAATCGCAGGGTGAGGAACCATGCTTCGAGTTTTGCTTTTTTTTCTTGTAGATTAAACACCATTACTTCATACATGCAACCTTCGAATGGTTGGTGGCCTTTGAGATTCAAATTCTACTGTTGATCCTCAAATGAATGGTCCAGATCCCACATTGACAGACATGAATTCCACCTTCGAAAATACGTCGATTATTCAAATCTTTAACTTTTCCATCCTTATGAAAATATGATCCATGCGGGATAGCAGGGCCCTTGTATTTCCTTATCGCTCAATATTCTGCATGGTCCTTCATGTACCTTCTGCCTTGCTATGGGATAGAAAAAATCAATATTCTCTTGCTATGCAATCATCCCGCACCACTATCTTCCTATCGTTATTTACCCCACGAGATAGTGGGGCCTCATTGTTTCTTATCACTTCACTACCTCGCAGTGTCCCTTTTTTGCTGCCAAGACACCTATAGGATGGCAGGAAAAAAAACACTTGCCCCGCTACCCCGCACAACTTTCCCTGACAATCCTTTAGCTTTGCGAGAAACCCCTTTCTAAGCATTTGACCCCTTCTAGTTGTCCCGCACTCATATTTTTTATTTTCTTTATTGCACCTATGGATTCATCCCCTTAGGATAGCAGGGACCTATAGTCCTTCGATCGACTTGTCACCCCACAACATCTTTCCTTGCTATTAGTTCACCCGCGGGATAGTGGGGACAACAAAATACTTATCCTGCTATCCCGCATAGCATGATTTTACCTTATTTATTATTGCCTTCATTGCGTGCTTTCTCATAGTTTCTCCTTCTGAGGGATAGCGGTGTCCTGTTTCTTCATGTGTTAGGGTCATCCCGCAAGGTCTTAATTCTATTGCTTTCAACACAATAGGATGGTGGGGTTCTTACTTTGTTCCTTCAACGCCTCTTCTCATTGTCCCGCATTACATTTTCTTGTCCATTAGGTCCTTTTGGGGAAGGCTTTGTCTTCTCTTGATTGCTCCCGCTATCCCGCACTAGCCTTAGTGTGACTCAAATGCTCCTGCAGGGTAACACCTACCTTGCTCCTTCTTTTTCCCACTATCTCACGAGGCTCATTACTTTAATTCAACAAGGTTCTCTTCTCATCATTGTATCATGTTGTCTTGCAGTGGGATTTTCCTTCTTGATAGTATATCGCGAGGTAGCAGGGCTTCATATTATTTATTTCCCACTATCCTGCATGATCACTTTATGTCTCTTGTACTGTCTGTGGTAGTCCGCTTTCTTGGCTTCAAGGCACATCTTTCTATCCTGCATGCCAAAGCTAACCACATTAAACACCTTGTGGGATAAAAAAATTCCTTTGTTAAATGCGCCTCCAGCTATCTTGCGCCTGCTGAAAACTCCTAACAAATGGCCTGCGAGGTAGGAACAAATGGTTTCTAAACAATGATCCCGCTATCCCACAATGACCAAGAATACAAGGGTGGACTTAAGTGAAAATTTTAAGCAGGTGGTCATGTACTGATGGTAAAAGGGGTCATAGCAAGGGTATACCTAGGACACATAGACCTTAGAACATGATATTTTAACACAAGACCTAGGATCATTTGAAAAATTAATAGTAACTAATACAAAAGGTGAAACCTAGCACGTGGGGCCGATAAACATATGACCAACAACCCTCCTAAGGATAACTTAAGATGCAAATATCGACTACTCACGATCAATGAAGAATTAGGACAAAGCCGAGAATAAAACACAAGCCACGTAGAAAAAATGAAACCCTTCTAAAACCCTAGCACTAAAGACATTTCAGGAACACAAAAGACATTATTGTAGTGAAATTTAGCACTCCCAACACCTTACTCATTGAAGATCAAAAATCAAGTTGTGAAAAGAAAAATTCAAAAGTAAAAAAAAAAAGAATTCCTCTAGTCCAAATCAAAATCAAAATATATTGGACTCTACAAAAAGAAAAGTAAAGGATAAAAATCCTATAAAGAAAGAAGACCATGAATTGATCTCCCTTAATGATAAAATAACCAGGGGCAAAAGTTCTAAAATTGCAAGTCAAAAGGCATACTTGTTGATCCTAAGTCTCCATCATCCCATGTTTCTTTCACTTCTTTTTGCACTCATAAGCTTTCATTCCACATTCATTTGTTCCATACATCCATCCCCTTTTTTGTGATATGTCACATCAATGGACCTTTTGCATAACTTCCTTGAAGGGCTTTGATATTAGAGTTACCCAAACCCCTTTAGTTCATACACATATGGGCCTATGTGGTGCACACATTAGTAATTCTACCTTAGTTTCTTCAACAAGGCAACAAATAAAGATATGCATCATCCAGTAAAATATTGAGTTTCTCTGCAAGATCGATAAAAGAAAAAAAGGCAAGTTTGAACCTAAGTGGCTAGGTCTATACATCATTATTGTTGCATATGTTGGGAGCATATCAGATAGCTAATTTAGTGAGTGAACCAATTGAAGACCCAAAAAAAAACATTCACCTTTGTAGGTTTTATACTTGAGCATTTCAAGGAATTTCTTTAAAAGTCTCGAAAATTGATTTTTTTTTATAAAGGTCCTAAAAAATGTAAAAAACAAATCATAAACGGTCCTAAAAAAATGAAAAAAAAATCATAAAAAGTCACAAAAAAATAAAAAAATAAAAAGCAATAAAGAGTAAAGAAAATTCATTCACCCTATAGTGAAAACCTGGCAAACAAGCACTTTGGGTAAGTACCATAGTGAAAACTAGGAAACCGATGCCATGTACATAGTGATTTTGTTCTTTCCTTCGTTAGGATTCTACTTGATCTATCACCTCACATTCATTCTCCTTCCACATCATAATTACCTTTCCACCCCCACCGTAGCTTGTGGATTGTTTTCATGCATTGCTCGCATGCATGCTTCTCCTTGCATAATAAACTCATCCTATCTCTCACTGGGGCATCTCCTCAACCTTAGCGATGGGTTAGGATATTTGGCATCTCACAATTGGAGGAAATATTATCTTCATCTATCTTTTTATTCATAAACCACAAAAAAATTTCACTTGCACCACCAACCGTATCACTTCACCTTTGCTTCGTAATAAAAGCATCTTGTAGACACCTAAAAGTTGCACAATGAATTAAGTGAATTTTATTCATTTAATTATTTCTAATTCTTTCAATTAATTAAATTAAGATTTAATTAATATCCATATTCTTCTAATTGACCTTTTAATCAAATTAAAGATTCGATTAAATCTCCTTATTCTAGCCTAACCTATTAATTAAACTGAGGTTTGTACCCTTAACCATTTGATTGAATAAATCTTATTTATTTAATTAAAATCCTTTTTTCCCCTTTTTATTAAATTCACATTTAATTTAAAATCCTCTTTTCAAATAAATAAATCATTATTTTTTGTGTGAATAGTTCCCCCACTTGCAAAATCCTACAAATGCAAGTTGCATCCCTTTTGGTTAAATTAAATCATTTTAATTTGCTAAAATACCTATTTTCCTCACCCACTTGCAAAATCCTATATTTTTCATTATTCCCCTAATCATCCTTCTAGAAACCTCCTAATCCCATCCTAATCATGTCTAATCTCCTAATCATGTCCTTTCCCTAAATTTGGGGGAGTCACTTCTCCAAATTTGGAAGGAAGTCTTCAAAATGCATTTAAGACTTTATCTATTTCAACAAGTTAACTTGTTGAGTCTTCCAAACATGTAAGGCTCTTACATAAACCACTAGTGATTTTCCTCTTTGGGAAAGTTAGCCTCAAAAGTCTTCAAAAGGAATTTAATGCCTCTTACAATCCCACACCCCTTAGCCATGATGGTTGTTCCTTTAACCATTTTCCCATGTTGCACAAGAGTTTACCTCTTGGGTAATAGAATGCCTCCCTGGTTAATGACATTATCCAGTGATGTCACTCCTTGAGGTTATCCCTAATTGCTTGCTTAGCATCTAATGCTTGTTTAGAATCCTCTCAAGCCCTCTCAAGGTGACATTTGTCAACTTGGGATTGGATTTAATCTCTCCCATGGATTGATAACTTTCAATCCTAGCCCTTGTTGAGATTACTCAAACTCAACCATCCATTTCTCTATTTTTCCTATAAATAGAACTCATTTCTTCAATTCAAAAATCTCAATCTTGTGCATCAAAATTATAGTCTTTTGCATGTTATCAAAGGAGATCATTGGTCACCTTCAAGCATCCAAGTCTTCAAGCATTAACATTATAACACTTAGCATTTGCATCATGCTTTAGGTCATTTTAGTTATCTTAATTTCATATCAATTACTTAGTTTTCATCTTCATTTAGCTTACTTATTTCATCTTAATCTTCAATTTGGAATTAACATAGCTTCATCTTATCTTCATCATCTTGATCATATCTAGTTTTGCATCTTGCATCCTTAGTTTTCATCCATCATCTCACCATTCACTAGGATCTTAGTTGCATTCATTTTGATCCTAGAATCATCATTTAACTCTCGTTCTCTAGGTTGACATCTAATAGATCAAGTTCTCTTCCAAGTGAGTGCCACCTTGAATCTTAAGGATATTTATAGATAGAGGATAATGGAATGATTTTGAGAGTTTTTGGTTCACTAACATGTTTTTGTGATTACTAACTCCATTTCAATGTTTCATGTGTATGTTTGAGATGTTTTTCCCTCTTGTAGACTGATACCACATTTCTGGCATACACATCTAGTTTGCAGATGGGAGTACATTTTCAAATCATCAAGACATACAAATTTAGACTTCAATAAAATAATAACACGACGAGACCAAGATTGAGAAAACATAACAACATCCTATCAACCTATCAAATACAACAACACACGAACCATGACAAGGATCATTTCGACATGAAGCATAATGTTTGCTTGGTTGGTAGGGTTTTGATTGTTTTTAATTTTATCTTTTATGACATGTCTTTTAACTTTTCTAATATGTCTTTGACTAGAGATTTTATCTCCAGGATGTCTTTGACTAGAAAGGCAAGGATGGGGCATGTTCACTTGTTTGTTGCATGTGGATTGTTCCTTAGTAATATGATGATTCGTCTCAAGAAATTATTGTCTATGATCATCGAGGACGTATGGGTCTCATGTGACCTGGGGCATTCCTTAATTGTCTAATGTGTCTTCCTACATGGAATTGGTATGTTGATTCATTTGGGTCTAATCCATATCTAGGCAAGTCTATCCTTTTGTCATAATAAGCTCAATGATGATGATATACACACTTAAAAAAGCACACGAATTTTCATCATCTCTTTCTCATCATATGTTTCTTCCATCATTTTTATCATCTCTCTCTCTCATCATCCATTTCTTCCATCATTTTCAACTCCTTCTTCATCACCTTCATATCCCTTTTTCATTAGTCATTTCTTCCCTTCATCATCATTTTCTTCATCCTCCTTATCTTAGAGACCAATCATTCACTTTATACAACCGATACAAGTCTTTTAACTTTAATATAAAATCAATCAACTTGTTTCTTAGGATGAGATCTTATCACTTCCCGATAAATTAATCATTGTACCAACTTATCTTGCACTAGCATCAATCTCAATCAACTTAATCAACTTACCAATTTGGATATATTGATCATTTCCATCAATTGTTCAATTACGCTTCTCAGTTGTGCATTTTCATCAAATGTGCATCCCAGCTTCATCACTCACACAATATTGATCATTACATCTTTTTCCTGTGATTTATTGAGAGATCAATCTTATCACAATTTGTTTGATCAATCTCTCGAGGGGGCATATCATATTTATCATCATCCTTACTAGGATATACCTAGGGCATGTATTAGTTAATAAATTTTTCTTTGAAACAACACGATAAGCTACATTGTCTCAAAGAGGGGAAAAATGTAGACACATAAATTTTTTCCATAAAATTATCCTCATATATTATCATAATTCTTCTATTAATTAAATAGATATGATTGTTTATTTAATTAATTCATTAATATTTTTCCTCTCTTAATACATTAATTCATATATTCATCTATAAAACCTAATCAATATATATTCATTCTTAAATGAATTCCTTATCTCTACTATTTCTCAAATTCATCCTCTATTTATCTCCTTCAAATCCATCAATCATAGATATTTATTTAACGTGGGATAAAAAACACTTATCTCTCCATTTCACCCTTTTATCCCACATTCTTTTTGAAACATGAATCTCCTAGGAAGATGCCTATAAACACCTTCCTCTTCTCACTTTCAAGCCTCTCCTCACTTCTTGAAACTTGGAGGTAGTAATTTTGTTTTGGAATCCTTTTGCATACTTAGTCCTTTTATGAATTCATAGCAATTTCATAGTCATTTTTGAAATCATGCTGATCAATCAACCATTTCCATTCTTCCATAGCTTCTTGTGTATTGTGCAAATATGAGAGTAAAAGATTTATCATGCAGGATCTTGATAGATAGGAAAAGAAGAGAAGCAAGCATCTCTTGAATGCATTTTTATATTTTTGTTTATTTATTCCAGTTTAATGCATTTTTAGAGGAAGTGTTCTCTTGGCACGATGTTGGATTTTGAACTCTTGGATCTATGACTTATGGTTGGGCTTTTGAGATTCAAAAATTAGTTTTCCATATCGTCCATCATCACTTATATTCCAACATACAATCTACTAATCACACCCCCTACCAACCAACTATATCAAAACCAATTGACAAAATGATATTTTAATCAAGGTCCAATACATACAATACACCAAAAATAGAGACATTATCTTTACTATTAGATGACTCTCCTTCAATTATTCCTGTTTTGAGTCGATAGTCTTCTTTCATGAAGTATGGTTTCTTTTTCTCTCTTCTTCTTATCTATTTCTCCTACCCGGTCTTGTAAGGATAGCTCCCTACTCCTTAAATATTCTTTGATATGCCACCATCCATCTTGTGCTTTAGCCCTACTTGTTTCCCTATCATCATCAACACCCCAGACTAAAAATGGTCTCAACAGTGGCTCAAATTCAGCCACATGCACCCATTCACCACCCTTGGTCATAAAACATTCACCTAGCCTTACCATTGCTAAGAAGGTATTCATACCATCTTTACACTACTCTCTCACACATTCTCTCATCACCCACTTCACATCCTCCTTTGTTCCCAACTCTAAACACCAAGCCAAAAAGATGGAGGCCACATGCGCATTTGTTTTAAATCTAAAGCAAGATTTAATATATTTCTCTCCCAACATCATGTCCACCATGCCAAGGAATTTGGGATCTTCGATTTTGAATATGTGCTTCATGCATTCCTCTGTGATAATTCCTTTGAAGACACCCTACTACTTTGTTTCCCACAATGAAAAAATTTCCTTCGTTGTGTTATCCCTATAAATGACCTCCTTCCCACAAGTCCATAAATCAAAGCTTGCACTGCTATATTGGCTAAAAGCATCTCTTCCCAATTTAAGAGATACCCCTCAGAAACCAAGCTTCTACCAATGTTGACAAAGTTTACAAACTGTCTTTCTATCCCTGTCAATCACCCTTTCCATCCCATCTATCTGATATTCATGGTTATTATCCTCTTACGAATTCTCTCAAGTATTCCCTTTTTCAATGTTGATGTCCTCTCCTAGGGAGAAATGAACACTTTTAAAATCCTCCCACCATTTTGTCTTCTCTTTGTTGTCTAATCTACACCCCTAATTCTAAGTTTTTCCAGCCTGTTCATTTCTTTTCCTTAAAATATGGGACACTTTGAAATATTAAAAAATATTTTAAAATATTCAAAATTAGCTTAATGTACTTATTAATCTACCAATTCTAAGCTTCTCCCAAAGCCATTATATTTACCACAATTTATGAGTCACCCTCAAGGTGAATTTTAGAGACACCAACACATATGGCTAGCCTTATCATGAGTAGAGCTGCTTGCGCTTTTGCTTCATTGTTTGTTCCATCTATTAGTCTTTATGGTCCAATTGTTGATATTGCTCCATATTAATTTTGTGTGACACACCCAACACTTGATCTTCCAGGGTTTCCCTTAGAAGCACTGTCAAAATTTATCTTCACCCATCCTTCACTTGGTCTCTCCCATAATACCTTTGTCTTAGGCACTAAGTTAGGATCAACTATAGAGGCCCATGAATAGGCCCAAACTTTAGCATAAACCACTAAGCTTGAATTAGTTCATCTTCCATATTCATTGGATGTTTCTTAAAATTATGTTGAGCGATGGAAGTGTTATGCCCTGCATAACACATCCCAACTTTTCACTTCTTGAGCTAGGGCCCTCCTTTTGCTTCGCTTCATTTTCATTTGCTTTCTTGTTACCTGCTTTGTTTTGTATCTCAAAGTCCTAAAACTTCGGGGTGTTGGATATTGCTGATAAGTTTGCTGGAATGATGTGTTGTCATTAATGTCAAAATATTCTTCTATGTATTCCAGTGTTGCAGTTTGGTTGAATGAGTTGGGATAGCTTGTGTATTGCAGATGAGCTAATGCAGTTTAAAGGGTTTCTAGTATATTGTCTGGAAATGGTTCATTCCCATTTGCAGAGGTTCGCATGATGTTTTGATCAAGTTATGAGATCTGGTATTGAGGATGTTATTCAGTTGGTTCATGTTATTCAATATTTTGGTTTGTGCTCCATATTGCTCCCGAATTATAATATCTTTAGTTGCAGATGGGTGGAATGAATTATGTACATTGATGTGTGTGCTCAGTTCGATTAGTTAATGATTTGGAAATCCACAAGCAAATATTTCAGGTTGACAGTTAGTTATGATGGTGTTCTTAAGCTCTGGTAGAAAGATGATGATGATTCTAGTGATATGAGTTGATGCGGTTGTTGTGGTACAATTCACGTTGCTTGTGAATATCTCTAGATCATCTTGTATGCATATTGGTGGTTTTCATTGATTATTGTGTGTATTATTGAAAAGTTTCTTTGTCTGGTGATGTTCTTCGTGTTATGCGATATTCTTGTTGATTGTAGCATGTTGTGGATGATCAAGGCGTAAATGTTGGAGGTGTTGTGTATTTGCAGTGGTTGTTTGGGTCCAAACTATGTCTTAGCCAATATTGTTTTGGTCCGCATGCATTATTGTAGCATGTGAGGTTATTATTTTGTAATTTGTATTAAGGGTTTAGCCGACCGTGAAATATAGGTTGACGACTTGTATAAATGAATGTAATAATCATTGAGAGATATCATGCTATGTGTGAATATTGTATCAATCATTCAGTAGCAGGGAATTTGTGTGAAGAAGTGTGTTGTAGAAAAGATTTGACAATGAGCTTAATTGGAACTATACTTAGGCATATGGAGATGCTTTTTTCATAGTTCATGTAATTTGAATTGTTGTTTGAATGTTTTTGTAAGTCAGTGAGACTTCGTGTAAGGTAGTGAGCCTTCCCTAAGGGTTCTAGCCTTTCTGGGTTTCTTGTTTGAGTAGTGAGCTCTAGGAAGTGTGCTTGAATGCATGTGCATTCCCCATTGTAATATTTACATCTAATCCTAATAGGGTATTATCTCATTGTGGGTAGGTTCCCATTGTTGTTTTTCTCTTAACCAGGTTTTCAATGTCAAAAATATTGGTGTTATGTGTGTTATTGATGTGGTGTTGTTTCATGCTTTAACTATTAATTATCAGATCTGATTTGTGGTTTAAGTTGCAATAATTTTTTGAGAAAACTAATTTACCCCCCCTCTTAGTTTGTTGCATTGTTGCCAACAATTGGTATCAAAGCTAGATCCTCTGGAAGAAGCTTGACCGCTTGAGGAGATCTAGGATGACAACCTTTTATTTCAAGAAGGATAGTCCGAGATATGATAGAATGAACTACACTCTCTGGAAAAGCCGAATGCAATTTCATTTGAGATGCATTGGAGAAGAGTACTGGAAGATTACTAAGAATATATATAATGTTCCTTGGAATGGTCCTACTACTCTAGATAAAATAAAGGAAGCATAATTCGATATTAGAGCTAAGGAAGCATTGTTGAGTGCCTTCTCAGGTTATGAAATGACTAATGTGATGGACTTAGAGACTGCTCATGAGATCTAGATAAAATTGGAGACCTTGAATGAAGGTGATAGTTATGTGAAGATTGCTAAGTTGCAGAGCTAGAAGGATAAATATGAGAACTTGAAGATGAGTGTAGATGAGAACATTACTTGTTTTATGTAGAAAGTGAATGAGCTTGTATGCGAAGTCAAATGTGTTGGTGGAGTATTAGAAGAATATGAGATTGTTGCTAAAGTGTTGATATCCTTTCCTCCTGCTTACAAACATAAAGCTACTACTATTGATGAGATCCAAATTGTGACAAATGTGACAAGAGACATGTTGATTGGTAAACTTGCTTCTTTTGAGATGAGTGAGTTTAGAGACTCTCTTCCTGAGACTGAGTCTGCATTTAAAGCTACCATTTCTGGGAAGTAGAGATATGATCTAGGAGAAAGTTCTACAAGAGTATCCAGATATGAGAAAGATATGGAAGATGAAGAAAGAGAGCTTGAGGATCTTGAAGCACTTATTGCTAGAAGATTGCCTAAAGGTGTCGATAAGTATGAAGGAAAGTTACCTCTTAAATGTTTTTCATATAATAAGATAGGATATTTTGCATCAAGGTGTCCAAAAAGAGAGAGAAATCCTAATAAGCTATTTAAGCCATATGAGCCTAAATATCATAAGAGGTGTTATTATACTACTGATGAAGGTGTGACAGATGATGAGTCAGATAAGGGAAATTCAAGAGATGTATTTGTGTTCATTGCTATCAAGGAAGATGATCCTATAACTACAGATTCTACAAGATGCATTAATGAGGAGAAATCTTTAGTTTCTAAATTTAAGGAGAAAGATGAATGGGTAATTGACAGTGGTTGCTCTCATCATATGACGGGCGATAAGAGAAAATTTGTAAATTTGGAAAATTATGATGGTGGTATTGTAAGATTTGGTGATAATAAAGCTTGTTTAATCCATGGTAGAGGTTCTATTTCTATTGATGGTAAGCACAATACTGATTATGTGTTGTATATTGAAGGTTTAAAGAATAATCTTTTGAGTGTTGGTAATATGGTTGATAAGGGATATAACTTGCAATTCAAGAAAGGCAAATGTGAAATCTTGAGTAGCTCCAGAATTGAGATTGCATCAGGGACAAAGACTAAAGGTAATATCTTTCACTTGAATGTTGGAGGTTGTAGTGTCATAAAATTGTGACCCTAGCAATTTTTGATTGCATTAGGGTCCTCACGCATGTGAGATCAAATCCTCTAGCCTGATCGGAGATTGGAGATTGCTCAACCCTCATAACATCTTTCTTGGCCTCTGCATCATCTATGTTTGCAATTTACTTGGAGAAAGGGGTAGGATAGGGGTGTGGCACCCTTGTCCCTGCCCTATTTTGGGGTAGGACCCTTCCTAGGGTTGCATTGTTGGTTGTGCATTGGGTGGGAAACTCCCCCGATGTCGGCCCGTGACGAAAAATCAAATCCACTGACATGTATTTAAGGGGCATTCATCCTCTCATTTGGATAAGTTGGATAAGTTCAAGTTGCATAAGTGATCGAGCATTCAAGAGCATTCCAACATTCCTTTCCAACATTGATCATTCTCAAGTCTCCCTTCAAGGCTAGGTGTTGCATTCAAGTCAAGGATTCAACCATTGAAGAGGAGATTGATTCTAACATTCAATTACGCATGATAATTTCTATCAACATTGCTATCACAACCTCCCATGAGGTGATGTACAATTCAGTCTTTCATTTACAACTAGTTGCAAGTAATTTCTTTCATTACTTGGTTAATTCCAAAACTGGGGTTTGACCTAAAGGCAAACCCCCAATCCCAACCCATTTTTCTCTCTTTTCTACGTGTAGGTTGCAGGTGCATAGCTGTACTTTTGGATTCAAACTCTATTTACAAAGGCGAAAAAACCCTTTTCATTCCATGGATTTTTTGGATGACCGTATACGTTTCCGCCACAGTCTGGGCAACTTTTCCTTAAATTCGCAAGGCAACTTCATCTCGACATATTACTACCAGATCCAGGTGCACAACTTCATCCCATATTTTGATCTCAAATTATAATCAGTTATTTGTCACTTTTGCACTACATAATTCAATCAATTCCTTTCCATTTTAAATAAGGAAGAGGGGATCAACTTATCATTCCTATTTCATTCAGAATTTAGTCTTCATCCTTGAAGGTTGAATCTAGTGAATTCTTCTCTCCTCTTCCAAATATAATATGCTGAAAAGTGTTTGAAGGGTAATCAATAGTGAAACTCTCATTTCTCCTTGAGGGAAAGGGTAGTGTTCCTCTTGATCTCATCATTCATATTTTTCCAACATTAAATTTTGGTGAACCCGACGTCTTGCATGCTTTCCTTTGAACAAAATTGCATATTTTCATTTACAAGTTTCAAATTTCTACAAACTTAGTGGTTAAATCATTAAAAACCCTAGTTTTAAAATTTAAAATTGAACTTGTAATTTGTAAAAATTACTTGTGGTTATCTTGAATTTGAAAATTGTTTTGATTGTCAAATTCAATTTCCTCACTGTCTTGTTCAATTTGCAATTAAAATTTACAAAATTAAGAGGTTACTTGTTAAAACCCTAATTTTCAAAAAACATCTTGAACTTGTGCAAAAATTGGATTTCCATTTAATTTTTAGATTTTTGATTGTTCTCAGATTTGTCTTCATTCCTACAATTGAAATTTTCAATTTCCCCCCTTTTTCCCAAAATTCAAATTCTAAAATTAAGTGGTTAGGTCATAAAACCCTAATTTTCAAAATTAATTGAATTTTGTGCAAATTTCAAATCAATTTCATTCCAATTCAGATTTCTAAACATTTCCAAGGTGTCCCTATCCATTAGGTTTGACCTTTTTCAAAATTGCAATTCAATTCCTCTTTTTCTTCAAAACCCTAATAGGGTCCTCGCCCATCTAGAGGTCATAAAATTCGTCAATTTTTTGGGTTAGCTTTAAAATCATCGTAATATCCATCCCTTAAAATTTTGAAAAAAGTTGGTCAGACCATGTGCGTTCCCTCCACGGTCCTCGACTTTTTTCCCAAAATTTTGGGAAACTGTTATGACTATATTTAATAGCCTAAATCTAGAAGATTGGATGACTTTATTGATTTTTGATCCCTCTAGAATAAAAAATACCTTCAAAATCCAAGATTTAAAATTTCAATAATTTTTTTTAAAGTTAAGAGGTTAATTATATTTTGCCCTAATTTTAAAAATTCTGATTTTAAAATTAAGTGGTATTCCCTTGGCCCTAATTTTAAAATTTCAATTTCCTTTCATTTTTGGAAATTGTGTTATCCTCTTCCCCCAACAAAGTTCAAATTGTGTAATCATTATTTTCTTAAATTTTGCATTAATCAATTTTGTAAGCTTTGTTCCAAAATTCAAAATTCAAATTTTCCCTCTAGTGCATGTGTTTTACCACTATTAGTACTACCTATCCTATCCCCGTTAGACGAAGCATTAGAATTAAGGCTTCTCAAGGTTTAATTACTGAGGAGATAGAGCCTAATTTGGGTGAATTCTTTAATGAGGATCATGCTAGTTCTTCCCATCCTAATCATGTGCCTATTCACCCCATTAATGAATCCCATGATGAAGAAGAAGATTTAACTTGGATTTCTCTAGATCAACTTTCCACACTGGACAATCAATTTGATAACTTTCAACAATGGATGTCCCAAGATTACCCTAATAGTGAAGCTCTTCCATTAATTGAAGGCCTTAAGTGCATGATTCAAAGTGATAAGAATAGAATTGAGATATTGCGTGGCATTGTCCATATTGTTGATTCTAATGTCATGCCTATCAAGAGTTGTGCCAAAACCCTAGGTTATTCACAACCTTCAACACAAGTCAATCCTTCAATTCCTTTGACTACTCTTATGACTAGTATTCCTAATTTTACCTCCAACATCATGGCTACTTCAACTCAAAATTTCATTCCTACAACCATTGGTCACGGGGGCAATCCCTCTTCTTCATTTAATCCTCCATCTTTACCTATGTCTTCCATGAGTGTCCCTTATTCCTCAACCAATCAGTGTGACACAAGGGGGCAATTACTTCAACACCTTTATTCCTCCTTTAAGTGTCCCTTTTCCTACCCAATCATCACCTATGCCTACTGTAGACACCCAAATCTATCCACTTAATTGAATGAATATTTAATATTTATTTGATTATTTAAGCCATCGATCAACAGTTAATTAAATTAATATTTAATTAAATCATCTTGAACCTCTTCTCCTATTAATTAAATAAATTATTCAATTTATTTAAATTAATTCATTAAACCATATTCCGACAATTAATTAAATGAATAAAGCATATTTGTTTAATTAACCCCTCTCCACATTTAAATAAATAAATATTTATTTAAATCTAAAAAACCCTCCCACTTGCATTCTCCTACAAATGCAAGTTGCACAATTTTAGTTGAAATAAATGAATTTTATTTTAATCAAAATCCCCTTTTATCTTCACCCACTTGCTCATTAACTCCCTTCTAGTTTCTTCTAACCCCTTCTAATTATCCTAATCCCTCTCTCTAATCATTTGCACATTCCCAAACAAAGTTCACTTCTCAAAAATGCCTCAAAGTCTTTGAAATGCATTAAAGGCTTTTATTTTTCAACAAGTTAACCCCCAAAGTATTTCAAAGCCTTTATGGCTCTTAAATAACTATTAATCGTTAACTCAACCTCCCCACATGGTTAGAGACTTTCTCTCTAACTCAACCCTCATTTAACTCATGAGTCTCTTCAAGCATCTATTTCTTTGACCATGGTTATCTCCATTAACTCTTGCACAAGAGTTTATCCATTGGATAACAACATTATTCATTGGATAAAATCTTTATCCACTAACTCAAGCCTAACCAAACCCTCCTAGGGTAACCCTCATGTCATCTCAAGCATTTAATGCTTCTTACCTCTCTTCTCAAGCCATCTCATGTTGACACTTGTCATCATGGGATTGGGTTGAAAGCCATCATATGGATCCCAAACCCATCAATCTTGACCATTCACAAGCCCACTCAATCGTGGCCATTCAATCAACATTTTTCCCTATAAAAGAATCTCATTCCCCAAGCAAAAGAAGGAGGAAAGCATTTGAGAATTATTATTATAGTAAAATTCACATAGGATTAATTAGGAGCTTTCTCATAGTAAATCTTTTACATTTGCATAAGCATTTGTTTTCATTTACAACCATCTTGAATCTTCATATGATGTCCATGGATAGTGTTAAAAGCTGAGAGCTACACTTATTTGGGACTTGGAGAGGAGAGGAACAAGGAGAGTCAACATCATCAAGCATAGGGAGGGAGTATTAGAGTTGTTTAGTTCTTTATTTTCTTCTTTTCTTTGTTATTAATCTTTCTTGATATGCTTTGAAATGGATTCATTTTCATGTTATGCTTATGGTTGAAAGTTTACTAACATGATTTCTTTATTGTCCACTAATCCCGTTTTCACAGCATCACCTGCTTATTATAATGTCCCACCACTTTATTCTTAGTCCATGCCTTCTTTCAATAACATCACACCACCTTCTCAATCAAATATGTCTAGCATCAATTCTTCTACCGAAATGACAATTAACAATCTTGCTCAAACCGTGTCTTTCATACAACAAAAAATTGCTTTTATGAGTCAATCAAAGTTTAGTGTGCCCACCTTTGTTGTTGCAAGCCCACTTTCTCTTGATATTGTTAAATTCGTGCCACCTAAACACGCTGAGATCCCTCAATTGGAACTCTATAATGGAAAAGGTGATCCTCTTACACATGTTAAAAAATTTCAAACCTTGTGCACTGATTTTACTTATGATTAACGATTGCTTGCAAAACTGTTTACAATAACACTAAGAGATAAGGCTTTACAATGGTATTTCTCTTTGCCTTCTTATTCTATCACTTATTTTAAACAATTGGCAAATGCTTTCATCAAACAATTTCAAAACAACATTGGTCCTAAAATCACTTTGACTGATTTAATGCATTGTAAACAAGGTGTTAAAGAAAAAGTGTCTGATTTCATTGGTAGATATAAGCCTTTGCGTGCTCAATTTCTTTTCATGTACCTGATAATGATATTCAAAGAGTTTTTATTTCTAATTTACAAAAAGATATCAGGGAAAAACTTCTTTTGTCTGAGTTTACTTCATTTCCGCAGTTGTGTACAACACTCCACAATTATCAACTAGCTATGAGTCAAATGGAGAAATCCACTCCTATGGCTTCGAGTGATAATGGCGAGAGTGTTCAACAACCGTTTGTGAAGTTCAAACCAACAAAAATCTTCATCAAGTTCAATGATACAATCAACAACAAAAATGTGAATGCTACAATAGGTGTGCCTTCTGTTTCTAAAATTTTCCAAAGAGAAAGACAATTTACTTCCTTGAATGAATCTTAACATATTATTATGTCTCAGTTGTTGCACATAAATTTTATCAAACTTCCTCCTATAAAACAAATTGATCCTTCTAAACTTGCATCCCCTTATTTTGATAACAATTCCTTTTGTCAATTTCATCGTCAACGTGGTCATGATACTGAGAAATGTTTCACATTGAAGAATAAGATTAAAGACTTGATTGATAATAATAATATATCTATGGCAAGTATGCATGATAAAGGGAATAAATTAGTAGCTCCTCCTAATCAAAATCTTAAGGTTTTCACTAATCCCTTGCCTTCTCATACCTCTAACGTTATTGAGATTGTGCCTAATTCTCTCTCTTCTGAAGAATTCAATTCTATGGCCCCAAACTTGGTTAATATGGTAGAATCACAAGATATGCCTAAGTATCCTTGCATTACATTTGACCCTAGCGAGACGATTAGAGCACCCGATGGCCCTTTATACATAGTTGCAAAGGTTAAGGATATCCCTTACCGTGGTGCCCTTATTGATACCTCTTGCATGGTTAATGTCATAACTGGAGAGTATATTTTCACTTTAAGATTGTATAAACCAATATATAATGATTCTAATGTGGTTGTGAAGTTATTTGATGGCTTCTCTTGTCCTACCACTGGTTCTATAACCCCTCTTGTTGAAGTTCATACTAAATCCATGGATGTTGACTTTGTTATCATACCTTCTTCTGAGCAATTCTGTGTGAAGTTGGGCTCTCCTTGGCTATCTTCCATGAAGGCTATTGCTTCTCCAATCCACAAGTGTCTAAAATTTTCTCATAATGGAGAAATCATAACCATGAACCATAGCTTATTTCATCCATCTGAAAGAAGTCATGGTGTTCCTATTGATGTCTTTTGGCCTAAACAATTTCAATCTCTTCCATCAAGGAGCGATTCTCTTTTTCAATATTATCAATAATGGAAGAAAGATATGATTTTATCCTTAAGTCAACCTAGATATCCAACACTTGACATTCCTATTATTCTTCAAGATGAGGTTCTTCTCCTCATAGATAGAACTAATCTCCCTCCTAAGGAATATCGTCAACCTATTCCTATGGATGTGACTTTACCTTCTCTTAAGAAGAACAATAATATTCTTCCTAAGGTTAGATCTATACCTCCTCATGATGGACCTGGTCTCCTTCCTACACCTAATATTCCTCCTTTCTATGGTGCAATTCCACCTCCTTCTTCTTATCGAGAGAAGAGGCCTACTTATCCTATTGTTCAACCAAAAATACCTCAACCTAAACCTTCCACTATCAAGGAGAGAAACATTCCTACTTTTTCAAGTGTTCCTCCTCCTTATCAACCTTCCACTAAGACTCGAAAGAATCATTTTGTGAGAGAACACCGACGAAGATGTAGTGTTCGAGCTTGTGAAGCTATCCCTCAAAATACTAAATCTTCTCAGAATCCGACAGTTGACATGATTCCTTTTTCTCCTAAGAAAGATATTCAACCTACATCTCCAAATCATAAGTTGCACATAACATGTGATGGTTTTACTTCTATTCATGTTCTTTCTCCTCTTTCTCTAAAATTTGATGAAGAAATGGGTGAAAATGTTATTCATAATGGCAATACAACTCCTAATGCTTCTGATAGTGAGTATGAATATGTTTATGTGGGAACGCATTTATCAGAAGAGTTTTCACAAACCCTAATCCTAGCTCCTAGAATCGAACAAAGTGACTTACAACATGAATATAGTCCTTGTTTGGATCTTGTGATAACACCATCTGCTATTCTTGATGTCGCTCCTCTAGCATGTTGCTCACCTTCCTAAAATAGTGATCAGCAAGATCGGGAGGCAGATGTCGTGCTAGATTAGCAATATTAGCATTGTAGATCTTTCTCTCTCTTCTTTCTTTCTCTTTTGTGACCATTATTCTATATGTATCCTTGTTCTTCTATTGTTCCCTTAATGTCCACTTGGGGATGATGCAAAGCATTGAGATCTTTTCTTGGTCTCTTTCATGTTGACTCAAAAGACATCCTCTCTTCCCTTTCTTCTAAGGTAGTGTCCTTCTTTGGGGAATGATGATTATTATATGCATATACATACATGATATACATGAGTTATCATACAACATACTGACCCTGAAGAAAGCGACACTACCTCATGTTTTGTGTTTATTATCCTTGGATTTATTTCTTGATTGGGGGCTAAATCATTGTGATAATGTTCTCCCTCCCTTCTCTTTCTCTTGGGTGTATCCCACCTTAAAGAAATCGCTCCCTATAAGGCACGTGCAATCATTTTAACATTGGGGCATACACTCCGCTCATATTTTCCTTCTTGATACTTAGAACTACTTAGTGAACTTTGTTTTGCTTTGTAATATTTGGTATCCTTTCTTTCATGATTCATAGTGAAGGGAGCATTGCTACTTGCAGTCATGGTTCTCCCCTTCTCAATCTTCCCTTTTACTTTTTCAATCAAATTCGTAAGATCCTAAGTCCACTAGGGGATTGGCGCATCTTGCCTCCTTGACATGGTAAAAGTATTTCAATCTTGTTTCCTTGTACTTTACCGACAGTATTGGTGTACGCTTATACTCTCACTAAAGTGGGCGCTAAATGTAGTGTCATAAAATTGCGACCCTAGAAATTTTTGACTACATAAGGGTCCTTACACACGCGAGATCGAATCCTTTTGCTTGATTGGAGACTAGAGATTTCTCAACCCTCAGAACAACTTCTTTCTTGGCCTCTGTATCATCCCTATTTGCACCCTTCCATAGAGAAAGGGGTAGGAAAGGGGTGTGGTGCCCCTATCCCCGCTTAGACAGGGGTGGGGCGCTCTTTTCCTCCCAGGATAGGAGCATGGCACCCCTATCCATGTCCTATTTTGGGGCTGGACCCTTCCTAGGGTTGCATTGTTGGTTGTGCATTGGGCGAGAAACTCCCCTGATGTCGGCCCATGACGAAAAATAAAATCTAGTAACATGCATTTAAGGGGCAATCATCCTCTCATTTGGATAAGCTGGATAAGTTGGATAAGTTTAGGTTGCATAAGCGATTGAACATTCAAGAGCATTCAAGCATTTAAGCATTCCTTTCTAGCATTGAGTATTCTCAAGTCTCCCTTCAAGGCTAGGTGTTGCATTCAAGTCAAGGATTCAACCATTGAAGAGGAGATTGATTCCAATATTCAATTCCACACAATAATTTCTATCAACATTGCTATCACAACCTCCCTTGAGGTGATTTACAATTCAATCTTTCATTTACAGCTACTTGCAAGTACTTTCTTTCATTACTTGGTTAATTCCAAAACTAGGGTTTGACCTAAAGGCAAACCCACAATGCCAACCTATTTTCTTTCTTTTCTGTGTGTAGGTTGCAGGTGTGTAGCTGTACTTTTGGATTCAGACTCCATTTACAAAGGCAGAAAAAACCTTTTCGTTCCGTGGATTTTTTGGATGACCATGTACGTTCCCGCCATAGTCTAGGCAACTTTTCCTTAAATTCGCAGGGCAACTTCGTCTCGACATATTACTCCCAGATCCAGGTGCACAACTTCATCCCATATTCTGATCTCAAGTTATAATCAATTATTTTTCACTTTTGCACTACATAATTCAATCAATTCCTTTCCATTTCAAATAAGGAAGAGGGGATCAACTTATCATTCCCATTTCATTCAGAATTTAGTCATCATCCTTGAAGGTTGAATCTAGTGAATTCTCCTCTCCTCTTCCAAATGTAATATGGTGAAAAGTGTTTGAACGGTAATCAATAGTGAAACTCTCATCTCTCCTTGAGGGAAAGGGTAGTGTTCCTCTTGATCTCATCATTCACATTTTTCCAACATTATAGAGGTAAAAGTTGTTTGATTACTCACGTTGATGAAAGTTGGTTATGCCATACAAGGATGTGTCATGTAAATGTTGATTGCATAGTTAAGATAAGTTATACTCAAGCAGTGAGAGATCTACCAAAGTCAATAAAGCCTTCTAATCCGGTATGTAAAGAATGCAAATTAGGGAAGAAAACAAGAGTTACTTATAAGAGAAAATAGTATAATTCTAATGGATTTTTGGATCTTGTTGATACTGATCTATGTGGTCCTTCTAGACTGAGAAGCTTGTAGGGTGACATGTATTTCATGTTTCCGATTGATGATTATTCAAGGATGATATGGGTTACCATTTTAAGAGAAAAGTCTGAAGCGTTGGAGAAATTTAATATTTTCAAAGCTAGAGTTGAAATTGAGACTGGATTGAAGCTAAAGTGTCTAAGATCTAAAAGAGGTGGAGAATTCACCTTCGATGAGTTTGATGCATATTATGAAGAGCATGGAGTTAAGAGACAATTATCTGCTCCTAGGACACCACAATAGAATGGTGTTGTGGAAAGAAATAATAGAATAATTCAAGAAGCTGCTAGAACCATGATGATTGAAGAAAATGTTTCACATGTGTTTTGGAGAGAAGTTGTGAGTACTACAGTATACACTCTTAATCGAGTAAATGTCAAAGGTGATATTGGTAAGACTCCTTATGTGTTATGGTTTGGCCTTGCCCCTACTGTTAGATATTTCAAAATTTTTGGTAGTAAATGTTGTATCAAAAGAGATGAAGATCTTGAAAATTTTGATTCTAGATGTGATGAAGGAATCTTTCTTGGTTATTCTACAAAGAGTAAGGCCTACCGATGTTATAATAAAAGATTGAGAAAGATTGTTAAGAGTGCTAATGTGAAGGTTGATGAAGGAAATGAGTATCAACCTAGATACTCTAGATATGATTCATATGATCAGATTGTCAGTGCAAATAAAGGAAAGCAAGTGCAAACCCAAAACCAAGTGTAGAATACTCTGGAAAAGTCTGAGAATGAAGGAGAAGCTAGTGCAGAAGAAAGAGTTCAAGAGTCTAAAATTAAAGAAAATCCTAAAACTCCCAGGTATGTGAGGTTGAATCATTAAAAAAATCATATTATTGGTGATAAGAATAAAGGTGTGATGACTAGGAGAAGAATTGCTGAAGAAATTTGTTTCATTTCTAAGATTGAGCCTAAAAATGTTGTTTAAGCATGTAAAGATGAAAATTGGATTAAACCTATGGAAGAAGAATTGAATCAAATTGAGAAAAATGATGTACATGGATTCTTGTTCCTAGACCTAAGGATAAAAATGTAATTGAAACTAAATGGGTATTCCAGAATAATTTGAATGAATAGGGTGAAGTTGTTCGAAATTAGGCTAGACTTGTTTGTAAAGGTTATTCATAGATGGAAGGTATTGATTATGAGGAGACTTTTGCTCCAGTAGCTATAATTGAAGCTGTTAGATTATTTCTTGCCTATACTACTCACAAATATTTCAAGGTTTATTAGATGGATGTCAAATCAGCCTTTCTTAATGGTGAGTTGGAAGAAGTCTACATTGAGCAACCAGATGGATTTTAGTTAACATATGAAAAGAACATGGTTTTCCGGTTGAAGAAAGCATTGTATGGATTGATGCAAGCCCCTAGAGCCTACTATGCCAGATTGGATAAGTATTTGATGAAGCTTTGATTCAATAAAATTATTATTGAAAGTAATTTTTATTTCAAGATTAATTAGAATAACATTTTGATTGTTGAAGTTTTTGTTGATGACATTATCTTTAGAGGAACAAATTTCCTATGTAAGAAATTTGCTGAAGAGATGCATAACAAATTTGAGACGTCTATAATTGGTGAGAGGAAATTCTTTCTGGGATTTCAAATCACTCAGTTGGATAAAGGTATTTTCATATCTTAATCTAAGTATGTGAAGGAATTGTTGAAGAAATTTGGTTATGAGGACAATAAACCAGTTGGTACACCTATGGTGACCAAATGTAAGTTGACAAAGGATGATGATTCTCTGAAAGCTAATCAGACCAGATATAGATCTATGATTGGTGGATTGTTGTATTTGACTTAGACTAGACCTGATATAATGAATGTTGTGTGCCATGTTGCTAGATTTCAAGCTGACCCTAAGGAATCTCATATTACTTATATAAAAAGGATATTCAAATATTTGAAAGCAACATGCGATTTTGGTTTGTGGTATTCTAAGAATGATGAATTCACTTTCAGTGCTTTTACAGATGCTAATTGGGCAGGTGATGTTGATGACTGACATAGTACTACTGGTAGTGCATTCTTTTTGGGTAAGAAGTTGGTCTCTTGGGAAAGTAAGAAGCAAAATGCTATTTCTTTATCTACTATAGAGGCTAAATACACTACTACTGCTAGCAATTGTACTTAGGTAATTTGGATGAAGTAGATGTTGAAGGATATAGGAGTTATTTATGATGAGCCTATTGCTATATACTGTGATAATTCAAGTGCTATCAATATTTCAAAGAATCTAGTGTTGCATTCCAAAACAAAGCATATATCAATCAAGTTTCATTTCTTGAGAGAGAAAGTGAATGAGAAAGAAGATAGATTGGTGTATGTATCTACAAAGGAACATAATGCAAATATGTTTATGAAGCCTTTTCCTAAAGATACTTTTGAGTATCTCAGAGAGAAGTTAGGGGTATTTACTCCTCCTGATGAGAACTAAGATGCATGGATTCGTATCAATTTGGTGAACTTCACAAAGATATTTTGTGATATGGATTGATGGGTGAGGCTGCTACTCAAGGGGAGTAGTTAGTGTTGGTGTTCAGTGGTTCAGATGTATAGATTTATGGGGAGAGTATCCTGATTCCCGAGCCTTTGCCATTGATTTCAAAGGGGGAGAAAAGCATGTGAAAAAATATGTGGGAGGAGCATTTTGAGATTTGTGATTTGAGATGTTTGTCTAAGGGGGAGCTTATCCTTGTGATTATGAGGGAGATTGTTGTGAGTTTATTCCTTTCTTTGCATTGATTGTTTTTTCACATTCATATGTTGCCATCAATGCCAAAGAGGGAGATTGTTGGATATTGCTGAGAAGTTTGTTGGAATGATGTGTTATTTATGTCAACATATTCTTCTGTGTATTCCAATGTTGTATTTTGGTTGAATGAGTTGGTTTAGCACGTGTATTGCAGATGAGCTAATGCGGTTTAAAGGGTTTATGGTATATTGTCTGTACATGGTTCATTCCCATTTGCAAAGGTCCGCATGATGTTTTGATCAAGTTATGAGATTTGGTATTGAGGATGTTATTTAGCTAGTTCATGTTATTTGGTATCCTGGTTTGTGCTTTGTATTGCTCTTGAATTATAATATCTTTAGTTGCGGATGGGTGAAATGTATTCTAGACGTTCATGTGTGTCCTTAGTTCAATTAGGTCATGATTTAGAAATCTACACGTGAATATTTCAGGTTGACAGTTAGTTATGATGGTGTTCTTAAGCTCCGGTAGAAAGATGATGATTATTCTAGTGATCCAAGTTGTTGTGGTTGTTGTGTTGCAATTCACGTTGCTTGTGAATATCTCTAGATCGTCTTCTATGCATATTGGTGGTCCACATTGATTATTGTGCGTGTTATTGAAGAATTTTGTTTGTCTAGTGATGTTATTTGTGTTATGTGACATTCTTGGTGATTGTAGCGTGTTGTGGATGATCAAGGCATACTTTTTGGAGGTGTTGCATATTTGCGGTGGTTATTTGGGTATAGACTATGTCTTAGCCGACACTGTTTTGGTCTGCATGCATTGTTTTAGTGTGTGAGTTTATTATTTTATAATTTGTATCAAGGGTTTAGCCGATCTTAAAATCTAGGTTGATGACTTGTATAAATGAATGTAATAATCATTGAGATATATCATTCTATGTGCGACTATTGTATCAATCATTCGGTAGTAGGGAAGTTGTGCGAAGAAGTGTGTTGCAAAAAAGATTTGACAATAAACTTAACTAAAACTGTACTCAGGCATATGGGGATGCTATTTTCATAGTTCATGTAATTTGGATTGTTGTCCAAATGTTTTTGTAAGTCAGTGAGACTTCCTGTAAGGCAGTGAGCCTTCCCTAAGGCTTGTAGCCTTTTTGGGTTTCTTGTTTGAGCGGTGAGCTCTAGATAGTGTGTCTGAATGCATGTGTATTCCCCATTGTAATATTTATATTTAGTCCTAACAAGGTATTATCTCATTGTGGGTAGGTTCCCACCATGTTTTTTCCCTTAACCGAGTCTTCCACGTCGAAAATCTTGGTGTTATGTGTGTTATTGATGTGGTGTTGTTTCATGCTTTAACTGTAAATTATCAGATCTGATTTGTGGTTTAAGTTGCAGTAAGTTTTTGAGCAAACTGATTCACCCCCCCTCTCAGTTTGTTGCATTGTTGCCAACACGGGGTCCTAAAGTTCTTCTTAGGATCCCAGAGTCTCGGGCTTCCTCTGTGTCCTTTCTCGTTCTCTTTTCCTTGTTTCTTCGAAATTCTGAAATCTCGAAGATTTGGGTTTGGAAGAGCTCTTCCATTCCTTGGAACCTCAGAATCCTAGGTTCCCAAGATCTTTTGTTTGTTTGTTTCATGTTTTCAGAATTCTTGACTTCCAGGTTTTTGGGTTTGTGGTGGCCTCGGGCTTCCACGCTCCCCGAAACCCTAGGATCCCAGAATCTCGAGTTTTCGTGTTTCCTTGTTGCCTTTCGGATTTCAGAATTTCAGAATCCCAGGAACCTCAAGAATTTGGTTCCTGGAATTCTTGGTTCCTTAAACCTTCAAGTCCTGTGTTTGCTTTTGGTTGCCTCATTGTTTGTGCATCTTTAGTTGTCGTGTGTGCATTTTTGTATTGGTGTCATTATCGCCTATTGTCGCTTGTGTGTCTTCGTTTTTGTGTGTGTATCTTCTTGTTGGTCATTGTCATCATCTTGCTTTTCATGTCTTTGGTAGGTTTAAGTTGGTCTAGATCTTGAAAACCCCAAAAAACCCCTAAAAAGTGAAAAATGTCAAAAAATGCTAAAAATTGTAAAACGTCCAAAAATCCAAAAAAACAAAATTTTTGAAAAATAAAAAAATGAAATTTAAAAAATACAAAAAAAATACAAAATAGCAAAATTATTAAAAATAACTGATTCCGAAAAATGAATAAAATTGATAGAAATTTACATTAATATTTTGATTATTTTAAAATTCAAATTTGATTTGTTAAAATTTAAATTAATTTTATTTTTAAATATGTCAAAAATATTAATATTGATTTGTATTTAAATTTTAATATTTAAAGTTAATCTTTATCAATTCTAATGAACTTGCAATAACCCTAGTATTAATTTTAAATATGAAAATTAAATTAAATTAAATTTTTAATCATTTCACAATTTGAATTGTATTAAAATCTATTTAGTTTGAGTTTAGAAAGGTTTAAAATAAATATAATTTAATTTTTAAATTCAAAATTAATATCTAAGTTTAATGTTTTAGAATTATAAAGTTCTTCGGAGTTTTAGACTATGAGAGGATAGATCGATAAAATAAAACAGTTTCGAACTCAGAGGCTCACATCTCATATCCCCGAAATGGTAATGTAAAAAACAAGACAATGCAAGCTCTTTAGAACTCCAGAACTTTGGACCTCGAGGTCAAAGAATCCAAAATTTGATGAAGCTTCCGACCCTGGGAGCCTGAAACTCTGAAGTTGTTGGGCATTGTTGCTGGTAGGATATGTTGTTGTCATTAATGTCAACATATTCATGTGATTTATTGCTCGACTGATTGCAGATTGGTTTATTGGGATCATGGTTTTGTGTATAGAGTATTTCAAGTATTATTATATATGTCTATTGGTTTTCATGATCCAAAAAGCTTAATTGATCATAGCATATGATCTAGTTTGCAGTTTGTTTTTCTGGTCAGTGCTTTGCAGAGTTTAGTATTTCCTCTGGTATATTCCGATGTGATCAGTTCTTGAGCTGAGTTTTTGGGATATTGTTTGGGATGGTCTTGTGTATCTTCGTTTCAGATGGTTTTTGATTTGGTGCTCTGCAAGTTATCTTTCTTCGTGACAGTTGTTGCTATTTGACTGTTCTTGAAGTTCAGATGTTGATCGATGAAGATTTGATAAGTGGTGTTGGTACAACTGTTGCTGATGATTCTAACATGTTTTCTGGTGTTTCCTATTTGTTTTGATGATTTGCATTGATCATTGTGTGATTTCTTGGCGTTTTTATTGATTCGGTGATGTTCTTCGTGTTATGCGATTTTCCTGATGGTGTAGCGTGTTGCAGTTGTTCTTGGCGTGATTACCAGTGGAGATGAGCATTTGGAAATTTGATTTAGGTCCATGCTATATCATGTATATCCTTATATTGGTCCCTTGGTCGATCTTTGTATCTTGTTATGTAGTTTTGTAATTGTGAGTTGAGGGTTTAGACGACCTTGTTGTAAAGGTTGATGATTTGTATAAATAGGTGATATAGTCATGCAATTTAGGTATCGAGGTTGTGTCTACATTATCAGAGAGTGATGTATATGCGAACAAGGGATTCATCTTTTGGTGTGATGTATTAAGCAAAGTTTGGTGTTGCAGAGCAGGCATATATGCTTAACTAGAACTGTCATCAAGCATTTGGAGATGCTATTCCTTCAGTTCACTCCTTTTGGATTGTAGTCCGAATCTTGTTGTAAGTTAGTGAGACTTCCTTGAGGGTTGTAGCCTTCTGGGTTATTGTATCTTGATCTGTAAACTCTAGGTAGTGTGTTTGAATGCTGGTGCATTCCCCATTTTAATATTTACACATACTACTACAGAGCATCATCTTATTATGGGTAGGTTCCCACTGTGGTTTTTCCCTTAATTGGGTTTTCCACATCAAAATCTTGGTGTTATGTGTTGTGTTGTCAATTTTCTTATCTTTATTGTTGCTGTAGTTTATTAGAAGTATATTTGAGGTTGAGTTTATTAATCTGGTGAAAATTGATTCACCCCCCCCTCTCAATTTTCCTTTATTGTTGTTGCCAATAGGAAATGAGTGAAATTCAAAATGGAGAAAGCTCTAAAAAACCCAAGATCCTAGACCCTTGGAGTGTAGGAGACAACACATTCTAAAACTCTAGAATCTGGAAGTCCAAAAGCCCAGATTGTGAGTTCCCATACCCCCAGACAATACCCAAATTACATGACAATACCACCTATTTATATAATTCATCAACCTTGACAAGAAGGTCGACTGAACCCCGAACCCACAATTATAGGATTACATCACAAAATACAAAGATCGACCACCAAACCAATATAATGATTTACATGACATAACATGGACCTAAACCAAATCTCCAAACACACAACACCACCAGAAATCATGCCAAGAACAACCGCAACATGCTACACCACCAAGAAAATCGCATAACATAAAGAACATCACTGGATCAACAAAATCACCAAGAACTCGCACAACGATCAATGTAGATCATCAAAACAAATACGACACAATTAGGAAACACAAGAAAGCACGTTAGAATCATCAACAATAGTTGTGTAATGTCCCAAGCCTGTACGGAGGCTATCTTTCCTACGGTGGAGTGGTCTGTCGTACAGTGGATTGAACCTGTATGGTGGCTGAGACGTAGGGTGACTAGGGTCACTCGAAGGCTTGGTGTCGTACGGTGATTGGTCACCCGTATGGTGGCTGGGAAAGTTGTATAGTGGATGTTGTTCGACCGAACATGGTGTTGGCAATATTGCATTATAACAGACAATGAAAGATTGTTGGCATTTCTTAAGGATATTGAGAAGGTTGTTGATGATTATGGATATAACTGATTAAAGATGTTTTACTGTCTTGATATTATTATTTTGTCATTGATGTCAAGAAATTGATTTTCTAATTTAGTATGATGTTGCCATATCTTGAGAAGTATGATATGAAGATTATAAAGATGTCGGTAAAAGACATAGGAAAGAATATGATGAATAAGGTATTCAATGGGCAACTACTACTGAGTCAGACAATGATGAGATCATGATGTTTTAGATTGTTTTAACATCATACATATGTTGTAAATTGTAAAGGTTAATACTATACTATGATATCAAGCAAAGAACCTAGTCGGTAAACCTTAAGGAACCTAGTCGGTAAACCCTAAGGTTATCACTATCGGTTAATGAAGGAAGAATGTCTATCGAGTGGAGTTTAGTATTCACCGAGTTGTTACCGAGTTGTAACCGAGCTATAACAGAATGCATTAAATGTTTACATGCGGTATTTAATGAAGGAAGCTGATGAGCTGGAGTAGATTAAATGATTGGTAAGTCATGGAAGAAGTTTGTTAACAAATCTAAGGCAATGGAAAGTCGGCATGAAGATCTACAGCTCAGATTGAACTGCAATACCCTGGCACAAGTTCCAAGACTATTATGCAAGTTCCAAGGTGGGGTAAAACGTTTTCAGATCAAAAGATGCATTGAACCTGGACAAGATTGAAGATCTGATGACTATCATTGATCATGGGAAATGTGATCAAGGAGATTAAGCGGTTACCTAATTGTTTATAAATAGGAAACTGTTGATAAACAATGTATGCGGGCAAGTGTATGCACAAGGATGCTACATAGTGATTACCAAGCACAGAAGCTTGAAGAGCTATTAGAATAACAGAGTATAGAAGCCCAACAGATAGATAAGATTAGTTCTATGTCTAGATTGTATTGAACAAATAGAAATCTGCTTTAGCATTTTAGATGTGAAGTTGCAGATAGATTTTTATTACTGTTATTTTGTGAAAGTGACAGAAAATCTCTTAATTGAGTGGACTTAACAGTCTTATATGTAAATCCTCTAGCAAGGTGACATTCTGATTGAATGTTTGAAATCCTTTAACAAGGTCACTTCTAACAAAGTGAAGATCCTAACAGATCTGAGGGAAATCCCTTAACCGGGTCACATCTAGCAATGTGTTTGTAATATTTAACAAGATTTGCTTTTAACCGAGCATACTCTAGAAGAGTATATTTATTAGTGGGTCCAAAATCCCACAGTGGTTTTTCCCTATTTGGGTTTCCACGTTAAATCTGGTGTTATGAGGTTTATATTGTTCATATGCTTTTGAGTTTTCATGTTTAACAATTTTGGTTATATTACTGATATATATGTTACCGAGGTTGAATCTAATGTTTTTATCGAAGATTAAGTTTGTATGATTCACCCCCCCTCTCATCTTGTTGGCTATTGGATCTGTACTTATATTAAGTATTAGAACTATCAATTGGTATTAGAGCTTTGGAGTCTGGAAGGAAAGTTTAAAGACACTTGAGTTAAAGATCCAAAGATGTATAAGAGGGATGCACCGAAGCTGAACAAGTCAAGTTTCTCTACATGGAAGAAAAGGATGAAGCTACATCTATCAGGAGTTGGAGAATGATTTTGTTACACCGAGCACCTATCCATTGACTATGGAAGAGATAAAGGCGAAGCAAGAACATATTCAAGCAATGATTGAAATAACATTTGCATTGACCGATTCAGAGTTTAATGATCTAGAAGGCTGCAATGATGCAAAGGCAATGTGGGATAAGCTCATATCAGTATATGGAGGAGATGAACATGTTCAAAGAGCAAAAGTAGATAGTCTGAGAGGACAACTTGAATCTATGAGGATGAATGAAGGTGAGAACATAACTCAGTACAATACAAGACTAAAGGAGATTGTCAATCAAATCAAAGGAGCAGGTGGAACTATTGAAGAAAAGGATATAACAAGTAAGTTGTTAAGAACCCTTCTACCAGCTTATGCAATCCGAGTCTCTGCAATCAATGAATTGAGGTCTGTACCTAATATGCCAGTTTCTTTGGATGCTACTATTGGTAAGCTACATGCATTTGAGTTAAGTAATTTTGATAACAGTGGATCTTCGGTAAATAAAGTTGAATCTGCATTTAGTTCTTTTCATCTTGATGAATCTAATGATTACAATGAAAGAAAGTATAAGTACTCTGAAGGAGATCACAGTGGAGCAAGTGAAAGATTTTGGAAGAACATGGAAGTACACAAACTATATGAAGAAATCAGAAAGCAAGAAGAGTTTGAAGCACTATTAGCCAAAAGGTTACCGAGAGGCAAAGGTAAGTATAAAGGAAAACTACCTTTGAAATGTTTCAATTGTGATAAGATAGGACATATGGCTTCTAACTGTCCTGACAAATATTTTACTGAAAAGAGAGATTACCGAGATAACAGACAGAAAGATAACCATTACAGAGGACACCGAGACTTCAGAAGAAGAGATAGAAAGACATGCTTAATAGCTGATGAGGTATCTAACGATGATAAATCAGATGAGACTGATACAGAGGAAGTAGTTTATGTGGCTATCAAGGATGGCTCAGATGAAGAAAGGTATGAAGAAAAATCCCTAATATCTCACATAAACACTAATGATTCTTGGATTATAGATAGTGGATGCTCACATCATATGACAGGAGATAAACACAAGTTTGTTATGTTAGAAGATTATCATGGAGGCTATGTTAGATTTGGTAATGATGCACCATGTCCGGTAAGAGGTAAAGGATCTATATCACTTCTTGATAATGCAAGATGCAATGATGTTTATTGGGTTGAAGGTTTGAAATATAATTTGTTGAGTGTAGCACAACTAAACAACACAGGTTACCGAATAGAATTTCAAAAAGGAATTGTCAAAGTTCATGACAAGAATGGAAAGTTAGCTGCTACCGGGACACAAACAAAAGGTAGTACATTTCACCTTGACTCAACTCAGAATAAGTGTTTGCATGCAAAGATTGATGATACCTGGTTATGGCATAAAAGGTTTTGTCATGTAAATTTTGATAATCTGATCAAAATAAGTAAGAAGCACAGAGTAAGAGGTCTACCGAGTCTTGAAAAACTTGAGAATGCTATGTGCCGAGGATGCCAGATGGGTAAGATGACAAGATCAAGCTTTACAAGTAAGTCTTACACTTCTAAGGGAATTTTAGATCTAGTGCACACTGATATTTTTGTTCCTATGGAAGTTCAAAGTTATTATGGTGATAAGTATTTCATATTATTTGTGGATGACTATTCAAGGATGATGTCAGTAATGTTTTTAAAGGAAAAATCAGAAGCTTTTCAAATGTTTAAATGGTACAAGGCAAGAGTTGAAAATGAAACAGGAAGACAACCGAAATGTCTTAGATCAGATAGAGGAGGAGAGTTCACATATGATGAATTCAACTTATTCTACAATGATCATGGTATTAAAAGACAAGTCTCTGCACCGAGAACTCCACAGCAGAATGGAATAGCTGAAAGAAGAAACAGATCTATTGTGGATTGTGCTAGAACACTGATGATTGAAAAGAAGGTGCCACAAACATTTTGGAGAGAAGCAATAAGCACATCTGTTTACACCTTGAACCGAGTTCAATTGAAGAAAGGTACTTTGAAGACAACATATGAAATCTGGTATGATAAGAAACCTAATGTTAGTTATTTTAAAATCTTTGGAAGTAGATGTTGTGTTCATAAAGATGATAGAAATGGCAAGTTTGATCAGAAAAGTGAAGAAGGAGCATTTCTAGGTTATTCTTCCAGAAGCAAAGCATTTAAATGTCTGATCAAATCATCTAACAAAATAGTAGAAAGTGCAAATGTGAGAATTGATGAATTTGCAGAAAGAAATGATGAAGGAAATTCCAAGGAACCAGAAGACTATGATGAATTTGTCTATGTTCAACTGAGAAGTCCTACCGAGAAGACTGTTGAAGAAAATGAAGAGAATCTCCAGTTACCGAGTGATGAAGAAGATCACACAAAGCCTACTGAGCTTGTATTAGCCAAGTATGTCAAAAGACATCATGTACCAAGTCAGATTATAGGAGATAAGGATGATCCAGTGATGACAAGGAACAAACTAAGATAGAACACATGTTTGATATCTGAATTTGAACCAAGAATAGTGAAAGAGGCATTTAACAGTGAAGATTGGGTAAATTCTATGATATAAGAGATTGAGCAAATTAAGAAGAATGACACATGGACACTAATCCCAAGACCGAAGGATAAAAATGTAATCGGTACAAAGTGGATTTTTAGAAACAAGCTAAATGAAAAAGGAGAAGTCATTTGAAACAAAGCAAGATTAGTTTGCAAAGGTTATGCTCAAGAAGAAGGAATTGATTATGGTGAAACCTTTGCACCTGTTGCTAGACTTGAAGGAGTAAGAACATTGTTGGCCTATGCTGCTTTCAAGAACTTCGAGGTATATCAAATGTATGTCAAATTTGCATTTCTGAATGGAATATTAGAAGAAGAAGTTTTCATTGAACAACCTAAAGGATTTTTTGAAGACAATAATAAAGATCAGGTATGTAAATTGAACAAAGCTTTATATGGTTTGAAACAAGCATCAAGAGCATGCTATGAAAGATTGCACTCTTATTTGATTAAGATTGGTTTTATAAGGACAAGTGAGAACAACAACATGTACATGAAGAAAGATGAAAATGGAATACTGATCTCAGCCATATTTGTTGATGATATTATATTTTGTGGAAATGACTCTTTATGCAAGAACTTTGGAAATGAAATGAGCAAAGAATTTCAGATGTCATTAATCAGTGAGATAAAGTATTTTATGGGTTTACAAATATTGCAAATGAAAAATGAGATTTTCATTACTCAATCCAAGTACATAAAGGAAATCTTGAAGAAATTTGGAATGGATGATTCAAAACCAGTAAGTACCCCTATGACTACCAACTATAAATTATCTAAGAATGATGAATCTGCATATGTTGATGAGACACTCTACCGATCCATGATTGGAAAACTACAATATGTTGTTCACAACAGACCAGACATAGCACATGCAGTAGGTATAGTTGCAAGATTCTCTGCAGATCCTAAGGAAACACACATGACAACAATCAAAAGAATTTTTAGATACTTGAAAGGCACAGAGGATTATGGCTTAGTATATCAGAGAGGAAATGATTTTGATTTAAAAGTTTATACTGATGCTGATTGGGCAGGCAACATTGATGATAGAAAAAGCACAAGTGGAGGAGCTTTCTTTTTAGGAGAAAGACTAGTGAGTTGGCTTAGCAAGAAACAAGGATGTGTTTCACAGTCAACAACAGAAGCTGAATACGTTGCTGCAACATTGAATTGTACCAACATTGCATGGATCAAACAACTGTTGGAAGGTATAAATGAGAAAGTTACCGAGCCAGTAACTATATTCTTTGACAATACTAGTGCCATTAATATTTTAAAGAATCCTGTTATGCACTCTAAGACAAAGCACATATCTATCAAATATTATTATCTTAGAGAAGAAGCTCAAGAGAAGAAAGTGGTGTTGGAATATGTTAGCACAAAGGAGCAAATAGCAGATATCTTCACCAAGCCACTACCAAAGGACACTTTTGAATATCTTAGAAGCAAGTTAGGGGTCCTACCCTTATCTTCTACTCACTGACTGAGTTCGGTGAAAGAATCAATCCGATGACTCTAATGAATATATTTTGGGAGTTGATGCTGAGTTATACACTTTAGGATGTTTTCTAAAAGTGTACAAGAAATATTACAGGGAACAGGAATTGAAGATGAATGCTCTGACCGAGATTCAGTTGATACACAACAGCAGGAAATCACTTCTTACAGAAAGAAATTATGTTTTAAGTTCTTTTTGGCATTGTTGTCAAAGGGGGAGAAGACCTACAAAGGGGGAGAAGACTACTATAAAGAAGAGAAGACTAAGAGAAGACCTATAAAGGAGAGAAGACTAAGAGAAAACTGAGCAAACTACAGATTGGGAAGTAGATTGAAGAAATGAGGAGAAGTCTAATGTATGGGGGAGAGCATTTCAACATTTCAGAATCACAGCAATCCGAATCTATTAAGGTCAAATCAATTGGTTTTGCCATCAATGCCAAAGGGGGAGATTGTTGGCAATATTGCATTATAACAGACAATGAAAGATTGTTGGCATTTCTTAAGGATATTGAGAAGGTTGTTGATGATTATGGATATAACTGATTAAAGATGTTTTACTGTCTTGATATTATTATTTTGTCATTGATGTCAAGAAATTGATTTTCTAATTCAGTATGATGTTGCCATATCTTGAGAAGTATGATATGAAGATTATAAAGATGTTGGTAAAAGACATAGGAAAGAATATGATGAATAAGGTATTCAATGGACAACTACTACCGAGTTAGACAATGATGAGATCATGATGTTTTAGATTGTTTTAACATCATACATATGTTGTAAATTGTAAAGGTTAATACTATACTATGATATCAAGCAAAGAACCTAGTCGGTAAACCTTAAGGAACCTAGTCGGTAAACCCTAAGGTTATCACTATCGGTTAATGAAGGAGGAATGTCTATCGAGTGGAGTTTAGTATTCACCGAGTTGTTACCGAGTTGTAATCGAGCTATAATAGAATGCATTAAATGTTTACATGCGGTATTTAATGAAGGAAGCTGATGAGCTGGAGCAAATTAAATGATTGGTAAGTCATGGAAGAAGTTTGTTAACAAATCTAAGGCAATGGAAAGTTGGCATGAAGATCTACAGCTCAGATTGAACCACAATACCCTGGCACAAGTTCCAAGACTATTATGCAAGTTCCAAGGTGGGGTAAAACATTTTCAGATCGAAAGATGCATTGAACCCGGACAAGATTGAAGATCTGATGGCTATCATTGATCATGGGAAATGTGATCAAGGAGATTAAGCGGTTACCTAATTGTTTATAAATAGGAAACTGTTGATAAACAATGTATGCGGGCAAGTGTATGCACATGGATGCTACATAGTGATTACCGAGCACAGAAGCTTGAAGACCTATTAGAATAACAGAGTATAGAAGCCCAACAGATAGACAAGATTAGTTCTATGTCTAGATTGTATTGAACAAATAGAAATCTGCTTTAGCATTTTAGATGTGAAGTTGCAGATAGATTTTTATTACTGTTATTTTGTGAAAGTGACAGAAAATCTCTTAATCGATTGGACTTAACAGTCTTATATGTAAATCCTCTAGCAAGGTGACATTCTGATTGAATGTTTGAAATCCTTTAACAAGGTCACTTCTAACAAAGCGAAGATCCTAATAGATATGAGGGAAATCCCTTAACCGGGTCACATCTAGCAATGTGTTTGTAATCTTTAACATGATTTGCTTTTAACCGAGCATACTCTAGAAGAGTATATTTCTTAGTGGGTCCGAAATCCCACAGTGGTTTTTCCCTATTTGGGTTTCCACGTTAAATCTGGTGTTATGAGGTTTATATTGTTCATATGCTTTTGAGTTTGCATGTTTAACGATTTTGGTTATATTACTGATATATATGTTACCGAGGTTGAATCTGATGTTTTTATCGAAGATTAAGTTTGTATGATTCACCCCCCCCTCTCATCTTGTTGGCTACTGGATCTGTACTTATATTAAGTATCAGAACTATCATGAGGTGTACGGTAGTGGTCGTACGGTGGGTGAATACCCACTAGTAGATGTTGTTTGACCATACAGGGTGTACGATAGGGGTCTATACAGTGGGTGAATACCTTCCAAGTTTCGCCCTTAGAGCTCTCTGAATACTTTGTTAGTTCGATGTTGCATAGAGGCCTGGAATGAATTATTGTTATGCCAGACACAAGAGACTTAGATGAAAATTCACACATACACGAAGAAATTATATTGATAAGATTCGCACAATAGATTTCACACTCCAGACAGAAGCAGAATAGGGTGAGGTATGAATCCCATCGAAACTACGGATACCAAGTAGGGAGGGTCTTTCACCTCTGAAATGGTGGACAACAGAACTCCAACTGGAATTCACATAAACAAGAAAAGATACCAAATTCGCATACCTACAATGACTAATTCGACCATATATTTGGGCTCCAGGAAGTTTCCCGAAGGGTTACAAATGGGCCGACACCAAAAAAGTTTATAACTAACTAATTAATAAAAGAGGCACGAAATATATTATGAAGTACGAGACCGTACAAAAATCATTTAAATTGACTATTTAATTATATTGTGGATATTACAGTCCTCCCAACCCGAAAATTGTTTGCCCTCAATCAATTGTAGACTCTAATGCTCCCTGATCTGTTCACTCTCCTAGACGATGTCATCATGTTTGAAGATTGCCTCCATCCATCTAGCCAAAATTTCCCTCTTGCATCCATTGGACATTCCCCTTAGTACCACCTTCTTTCCATCCACTTCAAATGAGAATTCCATCCTCTTGAAGCTTTGTATGTACTGGTCAAGGGTCTCCATCCATTGAATGCCCAAGATGGCATCTGTATCATTCAAATCAATCACAAAGAAATCGTCTATCACTGTATAGTTTCCCATGGTGATGCTGAGTTGTGAAACTAGATGAGTACATGACAATAGATTTCCTCCCACTACCTTGACTTCAAACCCCTCATGCTCCTTTGTATGCAAACCCCTCCTGGTTACGAGTGATGAGTTGATAGATTTGAGAGTGGCCCCGCTGTCCAATATGACTATGACCCGTTGCCCTTGGAGCGTACCGTGAACCCGAAACACACTGCACTTTGGAGTCCTGGTCAAAGTGGCAATGACACTTCCCCTACGAACCAGTGTGGAAATTCTCTCTACATGATCTATGTTTTCTTTAGCCTCCTCCATGCTTTGCTGACCATATTCCTCATTCTGTTCTTCGCTGTTGGACACCACTTCAATGCTAAGAATCGACGCCCTGGTCCCCACGGATCCTTGCAGGTAAAGAAAAGTTTCCTTCTCCTGAGTTCCTGCCTTGTGGCTTCCTCTAATGATGGCTTCTTCAGGGCTAGGGGTGGTTTGTCATGCAAGTAACTCTTGGAGGAAGAAGATGAGGTCGCCATGTCACACGCCTTCTTAATCGCTTCAAAGAGTGTGTTGGGATTGAACCCTTTTACCCAACCCTTCAGTGGTTCCATCAATTTGTCCTTGAATAGAACCACCAATCTCCTCTTCAAGATATCTTTTACTAACACAGACTGTCTCTGGAATTCTGCAATGTAACTATCCACAAGCCCAAATTGCTTTAATTGAGCCAGTTCCTTGAAGTTGAGTTCTAGGTCCTTTCTGTCAAAATGGTCTATACGCCTCTCCATGAATTCAACATATGTAGTTATTTGATCATGGTCGAGGGTGACCATTCCATGATGTTGCCAGTCGTGAGCGACTCCTTCGAGGTGAAGTGCTGCAAATTTGATAGCTTCATCTTCAGGTATCAGGTTGAGCTAGAAGTAGTTATCTATTTTTTGTACCCAAGCTCGTGTCAAGGTTGCTCTGATCCCATCAAAGGATGACAAATTAATCTTACCAACCTTCCATTTGATATCATAGTTGTAGTAGGCACGATTTCTACCGCTTGAGTATTTCATCCAGAGTTCAACATAATCCTTGAAGGATATGTCTCCCTTGAGATTTGCATCTTTCTAATCTTGATTCAACCATTCTTCCAAATCCTAGAAAGTGACCTCTTGCTCCCTACAAGGTTCTTCTGTTCTATGGGGAAATGTCAGCATCGGTGGCCGGAAATGGGAGCATTGTGGGTTTGACCTTCTAGTGACCAAATTATTGCCATGATCTCCATTTGTTTTATCTACGACTAATTGTCGCAATGTATCCTCAATGATTTTTTGTCGTTTTTCCCCTCTAATCATTATCTCGTTGAGTTGATCTTGGCTTCTGGTTAGGTCCCTTAACAATGCCATAACTTCCTTGGTAGGATCCTATGGTTCCCCCATTCTATCGGCAGAACGGTACCTCCTTCTGGTGTACACCTGCATCCACTACCTGATAGGCTGGCAAGATCACTAGCTCTGATACCACTGTAATGTCTTGAGCCCATATGAAGACTATCTACCATATAGTGGAGTGGTCTGCCATACGATGGAGTGAATTCATACGGTGGCTGAGATGTGCGGTGAATGGGGTCACCCGAAGGCTTGGTGTCGTACGGTGATTGGTCACTTGTATGGTGGTTGGGAAAGTCATGCGGTGGATGTTGTTTGGCCGTGCGGGGTGTACGGTAGTGGCCATACGGTGGGTGAATACCCGCTTTTAGATGTTGTTCGGCCATACGAGGCGTACAGTAGGGGTCCGTACGGTGGGTGAATACCTGCTGAGTTCTTCCCTTAGAGCTCTCCGGATACTTTGTTAGTTGGATGTTGCACACAGGCGTGGAATGAATTATTGTTATGTCAAACACAAGAGACTTAGCTAAAAATTCACACATACAAGGAGAAATTATATTGATAAGATTCGCACAACAGATTTCACACTCCAAATAGAAGCAGAATAGGGTGAGGGATGAATCCCACTAAAACTGCGGATACCAAGTAGGGAGGGTCTTTCACCTCTAAAATGGTGGACAACAGAACTCCAACTGGAATTTGCATAAACAAGAAAATATGCCAAATTCGTATACCTATAACAATGACTAACTCGACCATATATATGGGCTCCAGGAAGTTTCCCGAAGGGTTACAAACGGGTCGCCACCAAAAAAGTTTATAACTAACTAATTAATAAAAGGGGCCCGAAATATAATATGAAGTATGGGGCCATACAATAAATTATTTAAATTGACTATTTAATTATATCAGGGACATTACAGTCCTCTCAGCCCAAAAATTTCTTTCCCTCAAGCAATTGTAGACTCTGATGCTCCCCGATTTGTTCACTCTCCCAGAGGATGTCATCATGTCTGAAGATTGCCTCCTTCCGTCTGGCCGAAATTTTCCTCACGTGGCCATTGGACATTCCCCTTATGACGACCTTCTTGCCATCCAATTCAAATGATAATTCCATCCTCTTGAAGCTTTGTGTGTACTGGTCGAGGGTCTCCATCCATTAAATGCCCAAGATGGCATCTGTATCATCCAAATCAATCAGGAAGAAATCATCTGTCACTGTGTAGTTTCCCATGGTCAGGCTAAGTTGTGGAACAAGATGAGTACATGACAATAGATTTACTACCGCTACCTTGACTTCAAACCCCTCCTGATGACGAGTGATGAGTTGATAGAGTTGAGAGTGGCCCCACTGTCCAACATGACTATGACCCATTGCCCTTCGAGTGTACCGTGAACCCGAAACACTGTTAGGATTCCCACAGATACTGAGAGGGGGGGGGGGGTGAATCAATATCTAACCGGTGAGTTGAATTTCTTGACTTAAAACATGCAGAACATATTATAACAATGTACCGGTATGCAAGAAATAATGCAATATACAGAAATGAAAGTAACCACATAAGAAACACACAATAACACAATATTTTAACGAGGAAACCCGGTGTGGGAAAAACCTCGGTGGGATTTGTGACCCACAATATTCACTTACTGGCCAATAAGGGAATATTACTTACAATAGGGGGCTTGCACATGCAGGAAGGCCAAGTGCCTAGAGCTCACTGCTCAATGGGAAGTCTCACTGATTTACAATGTGGATTATGCAAATCCAATGTCTTGTACTACTTTACAATAGCATCTTCAATGCCAGATTCAGTACCGGTTTTTGCTATGTTCTTTACATATACCCCTTAACCTATATTTCGCATAATAGTTCTGCTTCCTAATTTTTCTCCATACATATAAAATGTCTACAATGATCTCTCTTATATATGAGAGTCATTTTACAACATGCCAAGTCGGCTTACAAAGTTTTTACAATAATAAGCAAAATATAATATATCATAAATCCTATCGGCCTCTGTGCCGGTATGCTTCCTTTTTCTGCCAGTGCCGGTGTAGAGTGTGATCTGTTGATGCCGGTGTGATGCCTTGCCGGTGCCATAGGATTGTAAGGTTGCCATCAATGACAAAACCTTCAATCACCTTTAATGTCTCATTGGAGTGTGCATATGCCAACAATCTCCCCCTTTGGCATTGATGGCAACACTCATGAGAAATTTCAAAAGTGTATCAAAAAATGTGAGGTCCAAAAGTGTTACCAAAAATGTGTGCTCCCCCTGAGCATATAATTCCTGTGATATTGAATTTTCTCATACCACTACTCCCCCTTTGGCATCAATGACAAAGGTTGTCAAGATGTCAGTAGAGTTTGTAGTTTCAACCTTGTAACTGGGTAGTTACAATTTGAAATAGATTTGTCAAAATTAAGTTTATACTCTCCATAAACTTTTTACTGTCTCTGATAGTTGTTTCTGTCCTTTGAACTGTACCTGTGAGATGTTGCATGTGCTCTTTTGGTGTCCTTTGTCCCTGTACAAGTGCCTCAGATATCTCTTTCCGAATGAATGCTAGATAGTCCAATCTTGGACTCAATCTTAACCTTAAACTTTTTTCCTTATTCTCTATTTTCTCCTTTTCTCTTCCCAACTTTAGTAATTCATCCTTAGAATTTGTTATCTGCTGTTCAAAAACTGATAGTGTATCTAGTGAGTTAACAAAATTATCTGCAAGTTTATTTATTTCATCCTGTACCTTGCTTATTTGCTTATCTATATCATCTGTTAGTAGGTTTGTCTTGCAGGAGTCTTTGTACAAAGTCTTGAACTCTTTTAGTAAATTACATAGTTCCGATAGAAGTGTGTCAAATTCTCTGGTACACTTCTTTATCTGATTTTCAAAGAATTTTTGCTTTTCAATTTCTACCTTATTCTTCAAAGCCTCTTGCTCAATTGTCACTATGTTTTCATTGATGTATTTTGACAAAATTTCAATTTGATTTAATGAATCCTTATTGTCTATGTTACAGTTAGGAGCTAGCCTCTTCAAAATTGGTATGTTGTCATCTATAGCCTTATAAGATTTTGAGCTGCAATCTGTTATCTTCTTAATTGAATCTAAGAGTACTTCTATTACATTGGTTGATTTATATCCTGCTGATGAGGAACCAATATTCTGAATACCGCCGGTGGTGGTAGTAACCAAGCTTGTTGTGACCTCTGGTAGGTCAGTTTGTGTTTCCATTTCTTTAAGCAATGGTTTTTGGTCTTCTCTAGTTGTCGGTGGAGTTGTTTCCATGTGAACCTGTCCCTGTTCTGGAGCCTGTTGCTCTTCTTGTCTCTCTGTTTATTGCTCTGCCTCAGTTTGAGTGTGAGTTTCTACCTATTGTTCTTTGTCATCTACCGGTCTCTCTTGTGTGTTATCAGTTTGCTCAGCTACCAGTGGCATACTATCCATGTTTGTCTTACCAGTTGTATCTTTGTCCACCACAATGTTGATCTTTTGTGTATCAACATCTATTGTATATAAGACTTCAAGATTAGGATTGACATCCTATTCATTCATACTTTTAGCTGCCAGTTGATCTTTTGTTGTTGTTGTTGTTGTTGTTGTTACCGGTGGAGTAGTCAAAGGAGGTGGGGTTAAGTTGTCTTTAACTTTGATACTGGGTGGTCCACCAACTTTACCTTTACTGTTGTCCTTGTCCTTCTGATATACCTTTATAGGTTTATGGCTCATGTATTCTTCCTCTTTTTCTTTTTCAACTAGGAATGTATCCCATGCATTTTCTATTTCTTTAGTCACCTCATTAACTCTTCCTACCATTAATGCAATGTGCCGGTGTGCAGTAGAGAATACTGACCGGTTGGCTTCAACAATTAAATCATCAATTTCTTTGGGTGAGTTCACCGGGTACACAACAAGTAGCTTTTCTATCTTGATTTTCTTGTCAAGTTCTACTACTACTTGTCTTCTTGCTTCCAATCTTTGAAATAATTCATTTGGTACTTCATCTACTACTTCCATCAAAAATTTCTTATACATGTCCATGTGCAAAATAACACTATTTTCTACTTGTTCTTTTTCATCTACTGTCAAAGTGTTATACATTTTTTTTATATTCTTTAGTTTTCCTTCCTCTGTAATTTCATTCAACAGTATGTCAAGGGGGGCCATGTCCTGATTTGTCCTCTTCTTCTTCTTAGGTGTCAATTTCTTCTTTGGTGTCGTCTTCTTAACCAGAGATCTCATTGCTTGTTGTTTTTGTGTTGTCCTCTTGGGTGAGGGTGTGGTTGCCGGCAAGGGATCTCTTTTTCTTACAACTCTCTTGAAAGTTGTAGGCATGTCATTCTCTGAAGAAGTGCCTACCGATGATAGGTGAGTTTCAGGTTGTAAAGTTCCTAACTCTTCCTCAGTAATACCTGTTTGTTTCATCACATCTTCTTTAATGACCTTTGCCTTTCTAGAACCTCTTCTCACAACTGCTTCGACCTTCTTCACTCTCTTCTTAGATTGAATTTGTTTTTCTATGGTCTTAGCACTACCAAATACTTCTTCCTTTGGTTCATTTGGTGCTTCTAGAAGTGCTTTTGCATATGTTTCAATGATGAGGTCATCAGTCTCATAACCCATTTCTGTTACCCAAATTGTCCTTGGGATGACTGCTTCAATCCATATCTCATCCTTTTTGATTACAAAACATATTTCATCCTTATATTTGTCAACAATCTTTTGTGATAATCTGATTCTCTTCTTCATTTTGGCCTTAAGTGTTTTCAAGAAATCATGGATATTGTTTTCCTTATCTTCTCCCATATTGTTGAATAATTCTGTCAGTTGTTTACCTATCGGTATATCAAATCCAAGTTCTTTGTAACCTATACTAGGAACTTGTTTGGTTATATGTAGCATCAAACATACTAGCAGATTTCCAAACCTAAAAGTTCCTTTCTTATCCTTCTTAATCTTGCCTAGGTTGTCAATTAACTCATCCTTCAACCACTCACATATATCAATTTTTGCATTATCTATGATCATGTCATAAGCACTCTTAATGCATAAACTTGAGACTGAATTGAGTCTATTTGCATGAGTTTCTTTATACCCTAATATCATGCTAACAAATCTCACATTTATATCTGTTACATCATTTACCCTTAAGGACCTTCTGTCGGATGTTTCACCAGTTAGCTTAGTAACTAGGTCATTTGAGACCTTCTTGGTTTTATCTGGCCTTTTACTGGTGGTCGGTAACCCTGTGACAGCTTTCACAGCTTCCTTGGTGATTTTGTGAATTGCATCTAACCAGAAAAATTCACCATGTAGCCTGCTTAAGACTATCCTAATCACATCCTTGGGAAATTCAGGGATGCAGAGGATTTTAGTAAATCCTAGGGTTTCAATGATTTTATGTTCCGGTTTTACATTTCCGGATTCATCACATATGACAGATTTATACATTGTTTTGATTTCTTCATTTCCTAATTCCTCTATGTTGCAGTGGATGTAAATTCTAGGGTCTTCAACATAAACAACTCCTTTTGGAATTTGAGAAAAAGCATCTACATTGTCATCTTTCTTTGCTACCTCAGGAACAAGTTGAAACACGGGCCTAGGGCATTTTATGACTTTGACTACAGTAGGGTTTGCTATATATTCAAGTGTAGAGGTGGATGCCATGATGATAAATACCTTTTTTCGTCTTTTGATGGATTGATTTCTTGAAGTGCTTCGCCTCTTTGCTTGAAATCCCTTACCTCTGCAAATTTCGCGCTCTACGAATGTTTGAAATCATAGTGAATTGAAATGGAGCCAAAACCATAAATTTATAGTGTTTATTTGCCATCTACCATAATTAATGCATGTCGGTTAAGTATTCACTTAACATTGTCTACCGGTAATGAAGTAATTTCTAACTTCTCATCTCTAACCGAGGGAATAATAGCATATGTCTCATTTATTGCCAAACCCTCAAAGAAGATTTTCTTCAGTTTGATGAAGAGCTTCCTATCGGTGGAGTCCTGCTCTGTCCTGCCGGTGAAGCATCACTCTATCCTACCGGTGAAGCATTGATTGGTTCTACTGGTGGAGGAGTATTCCCAACATTTAGGTCAGCTTTCTTAATCCATTGTTTTGAGAATTCTTTCTTTACCTCTTCATATTTTTATTTCCCTTTCAAGCTAGAACTTTTGTTATCTGCCGGTGATCCTTTACTTCTACAAAATTTTGCAATATGCCCAATATTGTTACATGCATAACAAGTTACATTATTTTTCTGAATAGCTTTTCCATAACCTATGCCAGTTTGTGTTCTACATTGATTAGATAGGTGTCCAAATCTTCCACAAACATAACATCTTACATTCATTCTACAATTTTTAAGAGTTGTGACCAACTTTGTTATATTTTGAACATTGACCGGTGGGTGTGTTGATGTTCTAATAATTTCTAGATCTACATTGATTTGCTCTATGCCCATACTTATTACAGTTAAAGCATTTTCCATTGAATTTATAAGCATTAGGTTGTCTTACCGGTTTGCTGTGATCCTGAGTGTTTGCAGTACCAGAGCTTTCTCTTGCTTCAAAGCCAATTCCACAAGTATCATCATTAGGTTTTTGAATCTTCAGCAAGTCACCAAGTTCTTCTGAGCTTTTCTTGAGTTTGTCTTTGTGTTGATTTGAAATATCCAGTTCTCTTTGTAAGATCTCTTTCTGTCTCATCAGTTCATTTGAGTCATTTTGTGTATGCATCAGATTTGTCTTCAAAAGGTCATTTTCATAGCTGAGTCTTGTGTTCTCATTTGCTGCATCACTTAGTCTTCTGGTCAATTCTTCTTCATTTTTCTTCCTATCTTCAATCTCTTTACCAAATCTCATAGTCATATCCTACATTTCATTCTTTGTAGTTATGTTCTCCAGTTTCAGCTTACTTAACATATCATTAAGTGATTCCTTTTCATCATTCTCATTTTGCATCTTTTCACAAAGTTCTCTTCTTTTATTTCTTGCAATAGTAAGATTCTCTTGAAGTGCTTGAATGATATCCCGAGATGCGTTTAGATCATCTTCTAGTTTGATATTTTTCAATTTTTCTGTATCATAGTCTGAGAGAGCTGCTTCAAGTTGCTTCATCAGATTTTCCATGTCTACCGGTGTCAAGATCTTCCTCAAGCTGTTAGGCTTCTGAAAATAGAGGACCAGGCTCTGATACCAATTGCTAGGATTCCCACAGATACTGAGAGGGGGGGGGGGGGGTGAATCAGTATCTAACTGGTGAGTTGAATTTCTTGACTTAAAACATGCAGAACATATTATAACAGTGTACCGGTATGCAAGAAATAATGCAATATATAGAAATGAAAGTAACCACATAAGAAACACACCATAACACAAGATTTTAATGAGGAAACCCGGTGTGGGAAAAACCTCGGTGGGATTTGTGACCCACAATATTCACTTACTGGCCAATAAGGGAATATTACTTACAATAGGGGGCCTGCACATGCAGGAAGGCCAAGTGCCTAGAGCTCACTGCTCAATGGGAAGTCTCATTGACTTACAATGTGGATTATGCAAATCCAATGTCTTGTACCACTTTACAATAGCATCTTCAATGCCAGATTCAGTACCGGTTTCTGCTCTGTTCTTTACATATACCCCTTAACCTATATTTCGCATAATAGGTCTACTTCCTAATTTTTCTCCATACATATAAAATGTCTACAATGATCTCTCTTATATATGAGAGTCATTTTACAACATGCCAAGTTGGCTTACAAAGTTTTTACAATAATAAACAAAATATAATATATCAAAAATCCTATCAGCCTCTGTGCCGGTATGCTTTCTTTTTCTGTCGGTGCTGGTGTAGAGTGTGATCTGTTGATGCCAGTGTGATGCCTTGCCGGTGCCATAGGATTGTAAGGTTTCCATCAATGACAAAACCTTCAATCACCTTCAATGTCTCATTGGAGTGTGCATATGCCAACAAACACATTGCACTCTGGAGTGCTGGTCAAAGCGGCAATGGCACTTCCCCTACGGACCATTGTGGAAATTCTCTCTACATGATCTATGTTTTCTTTAGCCTCCCCTATGCTTTGCTGACCATCTTCCTCATTCCCTTCTTCATTGTCAGACACCACTTCAATGGATAAGAATCGGTGCCCTGGTCCCCACGGCTCCTTGCAGGTAAAGTATAGTTTCCTTCTCCCGAGTTCCTGCCTTGTGGCTTCCTTTAAAGATGGCTTCTTTAGAGCTAGGGGTGGTTTGTCATGCTAGTAACTCTTGGAGGAAGAATATGAGGTCACCATGTGTAAAGCGGAAAATTGCGATCGAACCCTAGTTGCTCTCCCCTCTTCCAACTCCAAGGAGAGAGAACGGAGGTTCACTAGGGTTGATGGTTTTCACTTAGGGGAGAGAATTTACATTCAAAAGAGGGGTTGAAACTCACAAGATCCAATCCCACACAATGCAAGATTGGATGCTAAATGTGTTTCAAGGGTTAAGAAAGCAAGGCTACCCTCTTTTGTAAAGAATGTTGATAGAAGAATTAAGCTAGGAATGCATAGAAAGTGACGAAGATTCGCTTATAAACTGAGATAGGGATATAGGATGAAGCTGCGGACCTGGAATTAGCAGTAAAATGTCGATACGGCGCTGTCCTGCAAATTTGAGCAAAAGTTGATGAGACGATGGCGCTCGGCGTGCACACGGTCCTCCGAAAAATCCGCGAAACGAAGGGGGATCTGTTCGTCTCTGCACAAGGATTCCAGATCTTCAATTTCAGCCGTGTACCTGCAACCTACACACAAAAAAGCGAAGACGATTGGGGGGTTAGGGATTAGGGGTTTGCCTTTAGGTCAAACCCCGGTTTTGGAATTAACCAAGAAATGAGAAATTGCTGTAAATGTAAATGTATGTAATGTAAAACAAGTACTAATACCTTGTTGTAAGGATGTTTGTATCCTTATGTACGAAGGTATAGATGTTGTTGTTTGTTGTATTGTTGTATGTTGTATGTAGCATGTAGTATGTGATCTCCTCTTCAATGGTTGAATCCTTGTCTTGAATGCAACACTTAGCCTTGAATGGAGACTTAGAATGATCAATTGCTTGAAAGAATGCTTGAATGCTTGAGTATAGTTTCCACGCTTTTTCCCTCATGTATGTATCTCCAAATGAGAGAGGAAAATGTAGTTTATATACTTGCCAATTAGGGTTAATAGACTGATTTTCCTGACCTTAGGCCGACCAAGAAAGATAATTTTCCAATTTGCAAACATAAAGACCCGAAGTCCAAAAGAGACCGGGCCCAAAATAGGACCCAGGAACCAGGGTGCTGGGCGCCCTGGTCCTGAAGGACCAGGGCGCTGGGCACTCTGGTCCCACCTCCCGGGACAACAGGGTGCAAAGGAGGTTCAGGCCAGGGTGCAAGAAAATGCAGTTTTTGGTGTCATGAGCAAGTTTCGGGGTCTCCATTCAGGTTTAGTGTTGCATCGCCATCGTGAAGACCCAAATGCAGTCAAAATTGCAAGTGTCACAATTTTAGGACGCTACATTTAGCCCCCACTTTAGTGGGAGTATAAGCGTACGCTCATACTTCCGGTAAAGTACAAGGAAACAACATTGAAAAACTTTCACCACGTCAAGGAGGCAAGATACACCAAGCCCCCAGTGGACTAAGGATCTTACGACTTCGATTGACAAAGTAAAAGGGAAGATCATGAGGGGGAACCATGACTGTCAGTAGTAAGGTTCCCTCACTATGAGTCATGCAAGAAAGATATCAAAAATTTTCAAGGCAAGGCTAAATTTGCCAAGAAATTTTCAAGTATCTTGAAAAGATATGAACGGGATGTATGCCCCCCTACATTAAAGCGATCGCACATGCCTCACCGGGGGTGATTGCTTTAAGGTAGTGATACATATAAGAATGAGAAGGGAAAGGAGCACGTTATCGCAAGGATTTAGCCCCCAAGTGTGAGATAAGCCCAAGGATAATAGACACAAAACACAAAGCACAAGGTGACTTCGCTTTCCTCGGGGTCAGTATGCTGTATGATAATTCATGTATATCATATGTATGTATGCATAATTGTTCTTCATTCCCCAATCAAGGAAGGTCACCTAGAAGAAGGGAACACATGTGTCTTTTGAGTCAACATGAGAGAGATCGAGAGATCTCAATGCTTTGCATCATCCTCAAGTAGACAACACTAAGGACAACAAATAGAAGAATGAGAATAACACATAGAAGAAGTAACAAAAGAGAGGGGGAGAGAATCTGCTATGCTAATGAAACTAGTCTAGCACGTCATCTACCCCCCGATCTTGCTGATCAATGTTTCGGGAAGGTAGGGAACACGCTAGAGGAGGAACATCCAACACAGCAGATGGAGCTATCACAAAATCCAAACAAGGGCTATGTTCATATCCCAAGCCGCGGTGTTCTTGTCTAGGAGCTAGGATAAGTGCTTTAGAAAATTCGTTAGATAAATGGTTATCAACATCAACATATTCATATTCACTATCAGAATGAACAGGAGTAATATTTTCATCATGAATAACATTTTCATCTATATCATCATCAAGATTTATAAAAATAGGATCTTTAACTTGCACAAGATCAAGACCATCATGCATCTTATGTTTAGGAGATTTCAGCTCAATCGTCGGTTGAGGAGAAAATGGAATAATGCTTGTTGAAGGTGTTTTTGGGGATTGCAAAGTTTGAGAAGCAGCTGCCTGAGCTCTAAGACGACGCTTTCGTCGGCGTTCACGTGCAGAACGATTTCGTCTAGTCTTAGTAGGAAGTTGAGAAGATTGAGGAAGAGGAATGTTCTCATCCTTATCACTTGGGTGTTTAGGTTGTGGTCTCTTAGGCTGAATAATAGGAGAAGAGGAAGGTCTCTTCTCTCCATAAGAGGAAGGAGGAGGAACTGCTCCATATAAGGGAGGAATATTTGGTTTAGGAAGGAGACCAAGTCCATCATGACGAGGAGGTATAGGTCTACTCTTAGGAGGTTTATTAGATATAGGCATAGTCACATCCATAGGAATGGGTTGGGAATCTTCTTGAGGAAAGACATTGGTTTTATCTTTCAAAGGAAGAACTTCCTTCTCAAGAATGATAGGAATGTCAAGTTTGGGTGTTCTAGGTTCACTTAGAGATAGGATCATATCTGTTTTCCACTTTTGATAAGATTTGAAAAGATGATCACTTCGCGAAGGAAGAGATTGGAATTGCTTAGGCCAAAAATAATCAATAGGAATGCTAGAAGTTCTTTCAGTTGGTTTAAAGAGACTATGATTGACAGTAACAACTTCACCATTATGGGGAAATTTCAAACATTTGTGAATAGGAGAAGCAATAGCTTTCATGGAAGATAACCAAGGATAGCCTAGCTTCACACGAAATTGTTCGGATGATGGAATAATAGCAAAGTCCACATCAAGGGTTTTGTTATGGACCTCAATAGGTAATGTAATAGAACCAATTGCAGGAGAAGAAAATGCATCAAATAGTTTCACAACCACATTTGTTTCGTCATAGATCACTTGATTCAATTGCAAAGTAAAAAGAAATTCTTCAGTAATAACATTAACCATACAAGAAGGATCAATAAGCACTCCACGACAAGGTGTATTCTTGACTTTTGCAACTATATATAAAGGACCATCAGGTGCCCTGATAGTTTCACTAGAATCAAATGTGATGGAAGGTTCTTTAGGGATTTTCTGTTGCTCCACAAAATTAATCACATTCGGAGTCATAGACACGAGATCATTAGGTGAGACAGAGGAATCAGTAGTATCAATCGCATTAGAGGTATGAGAAGGCAATGGATCAGTAAAAATCTGAAGATTTTGGTTAGGAAGAGCTACAGATTTGTTGCCTTTATCATTCACACCAGAAACAGAGATAGTATTATTATCAATCAAATCTTGAATTTTCCCCTTTAAAGCAAAACATTTTTCAGTATCATGCCCAGGTTGACGATGAAATTGACAAAAAGATTTGTTATCAAAATAAGGTGAAGTAATCTTTGCAGGATCAATTTGCCTTATAGGAGGAAGAGTAAGCACATTTTGTTCCAATAACTTATTCATAATACTATGCAATGATTCATTCAAAGGAATAAACTTTCTTTCTCTCTTGAAAAACTTAGAAATAGGAGACACACCTGATGCTGCATTCACATCGCTGTTGATGATGTTTTCATTGAATTTAATGGACTCTCTGTTCGGTTTAAACTTCCCAAATGGTTGTTGACTACTATCACCCTTATCACTCGGAGCCATAGGATGTGATTGTTCCATTTGACTCACAGTCAGTTGATAATTGTGAAGAGTTGCGCACAACTGTTGGAAAGAAGTAAACTCAGAAAACAGGAGTTTTTCTCTAATGTCTTTTTGTAAATTAGAAATAAAGATTCTTTGAATATCATTGTCAGGCATTGGAAAGGAAATTTGAGCATACAAATGCTTATATCTACCAATGAAATCAGTCACTTTTTCTTTAACACCTTGTTTGCAATGCATTAAATCAATCAAAGTAACTTTAGGACTTATATTGTTTTGAAATTGTTGAATGAAAGCATTTGCAAGTTGTTCGAAAGAAGTAATAGAATAGGAAGGCAACGAGAAATGCCATTGTAGGGCTTTGTCTCTTAATGTTCTAGTAAACAGTTTTGCAAGCAATCTTTGGTCATAAGCAAAATCAGTACATATTGTTTGAAAGGTCTTAACATGTGTTAGAGGATCACCCTTACCATTATAAAGCTCCAAATGTGGAATTTCAACATGTTTAGGGGGAATAGCTCAAACAATATCAAGAGAAAGTGGGCTCGCAACATCAAATGTGGGCACACTAAACTTAGATTGATTCATAGAGGCAATTTGTTGCTGTAAAGAAGAGACAGTTTGTGCAAGATTGTTAATGGTCGCTTCAGTCGAAGAATTCATATTAGACGTGTTAGATTGTGATGGAGGTGTTATGTTATTGAAAGAAGGTAAAGAGTAAGGTGGCGGGACACTATGATAGTTAGTCATAGGAGATGATTGGAAAGGAGGAACACTACAAGGAGGAATGGAATGGTTGAATGAATTGCCCCCTTGTGTCATGTTCATTTGTGGTGATATAATAGGCACACTCATTGAAGGAATGAATGAAGAAGTCAGATTGAATGAAGGAAGAGGGTTGATTGAAGAAGAGGGATTGCCCCCATGACTGGTGATCATAGGAGGAATATCTTGTGTTGAAGTAGTCATTATGTTTGATGTAAAAGTAGGTATACTAGCAATAGAAGTCGTCAAAGGAATAGAATGATTGACTTGAGTAGGAGGTTGTGTATAACCTAAGGTTTCGGCACAACTCTTCATAGGCATCACATTTGAATCCACAATGTGTGCAATACCACGCAAAATATCAATTCCATTCTTATCACTTTGAAGCATACGTTTTAGACCCTCAATTAAAGGAAGAGCTTGACTATCAGGGTATTCTTGAGACATCCATTGTCGAAAATCGTCAAATTGGTTATCCAATTTTGAAAGTTGTTCTACAGAAACCTCATGGAGAGCTTCTTCATCATTAAGAGGATTAGAGGAATTACCCATGTCCTCGTTAAAAAGGCCATTCAAATTAGGTTCCATCTCCTTGGTAATTAAACCTTGGAAGGACTTAATTCTAAGGCTTCGTCTAACGGGAATAGTGTAGGTAGGGCTTATTGTTGTAAAACTCATACACTAAAGAAAGAGAGAAGATTTTGAATTTTAGAGGTAGCAAATTTCAGTAAAACCAGCCAATCTTCTAGATTTAAGCTGTTAAATGCAATCAGGACAATCTCCCGAAATTTCGGAAAAAATGTCCGGGACCGTGGCGCTCGGGGTGCACACGGTCCTCGCAACTTTTTTCGAAATTTGCAGGGATGAAAGTTATGATGATTTTACAGCTAACCTGAAAAAATTGAGTGATTTTACGATCTGTAGATAGGCCAAATTAAAGTTGCAATTTCAAAATTGAACCCTACCAAGATTGTCGAAAAATGCAAAATTTGAATTTTGAAAAAGAGAGGGAAACTGAAATTTTGAATTTTATGATTTTAGAGGGAATACCAAAAGCAATGCAAGTTTTGAAATTTGAAGGTTGACTCAATTTCACGCAAAATTCAATTTTGAAAGCGGAAATCAAAGTTGTTGTAATTAAGCACTTAATTTCAAAAGTCACAAATTGCAAAAATTTGAATAAATCACTGAAATTTCGAATGAATGATAACACACTTTTGAGATTTAGGACTGTAAGAAACACAATTTTGACACAAATTTCAATTTCAACAATTTTTGAATGATTAGAAGCCTCAATCCAAGCAATCGCTAGACCAACTTTGACTGTAATTTTGAAGGTGTTAAAATTGATAAAATCAGCCAAAATTCTGGATTTTAGCAGAAAAATACAGTAAGATCTAGCTCCCGAAATTTCGAAAAAAATGTCGGGGACGATGGCGCTCGGAGTGCACACGGTCCTCGCAACTTTTTTCCAAATTTTCAGGGATGAAAGATATTATGAGTTTATTGCGGAATCCAAAGTTACAGCTGATTTGGAAATGTTTTGATCAGTGAAATTGTCGGACAAAGGTTGAATCAAGAGGGTTTCAAAAATTAGGGTTTTGACACTTAACCACTTAATTTTCAAAATTAAAGCACAAATATGAATTGATAATTTGTAATAGAAGGGCAGATCTGAAACAAGCATCAACAATTAAACATTTCACAAGTTTAATTACTTAAAAAGAAAATTTAGGGTTTTTATGCAATTAACCTCTAAAATTTTGCAAAAGATCAAACATGGAAATGTAATCAAGGAATCCAATTTTTAAATCTAACTATGAATAACCAGAAAGGATGTTCACGTCGGGTTCACTAAAATGTAAAGCGGAAAATCGCGACCGAACCCTAGTTGCTCTCCCCTCTTCCAACTCCAAGGAGAGAGAAGGGAGGTTCACTAGGGTTGATGGTTTTCACTTAGGGGAGAGACTTTATATTCAAAAGAGGGGTTGAAACCCACAAGATCCAATCCCACACAATGCAAGATTGGATGCTAAATGTGTTTCAAGGGTTAAGAAAGCAAGGCTACCCTCTTTTGTAAAGAATGTTGATAGAAGAATTAAGCTAGGAATGCATAGAAAGTGACGAAGATTCGCTTATAAACTGAGATAGGGATATAGGATGAAGCTGCGGACCTGGAATTAGCAGTAAAATGTCGATACGGCACTGTCCTGCAAATTTGAGCAAAAGTTGACGGGACGATGGCGCTCGGCGTGCACACGGTCCTCTGAAAAATCCGCGAAACGAAGGGGGATCTGTTCGTCTCTGCACAAGGATTCCAGATCTTCAATTTCAGCCGTGTACCTGCAACCTACACACAGAAAAGCGAAGACGATTGGGGGGTTAGGGATTAGGGGTTTGCCTTTAGGTCAAACCCCGGTTTTGGAATTAACCAAGAAATGAGAAATTGCTGTAAATGTAAATGTATGTAATGTAAAACAAGTACTAATACCTTGTTGTAAGGATGTTTGTATCCTTATGTGCGAAGGTATAGATGTTGTTGTTTGTTGTATTGTTGTATGTTGTATGTAGCATGTAGTATGTGATCTCCTCTTCAATGGTTGAATCCTTGTCTTGAATGCAACACTTAGCCTTGAATGGAGACTTAGAATGATCAATTGCTTGAAAGAATGCTTGAATGCTTGAATGCTTGAGTATAGTTTCCACGCTTTTTCCCTCATGTATGTATCTCTAAATGAGAGAGGAAAATGTAGTTTATATACTTGCCAATTAGGGTTAATAGACTGATTTTCCTGACCTTAGGCCGACCAGGAAAGATAATTTTCCAATTTGCAAACATAAAGACCCGAAGTCTAAAAGAGACCGGGCCCAAAATAGGACCCAGGGACCAGGGCGCTGGGCGCCATGGTCCTGGGGGACTAGGGCACTGGGCGCCATGGTCCTGGGGGACTAGGGCGCTAGGTGCCCTGGTCCTGAAGGACCAGGGCGCTGGACGCTCTGGTCCCACCTCTCGGGACAGCAGGGTGCAAAGGAGGTTCAGGCCAGGGTGCAAGAAAATGCAGTTTTTGGTGTCATGAGCAAGTTTCGGGGTCTCCATTCAGGTTTAGTGTTGCGTCACCATCGTGAAGACCCAAATGCAGTCGAAATTGCAAGTGTCACAATTTTAGGACGCTACACCATGTCACACGCCTTCTTAATCACTTCAAAGTGTGTGTTGGGATTGCACCCTTTTACCCAATCCTTCAGTGGTTCCATCAATCCGTCCATGAATAGAACCACCAATCTCCTCTTTGAGATATCTGTTACTAACATAGACTGTCTCTAGAATTCTGCAATGTAATTGTCCACAAGCCCAGATTGCTTTAATTGAGCTAGTTCCTTTAAGTTGAGTTTTGGGTCCTTTCCATCAAAATGGTCTATAAGCCTCTTTGTGAATTCAACATATGAAGTTATTTGATCATGGCCGAGGGTGACCATTCCATGATGCCACCATTCATGAGCGACTCCTTCGAGGTGAATTGCTGCAAATTTGATAGCTTCATCTTTACGCATTGGGTTGAGCTGGAAGTAGGTATCTCATTTTTGTACCCAAGCTCATGCCCAGGTTGCTCTGATCCCATCAAAGGATGAAAAATTAATCTTACCAACCTTCTGTTTGATATCATAGTTGTAGTAGCCACGACTTCTACCACACGAGTATTTCATCCGGAGTTCAATATAATCCTTGAAGGATATGTCTCCCTCGAGATTTGTATATTTCCAATATTGATTCAGCTGTTCTTGCTAATCCTGGAAAGTGGCCTCTTGCCCCCCACGAGGTGCTTCTATTCTCTGGGGACAATGTTGACATCAGTGGCTAGAAATGGGAGTGTTGTGGGTTTGACCTTCCAGTGACCGAATTATCGCCATGATCTCCATTTGTTTTACCTACGACCAATTGTCGCAATGTATCCTCCATGATTTTTTGTCGTTGTTCCCCTCTGATCATTGTTTAGTTGAGTTGAGCTTGGCTTCAAGTTATCTCTCTTAATAGTGCCATAACTTCTTTGGTAGGATCCTATTGTTCCCTTATTCTATCAGCAAACTGGTACCTTCTTCTGGTGTACACTTGCATCCACTACCTGATAGGCTGGCAAGATCACTAGCTCTGATACCACTATAATGTGCCGAGCCCATATGAAGGCTATCTGTCATATGGTGGAGTGGTCTGCCATACGATGGAGTGGTCTACCGTATGATGGAGTGAACCCATATGGTGGCTGAGATGCACGGTGACTGGGGTCACCTGAAGGCTTGGTGTCGTATGGTGTTTGGTCACCCGTATGGTGGATGGGAAAGTTGTATGGTGGATGTTGTTCATCCGTATGGGGTGTATGGTAGTGGCCGTATGATGGGTGAATACTTGCCGATAGATGTTGTTTGTCTGTACTGGGTGTACTGTAGGGGTCCGTACGGTGGGTGATTACCTACTGAGTTCTGCCATCAGAGATCTCTAGATACTTTGTTAGTTCGATGTTGCACAGAGGCATGGAATGAATTATTGTTATGCCAAACACAAGAGACTTAGATGAATATTTACACATACAAAGTGAAATTATATTGATCAGATTCGCACAACAGATTTCAAACTCCAAATAGAAGCAGAATAGGGTGGGATGAATCCCACTGAAACTAAGGATACCAAGTAGGGAGGGTCTTTCACCTTCAAAATGGTGGACAATAGAACTCCAACTGGAATTCGCATAAACAAGAAAATATACCTGATGCTCTGCAAAAAGGATTAGAAAATCTGTTTGATGGCAACACACACAAGAGCACAAGAAACGAACGTTAGTGTTAGCAACAAAAGATTATCCTAAACAGGCATATCAAGAGAGATATTAAGCATGAAATAGAAAGCATATAAACATAGAATAAAATAGCTAATCAAGATGCTCATAGTTGCTCCTCCCTTGTTCCTCTCCTCTTCAAGTCCCAAATGAGTGTAGCTCTCAGCTTTTAGCACTAGCCCTGGATGCTATATGGAGATTCAAGATGGTTGAATATGATAAGCAAATGCTATGCAAGTGTAGATAGTGATGCTATGAGAAAGCTCTATGCTAATGCCAGTATAACAACAATACTCTAATGCTTCTCTTTCTTTGCTTGAGGAGAAGGGTTCTATTTATAGAAGAAATGGGGAAATGAAGGGTTAAGATTGAATGGTTTAATCAAGGGCCAAGTTTGAAAGTTGGGGATCCATGTGCACAATTGGCACCAATAAAATGGTGACAAGTGTCAACATAGGATTGGGTTGAGAGAAGAGGTTGGAGGCATTAAAGGCCTGAGAAGACCTCATGGTTATCTAGAGGCTAAGGGTCAAGTCCAAATTAAGATTACCCACTGGATTAAGAGTTAATCCAAGGATAAACCTTTGTGCAAATGTTTAAGAGATAATCATGGTCAAAGCATTAATGGCCTGATGAGACCTTTGGGTTGGGTAGAGGTTGAGTCAAAACAAATGTTTTAACCATGTGGGAGGGTTTGAGGTAACCATTAATGGTTATTGGAGACTTTGGGGATTAAGTGGTTGAAGGTTGAAAGCCTTCAATGGTTATCAAAGACTTTGAGCCATTTAGTGGTTGAAGGTTGAAAGCCTTTAATGGTTATCAAAGACTTTGAGGGTTTGAGAAGTGACTTCCCTTTTGCTTAGGAATGTGACAAAGTTTAGAGAAGGGGTTAGGTTATTTAGAAGTGATTAGAAAATTCTAGAAGGGGTTTAGGCATGCAAGTGGATTTTGTAGGAAAATGCAAGTGGGAGAAATTTTGGTATTTTCAATTAAAATAAAATCATTTATTTCAATTAAATGGTGTAATTTGCATTTGGATAAATATTCAAATAAATATTAATTTATTTAAATGAGAAAAATGAAGATAAAGCATTAAAATGCTTGAAGACTTTGAGGGAAACCATTAAAGGCTTGAAGACTTTAAGGAAAACCATTAAAGTCTTAAGAAGACTATAGAAGGAAGCCATCAAGTTTGAAGACTTTAAAGCCATCAAGTTTGAATACTTTAAGGGAAACCATTAAAGGTTTCAAGTGGGTGAGGATAAATAGGATTTTAAATAAATAATTTATTTAAAATAGTTGTGCAACTTGCTTTTGTAGGAAAATATAAGTGGGTGGAGGATAAAGGTGATTTAAATAAATTATTTATTTAAAATAATTGTGCAACTTGCTTTTGTAGGAAAATACAAGTGGGTGGAGGATAAAGGTGATTTAAATAAATTATTTATTTAAAATAATTGTGCAACTTGCATTTGTAGGAAAATACAAGTGGGTAGAGGATAAAGGTGATTTAAATAAATGTTAATTTATTTAAATGTGAGAGGTGGGATTTTGGGGGATTTAAATAAATATTAATTTATTTAAATGTGAGAGAAGATTTAATTAAACAAATATGATTTATTTATTTAATTAATGGTCTGAATTTGGTTAAGTGAATTAAATCAAATAAATTGAATAATTTATTTAATTAGTAGGAGAAGAGGGTTAAGATGAATTAATTAAATATTAATTTAATTAATTCATTAATTGATGGTTAAATAATCAAATAAATACTAAGTATTCATTTAATTAAGTGGACAGATTTATGTGACTACAATACCAAATTCACATACCTACAACAATGAATAACTCGACCATATATATGGGCTCCAGGAAGTTTCTCGAAGGGTTACAAATGGGCCGACACCAAAAACGTTTATAACTAACTATTAATAAAAGGGGCCCAAAGTATATTATGAAGTACGGGGTCGTACAATAAATTATTTAAATTGACTATTTAATTATATTGGGGACATTACAAGTTGCACCAACACCACTTATCAAATCTTCATCGATCAACATCTGCAACTCAAGAACACTCAAATAGCAGCAACTGTCACGAAGAAAAGATAACTTGCGGAGCACCAAATCATGAACAATCTGAAATGAAGATACACAAGACCATCCCAAAAATATCTCAAAATCTTAGCTCAAGATCTGATCACACCAGAATATACTAGAGGAAATACTGAACTCTGTAAAGCATTGATCAGATAAACAAACTGCAAAACCAGATCATCAAATATGATCAATTAAGATTCCTGGATCACCAACACCAACAAACCATATTCACAATGAACCAATCTGCAATCATTGGAGCAGGAATGTGTTGACATGAACAACAACAACATATCTTGGCAACAACAATATCCAATAATTCTAAGTGCTAGATTGGGGAAGAATGCATAACCTGAGATAGGAAGATGCAAAGAGCCTAATTGGGTCAACCAATACGAATCAATGCCCGTGGCATAAGAACACAATCAAAGAATGAAATTCAGGATCTCTACTATATTAATCAAAGTGAGCAACAAAATCCGTAAGAAATTTGTTGTTTGATACAAGATAAAGAAATCGATTTGAGAACGAAATCAATTGCTCAAGAGAAACATGTGCAAAAAACATAAGTAAATAATGCATTTGGTGATATTAACAAGAAGAATATGAATAGAGGCCCGTGCAAAAGAAATAAGTTGTATAAGCCATACAAGAGAAAACGCCTTCCCTCAGCATATAAGTGATGAAAACATAAGCATCCATGAAGAATGAAAATAACGCACATTGTGAGAGAAAAGGCTGAAACCCTAAATTCAAAAGGCCAAACAAAAGACGAGTCTCTAAACATTTGCGACAAATGAAAGGAAATATCATAGGCAAACACAAAATGTTCAACAAGGATCCAGAAATTGCAACGGTGAAAAGAAATGTCAACCATTTATTTGAATGATGAAGAACCAATATTTAAGAGACACACCGCGATAAGTAAAACCGAGACACAAAATTGCATTTTGTCAAGTTATGAGCAACAAGGAATCACTAGGGCATCATCGTGCATAACGAGGAAAGCTTCACAATGGTTGATTGAACTGTGCAACAACATAAAGTGTGGATCATTATATTTCCATTAGAATTACGATAGCCTAGTAAAGTTACAAATCAATTTGGGTCGAGGAAGAGTATTAAGGAATGATCTACATGTTTTTCCACAACCAAAAGAGCAAAGCGATAAAAAAATAAAGGAAGAACCCAAGATCAATGGTTATGACATAAAGCGGATTTTTAGGGTAAAGAAACACATAAGAGATCTTTGTTTTACATTTGATTTTATGTGCAAATTGAGCCACCGAGGCATCCATTGCTTCTCCAAATTAAAAAGAATGATATCCCCAAAGTAACAAAGAAAGGAGCACCCCAGAGTTTTTGACCTCCGAGGTTCGGTGAGGCAAAGTATGGTAGATTCTGAAATTTTGAAATACCTGTATCTCCGAAGTTAGGAGGAACCCAAATATTGAAGTCTCGTAGCCCTAAGTAAGGTAAAAGAGTGTAGTGTGTAGAATGGAAATGAACAAAAAGTACAATATCACTTTACGGGATGCAACAGAGACAATCCTATGCGCTAAATTTTGTTATTGAAATATTTTAAATATTTTTAGGTGTTTATGGGATTTGAATATTATCATAATCTAAATTTTTATTTAAGGTATGATAATTATTTTAAAGAAAGCATTTAAAAATGTTTCATTAATTGAAGTAATTATTTCGCTTTCCTTTTTGCAGTTGGAATTCATGTGGGCAAACATGATTATAAAGGGAGTTTATTAAATTTTGATTCATCTTAAAATTTAATAATATTTTAATTATTTTATGTAGATTCATAGGAGAATTGATATTTTGTTTAAAATCGTGAATTTGAATAAATAAGGTAATTTTTGCCCATTAAAATGTAAAGATAATAATTACTTTAATATGCAAGGATAGAGATGGAACAAGATTTGAAATGGGAGTCAAACTGGAGTCAAAGTGGAATGTTGCCAAAATTTGGAGTTAAGTTGGAGTTGAACTTGACATCAAAATATAAATTGCCAAGATTTTGGGGGAGGGGGATATGTAGTCAAACTAAGGTTGAACTGAAGATAGACTCAACATTGAAATTGGAATGCTCTTATTTTAGAGACAAATTTGCAGTCAATTGGAGCTGATTTTGAGTTTCAAAAGGAAACTTTGTGTTTGCATGCACAAGTTAGGGGATTTGATCTACTATTTCCAAAAAGGGATTTTTTGGGAAAAATTGTATAAAATGGAGCTGAAAGCTCATTGTAAGGGGGTTAGTAATTTTGGATTGAGACTTTTCAGAATTAGGTTCTTAGAATTAGAAACAACTTAGGAGGTAGAAATTTTCTAGAAATTGGTTGAGGGTCACTCCAGGTCTTTTCCTTTGCATTTTCATGATGTTAATATAGCTGGAAACAATCTTATACAAACAAAAATCAAACATTTAGTGTGACAAAACTACTGAATAATTGTCCTCATTTTAAGGTGAATATATGAATTTAATTTGATTCTTTGTTTATTTTAGTTATTTTCCATCATATGATGTATTTTTGGCATTCGTTTTATTCAATTCAACTTCCTAAATTTGGAGAGAATCGTGTTAGCATTGCTTCAATATGTGCATGTTTATGGCGATTGATGTTAATGCTAATGTGGTTTAATAATTTTAACCTTTGAATTTGGCTTTGTTAGTATGTTAAATTGTTGATCTATATGTTGATGTATGAATGCCCCAATGTCCTCCAAATTTAGTTGATAATATTGGATTGAATGTATTTCTAATGTTCATCATCTTCTTGCATTCCCTTTCTCTTTTGTTATTTCTTTCTTGTTGGTTAATTTAGATTTAGTTTTAATTTATAACTTATGTAGATAAATCAGAAGATCCAGAGTCAGCAGACCCCTTAATAGGTACAACTACGTTAACCACTGAGTTACACAACACCGTCGTAACCTGACTACATAGACCTTGGAGTTGTCAATCTTCCGAGATTGATTTCTTTTCAAGAGAGGTGGTATGTGCATTCATGTTCTACCTACTTGTTGGTGAGTGTGCCAAAGAACACGTCAATAGACAGTATTGATTGCTTCTAAAATTGCAATTTCTAGCTTAGAAAATGATATATAAATGGTCTCCTCTTTCCCTCAAAAGATTCTCCTATTACGCTTTTTCCATATTTCCCAAATGACTAAAGAAGACACTATATACCAGATACATGAGTAAATAGATCCCACACCATCTACTTTCCAACTGCTAAATCACTTGAGTAATTTTGTTGGTCAAGGAGTATGTCATCCAAGCCTTTGCAACACAAAATCCCAACATTTTGTAGCAAACATGCAGTTCATGAGTAGATGATCCATAGTTTCCTCTGATTACTTGCATATCTAGCACATAAACGGGCCATGGAAGCTCAATTTGGTTAATCTTTCACCCATTAATATCCTTCCTCTTATTGCTAACCATGCAAATGATCTCTCTTTTGAAAGACAACATTTATTCTAAAGGAGCTTATGAGACCAAGAGGCCTCCCTCACCTCTTGTTCCATTAGTTAATAATCCACTTTAAATGAAAATTTCTCATTTTTTACCCCACACAAAAAATCTCATCTTTCCCACTTGTGAAAATGATTTTCATACTCACGAGATGTTGCTTAAATAATTCCTCGTGTTGTGGAGACAAATTCAGATCTCTAGTCTCTTTCCATTTCCATTTCCATTTAATTTCTCCTTCCTTAAGAAGGAAATCCACATAATCCCTCACTTTCTTTCCCCATTTGTCTATTGTTGCACTCTTAATCCAATCTCACTTAGGTGCATCACCCATTTGCTTATATCCTGTCCACAAAACCGTCCAGAAATCCACACTTTCCCCATTTCCTATTTGCCATGAGATGTGCTCCATTATCAAGTGTCTACGAGAAATGATAAAATCCAAATGGTTTACCCATTTGGTGGATTCTAAGTAGTCAAAATACGATCATCCTTATCATTGTCTAAATACTTCTTCAAAATTTGTGTCCACTTTTGATTTGGCTTCGAATATATACTTCAAACTAATTTAAATTCCAATGCCTTGTTCATTAAGCTCCAATTTTTGAGACCATCCCCTCTCGCTTATTTTGGTTTAAAAATTACATCCCAAGCAAGAAGTGGAATTTTATCTTTCTCATTCTTGTGATTCCAGAAAAACTCATATCTTTTAATTCATAGTTTTAACCACTTTACTTGGAATTCTAAAGCACATCATTAAATAAATTGGAATTGTAGAAACTACTTCTTTTAGCATTAAAATTCTTCCAACAACCATCAACCATTTTCTTTTCCATCCCTCTAATCTTTTTAGACTATTGTTGACTAGACTATTCCACAAATTTGCCTTGTTGCCTCCAGAAAACAATTAGGTCCCTAAAAATCTTCCCAAAAGCTTTCTTGATTCGATTTCCAAAATTTTCAAAATTTCTCTCTGCTTGTTAATGTTTGTATTAAATAAAAAAATATTTTCAATTTGTGCAATTCACTTTTTGTCTTGAGACAAGATAATATTTGTCCAAATCTTGCTTGATGCATCTAGCTTCACGTAAGGAATACTCCCCAAAGAGTTGTATCATCAAAAAATTATTGATGCGTGGTGTTTTCTATATCTGGTGCTATGCTAATGCCTTGCCATTTGTCCTCTAATCTCAACTTTGAAATCAATCTCTCCAACACTCCATCCATTATAATAAATAAAATCAAGGAGAGTGGATCACCTTATCTCAAACCTCTATTAGTTTGAAAGAAACCTTGAGGGCCGCTATTAACAAGAATGGAGAAATTTGAGGTGATAATGTAGTTCTTCTTACCCAAGCAATCCAACCCTCACCAAACCCAAACTTTTTCATAATTGCTAAAAGAAAATTTATGTCCACTCTATCATGAGCTTTTCGAATATCTATTTTGATGATCATTCTATCTATTTTGGCCCACCTGATGGTGTGGATAGCTTCGTGGACAACAATAATTCCTTCGAAAATTGACCTCTGGGGAACAAAACCGCTATGCTCCTCCAAAATGATACTTTACATGTCTCGATCCCAAACTTTGATTGAGATATTGTTCTTATTCCTTTGATGGCAATATCATCATCAAGGCCTCATATTTCCTCCTCCTCTGGCCCTTCCTATGTTGAATCTTCTTCTACTTCTTCTTCACTCTACCTCTAGCCATTAGCATTATCTACACAATTTGTGACTTTATCCTTTACTAGTGATTCATGAATATACTTGACCATATATGAGGATACGACCACCTTCGGTCTGATCAAACTCCCACCGAGACATGTTGGTTGTTGGCATCTTCACACCTTCCTTTTGTAGAGCCTTAATCGCCCCCTCGAATTTTGCTAAGGCTTCCCCTACCAAGTTTGTAACAACCTTTTTACATCCCCCTTCCATCCTTAGTACAACCTCCTTCCTTGAATTGTTCATTTCTTTTCTTAGCTATTCTATAAACTCTCCCTTCTCCTTGAAGTCTGAGCAACTTGTAATGGGAGTTTCTAGTTCAACAGGATTATTTTCTCTTTGATTTTTATCACACTTGCAATCTTGCTTGTTCCCTTTATCGTATAAATTTCTAAGCTCTTTCTTCATGATTTTTTAGGTTGGCCAAAAGCTATGCAATATTGTTCAACATACCAGTGCGATGGTCCTTGTCCCAAACCATAGTTCTTACCACCTACATTGTCCCATTATTGCCCTTATCACCTTCTATAGCTTCTTATGTTTTGTTATCTAGTGCGTCTGAGGATGTGCATTTTTCTTTTCTGATCAAACATTGCCCCTCAACATGACCCACCCCTCTACAAATATGATAGTGTTCCAAAATGTTTTCCACTTCAACTTTTTGATACCATATTCTAGCATTAGTTTTGATTTCGATAGTGCTTGGAAAAGGGGCATGTGGCTTCCAACTGATACAAATCCTCACATACAAGCTATAATTTTTCTTGTCAATAGCTTCATCTGCCTGGATGAAAAACCCTAGTTTTTTTCCAATCTTCTATAGTGTTTCCAAATCCCAATATTTCCTCAATAAATTATATAGTCCGAGCCAAATTAGAATTTCCTCAATGAAGCTGTTGTTGGGTCAAAGTTTGGCTTCCATTCTTTTACAAAAAGACCTCTTCCACCCATAAAAAAGGGGTAATTATTTAGGACCCAACTTTTGAGTTGAGAATATTCTCTAATGACCATGTAGAAATCATTCGACATGATCTTAATATCACACACTAGCTTCTAGTTATCTGCACACCATTGTCTTACCCTAATAAAGGCCGACCAATCTCCAACCCACTTGATAAAAAAAAGGCATTCTCTCTAAAATGAGAAACTAAATCGTTCCATGCTTATGATTCTAAAGAGAGTGAAATAACACTATCCTAAGTCAACCGGTAGGATATAGTATTTTTAAGATAGTAGATGCTCACTTTTATACCCCTTGAAATTGATTGATTAACATCCCTTAACAAAAGGCTATTCAAGATTTGATTCATGAAATACTATATTCACGAGCCAAACCTTCTAGTGGAGGATATGAGTAGCATCTATTCTAAGATATGATGAAAATATCAATTTGCTAGAGCCCAAGGTATAGTTGGTGGATAATTGTAGATTTTCTAGAAAAGATTTTTCTATAGCCTTGAGTTAAATCGATTCGTTCCTTAATTCTCTCTCTTTGTTGGATTCTTGCGAGAGATTTAAATGCCAATAACAGTTTAAATAAAAAATTATGGGGTATTGGTCATCTTGGTACATCTTCTTCCTTTTGAGAGATAATACGTCCTTTCTCAATTTGGTGGATGTGAAGCCAAATAAAGATTTTTTCACTCAAAGTAATAGAAGGGGTTGGAATGAATATATTTATCAAAGATTAGATAGGTTTATCGTGTCAAATTTTTGGGTAGGTAACATTGGGCTTTTGATTCTAAAATTTCAAGGTGGAAAGGGTCTAACGATTGGTCCATCAAATTCTTCTCATTATTTTCTACCCCAAAGAAGGATCCTTTTAATTTTCAACTTATATGTGGCTTCAAGATATCAATTTGGTCAATCTCATGGAAGGATGGAGGTTAAAAGGAAGTCAAATTTTGGATCGATTATGTATTTCTTCTTCAAGAAGATTTGATTTGTTAAATTAAAACTTAAAAGACGGAGTTAATTCTCTTTCGGAAATATTTTTAAAACTAAAAACAAAATTCAAGCTAAGTTGGATATAACCTTTTTTTATTATTAAAGAATAAGGATTGTTAAAGAATTTGATGTGGGAATATATTAATTGGTCTATAGAACTATCTAAGTGGGAGATTTGGGAAGATATTTTTGGAAATACAAATCCAAAATAAAATAGCTTCGGGAAAGGGATAAAAAAAATGATTTTTTTCTTAACTTTGTGAAGGAACACATTAGGGACAATGTTATCACTTCTCTTATTTTTGACCAAATAAATCTAAATTTTCTTCAATATATTTTTAGAAGTTATTTGTCATTTCTCTTCTTCTTCTTTTTTTTTTATTTTAAAAAAGGGTAAATTTTTTATTAATTAGAAATAGCAATATACAAATCAAACAATACAACAAGACCAACAAAGAGTCATAAACAGAACAAGAGAAGACTAAGTTAGAGAAAACCACAAACAAAGCTTCTGATTAACTTGTCATGTATTCCATAACCAACTTCTTTAAAATTTGAGAATACTTCGGGGTCGATTAGGTCATATCTTTGAAGACTCTTTCTTATTCACCTTCACAACTCTTGATTTTGACCAAACTGATGACCTTCCACTTGTTCACCCTCAACTCATAGATTGGGACCAACAAGGGCTTCCACAACTAGACACGTTTCAAACTGATGAGTCTATTATTGATTATCTTGGACTTCAAAATGATCTTCCTATTGGAGACCATAGAGAAGGATTTTCCATTTAACTTAATAGTGCAACTTATTTTGGAGAGGCTGTGAAGCCTTTGAGTCACAAGAATATAAAAATATATAAAAGGCCTTCTAGTGAAAATTGTACTACAATGCTCTTAGACCATGAAAAAGTTAAAAGAAAGGACACATACAATGGTGAAAACCTCTCCTAGGCACTAGAGGATGGAAGGATTGACACTCTCCCCTTGACAACATATCATGATATATCACTTGTGTTAATAGAAGAAACAAAATCGACCAACATTGGGACAAAAGAATATCCTCATATGATCTAACTTGTAACATCGTTAACTAAAGAGAGACGTCCTAACTTCATTAAGTTTTTCCAAGAACGTCAAATCAAATTTGCATGATCATATGCCGATATGTCTTGATTAGATCTTGATCTTGTAATACAACAATCAATAATAGGACCAAGTGGAGAAATTATGAAACAAAAGTTGAGGAAGATGCATCCACAAATAGAAATTTTGGTAAAAGTCAATCTTTAGAAACTACTAGATGTGGGCTTTATCAGGCCTATAGATTATCGAGAATGGGTTTTAAATCTTGTAACTATAACAAAACCAAATGACAATATTAGAATATGTATATATTTTAAAGACCTCAACAAATCTTGTCCTAAGGATGACTTTCCACTTCCCAACATAGATTTGTTTGTTGATCTTATGGTTGGATATGCAATGTTACCACTCATGGATGAATTCTCTAGCTATAATCAAATTAAGATTGTGTTACAAGTGCAGTTGTTGTTGCACCAAAAGATAGACATGTTAATGCTTGATACAATCACTGCACTTATAGAATCCATAGGAGGCAATTAATCCATGTCACAAACCCGAGCATTGAGTTTCACATCACAAGGAGACTAAGGACGCACACCTTGCAACAATCCCCTCCCTGCGCAAGAGAGAGGTTTGAACTTGTGACCAAGCTCTAATACCACTTTTTACAAGTGTGGTTGTCGTTGCACCAAAAGATCGACTTGTTAATTCCTGATACAACCACTAGAATTATAGAACCCATAGGAGGCGGTTAAGCCATGTTACAAACCTGAGCATTGCACTACACAACACAAGGAGACCAAGGGTGCACACCTTGCAACAAATTGCACCTGAGGACCAACATAACACAAATTTTGCATGTCCTTCGAGAACATATTGTTGGAATTACATGCCTTTTGGCCTTAAGAATGCTAGAGCTAAATATCTAAGGCCAATGACCACTATCTTTCATGATACGATGCATATTTTTTATGGAAGATTATGCCAATGACCCACTAGGAAAATTGGTAAGAAGAGAGGATCATCTGGACATCTTTGATAAAATTTTCACCTGATTTAATAAGTATAAGGTGCAATTGAATCCTAAGAAATATGTCTTTGGAGTAACCTCAAGGAATCTCTTGGGATACATTGTTTCACAATGAGGCATCAAAGTTGATCCAAAAAAAGTCAAAGTCATACCGGAAATTCCTCTACGTAGGTATATTAGTCATTTAAGGTCATTGCAAAGAAAGTTATAGTCTATTAGATAGTTTATAACATAGTTAACTGAAAAATGGCATCCTTTCACACACTTGCTACATAAAATCTTTGACTTCAAATGGGACGATAAATGTCAATAAGCTTTTCAAATACTTAAGGATTATCTTATGTCCTTGCATGTCCTCATGCCAAAAATTAAGGGAAAGCCTTTTATATTGCACGTATTGAAAGTAACCACAATATTGGGGGTACATTTAGCACAACAAGACTATAATGGAAAAGATAGGGTCGTTTACTAGATCAATCACACATTAGCAAATATGAGTTGAACTACACTCATATTGAGCGTGTGTGTCTCACCGTAGTTTTTGCTTCACAAAAATTATGATATTATATGCTCACTAATCAAACAAAGCTTGTAGAAAAAATATATCTCCTAAAGCATATTCTCAACAAGGTGACCCTTACAAGAAGACTGGCAAAATGGGTAATGATTCTTAGGAAGTTCAACATCGATTACATTGAGAGAAAGGTCAATAAAGGAAAAATTATTGTGGATCAACTTGTAGATGCGCCTATGGTTGATGACTATCCGTTGGTTTTCGATTTTCTAGATGAATCCATCCTATTTGTCTTCTTGTATTACAGTAAAAACCCACACACCAAGCAATGTCTTCTTGTATTACACTAAAATAAATTACATACAAGATACATACTTAACTGCTCTATTTTGGTCTCTGTTCAGGCAACATTACAATCATCAGATTGAATCCAATCTACATAGCTCACAGTCACAATAGTTTTGCAACTTAGCATTTGATTGAATCTCCAATCGATCTTCTTCAACCGACTGATTGATCTCCTTCAAAAACCTTGTGCAACCATTTCTTCAGATGTTTTATATCTCTACTCAAAAAATGGTTCATTTTAGTTTCCATAGCTCCAATTGTTGAACTTCCTTAGATTGTTGATAACACGTTGTGTTTTCTACATTGCATCCTCTAAGTCATTTCAGCTTGGACCAATCATGGATATACATCTTAGCAATTCATTTTGCATTTGGTCGTGGTCCCCACCTCTATCGCTCTTAACGGGAGTAGACACTTTGATACCTCGCGAGATGACAAGGATAGTGATTCCCCTTGCTTCCCTATTACCCTACAGGACTTCCTGCATGCTCTTCTTTAAGCTGTGGGGTGACGGGGAGAGAAATTATTCTTGCCTCCTCGTTAGCCTGCAAAACTTCTTGGGAACCCTCAGATACCTTGCAGTGGCGAGGAGAGAAAGCCTCCTTGCTTCCCTCTCTCTCTTGTTATCCCGCAACACCATCGTTAGGTTATTGTTTACCATGTGGGATGGCATGGAATTCCAATACCTTGCTAGCCCGTGACACTCTTCCCATGCCCTACTCAAAGCCACAGGGTGGTGAGGAAGACAAAGTCTCCTATCCCCTGCTATCTTGTGACGCTTTCATTTGCGGTCCTTAGTGCCTCCCAAGCTGGTGGGGAAGACCAAGTCTTCTTTCCTCTCGCTATCCTGTGACCTCAATCGCCTTAGTCTTTTGCTTGCAAGGGGTAGAGAGAAAGGGAATTTCCTTCCTTTCCTACCATCCCACATGACCATAACTTTGATTGACGTATAACACGAAAGTTATTCAACAGCCTTTGGAGATGGAAAATAACAAGAACATTTTCCATACCGAACTGCTCACTATAGAAACCAAATGCCATATGATCGATATTTCAACCAGTAAGTTTGAGATACCCATTCTCAAAATTCTCCCACTTGATGAAGAACTTACTGGTATCTCCAAAACATTTGAGACTAAAGAGAAACATTGGATCTAAGGTCCATAGAATTAACACACCATTTAAACTTAGCCATCCTCACAGGCTTGGTCAATGCATCTACAACATTCTTCAAAGTATCCACCTTTTCATCTTCTACCATGTCACAAACAAAATGATAATACACATCAACATGTTTCATCCTGGCATGGAAAGTGGGGATTTTGACCAAACAAATGACACTCTGGTTGTCACAAATGATAGAAATATTTCCTCCATTAGACCCAACAACATAACACAACCTCTTAAGCCAAACAACCTCTTGATAGGCACGATTTTCTTCCATGTAATCTGCCTCTATAATGGACAAAGTGACTACAACTTGCCACTTTCTCATCCAACTAATTGTACCACCATTCAATGTGAATACATATCCACTGGTGGACCTTCTATTGCCAATCTCACCTACCCAATTAGAATCCACATATCCATGAATGTTGATAGTCCTCTGCAGTCCAACCTTGTTTCCATGGTAACACAAAGCACACTGAGAAGTTCCTCTTAGGTATCTAAACACTCTTTTCACATCACCCTAATACAGTCTTCCAGGACTTGCCATGAATCGTCTTAGTACTCCCATTGCTTGGTCAATATCTAGCCTAGTACATACCATTGCATACATTAGGCTGCCAATTGCACTTGCATAGGGCACCTTGGCCATGTCCTCTATCTCAGAAGGAGATTTTGGACAATCTTCAATAGAAATATTCGTTCCCTGCAAGACTGGAACAACTAACTAATTGAAACTTGACATGTTAAATCTCTCCAAGATAGTACTAATGTACTTGCTCTAACTGAGCCAAAGCTTTCTATTTTTTCTATCCCTGCTGATTTCCACCCCCAGAATATACCTAGCTTCACCTAACTCTTTCATTTCATAAAGTGTCGATAACTGAGAATTTAAACCATAAATCATACCCTTATCATTTCCAATGAAAAGCATGTCACCCACATATAGAGAAATGATAAGCAAACACCCATTCTCAGTCTTGTAATACACACAACAATTAGATTTTGATCGTACAAAACCCAATGGCAACACAAAGGTATTAAACTTCTGGTACCACATTCTAGGTGACTGTTTTAAACCATAAAGGGACTTTTTCAACTCGCAAACCAAGGATTCTTTACCTTTTACCACAAAATGCTTAGACTGGGGCATATAGATTTCTTCCTCCAAGTCTCCATGAAGGAATGTTGTCTTCACATCTATCTGCTCAACCTCAATGTCATATGCTACTGCAAGTGACAAAACAAATTTGATAGATGTTAGCTTTGCTATAGGGAAAATATTTCTGCATAATCAATTCCCTTAGCTTGGGAATAACCCTTCACAACCAACCTAGCTGTATAATTCTCCACATTGCCATCCAGACCAATTTTCTTTTTAAATATCCATTTGTAGCCAATTGGTTTTCGACCTTCAGGCAAGGGCACTAGATCCTATGTTTCATTATTCTTTAGTGAAGTCATTTCCTCATTCATAGCCTCCAACTAGGAATTTGAATAAGACATTTGAACTGCCTCCTTCATAGTCCTAGGCTCATCAATGCTAGCAATCAAAGCATAAGCACAATACAAATCCAACAACGAATAACCATACCTATCAGGTTGTCTCCTCTCTCGTGTAGACCTCCTCAATGACTGGTGGAGGTTCTTACTCTTCCTCTTGATCAAACTTTTGGAGCTACTTGAGCTCTCCTCTCTTTTAGGTACACATGGAGTTCACAGTTCCCCCTTTTCTAGAGTTAGAGGAATTTCAACTTCAACTTCCTTTTTCTTTGTCTTTCTAGACTGTAGATCAACTAAGGTAGGCTTCAACTCACAAAATATTACACTTCTATTGTACAACACCTTCTTAGTCACAAGATTCCAAAGCTTGTACCCTTTCACACCCAAGCCATAGCCAATGAATATACACTTGACAATTTTTTTTTCCAACTTGGATCTGTTGACACCAAACACATAAGCATATGCCTCATAGCCAAATGCACGAATATGTCTAAGAGAGGGCTTCTTACCAAACCATGCTTCCATAGGCATCTTGTCTACGAATGCTAAAGTGGGAGATCTATTATATAGATAACATGTTGTGGACATAGCCTCGACCAAGAACTTCTACTCTAGGCCAACACCACTCAACATGCTTCTGGCCTTTTCCATTAGAGTTCGATTTAGCCTTTTAGCAACTCCATTTTGCTGTGGAGTGTAAGGAGTGGTCTTATGAATTTTTATTCCACGGTCTTTGCAAAATTGATCAAATTCTACTGAACAAAATTCACCGCCATTATCAGTCCTTAAACACTTAATTTTTCTATCAGTCTAATTTTCAACCAAGGTTTTAAATTCCTTCAATTGACTAAACACTTCTAATTTACCTTTCAAAAAGTATACAAATGCCCTTCTCAAATAATCATATATAAAGGAAACATAGTATCTAGATTTCAATAACGAAGGAACATTAACTCGACCAAAAACATCAGAATGAATATAATCCAGCAAACCAAAAGATCTATAAGGACTAGAGTAAAAATAACACGATGTTGATTTCCATATATGCAATATTCAGAAAATTCAAATTCAAAGTTACAATCATCAAGCCCCTCAACCAAGTTTTTGTTTTTCAAATCTTTTAAGCCCTTCTCTCCTATGTGACCGAGTCTATGATGCCATAACATCATTTTCTCTATAGGAATTTTGACCTCCATAGAGCTTGCAATGTTCTCCTTCGAGGTAGCCTTCTCTAGCTTTCTAGAGGCACTGTAACATTGAACAAACTGTGCATCTAGCTTGAATAGAGTACAAACTCTTACACACTTAGCCAATACTATCGAGCCTCTAATATTTTTATAGCCACCACCCAAGAACAAAACTTGTACACCAACATCATTCAACCTACTAACAGAAAGAAAATTATGAGCTAGACCAGTTATGTGCATTACACCATCAATTCCCTTAATTCTTTCGTTGGGAAACTAAACTCTAAATCTTCCTCGACCAACAATTTCAAGAAATGAATCACTAGCCAGATACACCCTTCCACCATCATATTCATCATACCTTGAGAACCATTTTCTATTAGATGTAATGTGGAAAGATGCACTTGAATTGATCGACCAGACATTATCATCTGTCTATGTTGCCAAGACAACAATGAAGGCATCCACATCACTCTGAGGAGACTCGGTATCAGAAGAGTTCTTCTTCTTATTATTTTTCTCCTCTTTTCAATCCTTTCAGATATGACCAGACTACCCACAATTCCAGCACTTCACCTTGGACTTTGATCTCTCCTTCGAATTGGATTTGGATTTCTTGTCCTTATACTTGCCTTTTTTTTTTGATCTTCCCTGAATAGCAAGAGCCTCCTTATCCATTTGAAAATATTTCCTTTATGCCTCCTCTGAAAGAAATGAAGAAACCACATCTTCCATTTTGAAGGTGGTTGTTGTACTCCCAATAGCCATCATCAGATGATCCCAAGTGTCAGGCAAGGAACACAACAATAACATACAACGATCCTAATCCTTAATCTTCACTCCACTCCTACCTAAGTTAATTGTGCAATGATCATGTTGAACGTATTTAGATGGTATTCTACATATGTACCTTCTCTCATCTTCAAGGAGTACAACTTTTTCCTCAGGAACAACTTATTCACCAGAGACTTTCTTGGATAAATATCAACAAGTTTCTTCCACAGAGAAGTTGTTGTCTTCTCCTCATGAATATTCAAGAGAACATAATATACAAGACATATCCTTATCAACCCTTTGGCTTTCCTATATGTGGAGGCCCAATCTTCTTGTTTCATGATTGTTGGTTTAGTTCCAAGCATTGCAACCCAAAGGTCTCTGTCCACCAACAAGTCTTCCATCTTGAGTTTTCATAACTCATAGTTGCCACTATTGAACTTCTCAATGTCTACTCTCCCTGATGTGCTCGCCATCTTCAATCTACAATTTCACACACATCCTCTACAAAACTCCCACTACAGAATTAACATAACTGGCCAGGCTCTGATACCACTTGTAAGGAAAGTAGAGTTGGAAATGCCTTCTTGAATGTCAATTTCTTAGAGGAGAGAAGCACATATAACTTTTAATCCAAATTACAGTCAATAAGATGCACAAAAAAAAATAATGGAGTAAACAACAAAGATACACAATCACATAGAACACCAAATTTTTCATGTTGGAAAAACCCTTACAGGGAAAATCCACACATCGAAGCAATGTCTTCTTGTATTGCAGTAAAATAAATTACATACAAGATACAAACTTAACAACTCTATTATGGTCTCTATTGAGGCAACATTTCAATCATCAGATTGAATCTAATCTACATAGCTCATAGTCACAATAGTTCTACAACTTAGCATTCGACTGAATCTCCAATAGATCTTCTTCAACCAACTGATTGATCTCCTTCAAAATCTGTGTGCAACTGTTTCTTCAGACATTTTATATCTTTGCTAAAAAAGCGGTTCATTTTAGCTCCAACTGTCAATAACATGTTGTGTTTTCTACATTGCATCCTCCGAGTCATTCCAGCTTGGACCAATCATCAACATAGAACTTAGCAAGTCATTTCGCATTAGGCCATGGTCCCAACCCCTGTCGCTCTTAACTTATCGACAATAGAAACTTTGATACCTCATGGGATGGTGGGGGGAGCGAGTCTCCTTGCTTCCCTATTACCCCGCAGGACTTCCTACATGCTCTTCTTTAAGCTGGTGATAGGGAGAGCAAGTCTTCTTACCTCTTTGTTAGCCCGCAGGACTTCTTGGGAACCCTCAGATACCTTGCAGGGTGGTAGGGAGAGAAATCCTCCTTGCTTCGCTCTATCTCCCGTTATCCCACAACACCATCGTTAGATTATTGTTTACCACACAGGGTGGCGGGGAAGTCCAATACCCCTCTAGCCCGCATCACTCTTTCCATACCCTTCTCAAAGTCATGGGGTGGTGAGGAAGACAAAGTCTCCTATTCCCCGCTATCTCGTGATACTTTCATTTGCGGTCCTTAGTGCCTCACGAGTTGGCAGGAAAGACCAAGTGTTCTTTCCTCCTTCTATCCTACGACCTCATTCACCTTAGTCTCTACTTACGCGAGGTATAGAGAAAGGTGATTTCCTTTCTTTCCTACCATCCCGCACGACCATAACTTTGGTTGATGTATAACATGAAAATTTATTCAGCCGCCTTTAGAGGTGTTCAATAACACAAACATTTTCCATACTGAACTGCTCATTAGAGACACCAAATGCCTTTTGATCGAGATTTCAACTAGTAAGTTTGAGACACCCATTCTCAACACTATAAGCAAATGGTCAATGATTTGACGAAGTCTTTTGTGGAGATCACTTTTGAGAAAATTTCAAGGGATAACAACAGAGATGTTGATGCTATGGCCACCATTGCCTCTCCCATCGATGTGCCACAAAACACAACCTATTGTGAATTCTTGGTAGATCACCTCTTGGTTCCCACATATGAGATCCCTCTGTCTGAGCTTGTCTGCATCATTGGTCTCAATTCCCCTTAGTATTGTGACATCTACACCTACCTTCACAATAAGACACTTCTTTCCAATCTCTCTAACAATGAATATCACACCTTCATTTTCTAAACATCTTATTACGTAATCATTGTTGACACCCTTTACCATAGCGGTCTCACTGGTACTCTCCTAAGATGTGTAGAGCACGAAAAAGTCCAAACTGCATTGCATGAATTACATGAAGGTATATGCGAGTCTCTCTCTAGTAGTCTAACCCTTGCTAAAAAATTGATAGGGACTAGTTACTATTGGACCACTATGGAGAAAGATGCATTTTCCAACAAAATAATTACAACTGATCACAACACATTGGCCCTTTTGTCAATGGGAACTTGATCTCATGGGTAAGATTTAACCTCCATCCTCCAATGGCCAAAAATTCATTATCATTGCCATTGAGTATTTCAAAAAGTGGATTGAAGTTGTTCCCTTTACACAAGTCATCGAAAAACAAATTGCCACGTTTATCTTTAATTATGCTATATGCTGGTATGATGTCCCCATCTCCATCATCACAAATAATGGGCATCACTTCAAGAATTAGAATGTTCATAAACTTTGTGAGAAGTTCCATACCCAACATTTCTCCTCCACCCCATATTACCACCAAGGAAACAGTCAAGCCAAGGCGTTTAACAAAACCATTTTGAAAATACTTATTGTAGACACCTAAAAGTTGCACAACAAATTAAATGAATTTTATTCGTTTAATTATCCTTAATTCTTCCAATTAATTAAATTAAGATTTAATTAATATCCTTATTCTTCTAGTTAACCTATTAATCAAATTAAAGATTTGATTAAACCTCTTTCTTCTAAAACCTAATCCATTAATTAAACTAAGGTTTGATTAAATACCCTAAGCCATCTAATTAAATAAATCTTGTTTATTTAATTAAAATCATCTTCCCATTTAATTAAATTTACATTTAATTAAATCCCCCTTCTAGCCCATTTAATTAAATTTACATTAAAATAAAACCACCCACTTGCAAAATTAAAAATCACATTTAAATAAATCAGTATTTATTTAAATCCATTAAATGCAAGTTGCAACCAAAATTAAAATAGATCAATTTTATTCTAATTAAATTCTATTTTTCCCCACCCACTTGCAAAATCCTACATCTCCCACTTGCCTCCTAAACCTCTTCTAGAGCCTTCTAGATTCTTCTAAACCTTTTTAATTAGCTTAATCAACCTCTAATCATGTCATTTCCCTAAGTTTGAGGAGGACACTTCTCAAATTTGGAGGAAAGTCTTTTAAAAGCAATAAAGGCTTTATCCATTCAACAAGCTAACTTGTTGAGTTCCCCCAAATTTGGAAGGACTCTTACAAATTTGTCCCCAAAGTCTTCCTAACCATTAATGGTTAACTCAACCTTCCCACATGGTTAGAGACTTTCTCTCTAACTTAACCCTCATCTAACCCAAGGGACTCATCAAGCACTTATGGCTTTGACCCTAGTTATCCTATTAACCCTTGCACAAGAGTTTATCCCTTGGGTAAAGTCTTTATCCACTAGTTATCCACTAACCTAACCATAACCTTACCTCCTAAGGTAACCTCCATGTCTCCTCAGGCACTTAATGCCTCTTACATCTCCTCTCAAGCCCTCTCAAGGTGACATTTGTCAACTTGGGATTGGATTGAATCCCTCACATGGATTGATAACTTTCAATCCTAGCCCTTGTTGAGATTATTCAATCTCAACTCTCCATTGCCCTATTTTCCTTATAAATAGAGCTCTCATTCCTCATTCTATATATCAAGTCTTTTGTGTGTCTAATTTATAGCCTCATTTCATCAAGAATGGTTAGCCTTTCTTTGATAATAGCATTTTAGATCATTTAGTAGCATCATAGCTTATATTTATCATGTTTTGCATACCATGTTAGTAATATCATGTTAGCTTAATTTCCATATTAGCTTAATATCATCTTAACATCATTTTCATGTTAGTTTAGCTTCATATAAATATCTTGCATGATATCATCATCTAGTTTCATATCTAAATCTTTCACTAGGATGTTAGTTGCATCCATTTTGATCCTAGCATCATTCAAATCTCGTTCTCTAGGTTGTCATCCAAGAGATCAAGTGCTCTTCCAAGTGAGGGCCATCTTGAATCTTGAGGATCTTTAGAGATAGAGGAGCATGGAAAGATTTTAAAGAGTTTTTTATTCATTAACTTGCTTTTCTTTGCTTTTATTTCTAACTCTAATGCAATGTTTCATGTGCTCTTCTCTATTGCAGGTTGATATCACATTTCCAACATACACTTATAAAGATAGTCAACGAAGTTGACCATGATTGGCACATTCAACTTAATCCTACCTTACGAGCACACCACACAAGCATCCACACTCAAAAGTGCCACACCATATTCACTTGTCTATGGATCTGAAGCCATATTACTCATTGAGGCTGAGTTACCATCCTTGCAAGTCTCTTTGTGTGATCTTATTAATGATCAAGAATATCAAGTCTCCCGACTTCAAGATCTAGAATTATTGGGATGACAACAAGCTTTTAATCACCTCAAAGCCTTCAACAACAAATATTTCATAGTTACAATCATGAGGTCAAGCATCGAACATTTGAAGTGGGTGACTTGGTCCTTAAAGAAAAACCCATAAATCAGAAGGACGAGAGAAGAAGGGAAAATTTCAACCTAATTGGCTAGGCCCTTATGTTATCACTGCAACCTATGGATGCAAATCTTAATAGTTGGTTAATACCAAAGGTGAACCACTTGAATATTCTATCAATAGCACACACCTTTGCAAGTTTTATACTTATCCATTAAGAGAATCCTTTAAATGTCAAAAATACAAAAAAATAAAAATAAAAATATATCAAAAATTAAAAATTAAAAATTAAAAAAAGTATCAAAAATACAAAATAAATTAAAAATAAAAAAAAGTAAAGAGAAATAATTTGTCCTCTAGTGAAACCCACTTCGATGGCATTTAAGGCAAGTACTATGGTGAAACCAATCAACCGATTCCATGAGTATTTACTTCACTCCTCCCTCCTTTAGAATTCCACCCAACCATTTCACCACAAGTCCACCGATCCATCATCCCAGAGTAAAATTTTATCTCCCATCATGGCTTGTTATTTGTTTACCATTTAAGGTCCATCCTAGCCATCCATTTCATTACCCTTGCTTCATCCATAATAAATAGGTCCTATACCTAACAGGGGGCATCTCCTTAACCTAGTGTTGGAATTAAATCCTTGACAAAACATGTTACGAGGAATTTCACTATCTACCTTCATACACACTCACAATACACACTAAAATTATACTTGCAATAAACTTCCCATCCTTCTTCACAATAAATCATCCATTTTGTGGATCAAGACATTTTAAGACAAATCTATGTAGTGTTTTTAGTATAAGCTAAATAATCCTTTTGATCAAGACCAAACTTAGCTTTTGTGACAATCCCACTGCCTAACAAGATTTACGACATCATATATCCTCTATCAGGATTCAACCAATTTGTGGCAAGTGGATTTAATTGATTTTTTTGTTTAGGTCTTTGTTTTCTACTTTCTATGCTACTCAAGGATGTCTCTCAACTAGAGTGGCCGATATGGGGCATGATCACTTGATTTTTGCATGTGGATGTTCTTTAGTGACACTATGACTTGTCCTAAGACGTAATTTTCTATGATCATTGAGGACCTATAGGTCTAGTGTGAAAGAGGAAATTCCTTTTCTATAAGTGTCTTTGTTCCTTGCAAATGATATGTATACTATCTAGGTCTAACTCATATCTGGGTGGTCACATCCATTTTCCATAATAAGCTCAATATGATATAGCACTTATATTCACACAAGGGCTCATTATCCCCATATTATATCTTCATTCTACTTCTTCTATGGCCAATCAATCATCTCCCCCCCCTTATATCCATCTCCCTAGTAGTCATGTATCAATTTTGATTGAGCATGTTGACAGATCCAAAAATATTAGGGGCATCGCCTACAATTAGATCCTGCAAAAAACATGCTAGATCTACATATCATATATCATCACAACCTTCATTCAAAAATGTTAGCTCATAATAAGATCCATGCATAGTACATCACAATAAAAACATCATAGATCTAAACATATATCCATCCATATAGGTCATCATAGATATCACAAGTACATTCATGTAAAACATGCATACATTTAGAAATTGTATAGAAACATCATATAGATCATAAAATGCATCTATACATCTCATCATAGAATCAAAATCTCTCATAAACATCATATAGGCATAAGAATAGAAACATCCATAAAACATCATAGAGGAAGATAAACAAATGCATATAGTTGTCACCAAGAATCAAGACATCTCATATATATATACATCATCAAAAAATAATGTGTCATGGTAAAATGATATCATAGTATCACAATGGCTACTAGGAGCCCCAAAATCACCCTCTCCTAAGTGTCTATAACTACTAAACTGATACATAAGGATCAAATTGAGCTATGATGTGCTCCCATCCTTGGTACCGAGTATTCTTGATGATGAATAAGCTTGAGAAGATCCCACCCCTCCTTCCCTTAGTGGTGTTTCCCCCCTATTTATCCTCCTATTGGTGGTGGTGGTGTTCCCATGACCCCTCCACTCCCTATCCTTGCTCTTTGTGGCCACCCATATGAACTCTACTGGTAGCTCCCTACCCTCTAACTTGGTGTGACCACTGCCTAATATAAGTGATGCCAATATAGGGTCTCTTGAATTACCTTGAAGAAAGAATCCATGTTCCCAATCACAGTGCCCTATTGTGATGCTATGGCTTGATGTATAATGGCCTCATCTCTCTCATATTGATCTATGCTAGTGCCTCTCTCCCATCACATCTTGTACTTCTCTCTTGAGGGTTGTTATATCTACATCCCTCAATGTAATAAACCCCTATATGATCCCAATCTAAGAATCTTGGCCTTGTTAGGTCACCACATGTCCATCTCCCTATTCTCCTATACCTCTTATCCTTACCCTTTTCAGTCGGGCTAATCCCAAATTTGTACACCATGTGCTCTCGCCTAGGGTAGTCCCCATCATCCCCTTGGTGTCCTAGGTGGTAATCCCACCTAGGGAACCACTCCTTGTCCTTTGCTTGATCCCTATCCTCTATTTCCTCTTCCCCCAACACCTTCTGCCTGATCTCTCCTCCTTCTACATCACCTGTGAAAGCACGTATCTTCCTTGGTCCGATGAGAAATGTAAATGGATGCACTCTAAACCATGCCTTAATATCAGGTGTCATGTTTGCATATACAATATCCCTCTAAAGGTCCCATGGCACAATAAATAGGGCATAAAACTTTGCCAATGAAACATCATAGGATAGTACAAATCCTCACTTATGCATCTCTCAGACTATCCATGCAAACTCAACCAAAACTTTGGGTTGGTTCTATATCCATCCAAACTTTCAAGATAGTTAGTCTAGTAGGTATCTCTCAATGATATACATAACATGACCAATCAAGCATCATGTCTAATAGTAAATTGGGAGATCTATCTCATCATCCTCCTAATCCTCACAATCTAAATATGACATCTAGATAATGGTATGCATATCATCAATCATGTACCTCCAATATTCTATGTTACCCAAGTTGGGTTGAGTAGTGATTATATTGTACATGTGAACATAAGGTTGTCCTTCTTCGTGAAACGTCATGCATGCCAGCTTGAAGATTGCAATGTGTTCATATGCCCATACACAAAGCAATGTAGCCCTGGTTGACAAGCTATCCTACCCATGTAGAAAAACTAATGAATAGCAAAATATAAATGGGGCAACATACATGAACCCCAAGAAAACTGAGTTTCATCCATGATCATTTGCTTTGAGGTGCAACTCCATCCAATTGAAAATGCATGTGACTACTTATCAGGGAAAATGTATCCCCTGACAACTCCTTCCAAAAATGATGGAAGTGGATCACAAGATGCTACGATCTACCTCCAACTAATTATCTCTCCTTTGATGTTGAGATCCTCATCTCCAAACGTCTGACACCAAGCATCCACATCACCATATTGATTATTATTGGAATCCACAGAATCAACCAGACGTCCTCTAAGGTCACTGACATCTCCACTTGTGAGGATTTGCAATGATATATGCTCGCTATGCCACCTCTTAGCCAATGTGGACAACATACCGAGATTAGCCCCAATCTTAGGCATAAATATCACATGCCATAGATCCACTATGCCTAGGACCTCATGGTCCTCCTTAGTTAGGTTCGACCAAATCCGTTGAGTAGGAGGAAATATCTCTCATGATATCGTTGGTGCTAAATCAACCTACAATCACATCAATCACTACATCAACTAAACCCTAATTAGATAGTCAACCTTGGTCAACTACTTGATTTTATCAATCACACAATTATCCTTATCAATTGTGCTTTTTCATAAAAAATGTAGCTTTAGACTACAAAAACGTATATTTTCCTAGCATATGCATAGCTAAAATTAAAAAACACAACATTACACTACCAAATACACATCATCTTTGCAAACATACATCATCATTACAAAAATGTAGTTTCACGCAATAGAAATATAGAAACAATAAAAATGCATCAAGTTGATAAAAATGACAAAAACAATCTAGATATGCACCAACATTCCTAATTTGTTTTTCCTTGCCTAAATTCTATCCCTATTAATGATGGAATAAATGCATAATCACGATAACATGGTTAGATACATATCGGCTCCTCATAGTCCTCTAGTTGATTGAACCTCCGCACTTACTCAAATTGGTAATCTTGCACTGGAATGCTCACCATATTTATTGCTACTCTACAACTTGTTCCCCCTTCTCTACTCTAGGCTAAATCTCTAAAGGTGATGGATAAAAATGAGGAAAATGACCCCCTCATGCTCCTATATATAGGTGTCATAATCCTAATTGGTCATGCTAATTTGATGCAATCTTTTATGACCTTGGGACCTCATCGTGGTCTCGTTCTTTGCCAAATTAACCATGTTTCTGCTATTTATTTCCTAGCCTGTCCTTCTTTTCTTGTCAAGAGATTGTCCAAACCTTTCTAATTTTTCACCCAATCTCTTTAAGGGGTATACTACCTTCCCTACTGGGGCAAAATGTGGCATATATCAATTTATTTTTACTCTTTGGAACAATACAATAAAATGCATTGTCTCAAAAAGGGGCAAAATGTAGACACCTAAAATTGGCCTTAAATTAAATAATTAATTATTATTTATTTAATTATTTTATCACGATCTCCTCTATTAAATAAAAAAATATTTCTATTTTATTTAATTAATTCATTAACCTCTTCTTGCTAATTTAAATAAATATTTATTATTTATTCAATCCCACCTCCTCTCCTAAATAAAATAAATATTTCATTTAATTTATCCAACCTTTCCTCTATTAATTAATAAATACTTTTATTTATTTAATTAATTCATTACCTTTTTCCTCTTTAATATTAGACCCCCAACTTGTTCACATGGATCATAATATAAATTTATACACATGTGACAAGTGCCAATTGTCTCTTCATTCACTTTGTGCTTTCTCCAAAGTTAACCCATCACTTAATATTATCCCTCCATTTCAAAATAACCTCTTATTCCTATTCACCCTTATCTTTTACCATTCTACTTCTTAATATCCTCCTTTCATCTTTACCTACCCTCATGTTGGGATGTCAAATTTTGCCATGATAATAGGTGTTATTCTAGGTTTAAGGCTTAAAGAAGAAGGTCGTGTTTATTACCCTTAAACCTTAAACCCTAAACCCTAAGGCACGCGTTCAAAGATAAGTTTATTTTTTCCATGTTATATTTTCATGTTGACCCCTTGTCGGTGGTTGTCAGTTGTCTAAGTTACAACTTATGTCCTTTATCACGTTGTTATGACCAGTCCCACATGATATATTTTTGGTCACTTTGTGGTAATTACCATGTATCTCCCCTCAAATCCATATTCCAAACTAACACAGACTTGCACAATTAGACAAAGGTTCTCACCTAGGCTAGCAAACCTGCCCTACGTACATGGAGCAGTGGCCCCACCAAGAATAATTCATTATACGTTGACCAGTTGGATTCTGCTACATACTCCAAGATTTATACAGTGGACCGGTTGGCCCCACAAGTCCATGTGGTCGTATGGATAAAGGGTGTTTTCATCAAGCAAGATCTACGACTAGGAATGATTGCAAAGTTATGCAACTAAAGAGGGTTTCTCATAAAGGCTAAGTCCATAGCTCCGAAGCCCATTAAGTGATGGGTTTTAATACAAAAATAAGATGAATGATGTGTCCTCTCCTCATTGATTGTTGTTTGAAAGAGGGAAATAATTACTGTTGTAACGTTCAAATATGAAAAATAATGACTAGTTTGCACCAACCTAACACTTACATGCCTGCAATTAATGAATATAATTCATTGTTTTAAGCCAGATTGTTGATTCAATTCTTCTGCTTTGATTCTACTAAGCATTTGTAATACTTTCTTATGCTCTGTATAAACTCTACAACTTGAATTCTTAAGCATTAGGGTTTTCAATCTAGGTTTTCTTGGTGGGAAGTCTTACTTGTAGCATCCTAAATTGTACTCCTTTACAATTTAGTCCACATTTGGGGCCCTCACCTTAGTGTTTGTACCCTAATGCTTAATTAAAACCTAATTATGGTTACATCATACAAATATGGTCTTATTTTCACTTCATAAACCACATGGCCCCTTAGTTCCGACCCTAATATGGGGTATGACTAGGGCGTGGTGCCTTGGTCTTCCCATTTGGGTTCCCCTTTGAACCCCTTGAGCATTTCAAAATTTTAGCGAGAAACCTAGCCCCGTGTTGGCCTATGTCAGAGAATTAACATATTTTTTGACGAAGAAGTATATAAGGAGGCTTCCCCCTCTCATATAGGATATACCAGAGGATAAAAGGAGAATCATAAGGCACCCATTCAAGCAATCTATCATTGAAGAATTGAAGTATTCATCATCAAGCATTCTTAGAGGTCTTCAAGGTTGCATTCTTCTTTCATCAATTGTGGAGCAATATTGCATATTTCATGTGCAAGCATGTGTGTGTGATTAGAGTTTTGTCATGTTCATGCCATTTCATACAACATATGTGATTACATTCAAGAAGCAAAACATCATTATCAGTCATTGCAGATTTGAGGTATATCCTTCGATTATTTATTTAAGCATTTGCAATATTTTAATCAAAGTTAATTTCTAAACCGGGGTTTGACTTAGGCGAACCCCTATTCCCAACCTTTTCCCCCTTCTTTCTATATGTAGGAAACAGGTATGGAGTTGCGATCTTCAAAATAAGCATTATTTATAGCGACGAATCAAACCCCCTTTGGTGTGTGAAAAGTTTGGAGGACCCGGGCGATGAGCACCACGGTCTCGACATTTTTGGAGCTCCTTTTGGGGTCAAATCCAAATCTATTTATATTTCTTAGATCCAAGTGTGTGGCTCAATTCGACGATTGTAGCTCATTGTTTCTGCATTTTCATCCTCAAATCCAACACTTAACCCTAACTTCAACAATTCAACTCACAAGATAGGGTAAACTAGTTCACACCTTGAATCTAATTAGTATTTTTAGTACTTGTCCTTGTTGGTTTGTGACTAAATCTATTGGATTTAAAGCTTCTTTTGAATGTAAAGGTCTCCAAGCAAAAATTAGTAGTTTTCATCCTTCTTGTGGTGGAAACCCTAATTTTTCCAACCCCTTTACATTTTGTTGAACCCAACTCCTTATACCTTTAATTCTAATTTATGTTCTCAGATCTGAGTGTTTATGCAATTTAATATTCAAATTTACATTTGCAAGTTTAATTTGCAAGTAATTTAAAAAAATTTAGAGGTTAAATTCACCAAAACCTTAATTTTTAAATTCTAAAATTGAGCCTGTGGATTGTTTGGATTGGATTTAATTGTTTCAGATCTGATTTACAAACATTTAAAAATTAAAATTAAAATTCATAGATCTTATTTTAATCAAATTATATAGATTTAGAGGTTTAATTTATAAAAACCCCAATTTATTTTGATTTGATTTGTGGATTGCTTCAATTTTTCACATAAATTTTCAAATCTGATTTTTTTCTATTTCACATATGATTACCTTGCTTTTCACTTATATTTATCAAAATCATGTGTTAGATAATGGCTTCTTTCATTTCACATTGCTTCTTTTCATTCATAGCACTTTGACATATTGTGTTTTCAGAGTTTCAAAATTCCTTCCTTTCAATCAATTTGATCTCAAAGCTTTCATTTATGGTGCATGTTTCTTTATTATCATGTTTTTGAGAAATTGTATTTCGTATGTAGATCGCATCAAAGATTTTGTAGATCCCAATCCTAGTGATGCTAATAGAAAACCTAACACTTGTACCTCTCCTAGGGTATATAACGTGAATGAAGATGGAGCTAATACTACTATCAATGATCTCTCTAATGAGGAGATAGCATTGAAGAGAAACATGACCCATCTTCTTCTCATACATATACCCTAGTGCAAGGGGGAAAGATGAAAATATTGGCATTTCCATCTCTCTAGATCCTCCTTATTCTTCTAGAGCCTATCTTAATCATCAAAATATTTTTAGAGAAAATGATGTTATGCATTTCATTCATGATCTATCTCCCAACATAATATTAAGAAAAGATGAGGCCTTGGATGATAAGGATGTTCCTTCCCAATTTACCAAAGAGGATATGCATGATGATAACAAGGAAAATCCTCCTCCATGAGATATTCCTTCATCTACTAATCTCTTTGTTCCTTCTAAACATTCTTACACTAAAAAATTCAAAGAAAATTATTATAATGTTCCTTTGCCTTATCAATTAAAGGATTCTTATAGGAGTGGCTTTAACATAATATCAAAACAAGGTTTTAGAGGACGAGGACTTGGAAAATTTGAACAAGGAATTAGAGTCCCTATAAACCCTCCTACACAAATTACCATAGAAGGACTAGGACATGCTAATAAATCTCCTATGGATGATTTGCTTAGGATTCAAGACTTCAAAAACCATCTTGCAAGACAACAAGCTATTTGTGCAGCTAAAAGTGCCTCTTCTTCAAAAAATCCTTATTGTTCATTTCATAAAAATCATGATCATCATGCTAATGATTGCCCCAATTTTCAGAATGCAATGAAAGGACTTATTTATAGTGGCAAAGTTAAAATCATATATGATAAACCTTCTTCTTCAAACAATCCTTATCCTAAAGCTCAAAAGATTAAGCCTACACCTATTTATGATCAATAACAATTAGCAACTAGAATCTTTTGAAAATTGAAGTATGACAAAAATGTTATTTTTCCCTTTGTGAAGTTTGACACTAAGCATAAAGAAGATAGTGGACATTGTCTTTTTCATCATGGCAATTCTCATTCTCTTGGAAAGTGTAAAAAATTTAAGCAATTTGTTCAAGAACAATATGATCTTTTCTTGTATATGTCTTTCAACCGATCTTGCTCTCTTTCTAGGTGAAAAGGTAGTTCCTTAGTACTCCTCTCACCCTCATGTTGCTCCTAGCCCTATGACAAAAGTGGTTAACTTAATTGGGGGCTCTTTGTCATAAGAGGTGATGCTTTTTTAATTTCAAAACATCTTGGGGTAGCAACATGATTCTCTTTTACCTCTATCCTATCTCTTATCTTTAAAGTTTCATCATTTCCTTCATGGATTGTCTTCTTCATAACTTTATGTCCTTTCTTGCAGAGAGTTATCCTTCATGCAAATGCATGTGCCTTCCTTGGTTAGGACTTGTTATTTGTTTTAAATGACATGTCTCTTATGGATAATATCTCCTTAGGGAATGTGTGATGCTTCATTCTCATTTATCTTTGTCCTCTTGCTTGGGGGGGGGAAAGGATAGCATTTTCCCTCTCTCTCTTTCTGCCTAAAATATTACTATTTCCTTTAGGGGTTTCATTTTTCAAGTGTTGATATCCTTTCTTGTATGAAATGGTATGTATCTTATGACTGATCCCACCTTAGGGTAATCCGTGGTCTTTCTATATTTCTCTTTTTCTCTTTGAAGATTACCTATTCTTTAGAGTTGCATTTTACATATACTAATATATTTTTCTTACATTGGATATTTATTCATATGAGTACACTGTGAATTTACTTATGTTTTCTTAGAGGTTGTGTAATTCTTCTCATCGTCCTTGTTGGAAAATTGGATGAATTGATTATGTGTTGCATTGATGTTTTGTCATTGATGGTAATACCGTCTGTTTTGGTTGCTTACCAGTTTCTGGTAGGTTCTGGTAGAGCGGTTGGATTATGATATTGATCCGGTATGCTTGGTTTGTGGAATTGGTTTGGATCTGTCATTCATGCTATTCAGATGCATATCACAATCAGTTGGTTCAGGATTTGATAACTCAGGAGCTATCATTTTTTCTAGTAAGCCTTTTGGTCACCGATAAGGGTTTTATCGACAAAGCTTTGTTGAAGATATTTTGATGCACTTGATAAGTGGTATTGGTGCGGCTTCTAGATGGATTTTCAGATGATGTTCGTTATCTTGTTCATGTTCCCGTTGATTGGTGATGTTGCATTTAGGATTGGACCTAAGGTTATCTTATTCTGCTAGGTTATGGATTGGTTTATGTAACATGTTGGTGGATGATCCCGATGTGTTACCGGTTGGATCTATTGATTGGATTATGTTGTTTTAGTCTTAGGCCAACTTGGTTGATCATTGGATTGCAAGTTTATGTTATGAATTTATTGTATTATATTTTGGGAGGCCGACCTAATTGTTTAGGTCCCAGGTTGGTATAAATATGATGCAAAATCTCTTTGTAGATCATGGGCCTATGGCTTTAGGGGTTATGCAATTATCTGTGTGCAAATAAGATTGTAATCATATGCAGAGTTTTTGGTCGATCATAAGTTATCGAATTGGGTTGGTGAAAGAGGTTTAAGACCTCCGGTACTGAACTTAATCGAAACTGTACTCAGGCATAGGAGATGCTATTCTTGCAGTTCACTCTTCTTTCCAGATTGTAGTCTAAATTTATTTTGTAGTCAGTGAGGCTCCTTTTGTGATGAGCAGTGCACTCTAGGATATTGGCCTTCCTGCATGTGCAGGCCCCTCTTTTGTAATCACATACTTACTGCATAAGTATTATCTAACTGTGGGTAGGCTTCCCACCATGGTTTTTCCCTTTACTGAGTTTTCCACATAAAAATATTAGTGTTATCTTTTGTGGATGGTTGGTAAATGTTATGTGGCTTATATTTGTGCTTAACTATTATATCTTGTATTCCAATATTTAGTTTATGTATTCCGATAATAAGGTTTTAATTCTTAAAGTTATATAATCTGTCAACAACTAATTCACCCCCCCTCCCCCCCCCCCTCTTAGTTGTCCACCAGTTATCTGATTTGTCTAACAATTGGTATCAGAGCCTGGTCCTCTCTACAGAAGCTTAACCACTTGAGGAAGATCCTATGCCATCTAATAGTTCAAGTTCATAAATTTCATCTGCAACTATTTTCCGGAGAGAATTTCCTAGGCTTGATGTAACAAACTACAGAGTATGGAAGATTCAGATGGAGACTCATCTGAGATGTCTTGGCAAGGAGATTTGGTAGATCATTGAGAAAGGATATAAACCTCATAAAGGCTTGGATAAGGACATTGAAAATGATTGTAGAGCTAGAGAAGCCCCTTTTTGTGCACTTTCTAATCAACAAGTTATGGGACTAACTGACAAATCAACTGCAAAGGCTATATGGGATAAATTGGAGACTCTAAATGAAGGTGACCCTACTGTTAAAATTTCTAAACTTGATGGTTACCAGGTGAGGTATGAGAACCTGAAGATGGAATACAATGAAAGGATTACTGCTTTTATGGAGAGAGTTAATGAAATTGTCATGGGAATTTAGTGTTGTGGTGGATCTCTGAGCGAAGATGAAATAGTTTCTAAAGTATTGAGAGCTTTGCCACCAGATTATAAGATGAAGGCTCCTGAAATTAAAGAGTTGAGAACAATGGCAACACCTCTGTTAAGAGGGATACCTTGGTTGGGAAGTTATCTACTTTTGATCTTGAGGAATTTGGTCCTTCTGGAGTTGCAAAATTTGAACCTGCTTTCCATGCATCTACATCATCTACCTACAAGAGTGATTGGAAAGCCTTATATGCTAAATAATTGGAGGAAATGAACAAATAAGATGAAGAGTTTGAGAAACTTGAAGCCATATTTGCTAGAAGAGTACCTAAAGGTCTGATAGGAAGTAAGTATGAAGGAAAATCACCTTTCAAATGTTTTGCATGTAATAAGATAGGTCATTTTGAATCTAGATGTCCTGAAAGGATTTCAAGATTTGAGGAAATAGCTAGAAGATAATTTGGGCCTAACCATGATTATTATAACAAGTATCAGTACATGAGGAACAAAGACATATTATGCTATTATGTGGATGAGGAAGGTGTGACAGATTTTCATGATGAACCGACATAAGATTCAGCTAATAGATTCAATATTGGAAATGAATGGGTATTTTTTTCTATCAAGGAAGATGTTTCGATACCTAGAGAAAAGACCCCTGCTGCTAAATTTGAAGACAAGAATGAATGGGTGATAGATAGTGGATGTTCACATCATATGACTAGAGATAAAAGGAAGTTTCTATCTTTGCAAGAATTTGATGGCAGTCTGGTTAGATTTGGAGATGACAAAGAATGTATGATCAAGGGAAGAGGAACTATATCATTGGATGATAAGAATGATACTGATAATGTTTATTATGTTGAAGGTTTAAGGAATAATATTTTGAGTGTAGGACAGTTGGTGGATAAGGGATTTTAGTTATAGTTCAAGGATGGAAAATGCAAGATTATCAACAGATCTGGATCGGAGATTGCAACCGATACTCAGGCTAAAGGTAACATTTTTCATTTTAACTTTGGTGAGAAGACATGTTTGATTGCACAAATTGATGAAAGTTGGCTATGGCATAAGAGGTTGTGTCATGTGAATTTTGATTGCATTGTAAAGATCAATTCTACTAAGGCAGTTAGAGATATACCTAAGATTGTGAAGTCCTATAATCTGGTATGTAAGGAATGTGAAATCGGAAAGCAAGTCAAAAATTATTTTAAGAGTATACAAGACAAATCTAATAATGTTCTTGATCTTATTCATACCGATTTGTGTGGTCCTACTAGAATCAAAAGTTTTCAGAGTGATAGATATTTTATGCTAATCATTGATGACTGTTCTAGAATGATGTGGGTTACTTTTCTAAGGGAGAAATTTGAAGCATTTGAAAAGTTTAAGATCTTTAAAGCTAAAGTTGAGACAAAGAAAAGATTGAAGATTAAATGCTTAAGGTCTGATCAGGGTGGAGAATTCACATCCAGTAAATTTAATAGTTATTGTGAAAAGAATGGGATAAGAAGACAATTATCTGTACCCTAGACACATCAACAAAATGGTATTGTGGAAAGGAAGAACAAAACTATCTTAGATGTGGCTATAACTATGATGATGGAAGCTAATTTGCCTCATATCTACTGGAGAGAAGCTATGAGCACAACAATATACACATTCAACAGAGTTCATATCAAAGGAAACATTGGTAAGACACCTTATGAGTTATGGTTTGGTCATACACCTATAGTTAAGTATTTTAGAATCTTTGGTAGTAAATACTATATCAAAAGAGATGATTCCATTGGAAAGTTTGATACGAGATGTGATGAAAGGATATTTCTTGATTATTTTAATGAAAGCAAAGCATATACATGTTATAACAATAAATTGCACACAATTATGGAGAGCACTAATGTCAAAGTGGATGAGCAGAACATAAGTCAAATCAAAACTTATGAGAGAGAACTAACAATGTAAATGATCATAACTGAACCGGTAGCACCTACACCGAAATAGAATGTTGAACCAGTTACTTTGGCAGTATCAGAAAATTCAACAATAACTGAAGATCAAAGTAGACGAACAAAAAGTCAAAAGACTCCTCAATATGTAAGGTTAAATCATTCAAGAGATCAGATAATTGGAGACAAGAATAAAGGAGCGATGACAAGAAGAAGGTTGGCAGCTGATGAGGTATGTTTAATTTCTCAAGTTGAACTGACATCAGTAATTGAAGCATGTAAAGAGGAATAAGCTATGGAAGAATAATTAGATCAGATAGAAAAGAATAACACGTAGACTTTAGTTCCCTGACCTAAAAATAAGAATGTTATTGGAACTAAATGAGTTTTGAGGAACAAATTGAATGAAGATGGGCAAGTTGTGAGGAATAAGGCTAGATTGGTTTATAAAGGATATTCTCAGAAGGAAGGAAATGATTATGATGAGACTTTTGCTCTGGTAGCTAAGATTGAAGTTGTGAGATTATTTCTTGCTTATGTTGCCTATAAGAACTACAAGGTTTATCAGATGGATGTTAAGTGTGCATTTCTAAGTGGAGATCTTGAAGAGGAAGTTTATATTGAGAAATTTGATGGATATTCACTTTTAGATATCAAAAACATGGTTTGCAGGTTAAGAAAAACTTTATATGGATTGAAACAAGCCCCTAGAGCTTGGTATGAAAGATTGGATAAATAGGTTTTGAAGCTTGGTTTCACTAAAGGTAATGCTGACATTAATTTATATTATAAGATCATTGATGATGACATATTGATTGTTGAAGTCTGTGTTGATGATATCATTTTTGGAGGTGAGGATAAGTTATGTATGGAATTTTTTGATAATATGAAGAATGAATTTGAGATGTTTATGATTGGGGAGATGAGATTTTTCTTAGGTTTGCAGATTACTCAGACTGATAAAGATATTTTCATCTATCAAACTAAGTATGCTAGGGAGTTGTTGAAGATATTTGGTATGGAAAATTCTAAACCAGTTGGTACTCCTATGGTTACAAGTGAGAAATTACCTAAGATAGATGCATCAACACTGGTAAATCCTACAAGGTACAAGTATATGATTGGAGGTTTGTTATATCCTTCTCATAATATACCGGATATAATGAATGTAGTTTGTATTGTATCAAGATATCAGAGTGATCCTAGAGAGAATCATGAGAGTGCAGTGAAAAGGATTTTCAGGTATTTGCAAGGAACAACTGAATATGGTTTGTGGTATCCTAAATATGACGATTTTCGACTATGTGCATATACATATGCAGATTGGGCCGGAGATGTTGATGACCTGAAGAGCACATCCGGTGGGGTTTTCTTTCTTGGAAAGAAACTTGTTTCATGGATCAACAAGAAACAATCATGTACCTCTTTACCTACTGTTGAAGTTGAGTATGTTGTTGCTACTACTAACTGTACACAAGTTCTATGGATGAAGCAAATGTTGAAGGATATAAGGGTGGATTGCAATGAACCGGTAGTTATTCACTATGATAACTCTGCTACTATTGACATATCAAAGAATCTGGTATTTGATTCTAAGACAAAGCACATATCTATCAAGTACAACTTTTTGAAGGAGAAGGTGGAAGCAAATGAGGTCATAATGGTTTATGTGAACACTAAAGAGTAGATTGCAGATATCTTCGCTAAACCTTTGCCTAAGGAATCATTAGAGTACTTCAGAGACAGATTGAGGGTTTTTGCCCCTCCGGTAGATACCTCAATGATGTTGATTGGCATCAGTCTGATTAGCATTTACAGAGCTACTATTCATTCCGAATTGATGTGTTGGTGCTACTACTCTAGGGGAGTCGTCAGCTGTGTGATTCAATGGATTTATGATTTTTCTTTGATGTTTATATCATATTTTTGGCATTGATGTCAAAGGGGGAGAGATATATGTGAAAAAAGAGCTTAACAAAATATCATTCAAAGGGGAGAGATCAGAGCTTAATAGGGATATCATGTTGGCATTTGATCATTTGATCAACCAGTAATGTGTGTTTTCTTGATGCAACCGGTATATGTTTGTTGTGCATACAAATTAGATTTGTGTATGATGACTCTTTTGTATGTTGTCACTGATGGCAATTATGTTTCTTTAAGTCATCTAGAAACTACAATTCAAATGACAAGTCTTAACCAGTTAGAAAAGAGAGTTTTTATCAGAACTGGTTATTAGGACTTCAACTGGTAAAAGACTGATAGTGTTACATTTTGATAACCGGTACGTGAAAATCATGAAGAATGAGACCATGTGGTTTTGTAGCAGCATTGAAGACTATAAGATGAAGATATATTCATGACTGCATGTACAAATTTGATCAGGTGAACAAGATTTTTTTGACAGAACAAATTAGTTTATGGAGACTTAACCGATAGTGATGAAAATCACTCAGATCGGTAAAACGAAACAAAATTGGATTTCTTATGTCAGTGGCCGACATAACTAAAGCGACAATGCAAGATTGTCTAGATGCATTGAACCTAGGGAATTGTAACAAGGTTCTAGCCAACCTTATGATGATTTTAAATGTGTGATGAGGTATGAAAGGATATATGTATATGAGCTTGATAGCATGAAACATGATGAATGAATTTTATATTTTATGATAGTACGATGATCAGAGGAGTTGAGATGAAGTCTATGTGATGTTGTAATGTTCTGAAGTGGATCTTATTAGACATCGAAGGTGTTATACTGAGATAATTTTTACTTGTTGTCTCCCTAATAGTTGCAGCAAGAAAAACCTCTTACAAGGTCACTCCTAATAGGGTGTAGTTAGATCCTAATAGGTCTGATCATTAAATACTCTAACCAGGTGACACATTAACTTGTGTTTGCAAATCCTAGTAACTTGGGTAGCTCCTAACAAGGCTGGTCCTCACAAGCCTTTTTGTAAAGCTCTTAAACGGGCTTAGACACTTCTAAAAGGGTGTGCCCCTAACTGGGTGTTGAAGACCTTAACCGGTCAGATATCTATACTGCAGATAGTGGATCTTTTGGGTACTAACTCCCACTATAGTTTTTCCCATTTGGATTTTCCACATATAAACTCTTGTCATGTGGTTTATGCTTTATGTGGTGATTGCATACTTGGTGTTATTTCTTGCATGCCTATTGAGTTTTAAGCTGGTGAAATTAATAATCAAATTTGTATTTTTGTTACTATCACTAATTCACCCCTCCCTCTCAGTGTCTTATAAGTTCATCAATTGGTATTGGAGCCTAACTTCCTTAAGGCTTAACCACTTGGAAGGGATCTCTAATCCTAAGGAAAATATGGGGGAAGGAATGACCTATAGAGAGATGGATAGAGAACTTGTTGAAACCAAAGAAGAACTTGAAACCCTAAGAGGAAAATACAGGACATCACTAGCTAAAAGGAAAGAATTGGTCAAACAATTGCTGGAGATCTTTGACAATAGCTCTTTAGATGAGGGGAACATTGATTCACTAGTTGAAGAAGTGGAGATGTTGAAATGTGAGAAGACTAACCTGAGAAGAGAGTTGGAAGCACTTACAATCCGGATGAGTGAGGAACTTGAAGCTAGCAGAAAGGCTGAGGGTTAGATCCGAGATAAACAACATGAAATATTTAAGATTAAGCAAGAGAATGCAACTTTGTATGAACATTGGCATGAGGAGAAAGAAGAAAAAGAAGCATTACACTCAGATCTTGAAATGACAATGTCTCTTAGAGAGACCCTCATGAAAATAAATGAAGATCTTACAAAGGAACTTGTTGAGGCCAATGATAAGCTTGATAAATTCAACAAGAGTTCCTCTATGCTAGATGAATAGATCCAATCTCAGAGGATGAAAAGTGATACATCTGGGTTAGGATACAATACATCTAAGAAGGGAGAACCTTTCGGTACCAAGAGCAACATGCATGCAGGTAAAACTGCTCCTAAGGCCCAATAAGAAAGCTTACAAACCTGTTTGTTTTAACTCTCATAAACCATGACATATTGCTAATGCTTGTAGAAGCAGATCTGATGCTAATACTGGTTATAGACCTAATGCTAGATATGTGCCTAGGAAATTTGAAGGTTACTGTTATACATGCAACATGTATGGGCATAGATCTATTGAATGCAGGTATGGAGCTAATTATCCAACACCTCATATGAATCCAAGAACTGATGGTGATTGGAGAATGAATTTCACTGACCGAAGAAGCACTAATTAGCAAAGACCCTATGTTAACTGGTCTAGTCCTTATGAGATGGAGAAGAGAGTCAGTGTGATTTGTTCAAACTGCAATAATTTTGGACATGTGGCATTGAATTGCAGAAGAAGAACATGTAGAGGCAATGTAGGCCCTTGGAGAGCATCTTGAATGGTATGTTATCATTGCAACAAACTGAGACACATTACCAAGTTTTGCAGAACACAGAAGAACCAACTGGTGAATCATCCTGCAGACCGGAAAAAAAGCATAAATTTGATATTAAAGAAACCAGAGCTAAGATGAATAGAACCTGGAAGAAGAATATTGATGACCAACCATCTACGGAATCAAATTCTTCACCTAATGTGGAGAATCCATCTCTGGCAAACTAAGTTGTTTTACAACTTTGGGTGAGCTTATTTTCAAATCTTGAGTTGAACCCTTGGATGATGTACTATAAGTTAAATCTGCATATTCTGATGCATTTTGATGTTTTTGAAAGCTTTTGGAATCTATACCGGTACATATATTTCAATTTTGACAACTGGTAATGTTTATGGTAAAAATGGAAACAACAATATTGAAAGACTAAATGAATTCAACCACAAAACCCTAGCCTAACAACAACAAACATATGAAGATTACCTAAGACAATGTAAATCAACAAAATCACAAAGATGATACCATCACATGTCCAATAGGGTTGGAATCTCTATTCTTCCTATCTCCATTGATCTTGCTTGATATATTTGCTCTCAAATTTTATGTGTACACAAGAGCTCAACAAAGAATGGAAATGTGGTTGATAGCTAGATCGCATAAAAAAAGTTTGAATGCTAGAATGCTTGGGAGTGCTATTAGTTGAATAGGGTTGATCATGAAAGAGAGTATCCTCTTATATAAAAGACACTATAAGAAATGGAGGGATAAGATTTGGAGGTGTAAAAGATAAATGGTCTGCTAGGATTAGAGGGTAGGTAGAGGAAATAAGAAAATAATGAGAGGGTAGGTAGTGTAGAAATTAAGAGATGAATGACATGTGTCATGGGTAAAAAAGGTTAATGAATTAATTAAATAAATAAAGATTCATTTAATTAATAGACAAAGTGGGATCAATTAAATAAATAAGATATTTATTTAATTTAGGAAAGGATAATTTAAATAAATAAAAGTATACGTTGATCGATTGGATAAACTGCTAAGAGGATACACATACGTTGTCGATTGGATAAACATACGTTGTCGATTGGATAAACTGCTAAGAGGATACACTCAAGCAGGTCCTCTAGGGAAAATTGAGATAGCAGATAGGGCTAGGATTGACAATTCTATGATAGAACATACATTGCCAATTAGGAAACTATTCAAGATGATACACTCAAGCAAAGGCCCTAGGATAGGATAGATCGAGGCACTTTGTGATGAACAGGGAGTACCATAGAAATTGACAATTATGTGATAGAACATACATTGTCAATTGGATTAGGCTGAAATTGAGAATTCTGTGATAGAACATATGTTGTCAATTGGATAAGCTACTCAAGAGGATACACTCAAGTAGGTTCCCTAAAAGATAGGATCAAAGCAACACTTTGTGATGAACAGGGAGTACTACTAGGATAGAGTGCGATGACAAAGTCTCAGATTTTCATTACCTCCATCATGAAGTCTCCTAGTCATATCTTCTTCATTCTTCTTCCTGTCTTCAATATCCTTACATAGCCTCATGGTCAGATCTTTCATTTCATTCCTCATATTACTGTTATCTTGTCTCAACTTATCTGCAATATCACTAAGAGTTTCCTTTTCATCATCATGTTTATGCATTTGCTCATGAAGTTCTTTCCTTTTGTTTTATGCTATAACCAGGTTCTCCTGAAGTCCTTTAATGAATTCCTTAGCAGTCCTCAGATCATCTTCAAGTTTGATATTCTTCAATTTTTCTGCATCAAAATCTTCAAGAGCTCCTTCCAACTATTTTCTCAAATTCTCCATCGATACTGGTTTCAAAATCTTCCTCAAGTTGTTAGACTTTTGAAAATAGAGGACCAGGCTCTGATACCAATTGTTAGATTCAATGAAAGTCCCAAAGACATTGAGAGGTGGGGGGAGGGGGTGAATCAGTGTCTAACCGGTTAGTGGAATATTTAAACTGATTTATAACTTTGCAACCCAAATCAATGTACCGGTAAACAAGAAATAATGCAGTAAAGAGAAATAATAGAGACAACATAAATGCACACCATAACACAAAATATTTTAATGAGGAAACCCGATGTGGGAAAAACCTCGGTGGGATTTTTGACCCACAATATTTACTCACTTGCCAATATGAATAATATTACTTACAATAGGGGCTTGCAGATGCAGGAAGGCAAACATCCTAGAACACACTGCTCAATGAAAGAGTGTCACTGACTACAATATGGATAATTAAATCCAATACAATGTACTACTCAAAATAGAATCTCTAATGCCTAGTTCAGTACTGGTTTAAGCTCAATCAGATACCTTAACCAAAACCTTTCACTGTCTTACATATACCAATAATAATATCCTGTCCTTCTTCTTAATTACAAAAATGATCTATAAGATCTCATACATATGTGAGTCTTTTACAATACACCAAGTCAGCTTACAAATAATTAATTATATTTGCAATACAATTTATATAAGCAAAATTTTGTCCCATGTCAGCTTGAGTGCCGGTATACTTCATTTCCGGTGTAATCTGGATGCCGGTGAATGTGCCTGCCGGTGCCGGTGCCTGCCGATGTATGATGCCCGCGATGCCGGTGCATGTGTAGAAACCTATTGCCGGCTGGTTGCCATCAATGACAACATAAACCATTCTCATTAGAGTGTATAATTCCAACAAGGGATACTGAGCAGGAGAGGGATCAAGCTATTCAACACTATACAGAGGTTGAGACAATGCTGAGAGTAGGGAGATAGGCAGCAGAGGACATAGAGGCTAGATACGCCTATGTTCTATGGGCAGGGGAGGAGATATAATACTAAAGAGACCTATACTATGGAGTGGTGCCACCAGATCAGCGAGATAGGATCTTTCAGAGACCATCGCGGACGACAATGACCTCTGGAGGGAGAGACAGGAGACAGGCGCCTAGCGGTGGGGTCATGGATCCTCCACCACCACCAGATAGAGGGGGCAAGAGATATGATCTTGGGGTGGGTCCTTCTAGGGCTTAGACTCCATCGAGGCCAACCGGCTCCAAGGGAGGGAGTTCATCATAGCCCTAGAGGGCTCCCTATGTATCAGTTTTTGTACCATTTTTGTATGATGATGTAGACACCTTCGGGTGATTTTGTAGCCATATGTATTTTGACATCATTGTATCATGACACTTGTGATTTTGAAACATATATATATATATATATATATATATATATATATATATATATATATATATATATATATATATATATGAGATGATTTATCATTGTGGCAATTATATGCATGTGTACCTATGTGATGCATGTTTCCATGTGATACTTATGATGCGAACACAAATATGTACATGATGAAATACAGTATATATATTTTTTGTGGTTTTATGTTTTATATGTTATGCAAATGTGAATGTATGAAATATAGATGATTATGATAATGCAAATAACTATTTACATGATGAGAATGTAAAATGTGATAACATGTATTGTGTGCAGGATGTGATGCAATTGTGATATCTATATGTATGTATGAAATGCTAATATGTGGTAATGCAGGTGCAAACTACATGAAATGCAAATATTTTTGGCATGTCATTATACTTAGTCATGTGATAGCGGGCTACATGGACTCAAGAAGGATGATGAAGGTCAATCAATAAAGGGGGATGAAAGATAGAAGATATGAAAGTGAAAGAGCTTCTTGTGCTATTATCATCATTGAGCTTTATTATGGAAAATAGGTTATGACAATCCAAGTATATGTTCAACCTAGAAAGTCATTGTACTTGTTTGCATGGAGATCAGGCAGTCGCAAACAAGGAATGCCCCAGTTCACACTATACTCTCAGTGTCCTCATATCCTTGGACAAGTCATAGAATTACTAAGAGACAATCCGCAGACAACAAAGAAAAATAGGTGACGATACCCCATCCTCACCTTTCTAGTCAAAGACATCCTGGAGATAGAATCTCTAGTTAGAGACATCCCAAAAAAGCTAAAAGACATGTCACCAAAATATAAAATCAAAAGAAAACCAAGAATCAACACCAACATCCACTTTAGTCCTCAAGTTTAGTGTCTCTTGTCACTTGTATAAGTCTATTTGATTGTGGTCACAATGTTTACTTTCACAAAATGATAGATAGCACTGAACCATAATGTTGTCCGAGTCTATTGAAAGATTTGATTTTTTGAAGCCCATTGCTACTTGTGTCTCATCTGAAACTGAATGAATCCATGAAACCGATACTTTATTGCGGAGAAGACAAAACTATATTGCGGATCGACGATGTAAATGTTGCTTTATTGTGGATTGTGCACGGATAGACTGAAGAAAACTGGAAGAAACTGTACTCCTCAGAACATGTAATGCTCTTAGTTCCACACCCATCACTAGACTCAGGATTTGCCTTAGCCACAGATAGGAGATGATTTATTATGGATGAAAAGGGTGAAAAGGAGAGATTATTATGAATGGCTAACCAATCTTAGGTAGATCAATAACAAGCCATGATGGGAATGGGTAAGTTATTATGGATGGATAGGTGTGAGTGTGTGCAAAGTGAAAGGATGAGATTGAATCCTGAAGGAGGGAGGAGCAATGTCTCTACACATGGCACCGGTGACCCAGTTTTCACCATGTTACTTGCCCAGGGCACCACCGAAGTGGTTTTCATTGTTGGACGAAATATTTTTCTGTTTACTTTTTTTTTCGATTTTTCAATTTTTTTGTGTCACAAGGTGTCTGTTTGCTAGGTTTTCACCAAGTAACGATTTTTTATTTTTTTATGTATTTTTGCATGTTTTGATTTTTTTGTATTTTTGTTTTTTTGATTTTTTTGTATTTTTTATTTTAGGGTACTCTGAAGAGATATGTGTAAAACCTGCAAAGGTGCATGCTGTTGATAGGATCCTCCAAAGGTTCACCCTCTGGGGTTGAGAGATGATATGCACCAGATCCATATGGTTCGAACTTTCCCTTCTCTCTGTCTTGCTGATTTTTGGGATTTTCTTTGAGAACTAAGTCACTTACCTCAAATGTACGAGGCTTTACCTTGTGATTGTAACTGCAACTCATTCATTGTTGATAAGACTTGAGATGATTAAAAGCAGTTTGTCTTCATTCATCCAATAGTTCTAGTTCTTGTAAGCGAGAGACCCTGTAGTCTTCATTACTAATTGTTGGTGTAAATAATTATTCATCATGGATATTATTACACTTACTTAAGTTTACTTAGGATAATGCATTTCATAGTAGTTTGGGTATGAGACACTTGGGTGTTTGTGCCACATTGGGATATTGTGTGTAGGAGAAATTCCACCTCTTATGGTGTTGATCTTGTTATTACACTATCATATCCACTTATTGTGGAGTGATAATTCCACCTTCGGTGGGTGATCCACCTCATGTGGAATATTATATTATTTCTCCTACCTACCCTTGTTTCTTATTGAGCCACATGTCATATTTGTGTGCTCATACATATCCCTAGCCTTGCCTATATAAGCAGGCTCATCTACATTGTATGTAACAACTATTGAACAATTATTGATCATTTTCTATTGATGAGAATACAGTTTATTCTTGTCCTATATTGTGTCTCTATCTTGTACATTTCATTGACCTCTTGATCTTGGCAAAATCCAACACTAATAATGTTGTGCAAAGAGACTCATAAAGATGGTAACTCGACCTCAATAGGTAAGATAGCTTCAACGCCATAGACAGTGAATAAGGTGTGGCTCCTGTAGGTGTGCGAACACTTTTGTGATAAGCCCAAAGTGCGAGATTAAGTTGGATATGCCAATTTTGGCCAGCGTCATCGACTGTCCTTTTGAGGATTTTAAGAATGGTTTTATTAGACGCCTCAGCTTGACCGTTACCTTGGGGGTAATAGGGAGTGGAGAAATGATGGGTAATATGGAATCGATCACAAAGTTCACGAATATCTTGGTTTTTGAAGGGACATCCGTTGTCGGTGATGATGGAAAGAGGAATATCGTATCGGCAAATGATATAGTTAAGAATGAATGTAGGAATCTGTTTTCCAGTGGCTTGTGTAAGAGGCACGACTTTAATTCATTTTGTGAAATACTCCATGGCAGTGATAATGAATTTGTGGCCATTGGAGGAAGGAGGGTGAATCTTGCCTATGAGATCGAGTCCCCACTGACAAAAGGGCCAAGGAGTCACAATCAGTTGAAGTTCTTGTGCTGGCACATGAATAAGGTCTCTATGAATTTGACATTGCTTACATTTCTTGACAAACTGATATGAGTCTTTTTCCATATTGGGCCAGTAATATCCAATCCTGATGAGTTTCTTGGCTAAGGTAGGACCACTAGAATGTGGACCATATATTACTTCATGAACTTCACGTAATGCAATATGAGCTTCATCCCTTTCTAAACATTTAAGGAGAGTTCCATCTAAACCTCGATGGTATAGGATATTGGCTAAAATGATGTATCGGGAAGATTGGCGAATGAAAGTGCGACGTTGGTTATTGGATAAGTCAGGAGGAAGGGTGTTGTTACGAAGGTATGTGAAAATGGAACCATATAACTGAGAATTAGGACCAACGACACATATCATCTCAGTAGGAATGATCTCATATGAGGGAACCAAAAGCTTATCCACCAAGAATTCATAGCGAATTTCATTGCGGTAGATCGATCAGCGAGGCAATAGTAGCCATGGCATCTGTAGCTTGATTATGCTCTCTTGGTATCCGCTCAAAAGTTAACTTCATGAAATACTGCTTGAATTCATCTACCATTTTCTTGTAAGGAATTAATTTTTCATCCATTTTTTGGTAGTCATCAGTTGCTTGATGAATTACAAGTTGAGAGTCCCCAAAACATGAAGTTCCTGGATCTTCCACTGAACTACAATCCATAATCTAGTTGTTAATGCTTTGTATTCTGCTATGTTATTAGTGCAAGGAAATCACAATCGATATGATTTGGGAATGGAATCTCCTTGAGGTGTGATAAAGAGGATGCCATCTCCTGCACCATGCTGTGTGTATGAACCATCAAAGTACAGTTGCCAAGGCTTTGTGTGTGATACCGTCAAGATGGATTCATCTGGAAACTCTGAAGTTAAAGGAGTATCATCTATCATGGGTGCATCTACTAACTGGTCTGTGATAGCTTGTCCCTTTATTAATTTTCTATCCACATATTCAATGTCAAATTCACTCAAGAGCATCACCGATTTGGCTAGTCTTCCAGTAAGCATCGCCTTATTGAGAAGGTACTTCAATGGATTGATCCTTGCGACCAACTTAGTTTTATGAGTTAGCATGTAATGTCATAATTTCTACAATGCAAAAACCATAGCGAGACACACATGCTCAATCGATGTGTAGTTTAGCTTATAACCAACCAAAGTACAACTGATGTAATATGCTACCTTTTATTTGCCCTCAACATCTTGTTGTGCTAAGAGTGCCCCAGTGTTGTTGATGTAGCTAATATGTAGAGTAATAGGGGTTGTTCTAGTATTGGTGGCATCAAGACTGGTGGATTCAGAAGATAATCTTTGAGTATCTGAAAATCCTATTGACAATGATCATCCCATTTGAATTTGATGTTTTTGTGTAGCGAGTGTTGAAAAGGATGACATTTATCTACAAGTTGTGCTATGAACCATCATACGGACTGGAGTCTTCCTTGTAAAGATCGAAGTTGACTGATATTTCTTGGTGGTGGCATTTTTAAGATCGCTTTGACTTTTGTTGGATCGGCTTCAATGCCTCTTTTTGAAACAATGAATCCCAGGAGCTTCCCAGAGGTTACTCCAAAGACACATTTCTTGGGGTTTAGTCTTACTTTGTATTTTTCCAACCGATCAAAAATGACTTAAAGGATGTCCAAATGTGTATCTCTGTCTATTGATTTTCCCAAGAGGTCATCAACATAATCTTCTACAACTACATGTGTAAGATCATAAAAAACATTAGTCATGGCTTGTTGGTATGTAGCGCCTGCATTCTTTAGCCTGAAGGGCATGACATTCTAGTAGAAAGTTCCCCAAGGACAAGTAAATGTTGTTTTGTGCTAATCCTTGGGTGTGATTTTTATTTGATTGTAGCCAAAGAATCCGTCCATCAAAGATAACATTGCATGACCTGCTGTGAGATCTACGATTAGGTCAATGTTTGGCAACAGAAAGTCATCCTTAGGACAAGCTTTGTTGATGTCTTTGAAATCTGTATATATTCTGATGCTACGATCCGACTTACTGACTCATACCAAGTTGGAGATCCACTCAGGATAATCAATTGGTCATATGAATCCGACATCCAACAATTTTTCAAGCTTTGCCTTGACAAATAATGCCACTTGGGGGTGCATCTTTCTTAATTCCTATTTCACTGGATTTTCTCCCAGTTTAATTGTCAAATGATGCATTACTAAATCCAGATCCAGTCCAGGCATATCTGCATATGACCATGCAAAATTGATTTGTCGCTCTATGAAGAAACTTATGAACTTCGGTCTTTCTTTCTCTGTCAGAGATTGTGCCAGGAAGATGTTATGTGGAATCTCTTTTGTACCAATGTTTATTTTGATGGTCTCCTCTACTAACATAGATGATTTTTCTTCATATGATGCCGGGAGAATGTCGGGCCTTCCATCTTCAGGTGCCTCAGAGAGGTTTTCACCCTCAGATACGTCCTTTCTTTTTAATTTTTTGGGGTTAGATAGTGCCACAATGTGATTTTCACCGTAAAACCCATGATTTGTTTTTATTTTTACATTTTTTGTGACTGTAAGGCCCAACACCCTCACCAAAATATGCCACGATGTTGAGTTCTATAGTGTATACTGCCTTGTTGTCCCCAAGCAGAAGATCATATTGTATGCCTAAATAGTCGATAAAGGCTTCATCGTTTTGGAATGTGTCGAATTGTGCAGGTCCTTCATGGTCCCAGTTAATAAGTTGGTGGTGAACAAGGGGAAGGCCCTCAATGTTTTCGAAGTCAGCGGGTGTTAGGGTGCAGATACATTTATATTCAAGTATGTCAAGATAGTTGTCGAGGTCATCGTTGGCACTCTCCTCATCTGTCTCAATTGTGAACGAGTCCATATTGTCATCACTAAAAGTGCATTCTGGAATTGGTGTCCTCATCCTTCATGATTTTGACCTATAACCTAAAGACAAAGACTATGTAGGATCCTCAAGGGTTGTTTCTTGACCAACTTTGAATTTTTTATGAAATTCCTTCTTATGTGGGTTCACCTGGTTCTTTGAATGTCTTGGTGAGTTCATAGCCACTAGAGGATTTGTCTAAACCCCATTCCCATTCATTGGAGTCGGTGGAATAGTGGTTCTCTTGTTGATCATTAGAAATCATGATTTGCAATGCTTCTTCTAATTTGTGAGTGTTTATCTTGGAAGAGATGAAACCAAGCCCTTTTGAGTGCTGATTTTTAAATGTCAATTTTGGTTGCAAATGTTGAGTGATACCTTCTTTTCTTAAGCCAAGAGGACTTTTACCATCATATCCAAAATTTTGTAGGATCTTGAATCCTTTGCCATATTTTTCACATGGTATCTTGATGTGATCGTGTACCATCTTCAGGGTCTTTGTAAAGAATTTTGTATAAGTCTTCTTCTTCCATGTCACCCCATTTTTGGAATATAGTAGGATCCCATTTTATTGTAATGATAGATACCCATTTAGAAGGATGTGGTCATCCAGATTATTTTGGTGAACTCCTGACTTGTTGTAAGCACATGGTTTGATTTAAAGTGTATTCACCCATGCCTTCGTCTTGATATTTCCCTGTAATCTCACCATGATTTGAAGTTGAAGGTTTTAATGATTTAGGGTCATTATATGTAGAAGATGGGATAACTTCTCTATTAATTGGAATTATTGTCTCTGCTTTTGGTTTCAAGTTATTGCAGTAAATAAATGGATTAGGATCACCATTAACTGTTACTTCAACTCCATTATGAGAAAACTTAATGCATTGATGGTATGTAGATGGGACTACTCTCATCTCATGAATCCATGGACATCCTAGCAATATCTTGTATGTGAGATCCAAGTCTAGGACTTGACAAACCACATCCTTCATAATGGGCCCAACTCTAAGAGGTAAGGTGACTGTGCCTTTGGATGAACACTCTTCATCATCATATGCCTTGATGGTAATTTTGTTTGTAGCATTCACAACTTTATCTGAATATCCCAAATGTATTATTGTGTTTAAAGTACATATGTTCAGACCTGCTCCTCCATCTACCAGGACTCATTTTATTTGATGTTTGTGTAGGAAGGCTTCAATGTGTAAAGGTGCATTATGCGGTTGGCTTACGGATGCATCATCAGCTTCTGTGAATGTAAGGGAGTGTGGAATGGAAAGGTATCCAACCATGGCTTGAAACTGGTCCACGTTCAGACTAGTGGGGAGAGTAGTGTCTCTCAAAGTTTTGTCAAGAATGGCTTTATGTGCAGGGGATATGCGTAAAATCTCTAGAATGGAGATAAGCGCGGGTGTCCTCCCTAACTATTCTACCAGACCGTACCCAGGTTTAGTTGTTGAGGAAGTAGTGGTTTTAGCTGGAGCACCTTGCAAAGTGACCTTACCTCAATGAGTTGTGACATTACATTCAGAGGTAGATTCAAAAGAAGGTCCAATGCCTTTTAGGACAACTTTGGGTCTTTGGGTAGAAATTTTAGGCATTTTGTCCTTTATGATAATGGTAGAGACATAATTGTCCATCGAAATGTGATTAACAGTTGAATCATAGTTATAGGATGCTTTGGTATAGTTAATTTTCTCATATGTGGCTTTGGATTTTCCCTTGTCATGTTTAGGGAATGGTTCCTTAAGCATGTCATGTTCTTGATTAGATGTATGTCCTTCGATGTCAATGTCACCTCTATCAATAAGATCTTGTATAATGTTCTTCAACCGATGGCAATTTATTTTCTTATGTTCCTTGCTCTTGTGATATTCACAGTACTCATCGTCATTCCAACAATTTGGTTTGACCTTTGGCTCATATGGAGGATTGTCTGGAATTGTTATTATCTTGTTTGCCACTATCTTCTTGAAAGTTGGTTCAAGTGGTTCTCCCAATGGGGTGTATTTCCTTTGTGGTTTGGAAGTTGTTTGAGTATTCACTTGGTTGTTTGTAGAACTTGATCCAGGAAGAATGATTTTTGGTCTCACTGTGTTAGCATCAACAACACCATCATTTACTATGTTCTTATTTTTGTTCCAAAATCGTGGCTTGTCTTTTCCTTTAAAGTCCTCTTTGTTTTCTTTGAATATCTTAATTAATCCTTGTTCAATTAGGACCTTCTTTGTTGCTAAGCCTTTCTCAATGATGTCTTTAAAAGTGGACAAACAAGCTTTTGTCAAGTCATAACCAATGTCTTTGTTGACATTCTGTGTGAACATCTCTACGATTTGTTTTTGTGGAATTTCACAAGAGCATCTGCTGGCTAAATTCCTCCATCTTTTTAAGAATGATGAAAAAGACTCTCCATCTTTTTGCTATGTGTTGCACAAAGTGGTAACTGATATGTCTGTCTCTATGTTATATGAGAAATATTGTATGAAAGCTCCTGCGAGACCACCCCATGACTTAATTCTAGGTGGAAGTTGGGAGAACCATTCCATAGCTTGATCACCTAAGCTTTGTGGAAACAATCTCATCAAGTATGTTTCTTCCACTGCTACCTCAATGCAAGTTGTGAAAACTTGTCTTATATGTGATTTAGGGTCTCCTTTACCTCTGTACTTATCAAAATTTGGTGTCACGAAATGTGTAGGAAAAGGAGGCATTGGAATGCTTTTGTCAAATGGATAGGGACATATGTCTCTCATTGTGTAAGCTAGATTTGGTGTATTTATGTCCTCCATTTTCTTTTGTAAGTCCTTAATTTGTTGTTCCAAATTGTTCTTGGGTGGAGACCGACTTCTTGGACCATAACCCATGCCTGAGCCACTAGGTGGAGGAGGAGGATACCACATATATGGATGGTATTGATCATAAACATGTTCATATGGAGGAGGTCTATAATGATACTGCGTATAGGAAGCACCTAGTATAGAGTCATAATGAGGAATGGAATATCTGCTTTGTCCATGCATATCATATTCTATAGGCATGTCATGAGTTTGTTCTTGTGTTGTGCCCCAAAATTTGACACGGGGTTTTCTTGTGTCCAAATTTTGAGCATGCCTCTAGATATCCAATTGTTTTGGATGTTGGTCCTTAGCATTGGTATGCAATTGAGTGTATTTATGTGCATAATATTTCCATAAAGGTCTACATAGACAAAGTTGTTCATGAGATGCTCTTTCATGAGTATCATAAGCTTGACCGTACGTATTTGGGACCTCAGGTTTTTGAAATAAAGATGATGGAGACTTAGGCACAAAACTTGGTCCTCTAGTACCTCTACTATTAGGTCTCCTTTGATCCATGTTGAGTTGAGCTTCTAGCATAGGTCAATTTTCCATTATTTGAGACATGTCAAAATCATGAGGTATTTTAGCTCCACTTTGTGCCATCACTTGTAAGAAATATTGTCTCTCTTCTCATGATTTCCTCAACCAATCTATTAAAATGGGGATCCATAATAGAGTCTTCCACTTCTGCTGAATGTATGGAAAAGTTGTCTGTATTGTCATTGTGTGTATCATTGTTGTGTGTGTTATCCATGTTCTCAACATTTTGAGTGTTTCTATAGGTGTCCATGTCAGGTAACATGGTATGATTAGAATTGAAGAAGTTATCATTGTCATATTCATAGGCACTCATGTTTGCAGACTCTTGAGCCTCTTTAGCTTCTCTCCTAGATTTTTGGGAATGGGTTTCAACCATGAACTAGGTCTTAACCAAGATGTGTGAGACTAGATGAAAATGGAAAGAGTATGGAAGACCAAGAGTTGGATGGAATGTAAAATGAATCTGAGGTGTACTTGCAATGTCCAAAGTGTAAGACCAAGTATGTGTGTAGTAGAGTAGGTGTGGCTTCCAAAGAGACGATAGTTTCTCTTGATGAGGTAAGTTGACCTTGACTCTAAGTAAGACTAAATGAGACCCAAAGGTGATAGACCTTGATGAGGGACCAGTTAGCAAAATGTTGTTGTATGTAGTGTGTTGACAAAGCAAGATGAGGACAAGCAAGTGACCTTTTGACTCAAGTTTAGACAAATGTGAATGTAATGCAAGATGTAAAGAAATGATGAACTTTGTGAGACCCAGGAATAGGCTGAATTCTATATGAAAACCCAAAGAGATAACTTAGGAAGCTCGACGAGTCTGAAACTGACTATTCTTGTTTGTTGGACTGCAAGTTTTTTCCAATTCTGAACACAGACATGCCTGTATACTTCATAGACACGATTAAAGGACACAAACGTGTTTGAACACTGCACATATGCGTTTCTGAGATTTTGTAAATGCAGTTTTACTTGAGATGACACATACGCATTTCTATCCTTCATAGACACGGTTAAATGACATAGACGTGTTTAAATACTGCACAGACACATTTCCAAAAACTGTGCAAGTTTTTTCAATTTTGTAAAAGTTGTTGTTGTGACCAAATCTGAATTTTTGACAGTTTTTCGTGACAAGAGGACACAATGTTGATGAGGAAAAAATGTTTGCAAGTGTTTGGACTCAAAATGACTCAAAACAAAGTGTGTTGTTTGATGTAAAAATATTTTGCATACACTTGAAGACACAAAAGACACAATGTTTTGATGTTTGATCTTGAATGTTTTGAATGTTCAAAAGAAGACAAGAACAATTCTTATGGTTGGCCAGGACAATAGTTGTTGATGCCACATGGGGTTTCCCACAAGGCTACACTATTCAGAGTGGATACTTAGATGCTTGACCCCACTTGCTCCACCCTCAACACTCACTTCTCCGGGGCAGCCAAGCATCAGTCCCCATGAAAACTACCCGTGGTGAACTTTGTATCTCTACTAAGAACCGTATGTGTATGGGCCGCTCTAGAGGTCCGACCTCCTGCCCCAACAACAAGATGGATTTTGGCTTTCTAAAAATAAAGGTGCTAGTAAGGGCATCCGTTTGTGTGGCCATACATGCAACACTTTCAGCTGTGTAAATACAGAAGGCTCCGAGTCGGTAGGGGTTACGCTCTACTACTGATCAAATAAATTTGATCAAATGAGTTTATGGGGAGACGTAGTGTCGGTATGAACTAATCAACACACATTACCCATGGATTTCACCATGTATACAGTTATTTATAGTGGTTTGGAAGAGGTGGGTTTTCCTCGCTACCACTTGGGTCATTCCCTCCTCACTAGTAGTCCTAATGACCACACAGAGAGACGGGCCCTCTAGAGATTAGACAAAAAGAACCTATTGCTCAAGACACAAAAAACACTGGTTCAATTTCAGTGCACCAATTGAAGTGTTTGGTGATCTATGAAAACAAGGCACATAATAAAGATAAAAAACCCTTGTCAAAATTCTACAACAAAGATTTGTTAGTAGTTTTGCAATAATACCCCTCCTGCAAGCACACAAGTTAGGTAAATTTTAGATCCAAAAGACTTTGTGAAAAGGGGGCCTTCGACAAGACGTGTTGCTTCAACGACAAGTTGTACCAATTTGTTAGCTAGATCACAAGATGTTAGTTCAAAATAAATCAGATCTGAAACTGAAATGACGAAATGAAGCCTTGAAACTAGAACAAAAATAAAAAAATGCGAAATTAGAAATACAGGCGCAATTAAACCTAACACAAACATGGTTAAAGATCACAAGCATGCCTAAAACCCTCGCAGATGTGCCTATGCAACATAGATGTGGTTCCATAACATAGGCGTGATTGAAAGATGCACAGACGCAATTGAAAGATGCACACATGCTTTAGAAACATAGACGCGACCTTGCAATCTGCAAAAAAAGTAAAATAGCATCGAACGTAGACACGATTACAGAGGTCATAGACATGGCATAAAATAAAAAACGTGATTCCGATATGCGCAGACACGAAAATGTCAAAATGTTGTCGAAAAATGTCAGATCTGCAACTTAAAAAACACAAAATCTGCAACGAATATGTTAAATGCAAAAAGACAAGAGTCCCACCGGGCGTGCCAAAATGTTTATGGTAAAAATGGAAACAACAATATTGAAAGAATAAATGAATTCAACCACAAAACCCTAGCCTGACAACAACAAAGATCCACCATAACATATGAATATTACCTAAGACAATGTAAATCAAAAAAATCGCAAAGATGATACCATCACATGTCCAATAGGGTTTGAATCTCTATTCTTCCTAACTCCATTGATCTTGCTCGATGTATTTGCTCTTAGATTTTATGTGTGCACAAGAGCTCAACAAAGAACGTAAATGTGGTTGATAGCTAGATCATATATGAAAGTTTGAATGCTAGAATGCTTGGGAGTGCTAGTAGTTGAACAAGGTTGATAATGAAAGAGAGTATCCTCTTATATAGAAGACACTATAAGAAATGGAGGGATAAGATTGAGAGGTGTGAAAGAGAAATGGCCGGCTAGGATTAGAGAGTAGGTAGAGGAAATAAGAAAATAATGAGAGCGCAGGTAGTGTAGGAATTAAGAGATGAATGACATGTGTCATGGGTAGAAAAGGCTAATGAATTAATTAAATAAATAAAGATTCATTTAATTAATAGAGGAAGTGGGATCAAATAAATAAATAAGATATTTATTTAATTTAGGAAAGGATAATTTAAATAAATAAAAGTATTTATTTAAATAAGAAATAAGGCTAGAAAAAGATAAACGAATTAATTAAATAAATAAAAAATTATTTAATTAATAGAAAAATTAGGCTAAAATTAATTAAATAAATAAAACTATTTTTTTAACTAGACAGGACAATTTTAGGTGTCTAAAGGTAATATGTTAAAAGAGTTTTAGGGTTTTGTTGGTAAATGCATTTATTGTGGTAGAGAAAGTGCAAATAAAAGGAACATTTTGAATTTCATTTCACTTTGTGATCTTGAGTACATTTGGCGAGCAAGAAGAGCAGAGAAAAGTTTATGCTAGCAGCATTCAAACCATTTACCAACAATCTAAAGCAATCAGAATGAAGTTTGAATCAGTGACCGACTATTGAAAGTTTTTGACAGTTGGAAACCCTAGTACCAAGGCATAATAGGTATTTATCTGAGAAATCCTATTCTTTGCTTGGTGGTTTGCATATTTGAAATGGATACACCGCATCTTGTCGATGTAATTGAGAGGGAAAGACCAGAATTCAAACGACATCCATACAAGTCTGAGGAAACTGGCCCTGTCAGTGCCCTATCTGGTGTACTGAATGGTGTTTTGCATGTAGAAGATGTAAGATCCTTTTATCACTATAAACTTGAAGACTTGGGAGTTGCAGTTATTCATGAGAAATACATATCTCTGTGTAATGAACATGAAAGATTGAAAGAATAGTTTAGAAGTATAGCCGATAAAGGTTTTCATCATGTGATCAATTTCATTGATCAATTTGATGACAAGTTGACAAGATTCATTTTGAGACACATTCATGATCAGTTCATGTGGCTGGATAGACCTCATAAGATAACAAAGGAAGCAATCCATGTAGTAATTGGATTTTGCTCAACTGGTGAAGTGCCATTGTTGAGGTCAGTACCTAAAAATGATGAGAATCTAATAGGATCTAGATGGGATAGAAGAGCCATGACTGTGAATGATATTAATGATTCTGGTGTTAAAATTGCATCTATGGTGATCGGCTATAAAATCTTCTATTCAAGCAGAATGAACAGTATACCGACAACAATAATTCACATTGAATACTAGATGATTAAGGAAAATGTGGACTATGACTTGATTGAAGCTCTAAGGAGTCAATTAGTGGCAAATTTGGAAGTAGTCAAGAAAAACAAGAATATAAGATTCAAGTTTGGACAACTTATTATAGGCTTATTCTTTTATTTCCAAAAAATTTTCCCCGGTATTGGTGATATACAATAGATAAACAGGATTCCTGCCCTATTGCAGATGAAGAACATTGTTAGGATGTTCAATGAAAATTTTGATGATATTTCATGGGGATATTTTAAGAAATTTTAGAAGAAAATACATGTTAGGGAATGCATACTGATAGATGTAGTCAATCGGTATGAGGATTCTATCTATTTTATGGTAGACACAGAAACATGCTTGATGGAAGTTGTTATTCTCAGGACCACATGGGTAATGCCCATGGGTTATGACGTAGATAAAGATCTACTTGTCGCTTATGCTGATCATTTGTTAGCTCAACTAGTTGATACCACTGCTGAGAGGTTTAGAACCTACAAGGAGAAACTACTAAAAGTGTAGTTTGAATTACAACAACCGGTGATAGCAAAGAAAACAAGGAAAGAGGTAGAGGCCTTTACCGAATAGGCCAGATTCATAAAAGAATAGATAGTTGCAACAAGAGAAAAATATGAGGCTAAACAAGGTGGAACTTCCAGTGTACCAACAAGTACCTCCACCGATAAGACCAGAGCAGCCAAATCAGCTGAAAAGAAGAAGGCAGAAGAACCTAAGGTGAAGCCCGTTGAATCCCAAAGAGGGAAGCCTACTAAAATTCTATTTCGGAGGAAAGGTAAACTTGTTGAACGTCTTGTTGTGCCTGCCCAAACCAGAAAAAGAAAGAAGGATAAATCTCATAAATCGGTGACATATATAGAGGAGACAAAATCAGAAGAAGATAAGAGAGTACTAAGGGAAAGTGCTAAGAAATACAAGACTGTTGGTAAAGGTAAAACATCTAAGAAACTATTGACACTTGAAGATTCTTTTAATAGAATGGTTCGAATAATTAAGGAGTATGGGATATACAAAGGTTTGAACATATTCTTTACTCATTTGTCTGAAAACCAACAAAGAGAAATTGAAGATGCAGTTATATTTAGTATGAACAAGTTTAGTAGAGCGCTCATTGAATTACAAGGGTGAATTCCAGATTCTTTATATAATTTGATTGATGGAAGGTGGTAAGGGGAAATTAGCCTAGATAAAGAATTTATTGATTATATACTTAAACACTTGCGACCATAAGCAACTAAAGAGGAGATTGAACAGATAAAGATTAATACAAAAAAATTGTTCAGATCAAAGAAAAGATTAATAAGAATGATTGTTGGAGAGACAAAATCAGTTCAAAAGGAGACTGAAATTTTGATGAAAAAAGCTTTAGGTCTCATCCAGATGAAGAAGAGGAAAAAGATGAAGCAATTGAGGATGATATCCCTATAAAGCCAAAGTCAGAAGAACTTCCTGAAGGTGTAAAGATCACATATTTTGAATTAGACAACAAGTATATGCAAGATGATCCTGTTGATACTGAACCGGTAGATATAACAGATGATGAGATCGGTGATGCTGATAATGTTGCTAACACTGCTGACAATATAGATGTTTTTGAAGTTTATGTACATATGTTTGAAACTCAGCAGGAACATGAAGAAAACAAAGATGAAAAGAAAGAAGAAGACAAGTGCTCAACTAAGAAACAGATTGATGCACAGTCAATAAAGACTTAGATTGCACCAGTCAATGCAAGTGTAGATGCAAATGTAAATGTTACTACTGAGGATAATCAGAAGGATACAGTTGATAAGGAAGAGGAAGCTTCGGTGAAAGAAAAAATTGTTGAAACTTTACAATCAGTCAAGGACACCACTAATGAAGAGAAGAAAATAGAGAAGGTGGAAGAGGAGAGGAGAACAAAAGAAATAAAGGCAACTCCTAAGGTACCTCTTGAATCCAAACTGAAGAAAACAATAGTTGATGATGATGATGATGATGATGATGATGATGATGATGACTCCGTGAGCATTAAAGGTCCTATTAATATGGACAATTTGATTTCTTTAGAGTTAATAGAGATTTATATTTCAATGCAATCTCATGTACAAAAGAAAAGATTGAAGGAACAACAAAGAGAAGCAGAGACTATAAGGACCAATGTTGATATTTTGTCAAGTCTCCTACTAGAGACTGATACAGGATATTTTGCTACCCCTATTGCCAAACTTGGACAGTTAGTTGTTGATGTCGGTGAACAACTTAGAACCCTTGAAGGAGCTGCATACATTTCTGCTGAAAATGATTACAAGAAGAAAAGGGGAGAACAGTTAATGGTTGAGATAGATAAAGGTAAAGTTTCCCTAACAGTGAATAGAGACTTGTTGAAGACTGGATTGGAAACCGGCTGTAATATTTCGGCTACTATCTCCCAATTTTCACTATTTTGTGATGACTTGAGAAATAAGAGAGCTGATACTGAGAAGGAGATACAAAAGTTAAGTGAAACATTCACACCAGTATAGGACTTAGTAGTCACTTTTGGTAAAAATGTTTTTGATTTACATCACCTGTTAGAACTATATGAACATGAGCAAGTGAAACAGGTTAGATCACTAAAAGAACTCTAGACTCAACTACTTCCAAAAGTAGATATTCTTCAGAGAGCATTCACAGAGTTAGAGGCAATTTTGGCTACTCCAGAGATGAGTACAGTTGCTGCTATGGAGGAGTTCACAACACAGATAATAACACATGTTGAGATTATTGAGACATTGTTAGAAACATGGGACAATGATCTTAAACAATTCAAGTTTCATTATAGTGATATTTTCTTAAGAATTGCATTGTAAATACTTCCAAACTTTTTATCACTATATATACATGCAGTTTTGCTAACAAATTTTGATGAAATGTATGTATTTTACTTCTTTATTTGGAATTGTTGTCAAAGGGGGAGTAGAATTAATTTTTGAGTCAATATTTTGTATTTACTGTTAAGGGGGAGTAATGATTTCATTTTTGTAACAACATGCAATTACTAAGGGGGAGTGTATGTCATGAAGTCAATTTTTATTTTGCACACTTAGTTGACAAATTTTTTTCCTAAGTGTTGCCATCAATTCCAAAGGGGGAGAATGTTGGCATTTGATCATTTAATCAACCGGTAATGTGTGTTTGCTTGATGCAACTGGTATATGTCTGTTGTGCATAGAGATTAGATTTATGTATGATGACTATTTTGTATGTTGTCATTGATGGCAAATATATTTCTTTAAGTCATCTAAGTCCTACATTTCAACCGACAAGGCTTAACCGGTTAGCAGAGACAATTTTTATCAGAACTGGTTATTAGGACTTCAACCGGTAAAAGACTTACAATGTTACATTCCAACAACTGGTACGTGAAAATCATGAAGAATGAGATGATGCGGTTTTGCAACAACATTGAATACTACCATATTAAGATATGTTTGTGACCGCATGTACAAATTTTATCAAGTGAATGAGATTTGTTTGACATAATAGATTAGTTGATGGAGACTTAAATCGGTAGTGATGAAAATCACTTAGATCGGTAAAACGACATAGAATTGGATTTCTTATGTCGGTGGCCGATATAACTAAAGCTTACAATGCAAGATTGTCTAGATGCATTGAACCTAGGGAATTGTCACAAGGTTATAGCCAACCTTATGATGATTTTAAATGTGTGATGAGGTATGAAAGGATATATGTATAAGAGCTTGATAGTGTGAAACATGATGAGCGGATTTTGTATTTTTTGATAGTGTGATGATCAAAGGAATTGAGAGATGAAGTCTATGTGATGTTGTAATGTTCTGAAGAGGATCTTATCAGACACTGAAGGTGTTATACTAAGATTATTTGTACTTATTGTCTCCCTAACAGTTGCAGGAAGAAAATCCTCTTACAAGTTCACTCCTAACAGGGTGCAGTCGGATCCTAACAGGTCTGATAATTAAATCCTCTAACCAGGTGACACATTAAATTGTGTTTGCAAATCCTAGTAACTTGGGTGGCCCCTAATAGGGCTAGTCCTCACAAGCCTTTTTGAAAATCTCTTAACCAGGCTTAGACACTTCTAATAGGGTGTGCCCCTAATCGGGTGTTGTAGACCTTAACCGGTCAGATCTTTATACTGCAAATAGTGGATCTTATGGGTACTAACTCCCACCGTGTTTTTTCCCATTTGGGTTTTCCACGTATAAACTCTTGTGTCATGTGGTTTATGCTTTATGTGGTGATTGCATACTTGGTGTTATTTCTTACATGCCTATTGAGTTTTAAGTTGGTGAAATTAATAATCAGATTTGTATTGTTTTTACTATCACTGATACACCCTACCCCCTCTCAGTGCCTTATAAGTTCATCATATCATTCATAGGGGAAGTTTGTTAACTTCATTGTAATATCATCTTATGGGAGATTGTTGGTTGTCTTCCTTTGGGGGAGACTTCTGTGGCATTTCTTGGCACTTGGATGTTTTTCACATCTAGTGTTGTCATCAATTCCAAAGGGGGATTGTTGGCAAATTGGAGGAATTGATTATGTGTTGCATTGATGTTTTGTCATTGATGGAAACATCGACTGTTTTGGTTGTTTACCGGTTTCCAATAGGTTCTGGTAGAGCGTTTGGATTATGCTATTGATTTGGTATGCTTTGGTTTGTGGAATTGGTTTGGAATCGTCATTCATGCTATTCAGATGTGTATCATGATTAGTTGGTTCAGGATTTGATGACTTGGGAGCTATCACTTGTTCTAGTAAGCCTTTTGGTCATCGGTAAGGGTTTTACCGGCAGAGCTTTGTTGAAGATCTTTTGATGCACTTGATAAGTGGTGTTGGTGCGGCTTCTAGATGGCTTTTGGGATGTTGTTGGTTATCTTGTTCGTGTTCCTATTGATCTGTGGTGTTGCATTTAGGACCGGACCTAATGCTATCTTATTCTGCTAGGTTATGGACCGGTTTATGTAATGTGTTGGTGGATGATACCGATGCATTACCAGTTGGATCTATTGATTGGATTATGTTGTTTCGGTCTTAGGCCAACTTGGTTGATCATTGGATTGCAGATTTATGTTATGAATTTATTGTATTATCTTTTAGGAGGCCGACCTAATTGTTTAGGTCCCGGGTTGGTATAAATATGATGTAAGATCTCTTTGTAGATCATGGGTCTATGGTTTTAAGGGTTATGGAATTATCTGTGTACGAATAAGGTTGTAATCATATGCAGATGTTTTGGTTGATCATAGGTGATTTTATTGGGTTGGTTAAAGAGGCTTAAGACCTCTGGTACTAAGATTAACTGGAACTATACTCAGACATAGGAGATGTTATTCTTGTAGTTCACTCTTCTTTCTGGATTGTAGTTTGGATTTATTTTGTAGTCAGTGAGGCTTTTTTTGTGATGAGCAGTGCACTCTAGGCTAATGGCCTTCCTACATGTGCAGGCCCCTCTTTTTGTAATCACATACTTATTGTTGAATTATTATCTAACTGTGGGTAGGTTTCCCACCATTGTTTTTCCCTTTACCGGGTTTTCCACGTACAAATATTGGTGTTATCTTTTTTGGATGGTTGGTAAATGTTTTATGGCTTATATTCATGCTTAATTGTTATATCTGGTATTCCGGTATTTGGTTTATGTATCCCGATAATAAGGTTTTAATGCTTAAAGTTATATAATCTATCAACAACTGATTCACTACCCCCTCTTAGTTATCCACCGGTTATTTGAGTTGTCTAACAATCCTTACACTTGGGGATAAATGACCTCTCTCTCTCTCTCTCTCTCTCTCTCTCTCTCTCTCTCTTTCTCTCCTATTTGAGGATCTACTTTTCCTTTGTAAGTGGTGTTTGTTTATAATTTGATGTCATTCCTTGTGTGAAGTTGTTGTTTTCTCAAGGATTCTCTCTTATGCGAGAGGTGTATGTTCTTGGCTACAACCTCTTTTACACATCGCAATGTATATCTATTATAAACTTACCCCTCAAATTGGGTCAAAAGTGGGTCATCCTTCATCAAGAATCTATTCCACCTAGCAATAGGAGGAACATATGAATTCTTGTTACCCTTCCTTTCTTTTGGTAAAAGATGTTATATTTTCTCAAGAAACTCCTCTTGGAGGTAGATGTCTATTGAGAAAAGATCTCTTCTCCTTCAAGGATCCTCTTTACACTTGTTGCGAGATATCTTTTTTTCAACTATTTTATCCTTGCTTGAAGAGTATTCCCTCTTTGGCTTGGATTTATGACATTGTTGCCTAAAGGATATCTCCTTGGTGTTGAAGATGGGTATCCTTATTTCTAGCTTCCTTAAGACATCAACATAGGGCTATGTTGTCGCTCCCTTTGTACCATATTGTACCATATCTTTGCATGTCTTAAATGAGGTGTTCATCCTCGGAACCAAAGGAAACAAACTCTTAGAGTGAGATGCTTCATGCCCGAAACTAGACACAACATTGATATATGTCTTAAGTGGGGTAATACATCACCGAAACCAGAGAAAAAAAACTCTTACATGAGATGTCCTCGAAACTAGGCATGCATTTGTCTCAATTGGGGTTACACATTCTTGGAACCATAGGAAAATATTAGAGTGAGATGTTCCTGAAGCCAGAAATTCTCCTCTTGGCATTTACACAGTTGCCTCTTAGCATTTACATTTACATTACATGTCTTAAACAGGTTGATGCACGCTCAAAACCAAATGAAACTGATGCTCTGCAAAATGGGAGATTGTTTAGACAAAAACCCGTGGTCGTATAACACATAAGAAACACAAGAAACAAAGAGAAATGTTAGTGCTAATCAACCAAAGAGTAATCTAAGCAGGCATACCAAGAGAGACACTAAAAACATAATGAAGCATTTAACTATGAAAATAAATGCAAGAAGACATCTCCAAATGCCTTCCACCATGCTTGTAGCTCCTCCTCCCTTGTTCCTCTCCTCTCCAAGTTCCAAATTAGTGTAGCTCTCAATAGCTTTTTGCACTATGGATGCCTTATGGAGGTTCAAGATTGAAATGCTTTAACTATGCTATGCAAGTGTAAAACAAACTAGTTATGATATGCTATGAAATGAACTAAGATTTATTTTAATCCAAAATGACAATATATTAGTGATTTATGCTAAATGCTCTTCTCTAAAATTGGCTATAAGTTAAATGCATACAATTTCTCAAGATTATGGCTAAGAATGCTAAATGCTTGAGGATTTGAAAATGAGGAATGTGAGCTCTATTTATAGGAAAAATGGAGCAATGGATGGTTGAGATTGAGTAATCTCAACAAGGGTCAGGATTGAATGGTTTATGATCCATGTGAGGACTTTCGACAAAATCCTAGGATGACAAGTGTTAACATGAGATGGGTTGAGAGGGGAGGGAAGAAGCATTAAATGCTTGACATGACCCGAGGGTTAATTTGGGAGGTAAGGTTAAGGTTGAGTTGAGTGAATAAATTAATTATTCAAAGAATAATGCTTTTATCCAATGGATAAACTCTTGTGCAAGAGTTAGTGAGGATAACCATGGTCAAAGCAATAAATACTTGAGAAGACACATGGGTCACATGAGGGTTGAGTTAGGGGTCAAAGTCTCTAACCATGGGTGCAAGTGGATTTAACCATAAATGGTCATGTAAGAGCCATTAGTTGTTTGAAAGACTTTAGAGGTTAGCTTGTTGGACACATAAAGCATTTAATGCTTTTCAAAGACTTTGGAGTCTTTGAGAAGTGACTCCAAGTTGCTTAGAAATGTGACAATAATTAGGGGATGGATTAGGCTAATTAGGAAGGGGTTTAGAAGAATTTAGAAGGGGATTAGGATTGCAAGTGGGTTTGGTGGGTGAGGGAAAATAGGTTTTTTATTAAAATAAAATTCATTTATTTCAACAAATAGGTGCAAGTTGCATTTTTAGGAGAATGCAAGTGGGGGGGGGGGGGGGATTTAATGATTTAAATAAATATTTTATTTAAAAAGAGGAAAGGGGATTAAATTGAATAAATAGGATTTATTCATTTTAATTGATTGTGAATTAATTAAAATAAATTGAATAATTTATTTAATTAATAGGAGAATGTTTGAAGATGAATTAATTAAATATTAATGTAATTAATTGATGGCTAGTGGGTTTTTAATCAAATAAATAGAAAATATTCATTTAATTAAAATGGATAGACTTATGTGACTACATTTGCCCCTCTTTGAGACGATGCGGTTTATCGCATCATTTCAAAGAAAGAAAAATAGGTGTGAAGAAATATGCTCCATAAAATGTTAATTTAATGGGTGGTATGCCCCCTCGAGAGATGTGCTGAAAATATCAAAAAATCAAGTGATCTCTTGAAAAAGAATGAAAATTGGCGAGGTGGTAGAAGAGAAGAATTTAGCAATACTGGTGGAAAAAATAGAAGAAATCGGAGATAAAATGGAGGAATGGGAGGCTTTGGAAGTTCATGGGGACCACGGCGGTGAGCAGGGGAAAATTAGGTTCACAGCGGAGGGTATATATGGGGGTGAAGGGGTAAAATCAGGGTCATTTGCATTCATCTCCATAGTGATTTTTGAGCTGTGATAGTGACCTTTTGAAAGAGCAAGCAACAATTAGGATGCTGGTACTGATAGAAGATCATTGGCTAGAGCGAGTTCATTGATTCCAATGGCCAGATGACTACGAACCAGTGGTATGTGAATTTGAATTTTTGAATTTCATGCATTTTTGATAGGTTTTTTAGTTTGTCCAAGTTGAGTCAAAACAATAGCGCTAAAAATGTGTTTTGGCACTGTTGTCAACTATATTAGTGCTTTTGTGCCGCTATAGAACTTTTGCATAGTGGTTTTAGCGCTATTGTCAAGTCTAGCACTGCTATATAGTTAATTTAGCGTTGTTGTGTTTTTAGCGCTATTGAGCATGGCTTGTAGCGCTTTTGTTTTTATGTGGCGCTATTGTTAGGAAAATAGATGCCCCAGTGTGTTTGAAAGATAATCTCCTGATCCCAATGATGGATGAATGGAGATGCGAGTTGTTTTGAACCATAGAAGCCCTGTTGAGACTTAGGTCATTAGGATAAATGCCTGTTGTAGTCTAGGTGTGCCATGATTTCTTACCTGTCAAGACCCGAAAATACTTGATCAAAGTATCTGCTGTTAGTCTAATTTTAAACTTAAGAAAGTTTGAAATAAAACAACTGATGATGATGATAGATGCACGTGTTTAGGAGGAGTTTTGTGTCTTATAGATGTGTGAGAGGCATCCAGCAACACAGGTGTTGCGGGATCGATTGACAGAGGACGAGGTTGATTGCATTGTAGCGACAGGCCTGTACAATGTTATGTATATGCCCGTAATTCAGATGAATCGCGGTTTGATCACAACATTGGCAGAGTGGTGGCATAGTGAGACATGTACGTTTCACTTAGTGTAGGGGGAGATGACGATTACACTGGAGGATGTATGATGCATCCTACACATTCCCATTCGAGGAGAGTTGGTGACTTATGATTGAGCTTGGGGGACAACAACAGTGCAAAGATTTTTTGAAGAGGATGTATTTATTGACGATGGCTCAGTAGCATGGGAGGATATAGCTGCTTTGTATAAGCCACTACCGGCTATTTTATCAGGTATTGTTGGGGGAATTCTATGCCTAGATCGACGATCGCATGGACTGGTTGTTGGTTGGGGCCAGGTTATAGAGCAGATGATGACAGAGGGGACTTGCTTTGCATGGGGACTGTGCATTCTGTCGCACTTATATCGGGAGATGCATGAGGTAGTATACCGAGAGGTGAGCTCACTGGGAGTGGGGATCACTCTTCTTCATATTTATTTGGGCATGAGAGCACCTTCCTGTGACGCGACCAGTGAGTCTGAGATTTAGGACAGTACACCAGCCCTATGTATATATGTATGGCGGTATGATGAGTCAGTCCCACCTAGGGAAGTTAGAGTGGTGGTGACGGGCACTAGATGATTTAGATACAGTGATCTGGAGGCCGTATATTGAGTGCGAGACTTGGGAGGATGATGCAGAGGCCTTGCCATATGTGTTTATGACATGATACCTCATTGGTAGGACAACCTACAATGTGGAGAGATAGGTACCTGGGAGAGTGTTGAGACAATTTGGACGGAGGCAGGGATTGTCGAGTGGATCTAGAGAGTATGCACGGGTGGTCTGAGAGAGGTTCCAGTGGGGGCCAGTATTACCCTATGATCAGGCTTTGGCAGAGTTTCAGACTCTATAGGTGAGACCATGTCAGATGAGGTCGGGGATGGTAGATGTAGGTGTGTCAGATGAGTACACTCAGTATATTGTGGTACATCTGGTTCCTCGGATATCCGATCCAACAAAGCCTATTCCATCCTTCGAGGAGGAGAGGAGATAGAGATAGAGGAGGAGAGGAGGTCATGGAGTGGTAGTAGGTGGACGAGGGAGAGGTGATGGAGGTGGTGGGGATGGAGGAGGAGGTGATGGAGGAGGAGGTGATGGAGGAGGAGGAGGAGGGGGTGGGGATTTTGGAGGAGGAGGTGGATTCAGAGGCAGAGGTAGGAGTGGTGGATGATTACATTAGAGAGGGAGAGGTGGGAAGCCATTGCGGCTCTTGTAGGGACCTTTGATGCAGGGAGGCATGAGATTAGGTGACAGGGATGTAGGTGAGGGATAGGTACTTATGGAGACATGGGAGGGAGCCAATGGAGAGGCACCTATGGATACAGGGTAGGGAGCTACTGGAGGAGATCTACGAGATCATATGATATTATTTTTGTAGACGCGGCTAGAGGATATGGAGGCAGAGGTGGGAGCTAGAGATATACTTCTTTTTGCATGAGAGTCAGAGATGACTGTAGTGCTGCAAGAGAGAGATCAGGCAGTTGATAGGGTTATCCAGTTATAGGAGAGAGTTTGGGCCTTGGAGGGAGTACAGGGACATGGGCCATTGACTGATTCCCTAGCGAGAGAGTTTTGGAGAGCAGGTGAAGAGGTTGATTATTAGCAGGGCTTGTATGAGTAGGAGGTGCCATCTAGTCAGCAGGCACTGAGTTATTCACAGATGCATCGGGAGAGATCAGAGCAGTCTCAGAGGATGGAGAGTAGTGGGGGTGTGATGGGTCCTCCACGATGAGGTAGTGTAGGTGGTGTAGGGGGTAGTGGGGGAGCAGGTGGTGATGGTGGTGCAACATCTAGTCAGAGTGGCATTTGAGAGAGTATTTATGTATGTTATCATATTATCATTTTGGACTGTGTCTTGGATGGCTCTTCGTAGCTGATATTTTGGACTTCATTGTTGATAGGGAGGTTGCTAGGTAAGTGCTCAAAAGGCCAATTTGAGTCAAAAGGCCATAAAAGGAAACAAGGGGTATTGTTTGTGTCTGCTCCTAATGTTTGCAATAACAAGTTTAGTTACACTTGATAGGTCTCTCTACAAGTCTTCACCATCAACCTCCCTTCTTGGTGGAAATTCATACCCTTGCTCTAGCTTACTCCAACTCCTCACATCACCCATCTACACATTTCTCAATCCCTAGCTTACTGAACATTCAACTTATTGTTTTCAGTGTGCATTAGGTAGTTCCAACATGGTCATGTAGGGGCAGCAAGGTTTTGTTCAAGTTTGACAACCAACTTAGTTTAAGGCTCATAGCCCTTAGCTTGCTCAATACACCAACCAAAAGGTCAAACCCCAAAAATTGCCTTCACGCTGTCCAAGGTATCAAAAGTTACTTGTTTCATTGTTATGGAGTGATCTCATAAGGTTTCAAAAACCCCAATCTCCTCCTTATAATCAGGTTTATGTATTTTGACAAAAACAGTCAAATGTGTGTTATGCAGTCAAAAGGGCTACTAGCCCGTGGGGGCCTAATTGGCCAAATTTTGCTCACCCTGCCCAATGATGGGCTTCTTGACCATGGGAGAAGTTTTGGATAGTGTGGAATGGGTCTTAGGAAGGATATTTTTGTGGTTTTAGGCTCCCTCAACCTAGTTTACTGACTGTCCACAAATTAGGCTTAAACATAGGGTTTAGTGAGGGTTTGGGTGGTTCCACCATATATTCTCTCTACCAAACTTGATTAAACCTCCCACGCTGCTAGGAGACCTCTACCACAACAAATTAAAGCTTCCCCTACCTTTTATAATTAAGCATTATGCCAAACATTTAGCAAACAACTGAGAAAAATGAAGAGAAATGCCACTGTGACTGTTAAAATGTTGCCCTTCTACCAGTCAACTGCTGCTACTTCTTTGGACCTGCATAATGAAGAGTTTGAATTGGAAATATACCTCAATGAGGTCTAAAAAACACTAGAGAATCTTCCTATTACATTTCCTTCTCAGTTACAAGGCTTGGATGATGCTTTTGAAGCATTCCATGAGCATTTGACAAACACAATTCACAAAAACAGTGAACTCACTATTTTGTTTACAAAGTGAGAATGTTTAATAGGAACAAGCTACTCTAACAAACCAAGGTGATCTTCAAAACCCTTGACCATATGTCCAGACCTCTACCTCATACATTTGTTCACTCCAAATTTCTTTTGGGTGCAAATCTTGAGTTTTTGATCATGCTAGTAGCCGAGTAATCAATACTTGCCTAGTATTCACTCAAGTCCTCCTTCCAAACATAATTTTGGCATAAAGTAAAGCATATTTAAACTTTATACATGAGTACCAACTTGACTAAATCCATTTTGTGGGATCCCAGACCTGGATTAGTCAAGTGGTGGCATTTTGGAACCTCAAACCCTTGACAGGGCAGTGAGCACACAGAAGTAAAATAATTTTGTACAAACAAATTGCCAAAGGAAAAAAGTACAACAATCACTTAGAGAGAATTGTAAAACTATTATGCACACTTTCCAAAGGTATAGTACGGACTATGAAAGCTACAGTACGAACTGTTACTCCAAGGAAGGAAAAACCAGTCATAAAAGCCAAAATTCCATAATTTTTATTAGGAATCTCTTGCTCATACAATCACCAACATTTCTCTAGGAAAAGGGAGGAGTTTTTATAGAATTTTTAATTAGTTACCAAGCCTTGTATGGACATGAGGTTTCCACAACTGCATTTTGCTAGTAAAACCCAAAAATGACAACATTTCTTGCTCCAAAAAACATTTTTGACACTCTAACCTTATCAACTTGTCTAAACAAATAAGACATGCTTAAAACCACTCAGTAAACATGTTTCAATGCTTTGGAAAGCATTTTGATACCTTTTAGGCATTTTTGCACATTTTTGCCAAAAATTGTCAACTCAAAGCCTAAAAGGCAAAACTTGACCTCTTGAGCCCAAAATGAGATCAAAACCACTAGAAAAGACACACAAAAACCTAAAAAACATTAAAAACTTGACACAAGACATTACAAACATGAAAGCATTAAATACTCAAAAATGAGAGTTTTACTCAACTAGGTGCTCCTGCACCATACTCCCCCAAAAACAAAGAAGTCATGTGACTCCTTGAGGCAGCAAAGAAGAAAGAATGCCAAACTTTTGAAAGTCAGTTTCAAGTATCCATGTGGCCTTTGAGATAGGCTTATCCTTCCATTTGATTACATGCTCCATGTAGGTGTGATTCCTTGTCTTTTTGAGAATCTTGGAGTCTAGAACCTGTTCTGCTTGGGGAATAGAAAGAGAAGGGAGAGATAGATCGGAAAGGGATTGCGCAAAATCTAAAACTCTTTGAATCTCCTTAGGTGTCTTCCCTTTGAAAGCAATCAAATCTGCAACACTAAAAATGGGAGACAAAGAAACATCAGTAGGCAAATCAACTTTGTAAGCATTAGACCCATACTTAGCCAATATTTTGCAAGGGCCTATTCTCCTCATCTGAAGTTTGCTTGGAACTCCCTTTTGTAACCCTTTCCTTGTTCAAATGAACCATCACATAATCTCCTATGGAAAAATGAACATCTCTCTTTGTAGCATCCACTCTTGCCTTGACTTTTTGGGAGGTTTCTTGGAGAGCTTTTCTCACTTGCTCATGAACTTCCTTCATGGATTGAAACATGTCATCTATTGTTCCACTCTTAGGCTGCAAGTTAGTGATATCCCTCAACTCCATTATACCCCTTGGATGCATACCATAAACAACTTCAGAAGGGATTTTACCTGTAGACTGATTGACACTATCATTGTAGGCATATTCGGCTTGATAAATGAGCATATCCCAGCTCTGCCCATATTCCTTTGTCAAACACCTAAGCATGTTTACAAGAGACATGTTCACAACTTCAGTTTGGCCATCAGTTTGTGGATGATAAGATGAACCAAAAGAGAGATTAGTACCCAGTCTCTTCCACAATGTTTTCCAGAAATGACCAAGAAACTTAACATCCCTATCTGAAACAATGCTAGTAGGAAAACCATGTATTCTAACAACTTATTTGAAAAATAAGTAAGTAATATGACTTGTATCATGTGTTGTCTTACAAGGAATAAAATGAGCCATTTTGCTAAATCTGTCAACTACTACAAAGATGCTATCAATTCCTGCTTGAGTTCTAGGTAATCCTACCACAAAATCCATACTAATGCAATCACAAGGCCTATGTGGAATGGGAAGAGGCTGATATAAACCAGCATTGGAGGAATTACCTTTTGCCTTCTGACATACCAAACACTGCTCAACATACCTCCGGATGTCTTTTTGCATCTTAGGCCAATAATAGAACCTTTGAACCAACTCTAAGGTCTTGTTGAGACCGAAATGTCCACTTAAGCACCCATTGTGCTTCTCCTGAATGAGGTTCTCTCTCATAGAACCTTTTGGAACACACAACTATCCACCCCTGAATAACAAACCATCCTGCAAAGTGAAATCAGCATATGCACCATGTAAATTATTCTCAAAATCTTGACAAACTTTATAAGCTTTAGCAAAATCATCATCAGTAGGATACATCTCTTTGAAATAATCAATACCAATGCTTTGAACTTGAATCTCATGAATAGTTAACAACCTTCTACTCAAAGCATCTGCTACTTTATTCAATTGACCCTTCTTATGCTTAAGAGTAAAAGTGTAAGCTTGCAAGTATGCTACCCATTTAACATGCCTATGATTCAGTTTATCCTGTGAGTTCAAAAAACTTAGTGCCTGATTATCTGTGTATACAACAAACTCTTTAGGAAGAAGATAGTGTCTCCATTTCCTAAGTGCCTGTACTAATGCATAGTGTTCTAAATCATAGGAAGAGTACTTTTTCTTGGCATCATTCAACTTCTCACTAAATAATGCAACTGGTCTATTTTCCTGACTTAAAACAACTCATACAACAATATTACTAGCATCACATTCAATAGTAAAAAGCTTATCAAAACTAGGTAAAATGAGCACTGGTTGAGTATCTACTTTAGTTCTCAATAATTCAAATCCCTTATTGGCTGCATCTGTCCACTAAAATTTTACCTTTACACCCCCTTTGATGGTGTCTAACATTGGAGCACAAATCTCACTGAATCCCTTGATGATTTGTTTGTAAAATTGTGCCAAACCATGGAAGCTTCTAACATCACTGGCTATCTTAGGAGTTGGCCAACTGGTTATTGCTGCAACTTTAGATTGATCCATTTTCAGATTGCCTCTTGATACAACAAAACCAAGATAGACCAATTCTTGCTTCAAGAAATGACACTTTTCAAGATTAATGGTTAGCTGTTCAAATAATTGTCTCAAAACAATAGCTAAATGCTTCAGATGCTCTTCCTTAGTTTTACTGAAAAATAAGAATATCATCTAAATACACTACAACAAAATTGCCAATGAAATCATGTAAAACTTCATTCATGAGTCTCATGAATGTGCTGGGAGTATTAGAGAGTCCAAATGGCATGACAAGCCACTCATAAAGACCCTCATTGATTTTGAAAGTTGTCTTCCACTCATCACCCTCTTTGATTCTTATTTGATGGTAACCACTCTTCAAGTCAATCTTATTGAAATACTGTGCACCCCCCAAACAATCCATCAAATCCTCTATCCTAGGTATGGGAAATCTGTATCTGATGGTGATCTTGTTTATGGCTCTAGAATCTGTACAAAGTCTCCATGTTCCACCCTTCTTAGGTGCCAACATTGTAGGTACTGCACAAGGATTAATGCTTTTCCTAATCAGCCCTTGGTCTAAGAGTTCTTGTATTTTTCTTGCTACCTCTTCATTTTTTTCAGGGGTCATCTTATAGGCTGCCTTATTTGGTAAAGAGGCTTCAAGTATGAAATCAATCTGATGGCTAATGGCTCTAGAAGGTGGTAAAGCTGCAAGTGTACCATCATTGATTATTGCTTTGAAGTTATCAAGGATTTGCTGCACCTCATATGGTATCTCAACTTTCTTTTCTACCTTTTCTTCCTTGGGTTTCACTATGAGTGTAAATCCCAATCCTTCACCTTCTTCTAGTGTTTTTATGAATTCTTTCTCATTTACTAACAAGATGTTAGGCACTTTATTGCTGCTCTCTCCTTCTTCATTGAGGGATTGAATCTGATAGGTTACTCCATCTTTCTGAAATGAGTAGGAGTTTCTTTCCCCATCATGTTGTGCTTTTCGGTCAAACTGCCATGGTCTACCCAAAAGTAGGTGGCAAGCATCCATAGGAAGGATGTCACATAGGATCCTATCTGTTGTGTAGGGGAAAAGCGAGACTAGGTTAATCATGCCCTAATCCTACCTTTTGACACACATTACGGAATACAAAAGAGCCTAGAGATATCGCATAATTGGCTACTTCTTTTGGTGAAAGAGAGAGCCACGGGATATCTATTAGGATTTCTATTCCCTTGTTGAAATTGTAAAATCAAGTAATGCAAGTTCAAACCCTAATCCCAAAATGCAAGTATGAACTAATAACAAGATTGCAGAATTGAGATTAAACAATGAACAGCTGTAAGTACAAGGATGAAATAAGAATACAGATATGTACCTGGAGTCAAAATCGGACTGAAAATGTTTGGGACGGGGGCGCGGGCGCCACTGTCCTGAAAACTGCACCGAAAACCACTGTTCTGCACTCTGAAACACTGTCTGGAAATTGTCTGTACACTGTCTGTCCGGAGGACCAGGGTGCCCAGCGCCTCTGTCCTAGGGACCAGGGTGCCCAGTGCCTCTGTCCCAGGGACCAGGGCGCCCAGCGCCCCTGTCCTGGCAGGACCAGGGCGCCCAGCGCCCCTGTCCTGGCAGGACCAGGGCGCCCAGCGCCCCTGTCCTGATCTTCTGATCTGCAATTTCACACAGGGTTTTGTCTCAGCTTTCTCTCTCTGGATCTGTATCCCGTGGCGTCGTCCGAATCTTGAAACTTGCAATAATATCTGAAAAGGGGGAGGGGCGGCTATATAGGGTTTTGCCTTAGTCAAACCCCCGCTTCGGTGATTTCCACCTCCACGAATAGCCAAGTTGTTTTGTAAAATGTATTGTGTGTGCAGACCTAGTGTGTGTGCAAGGTCCAAAATGCAAGAAAGCAAACTAGAGCAACCTAGAAAGTAAACCCTAATTGCTTGTAAATGATAATGTAAATGCTCTAAATCAAGATGCAATGTGATCTAAAGCATGAATAAATGATGTATCAAAGCTTATGCAAAGACATGAAAACAATACGAAATCATACCCAACCCTCAAGGGAGGAGTACAAGCCGATCTTCAGTCGGTAACCTCCTATTGTTCTTCAATGTCTTCCAAGCCCTAAGTGGATGAATGAATTTGATAGATGCTTGATAGAATGATGTTGAATGTTGTTGAAGTCCTCAAAGATCTGCTCTTTCGCTGCATATGAAGTTCCTGGAAACAAAAATCCGATCCTTTCCAATGAAGAAAGAGAGCTTTTATGTATGAAACCCTAGGTCGTAAATTCGTATTTTGGCCGACCTAGAGATTGAATATCCCGCCAATTTCTTGGGGTTAAGATTTATTTTATGATTGGATCGCGCTCCTAAAATTTCGGGAAAAATGTCCAGGACCATGTGCACGGGCGCCATGGTCCCGACAACTTTTCACCAAATTTTCAGGGCCGTCGGATATGATGATTTTAGAGAGAATCCCGAAGTTACAGGTGATTTCGAGATGTTTTGACCCCGAAACCAAGCCCCCAAGTTTGGAATAGGACTTAATTAGGGTTTTTGATTAAGTGATGTATTGAAGGAATAAAATGCGAAGGGCGCGCTTTAGTGAAAGGGCCCAACTTTATGGTGTAGAGAATGATGAAATAGGAACCTTAGACCTAATTAATCTGATTAATTAAGTGCTTAAGGAGAAATGCAATGCAGAATGCAAAATGCACTAAGGCGGGTGCTAAACTAGGTGTGAAATTGTACCACCCTAGCGAGTGCGTACAATTTACGACGCTACATTTAGCCCCCACTTTAGCGGTCATATGAGTACTACATGCATATGCAAGCTAAAGTACAGAAAAGTAAACATCATTTGAAAAAAGGATATATCCATAAGTTGTCGGACGAAGCCCCCAGCGGTATCTGCAGTACACAGTTAGGAACCGCACCCTACAAAACAAACGTTAGATCACAAAATCACCTAATGCTTACTAGGGAAAGTGATGAAATCTGTGAGTAGCTGTATGCCCCCCCCTGTTTCGACTTGCTTATTAGGGAGGTGAAACAGGGTAGCATGTTTACTTGCGACAAATTGTGTAATATAGTATTGATGAGGGGTGTTCACTAAATAGGCTTTAGCAGAGCACTTTTTGGAACATCCTGAAAGTAGGAGAAGGAAAATACGATTCCAACGCAACAAACGGTTCGAAAATCGCATCTCCCAAACTCAAGTTATGATAAAATAAATGATAGAGGAGAATTAGGTTTATATTGATTGACTAATGTTTTGATGATAAAGAATGGCACTAACAAAGATCTGTTCTACTGCCACAGCTAATGTGCAGGAATGGCGTTCCTTGATTCAGCAGGCAATGACAGACATTTCCATGATAGCACAGATCCCCAGTTCCTCATAGATTGCCTATAGGCCTCAGGGGAACGCAGTTCGGCATGAGAATTTGTTTTTCCCATTCCGAGTACAGGTAGATATATGGAGGGAGAGATAGAGAGTCCTATCAGAGGACCTCCAGCAGGCGCGGCAGAGAGAGAGTCCTATCAGAGGACCTCCAGCAGGTGCGGCAGAGAGAGAGAGTCCTATCAGAGGACCTCCAGCAGGTGCGGCGGGACCTAGTAGCGGCTCAGACCGAGGCTACCACCTATCGTGCGATCCTTATGGATAGGGATCGTAGGAGTTCCTCTCAGAGTCACTCACAATCTGTATCGCGCTATACACCCATGGGTCCACCTCCACGGCCAGATCAGGAGGGAGCATCCAGTCGACACTCTCCAGCCACTAGCCCTAGGGATAGGAGATGATTGTATGATGTAGGAGAGGTCACATTTTGGATATACAGTGACCTAGATTTGTATACGATCCACACATATATATGTGTATATATACATGCTTCTCTTTTGTCTCAAATGTGTTATCTCTAATGCTTAAAACAATGTATGTTTTGTTTTGATTAAATCTAATACATTTGGTAAATGTACATGTATGTTCAGAATTTAATTTCCATGTGATTGATTTCTCAATGCTCCATGATTAAATTGATACATGTGTGACTTAATTAAAATATTTAATCAAGTACGACATTAAGGATAAGGAAGAAATATGCATTAAGTCTAAGAATCATATAACTAATGTGATCTAATTTTGAACTTAAACACAACATGGTACGATTCTACTTAACACATAAAGACATTGTATAATATGCTAGCATAATGAAAAAAAATGTAAATCTTTTACAATTTACATAAATGAATTCAAGACAAACTAAAAAGTAAGAAGACATGCTTGTCAGGAACGAAGCAATATAGATTAAACGACATAACATTTAATTCAAAGCATAATATCTATGCAAGTGCATAGCATTGATAGGCTCTTTAAGAGGTGTACCATCTACATCCGCTATTTTGTAAGCACCTGATCCATAATCCTCAATGACGATATATGGTCCAAGCCAATTAGGACTAAATTTTCCCTTTTCAGCAGGCAAGGCATTCACATTGCGTTGATTCTCATAAAGGTCTAAGTCACCTACTGAGAAGGAACGTTGAATAACCTTGTCATTATAGCTTCGTTGTAGAGTTTTGTGATACACTTGAATATGCTCAAGAGCGTTTATGCGCTGTTCATCAAGCATCTCAAGCTGTTGAAGTCGTTGTTCTCTATAAGAGTCATCATCTACTATACCTTTGAGAGAAACCCTAAGTGATGGAATCTCTAACTCTAAGGGCATAATAGCATCAGCACCATAAACAAGATTATAAGGAGTAGTTCCCGTAGCAATTCGTACACTCGTTCGGTAGGCCCAAAGAGCATAGATCAGCTGATTACTCCAATCCTTACCATGCTTATTCACGGTTTTACTAAGAATTTGTTCAATTATCTTATTGGATGATTCGGCTTGGCCATTTGATTGAGGATAATATGGTGTAGAAAATCGATGTTTGATATGATAGTTCTCGAGGAATTTCTATACATCCTTGTTTTTAAACGATGTCCCATTATCTGAGATAATAGTGGAAGGTATCCCAAATCGAGAAATGATGTTTTCTAGAAGAAATTGACAAATTACTTCAGCAGTAGTAGAGCGAAGAGGAATAGCTTCTACCCACTTCGTAAAGTAATCTGTTGCAGTTATAATGAAGGTGTGTCCTTGAGATGAAGGAGGAGAAATTTTTCCAATAAGATCCAAACCCCATGCGGAGAAAGGCCAAGAAGCTACTTGAGAATGAAGTTCTTGGGCAGGAGCATGAATCAGATTATTATGTTGTTGACATTGATGACATTTTTTAACAAATGAAAAGGCATCCTTCTGCATAGTTTGCCAATAGTATCCCATACGGAGCAACCTATGAACCAGGGATTTGCCCCCAAAATGCCCCCCACAGGCACCTGAATGTGCCTCTTCAAGAGCAACGGGGATTTCCGACTTGTTAAGACAACAAAGGAGAAGACCATCATAACCCCTTCGATAAAGGACATTAGAAAGGATGATATATCTAGCAGACAGCTTGCGGATTCTAGCCCTAGTGTTCCTATTAGAGGAATCAGGAAAGGTACCATCGGTCAAATATCTTATGATATGCGAGAACCATTCATCTGAGTCTACAAAGTCACAACATGTTACCAAGCTAGAATCGTCTACAATAGCTGGAGAAATAAGGTTGTGAATAACGAAATTAAGATCGACCATAGGGTCCTCTAAAGATACTAGAGAAGCCACACATGCCATTGCATCCGCATGTCGATTATCTTTTTGAGGAACGGGTTCCATGGTATAAGAATCAAAATTTTGTAATAAAGAGATAGCAAGGTCTTTATATTGTGATAGTTTGTCTTGTTTTGCTTGATATATTCCTGTTACTTGTCTTATAATCAATTGCGAATCTCCATAGATATGTATGTGTTTTATATTCAGAGCTAAGGCTGCTTTTATTCCCGCTATAAGAGCCTCATACTCAGCAATGTTATTGGTACACAGGAAATTTAGACGATATGATAAAGGAATAGACTTCTTTGTAGGAGAAATCAAAACAACACCTGCCCCCGATCCCGTACGACACTTAGAGCCATCAAAGTATAACTCCCAAGTTTCATCTTTCTCTATAGAAAGAATGAAGTCGTCAGGAAAGGATTCAGGGTTTGGGAAGGAGAAAGGTGAAGGGGCCTCAACCAAGTGATCGGTCAATGCTTGTCCTTTAATTGCTCTTTGTGAAACAAATTTAAGGTCAAATTCAGTTAACATCATAACCCACTTAGCTAGACGTCCTGATAAATCAGTTTTAGAGAAAAGATGTTTCAGAGGATCAAACTTTACCATGACGTGGACTTCTGAATTTAAAAGATAATGTCTCAATTTCTGAGTCGCAAACACCAAGGCCAAGCATTGTCTTTCTATCGCAGAATATCGGGTCTCATAATCGAGTAAGGTACGACTTATGTAATAAACCGGACATTCCTTACCATCTTTATCATGTTGGGCCAACAATGCTGCGAGAGCATGAGAGGAAGCAGCTGTATACAGAAGGAAGGGTTTAGAAGGTTTGGCAGGTTGAAGAATAGGAGGACTAGCCAAATACACCTTTAAATCTTCAAATGCTTGCTGACAATCCTCATTCCATTGAAAAATGATATCCTTTTTAAGAAGTTGAGTAAAAGGAAAGGTACGATCCACAAGCTGAGACACGAACCTACGAATAGCTTGAATCTTTCCTTGTAAGCTTTTAAGTTGAGACACATTTCGAGGAGGTGGCATGTTAACAATAGCATCTATTTTCTTAGTGTCCACCTCAATCCCACGATGCGAAACTATGAATCCTAATAGTTTTCCACTATCCACACCAAAAACACATTTTCGGGGATTCAAGCACATGTGATACTTACGAATTCTTTCAAAAATTTGTCGAAGGATTTTAACATGATCCATGCGAAGAAAAGATTTGGCCAAAATATCATCAACATAATCCTCTAAAATCTTATGCATATAATCATGAAAGATAAGGGTCATCGCTCGTTGATAAGTTGCACCAGCATTTTTAAGTCCAAAAGGCATCATTATCCAACAAAATGTACCCCAAGGAGTGGTGAAAGCAGTTTTGAATTGATCCTGAGGGTTAATAAAAATTTGATTGTAACCTGAAAAACCATCCATGAAGGATAACAAGGCATGTCCTGCCGTAGAATCAACTATCATGTCAATGTTTGGAAGAGGGAAATCATCTTTCAAGGAAGCTTTATTCAAATCTCGAAAGTCAGTACACATTCTTATTTTGTTGTCTGGTTTAGCCACAGCGACAATATTTGAAATCCATGGGGAATAGTCAATAGGGCGGATAAATCCAGCCTCCAATAATTTTTCAATCTCAGCCTTAACGAGAAGAGCCACCTTAGGATTCATTTTTCGAATCTTTTGTTTCACGGGCTTAGCGTCAGGAACCAAGACAATATTATGAGTAACGATCTTAGGATCTATACCAGGCATGTCAGAATATGCCCAAGCAAAGATCTCAGGGAATTCATGCAATAACTCTTCATATTGTTTCTGTTGTTCTTCATCCAAACATTTTCCAATTTTAATGACTTTTTCTTTGTTGCAAGGATCCATCTTAACATCAAGGGTATCACTTATGAGAAGATTACTTTGTTGAGGAGTATCCTTTAACTGAGGGAATTCTTTCACAATCTTATCGTTATCAATCTCCTTTCCAAAATAGGCTTCGGTGTTCAAACAATAAGGGAGTCCCCTATTGTGATGATAACGAGGAAGAGTGTCATAGGCTCCCAAGAACTCAACTAAAGCGTCGTCGGTAGGGAAGATATCCAAAGCACATTCACCCAAAGAATCCTCGTCAATATACTCAGGGTGTTGTATTGATAGAGATGTAGAAATAGCATTAACACTAATGCATGGTCTTTTAGCAGCTTTAGTACGTCTGCAGGGATTATAGCCAAGTCCAAAGGCATAATTGTGAAAATTAGTCTCTAGAGGAACTCTTATCCCTTGTTCATTAGCACCACAACCTTTTCCATGATACCCATGCTTAGCGAAAATGCGAAAACCACGACCATAACGATCAGCCATTTCAGGAAGAGAAGGTGGTTTTTCATAAGACAAAGAATCAAACTCTTCATAATTATAGATGTGAGGAGAAGAAGTTTGAGAAGCGGCCACAAAATTATTACTCATAGATTCAGGTAAGGTTGATTGACTTTTAGCTTCTTCTTTCTTTTCAACTTTATGATTTTCAGCTTCTTCCTTCTTTCCAACTTTAATTTCTCTAGAAGGAACCTTATATTCACCTACAAAGGTAGGGTTAAAATCAAGAGATCCCCAATCATCTTCTGCGAGAACCTTCTCAGGATCAAAATCCTTTTTATGTGTAGTTTCAAGTCGAGAAGGATTTTCTTCAGGAGTTCCAGATTCATCCAAAGGATTTTGATCATCAGAAAGCGAAGACTCATCGATAGGTTTCTTGTTTAAAGAGTCATCACTAGACGAGGATGGCTTAGAAGAATCTCCTTTGGAATTAGATGTTTGTAGACAAGCTTGAAAATTAGTATCACCCATCAAGGTATATGTCTTATTGTTATAAATGAATTTAACTTGTCTATGCAATGTAGAGGGGACAGCTTGCATGCTGTGAATCCAAGGCCTCCCTAATAACAAGTTGTATGTTAAATTTCCCGGCATAACATGGATAGGAGTAGGCAAAGTGACAGGTCCCACTGTGAGAGGTAAGGTGATGATACCCAATGAAGTCTTAGCCACATTGTCAAAGCCACGAATGGAACGAGAGTCAGGCTCCATAAGAGAAGTATCCACATTCATCTTATGCAATAGATTGATGCTACACACATTAAGGCCAAAGCCATTATCTACTAGTGTTCGTCTTATAGCAGTGTCTTTCATGACAACCACAATCATCAAGGGATCATATTGTTGTTGGACTTCACTAGTAGGCAACTCATCTTGCGTAAACACAATTTGAGGTTTAGGATTCATCACAGAGTTAACAAAAGATGCTATATTACTAGATGTATTCGGTGGAGAAACATTCAAATCTTTCAAGGCATCTTGTAACATTCCATGATGAGCGGAAGAAGTTTGAATCAAATCCCAAAGGGATATTTTAGCAGGGGTAGCTTTGAGTTGTTCTATGAGATCATATTCCTTACCCATAACTTGCGAAATATAGGGAGCTTGAGGAAGAATTGGTTGAGGATTAGGAAGAGAGACTGGAATAACAGGAGGAGGATTAGGTTGCCTATTATTTCTGGTATGATAGGTATGGGCAACCGCATGATAAATCTCTCTAGTTATTTGCTTAGCATAATTGTAAGGACTTATAGGTTTTCTTCCTTGTACGGTGATGATCGGTTTATTTGGAGTACAAAAGGAATCATGATCATACCTTCCTTGGACAGTAAGGAGAGGAGTTTTAGGAATTTGAAAGGTGGGAGAAGGATAAGCACCTTGGACTTCAAAGAGAGGCTTGTTATATTCATTCAAATTTATCATGTTAACCAATTTAGAGGTCTTGTTTTTGTTTATAGGTTTCGACAAAGCCACAAAGTCATCAAGAGAATCATCCAACAAAGCATGATCATATCGGTTAAAAGGTTTGTCTTTTGATTCAAAAGGAGACATCTCCTCATAGAGGGGATTATTGAAAACAACCATGTTACTAGACTCAGGGGAAGAGTGGATAGGAATGTATCCTTGGGAGGAATCATTCGACTTATCTTTCTCATCACACCTAAATGGCATAATAACAAGGTTTATGAGTTTTTGGTAAAATGAAGGTTTGGCATCCTTAGGGTTCAAAAACTCATCTAAGGCTTCATCTAATTCATCTTGGATATACTCATAATAATCATCAAAAGCATGAACGTTTTGCAAATAAAAATCTGACATTTTGAAAAGATTGCATAAAATTTAAACACACAATGCAAAGAAACACACACTTTTTTTTTTTTCTTTTTCTCTTTTAATGAAATGAAATGAAAACACACTAAATCTAGATCTAGATCTAATAAATGCAATGCAAGAGGAAGCAATGATAGATTCACGTTGGGTTCACCAAAATGTGTAGGGGAAAAGCGAGACTAGGTTAATCATGCCCTAATCCTACCTTTTGACACACATTACGGAATATGAAAGAGCCTAGAGATATCGCACAATTGGCTACTTCTTTTGGTGAAAGAGAGAGCCACGGGATATCTATTAGGATTTCTATTCCCTTGTTGAAATTGTAAAATCAAGTAATGCAAGTTCAAACCCTAATCCCAAAATGCAAGTATGAACTAATAACAAGATTGCAGAATTGAGATTAAACAATGAACAACTATAAGTACAAGGATGAAATAAGAATGCAGATATGTACCCGGAGTCAAAATCAGACTGAAAATGTTCGGGACGGGGGCGCGGGCACCACTGTCCTGAAAACTGCACCGAAAACCACTGTTCTGCACTCTGAAACACTGTCTGGAAATTGTCTGTACACTGTCTGTCCGGAGGACCAGGGCGCCCAGTGCCTCTATCCCAGGGACCAGGGCGCCTAGCGCCCCTGTCCTGGCAGGACCAGGGCGCCCAGTGCCCCTGTCCCGATCTTCTGATCTGCAATTTCACACAGGGTTCTGTCTCAGCTTTCTCTCTCCGGATCTGTATCCCGTGGCGTCGTCCGAATCTCGAAACCTACAATAATATCTGAAAAGGGGGAGGGGCGGCTATATAGGGTTTTGCCTTAGTCAAACCCCCACTTCAGTGATTTCCACCTCCACGAATAGCCAAGTTGTTTTGTAAAATGTATTGTGTGTGCAGACCTAGTGTGTGTGCAAGGTCCAAAATGCAAGAAAGCAAACTAGAGCAACCTAGAAAGTAAACCCTAATTGCTTGTAAATGATAATGTAAATGCTCTAAATCAAGATGCAATGTGATCTAAAGCATGAATAAATGATGTATCAAAGCTTATGCAAAGACATGAAAACAATACGAAATCATACCCAACCCTCAAGGGAGGAGTACAAGCCAATCTTCAGTCGGTAACCTCCTATTGTTCTTCAATGTCTTCCAAGCCCTAAGTGGATGAATGAATTTGATAGATGCTTGATAGAATGATGTTGAATGTTGTTGAAGTCCTCAAAGATCTGCTCTTTCGCTGCATATGAAGTTCCTGGAAACAAAAATCCGATCCTTTCCAATGAAGAAAGAGAGCTTTTATGTATGAAACCCTAGGTCGTAAATTCGTATTTTGGCCGACCTAGAGATTGAATATCCCACCAATTTCTTGGGGTTAAGCTTTATTTTATGATTGGATCGCGCTCCTAAAATTTCAGGAAAAATGTCCAGGACCATGTGCACGGGCGCCATGGTCCCGACAACTTTTCACCAAATTTTCAGGGCCGTCGGATATGATGATTTTAGAGAGAATCCCGAAGTTACAGGTGATTTCGAGATGTTTTGACCCCGAAACCAAGCCCCCAAGTTTGGAATAGGACTTAATTAGGGTTTTTGATTAAGTGATGTATTGGAGGAATAAAATGCGAAGGGCGCGCTTTAGTGAAAGGGCCCAACTTTATGGTGTAGAGAATGATGAAATAGGAACCTTAGACCTAATTAATTTGATTAATTAAGTGCTTAAGGAGAAATGCAATGCAGAATGCAAAATGCACTAAGGCGGGTGCTAAACTAGGTGTGAAATTGTACCACCCTAGCGAGTGCGTACAATTTACGACGCTACATCTGTATATCCACCTATGTGGAAATCTACCCAGGCTTGCTCATTTACTAACACATGTTGTCCCTTATTTAACCATGTGACTTTGTATGGCTCCTTGTGTTGTATCCTAGGTAGTTTGAACTTACTCACTACTTCCTCTGATATGATGTTATCTGTGGACCCTAAGTCTATGATAACCTTACACACCTTTCCCATGATTTTACACTTAATCCTGAACAATGCTCTTCTCTGTGAGACCATTGTACTATGTGGCTTCTTCATTAACACTCTCTTGATCATTAAACTCTCACCATCTTCTGAAGCTAGGTTCAATGCTAAAGTTCTTGTATTCCCTCCATCTTCTTGAACATAGTTTACCCTCTTTTCACCACCATAGGATGAACTAGGCTTCTCTGGGCATCTATAGGCAGGGTGGCCCAACTTTTGATAGTTGTAGCACTTCATGATTGAGAAGTAGGACCCTCTCCCTGGTCCATTAGATCTACCCCTACTTGGGTTGCTCGATCCCCTACCCCTATAGTTGGGTTTGCTCTGAGAATCCCCACTTTTCTCTATAAGGTTAGACTCTCCCTGGGATCGTTGATCTATTCACCTTCCACCAAAATTGCCTCTATGGCCTCTACCATCTCTTCCCCTACCTCTTCCTCTGTTGTTTTGTTCTTTCTTTCTCCTACCTTTCTCTTCCACCTTAAGTGCTAGTTGATAACACTTGTGTACTGTTTGTGGGCATAACAAGCTCATCTCTTCCTGGATTTTCCATCTTAACCCATTGAAGTGTCTTACCACTTTTATACTCTCATCCTCTACTACTCTAGATCTCATGCACAGTTTTTGAAAATCCTCAGTGTAGCTACTAACATCTAGGTCTTTTTATCTCAAATTTTGTCTTTTCCTGTGAAGTTGTACTTCATAGTCTTCAAGAAGGTAGGTTTCTTTTATTTTGGCTACCATTTCTTTCCAGGTGGCTATTGGTTGCTTACCTTATTTCACCCTTTCCTCTTGGATGAACTTCCACCAAGTTAAGGCTTCCCCTCTCAACCTTGATTTTTCTACCTTAACCTTTTGTGCTTCAGTTACTCTATCACATTCAATATAGTTTTTAAGACCTTCAATCGACTCTATAAGAGCATCTGGATCCATCTTTCCACTGAAAAGAGCCACTCCCTCTAAGGTTTTACCACTCATAGCTCTCAAGGATTTCAAGAATGGTTCTTTCTCAATGACAGGGTCATGCATGGGGACCTCATCCTCTATTACCATCATTTTACCCTGATCTCCAACCTTATCATGGACTTCTTTAGTTTTGACTTCTACTTCAGCTAGTTTCATTGCTAGTTGATCCAATCTTTCTCTGAGTGACCTATTTTCCTCTTCTTAGTCTTCGACCTTCTTGGCTAACTCAGCATTAGTCACCATGTTTTCCTAATGTTCCTTTCCTCCTGAATCTTTTGTTGGCTTTGATACCACTATGATAGGGAGGTTGCTAGGTAAGTGCTCAAAAGGACAATTTGAGTCAAAATGCAAGAGGTATTGTTTGTTTCTGCTCCTGATGTTTGCAATAACAAGTTTAGTTACACTTGATAGGTCTCTCTACAAGTCTTCACCATCAACCTCCCTTCTTGGTGGAAATTCATACCCTTGCTCTAGCTTACTCCAACTCCTCACTTCACCCATCTACACATTTCTCAATCCCTAGCTTACTAGACATTCAACTTATTGTTTTTAGTTTGCATTAGGCAATTCCAACATGCTCATGTAGGGGCAGCAAGGTTTTGTTCAAGTTTGACAACCAACTTAGTTTAAGGCTCATAGCCCTTAGCTTGCTCAATACACCAACCAAAAGGTCAAACCCCCAAAACTATCTTCACGCTATCCAAGGTCTCAAAAGTTACTTTTTTCATTGTTATGGAGTGATATCATAAGGTTTCAAAAACCCCAATCTCCTCCTTATAATCGGGTTTATGCATTTTGACAAAAACAGTCAAATGTGTGTTATGCAGTCAAAAGGGCTACTAGCCCATGGAGGCCTAATTGGCCTAATTTTTCTCACCCTTCCCAATGATGGGATTCTTGAACATGGGAGAAGTTTTGGATAGTGTGGAATGGGTCTTAGGAAAGATATTTTTGTGGCTTTAGGCTCCCTCAACCTGGTTTAGTGATTGTCCACAAATTTAGGCTTAAACATAGGGTTTAGTGAGGGTTTGGGTCCACCATAGATTCTCTCTACCAAACTTGATTCAAACTCCCACACTTCTAGGAGACCTTTGCCACAACAAATTAAATCTTTCCCTACCTTTGATAGTCAAGCATTATGCCAAACATTTGGCAAACAACTGAGAAAAATGAAGAGAAATGCCACTATGACTTTTAAAATGTTGCCCTTCTACCAATCAACTGTTGCTACTTCTTTGGTCCTGCATAATGAAGAGTTTGAATTGGAAATATACCTCAATGAGGTCTGAAAAACACTAGAGAATCTTCCTATTACATTGCCTTCTTAGTTACAAGGCTTGGATGATGCTTTTGAAGCATTCCATGAGCATTTGACAAACACAATTCATAAAAATAGTGAACTCACTGTTTTGTTTACAAAGTGAGAATGCTTAATAGGAACAAGCTACTCTAAAAAACCAAGGTTACCTTCAACACCCTTGGCCATATGTCCAGACCTCTTCCTCATACATTTGTTCACTCCAAATTTCTTTTGGGTGCAAATCTTGAGTTTTTGATCATGCTACTAGCCGAGTAATCAATACTTGCCTAGTATTCACTCAAGTCCTCCTTCCAAACACAATTTTGGCATAAAGTAAAGCATATGTACACTATATACATGAGTACCAACTTGACTAAATCCATTTTGTGGGATCCCATGCCTAGATTAGTCAAGTGGTGGCATTTTGGACCTCAAACCCTTGACAGGATAGTAAGCACACAGAAGTAAAATAATTTTGTACAAACAAATTGCCAAAGGAAACAAGTACACCAATCACTTAGAGAGAATTGTACAAATATTATGCACACTATCCAAAGGTACAGTATGAACTATGAAAGCTACAGTACAGGCTGTTACTCCAAGGAAGGAAAAACCAGTCATAAAAGCCAAAATTTTATAATTTTTTATTAGGAATATCTTGCTCATACAATCACCAAACTTTCTCTAGGAAAAGGGAGGCATTTTTATAGCATTTATAATTATTTACCAAGCCCTACATGGACATGAGGCTTCCACAACTGCATTTTGCTAGTAAAACCTCAAAATGACAACTTTTACAACTTTGGCAAGCCCAAATGACAACATTTCTTGCTCCAAAAAACATTTTTGACACTCTAACCTTATCAACTTGTCTAAACAACTTAGACATGATTAAAACCACTTATTAAACATGTTTCAATGCTTTGGAAAGCATTTGGAGACCTTTTAGGCATTTTTGCACATTTTTGCCAAAAATTGTCAACTCAAAGCCTGAAAGGCAAAACTTGATCTCTTGAGCCCAAAATGAGATCAAAACCACTAGACAAGACACACAACAACCTAAAACAACATTAAAAACTTGACACAAGATATTACAGACATGAAAGCATTAAATACTCAAAAATGAGAGTTTTACTCAACTAGGTGCTCCTGCACCAATTGTACTTCAATACATGTATGTTTTTGCGACATGATATGATATATGAGGAGATCCCATATTTTGTGATGATATGCATGTTGATGATATGTATGGTTTTATGCAGGATTATGATCTAATATGTATGCTTAGATGGATATTTTTATTTTCTATATGTATGTGTTTTATGAGATGATTTATTTATATGATGATTTAGTTGATGTCTATATGCATATTTTATGAATGTGAGGCTAACATGTGGATGCAGGTTTTATATGTATGCATGATGTGTTGGTGAAAATTCTTTATGTATGTATGCCATGATGATGATGTATGCTTAATGAAATGATTTACATACAATACTTGTGCTTTTATGTTGATGAGATGATGACATGCAGTTATGTTTGATGTAATGTATAAATGATTTATGTAAATGCATCTAGATGGTTAAAATGAATGCAATATGGATAAACAAATGTGATGCAGAGCATCATGAAAAACCAACCAAGAACCCCAAATCAACCATGGAGTTCAAACTTCAACACAATATCTTCAATATCAGAGGCATAAACATATTAAAATTCCTCATATTATCATATTACTTTCATCCAAATCCATTTCAAGTTCATCCAACACTCTTTATCAAGGTACTAAAATATCAAACTCATATACCATACTGATTTCGAGGTAATATATCGCATCTAAATAGTCATACTTCCATGCGTGCTATAGAGGTTCATTAATGCTATCTCAAATATATCCAATCATTTATACTTTGAAAACCATTAAACTTCATTGTTCATTGAAAGAATCCAATTCACTGTCATCAAAGTGATTGTCATTCACATGACAGTTTTCTATACCTGCACTCAGACATTAATAACTTTCAAATTCGAGAACATTTTGAAGATCACTTCAGTGAGGCTGTAGAAAATAAGGTTTCTAAATTAATAGCAAAAATTGATAACAATCCAACGGTTCATGTTTGAGTTATACCCCCTGTACTGAGACCTATTTTTACTATCATAAACAACTCAGAAAAAATCACCATTTAGCCTGCTAGGGCATCAAATATCTCAACAAATACTTAACAAAATAAAAAAAAGACCATACTCAAATGAAAACCCTCTAAGTCTAATTTTAGAATATGCAAGCCATTAATTTTTCAATGGTTAAATCACAAGATAATTACGAACCCTTTCCAACAACTCCATTTAAGACAGCTTAAAACCGGTTTCCACCAAAACCTTCATAACTTTCACAAATCTGCATAAAAATGACTCAGACAAAAATAAAATGAAAGGTTATTAACATATCTTTCCAATGAATCCACTTATAGGTCTTAAATCTTCCATATGCATTCATACCAAATGTTACAAGATGACTGTTCTCAGGAAACCTGGAAGTTGCAAACAACCACTTTCACCAAAACGTGCATATCTTCTTCATTTCTTTATGAAATTGACCCAAACAAAAAGCATGAGAAAGAGGATTCACCCTTCTAACTAACCATTTCTATATTACAGAGTTTCCATACCGTACATGACCGTACAAGTCCTGGAAATAGAGACTTAACCCAAGAAACCTAACAAAATGCAAGATTCAAACACACCCAATTGTTCCAAAACTTTCTCCTCCTTGTCTATATGCTTTTGAACAACAAAATGCATTCCTTTTATGAATTTTTTGATAGTTATAAACCATCAAAATACCCTTATGACCTTTCATCTTCCTTTTTACAACTTGTAGTGCATTTTTGCATTGTTTCATTTTATCTAACAACTTTTCATCTTCTTGACAACTTTTGTGACACTTTATAAAAATGACTCCACACTTTGTAAAATCCCCCTAAACATGTCCAAATAACCTATTTAATACCTTTTACATACTTGATAGCCTTCTCATGGCCTTTTATACAATTTTGACCTTTTGACCAATGTAGGCCTCTAGTGGACAACTTTTGCAAATTGTCTTTATAACCTTACATATGGTGGTTCAATGAGCTTAGTAACATTATAAAAATATAAAAAATGACTTTATTGTCTTCCAATCTTCCATTATTGCAAATGAACGTCCCGGTAATGCTCTTGTGCCTAGGTGCTCCTGCACCAAAATGTAAAGTACAAATGTTTATATGATGATTTCTAAATGAATGTATATGAAAAATATAGAAACCAATGTTAATACAAATGGTTTTGTTATGATTTGATAAATTATGACTAAGAGAAATGATAATGTTATGATAATGCAACTCATGAATAACTGCACCTTAATGCAATTAAAAGGATAATGAATGCATTCTAATTAATCCTAAATGAAATTTGTTGCAAGATGAAAATGAATGAGTAGAAGAATATACGAGATGGATAAATGAATGCATTTAACTCGTGGATAGATAAATAAATGCATGCAACTAAAGAAATCAACACAAATGTATGGTAAACAAGTTTAAATGATGATAAATGATGAGTGTAAATGATACTAAATGAATGCACAGTAATGGCTAATAATGGTAATAAATGCAATGATGAGAATTTTTCAAAATGAATCTAAATGTCATGAGTTTGCAATGATGAAATGATGTAATGATACTAATGCAAGTACATGATAATGAACTATATGTATTTAAATGCGACTAAATGATATGAAATGAGCTCTAATGAATGGCTAAAAATAAAGTTAATAAACCTATATGTAAGCATATGATAATGAACTAGGTGTATTTAAATGCAACTAAATGTAATGAAATGATGATGTGGTCATGATAGATGAATGCAAGGTTGTTCAGACTTTGCATGATGCATTGATGATGTATCAGAGAACTCTGTCGTGATTGTATCCAAGACCAATTCATTTTTCAAATAACTTCTCATTATTAATATTGTTCACACTTGCATACAAAAACCATGCATATGAATAATGAATGATTAAATGGATGGGTGATATGCAATAGAATGCAATATAAACATATGAGATGGAATGATGATCCATAGTGCTTTATTTTCATCATTGAGAATGGTAGTATCAATCTTGGACAAGGCAGTAGGAACCAAGGATGGAGCATTGTACCTGCAAACAAACAACATAAATAAAGAATAAAGAATATGGACCCTCCATAATGGTTCATGCTCATATGGTCGAGGTATACGCTGTAGTCAGCAAGCCGTAGTGATCCATGACTATATTTTGCATAAGATCACATAGCTTAGTGAACTTCCCACGTAGACACCATTAGTACATGCCCCAGAACTTCATTGGAATAATTCACAGAAGATACATAAACAATTCTTAGGAACCATCCCGGCCACTCTAATCACTTGTGGATATCCCGAAGTAGCGTAGGAACCTGATATGAATAAATAACGTATCAAACTGACCAAGTACTTGATAGCTTAAATAGAATTTTCTTGTCTTTGTTTTGGTGAGGAAAGATTTTATCCCTGTTAAGACAGTTTGTGTGTCAATGTTGATTGTTTGGTTGATTTGATAAGTGGTCATCGTTTGAGTAACTCAAAATGTTTGCTTGTTGTCTGTTTGCGATGTGTATGTACAATGCGTTACCATGTTTTTGATTTATTTTTTATGTTTTTAGAATGTTTTTAGATTTTGTGAGTGTTTTTTTGAATTTTTTTGGTAACTCAATGAATCACAAGTAATGCAGAATCCACTTCCATCAATAGGTTAAGGGCATTGCCCCTAGTTTAGACATGACTATGAAAAAGCGAGATGCAAGACGCATGAAGTACTATCCTTGATTGTAGATCATTAACAAGCTATGGTTGAATGATGGATATGGGGATGTAATGAGTGTGATCACAACAAGTTTGAAAGACAATGGAGCCATAACATTTACGAGTGGCATCTGTTTGCTAGGTTTTCACCATCGCACTTACCTAAGGTGCCACCAGAGTGGTTCTTCACCATTTGGATGCATGATTTTTCTTTACTATTTTTATTTTTTTGTATTTTATTCAAGACATTTATCTGAATGTTTTTGGTATTTTTCTAGTATGTATGGGAACCTGATGCTCTGTACAGCTTATGTATAAAACCGTTTGAGGTGCATGTTGTTGATTGGATCTGCTAGCGGTTCTCCTTCTGAAGTAGCCAACTGATATGCCCCGGACCCAAATACGGTAGTGATAACATATGAACCCAACTAGTTTGATTTAAGCTTTCCTTGATGTTCTCTATTTGGTTGGTTATGAGGATGCTCCTGAAGAACAAGATCACCTACCTCAAATGTGCAAGGTCTAACTCGATGATTATAGCTTCTGCTCATGTGCTATTGATAGGCTTTGAGGTGATTGTATGTAGATTGTCGTTTCTCATCAAGTAGCTCTAAGTCTTGAAGACATGAGACTCTGTATGCTTCATCATCTATGAGATTATGCAAGGAAACCCATAGAGATTGTATCTCAACCTCAATAGGAAGGATGAATTTTGCACCATAGACTAGTGAGTAGGGAGTTGCGCCTGTAGGGGTTCGAATGCTAGTTCGATATGCCCATAGTGCTGGATTAAATTGAACGTGCCAATCATGACTGACATCATTGATTGCCTTCTTGAGGATTCTCAATATGTTCTTGTTTGATGCTTCGACTTGACCATTGCCTTGTGGGTAATAGGGAGTGGAAAAGTGTTGTTGGATGTGAAACTTCTCACAGAGCTCCCAGACATCCTGATTTTTGAAAGGAAGAACATTATTTGTGATGATGGACATGGGTACACCATACTGGCAGATGATGTAATTAAGGATGAATGAGGCAATCTTCTTGTCGGTGACATGGGTAAGTGGAATAGCTTCGATCCACTTTGTGAAGTATTCAGTAGCGGTAATAATGAATTTGTGGCCATTGGATGAAGATGGATGAATCTTACCCACAAGGTCAAGTCCCCATTGACAAAAGGGCCATGGTGTTGTGATTGGTTGCAATTCCTATGCTAATGCATGTATCAGGTCTCCATGAATTTGGCATTTCTTACATTTTCTGACAAAGTAATAGGAGTCTTTTTCCATGGACAGTCAATAGTATCCAACGCGTATGATATTTTTTGCTAGGGATGGGCCGCTTGCGTGAGTTCCACAAATTCCTTCGTGTAACTCTTCCAAGGACTTTTTTATCTCATCTTATTTCAAACATCGAAGGAGGGTACCATGAAGACTACATCGGTATAGGGTTTCAACAATGATGGTATATCGAGCGGTTTGGCAAATGAAGGTTTTACGTTGGTTATTCAATTGGTTAGGAGGAAGTGTGTGATGGTAGAGGTAGGTGTAGAACTCATCATACCATGGGGATTCAGAACCAACAAGGTGACATATCATCTTGGATTTGGGGATATCATAAGCGGGAATCCAAAGTTGTTCCACCAAGAACTCGTAGTGTGTTGAATTCTGTGGAAGATCTAGGAGAGATGCAATAGTAGCCATAGCGTCAGCAACTCGATTCTAATCTCTAGGTATCTGCTAAAAGGTGATAGTAGTAAATGATACCTTTAAACTATCCACCATTTTCTTGTATGGCATGAGTTTGTCATCTTTGGTCTGATATTCATCAGTTACTTGTCAGATGACTAGTTGAGAGTCACCATATATCTGTAGCTCTTTTAACTTCCATTGTACGGCTAGTCAGAGTCCTGTGATTAAGGCCTCATATTTTGCTATGTTGTTGGTGCATGGAAATGTGAGCCTGTAAGACTTCGGGATGTTGTCACCTTGAGGTGTGATAAATAGAATGCCTGCCCCTGAGCCATGCATAGTGTATGAACCATCAAAGTTTAGTTTCCATGGTTGTGCTACTGTGATCATGAATATCTCTTCATCGGGAAAATTGGAAATAAGAGGATGATTGCCTATGAGGGGAGCATCGACCAACTGATCTGCAATAACTTGACCCTTGATAGCCTTACGGTCCACATACTCGATGTCAAATTCACTTAGAATCATCACCCATATGGTCAAGCAACCTGTTAATGCTGCTTTGCTGAGTAAGTACTTTAGTGGATCGATTTTGGCAATGAGTTGTCCTTTATGTGTTAACAGATAGTACCTCAGTTTAGTGGTTGCCAATATTACTGCTAAGCAAGCTCACTCAATAGGTGTGTAATTGAGTTCATAGCCAACCAATGTGTGAGAGATGTAGTAAAAAACACACTCTTTCCCTTCTGCATTATGTTGTGCTAGTAGTACACCCAATGTTGTATTTGTTGCTGAAATATAGAACAATAGAGGTCTACTCGGATCTGGTGGCTTCAACAATGGTGTATTCATGAGATAGTCTTTAAGCATTTGGAATGCTTGCTGGCATCTGGTATCCCATTGAAAGCGGATGTTCTTGTGTAATAAGTATGTAAAGGGGTGGCACTTATCTTCGAGTTGTGCAATGAATCTTCGAATTGATTGTAGGTGCCCTTGTAATGTCCTTAGCTGACTGATGTTCTTTGGAGGTGGCATGCCCATGATTTCTTTAACCTTTGCAGGATCGACCTCAATGCATTTGCTTGAGATAATGTATCCTAGAAGCTTCCCTGAGGTTACTCCAAAGATACATTTCTTTGGGTTGAGGTGAACATGATATTGTTCCAGTCTATCAAAGATTTTCCCTAATATTTCTAGATGACCTTCTCTTGTGAGTGATTTTGCCAGCAAGTCATCAATATAATCTTCCATTATGGTATGCATCATATCATGAAAGATGGTTGTCATTGCTCTTTGATAGGTTGCTCCTACATTCTTTAGACTAAAAGGCATTACATTATAGCAGCATGTCCCCCATGGACATGTGAAGGTTGTCTTATGTTGATCCTCTGGTGTGATCTTTAGCATGGCATGTCCTACTATTAGGTCTACGATTATGTTGATGTTTGGTAGGGGGAAGTCATCCTTAGGAAATGCCTTGTTTAGATATCTAAAAATGGTACAGATATGGATGCCCCCATTCAGTTTGTCGATGGATACAATACTGGATATCCAATCTGCATAATCAATTGGTCTAATGAAACTAACATCGAGAAGTTTCTTAAGTTCTGCTTTGACTAGTACCACAATTTGTGGGTGCATCTTGCGAAGCTTCTGTTTGATAGGCTTAGCTCCTTCTTCTATGGTGAGATGATGCATGACCAAATCAGGATCAAGCCCAAGCATGTCTGCATATGACCATGAAAAGTTAATCTGGCGCTTCTGGAATAATTTGACAAACTTAGGTTGTTCCTCTGGAGTTAAAAGAAATTCCAGATGTATGTGGTGAGGAGTTTCAGGAGTGCCCATGTTGTATTCTTTTGTCTCTTCAATAAGGATTGTTGATCATTCCTATTGTGTACTAGAAGGGAGAATGTCAAACCTTTCATCCTTAGGCACCTCAGAGAGGTTATCACCATTGGATACACTCTTTCTTTTTACTTTTGTGGGATCAAACAATGCCACAGTGTGGTCTTCATTGGAAGATCCATGTTTTATTGTTATATTTTTGCAACGTAAAGGTTTGACATCTGCCCCAAAGTATGCTATGCTATTAAGTTCAATGGTGAATCCAGCTTTGTGATCCCCGCTTGGTATGTTATCCCTTAGTTCCAAAAAGTCAATGATTGCCTCATCGTTTTGAAATTGGTCAAGGCATGGGGGATTGGATTGGTTCCATCAGATGAGTTCAGGATGGATAATAAGCATTACCTCATTGATTAGGTTAAGTTCATGAGATATTTCAGTGAGGGTCAAGACGTTGTGGTGAAGGTCATTGATGGTACTCTCCCTGTCAGAATCAGGCATAGGATGTGATGTAGGTTCTATGGAAGATGTTTCCAGTTCAGGAATCCAAGAGGTCTTTATCTATGCTTCTCCATAAATAGGGATGTCTTTGCGAGGTGGAGGTAGTGATGCATCTTCCTCATCTAAAGTATTAAGCTAGACGGAATCAAATTCCCACTCATGTAAGTCGGTCTCTGGGTCGCTTTCCAGTATCTGATTACTATACCATACTGGGATGTCCTTTGAGTTAAACACTACAGGTGTGATCAGTTGATGTACCATTGTAGATGAAATGATTGGTGTTGCAGGAAGGATTATGGGGGTCAATGAATCCGATACGGGGAGTATCGACGTTGTTGAATCTGCTGCTTCTGTTGGAATTGCCAGTGTTGGTGATACTGTTTGGGGTTCTGATACTGCTAATGGTGTTGTTGATGTGGTTGATGATGTTGATGGAGTTGTTGGTTTGATTGATGATTGGTGTTGTGGATGATATTGTTGGGATCTTTAGCCTCAGTGGGGTAGTTGGTATGGTGCTTGGTGCTGCTGATATAATCAAAGGCGGCCTCTTTAGAGTTTTAGGTTGATATAGAGGTTTGTTGGGTTTCCCTTTGAATCTGAGCTTAGGAAGGATCTCCTTTAGAAAGCCTAATCCTATGTTATCTTTGGGCTTTAACTCTGGCTGCAATGGCTCATGTCGTCCTTGCTTGCAAGGTCCCAAGGCACTCTGACTATCATAGCCATTCTTTACATAATGAGAAGGCCTTTTCCATATTGATCTATGGGAAGCTTATCTTGTGGGATGTTTGTGGTGATAGGATCTTTATAGATCCATTCTACTAAGTCTTCATCTTTGGTCTCTTCTTCTTGACTCTTTCCAAGGATGAAAGGCGTTAAAGTACTTGTTGGTTTGACTAGTGGTGTTTGAAGTAACCTTTGAGGTTTACCATGAGTTCTAGGAGAAGTGGATAGTTGCCCAACACAAAAGAGTTGGCTAAGATTGTACTCCCCAGGACCTTCCTCTGTCATTTTCATCTTTAGTTTCTCTTGCTTGGGTATAGTGGTGTTTGAACTGGAAAGAGAGGCTGGACTAACATAGGAGGTGGATGAGGTGGCTTCTTTGTTGTTAGGAATGGTAATCTCTATTGATGGTTGATATTGTTACAATATGCAAATGGATTTGCATGACCCAGGATTGTAATTTCCACACCATTATGAGGGAAATTGATACACTGGTGGTAGGTGGATGGAACGGCTTGCATGGCATGCATCCAAGGTCTTTCTAACAACAAATTATACGACAGAGGAAGGGCCAGAACTTGACATATGATATGCTTCACTACAAGGCCCACTTGGATTGGTAACACAACTACTCCTTTGGACAAACGCTCTGCATCATCATAAGCTTTTATGGTTATCTTTTTGTAGGGATCCACTGATTCAACTGCATACCCCAATGCAGTGACCAATTGTAGTGTACAAATATTTAGGCTCGCTCCATTGTTGATCAAGACTCGCTTGATCCGATGTTGGTTGATAAATCCTTCAATATAGAGTGAGGCATTATGAGGTTACTGGAAGGATGTATTGTCACTTTTAGAGAAAATGAGACATGGTGATGACCTCAGATTTTCAACCATATCTTGGAATTGATCTGTATTTAGATTCGCAGGGACTGACGCCTCTTGGAGAGCTTTATCCAAGATTGTTTTATGAGATGGGGATAGGTGCAAGAGCTCTAAGATGGAGATAAGTGCAGGTGTCTTATCTATCTGTTCCACAAGGCTATACTACTTTGGGATGGAAGGTGTGCCTTGTGGAGCTGCTTTGATGGTGATTTTGCTACTACGCGTAACAACATTGTAGGTAGAGCTTGGATTTTTGATGGTAATGGTTGCAATTTATTCATTGGCATCATATAGGTGATTCATAGTGTAATTATAGGCGGCTCATGTATAATCAGTGGTATCTGTGTTTTGACTTGAAGTGGAAGGATCCCTTTGATCTTGTGATGGAAGTGGATTTTTAAACATAAGATGATCATTGTTTGTTGTTTTGGGTCGTGGCCTTCAATTTCAATCGCACCTCGGTCAATGAGATCTTGAATAAGATCTTTCAATCTATGACAATTGCTTGTTTTATGCTCTTTCCCTTGATGGAATTCATAGTGTTCATTATCCCTCCACCATGAAGGTTTGACCTAAGGTTCGTAATTGGATGTTTTTGATAAAGTCACCAGATTTGAAGGGACCAACTGACATAGAATTGTTTTAATAGGTTCCTCTAAGGGAGTGTACGTTCATTTTTGTTTATAATTTTGCTGGCATTGTCTTGGTTCTTCTTGCGGTACATTGCATCCTTGATTTGGTGGGGGAGGAACCGTGTTGGTCTTAGTAGGGGGGTTTTGCCCTGCAAAGCAGACCATAGGTTGTGCACTTTTAATAGTTCTTGCATCTACAACCCCATCATTGATGATGTTCTTGTTTTTATTCCAGAAGTTAGGTTTATCACTGTTGAATTGCGGGCGAGGCGCATCTTTGGGTTCATTGTATATTATGATGAGCCCCTTTTTGATGAGGGCCCTTTCATATTTTAAACCTTGTGTGATCATGTCATTGAAAGACTCTATACCTTTCATGTCTAAATGAAATTCCATTTCTTTGTTCAAGTTGGAAATAAAGATTTCCACTAGTTCTCTTTTAGGTAGCTGAAGGGAACGTCTGCTAGACATTTGTCATCATCATTGCAAGAAAGCTGAAAATAGCTCCCCTGGTTTTTGCTTAGTGTTGCATAGATCGGCCATGGTGATATCGTGTTCAATATTATGTGAGTAATGTGCAATGAATTTTTGGACTAGTTCTTCGAATGTCCTAATGCTGCCTGTTAGTCAAGAGAACCATTGCGTGGTTGTCCCTGCCAAACTTTGGGGAAAGAGTCACATTAGGTATGTGTCTTCATATGCCACTTCTAGGCATGCTGAATTAAATTCTCTAACATGATCGTGAGGGTCTCCTTTTCCTCGATACTTTTTGAACTTAGTTGTTTCAAACCCTCGTGGAAAAGGTGGCGTATGTAGATTGCTATCGAAGGGATAGGGACAAATATCATTAAGTGAAAACTAGTTTGTTTTCACACCACTGTGGAGTTGTTGGGCTAAACTCTCAACTTGTTGTCGCAACATGTCTATGTCATTTGGAGGAGGAGGAGGTGGGGGATTTTCTTTATGAAGGTTATATCTAATGTGATCTCAACCTCTTTCTTCCTCATTAAAACTTTGGCAATCCGATGCTTGCCTTAGTTGTGCAATATCAAAATCAAATGATAGTTTGGCTCCCTCTTGGGCAAGTCTTAAAAAGTGAGCATAAGCATTGCTCCTGAGTATTTTGTCAAAAATTCGATTGAAGAGAGAGTTGTGTTGCGCCCTTTCTATTGCTGCAAGAGTAGGAGTACTTGGATTTTCATCATTTGCGTTTCCTCCAAGGGATTCTTGGAATTCATTGAGATTTTCCTCCTCTTCCTCTTCAATTTCTAGTTGTCTAGACCTTGATTTGGTTTGAGCCATTTTGTTTATAAGTTTTTATTGAATTTTGGTGAAAATGATGATGAGTTGGTGATGGAATGAAAGATTAATGTTTGGTGGAGTGTTTTGCATACGGATCTCTAGCACTAAAGGTAGATGTTACCAAAGTCCTTCCTGGAATTGCTTGTTGTGTTTTGTTGACAATGTTTGATATGATAAGGTTTAGAGAGATCTGAGATGTGTTACAGACCCAACTACCTAGTAATGAGAGGATTCACTCATAGACTAGTTTTAACCTGCGTAGAAATGCCTCTTAGGATGAGTTTATCCTAGATGTAGAGCCATTCTAAAAGTGATGTGTTATGTTTGACTCAAGCAATATCGAAATAGAACTTAGGACAAAAACCTCTTGATGTTTTGAGAGTTGGAATGGATTTGATGAGATGTGAATGTGATAATGGATTAAATGTGAACTTCAATAGAAACTCTGTGTTATAAAAGGAACAAACTCTTCCTCTTCTGTTTCAGGGGTTGGTGGTTCTTCCCTAGTTGAGTTATATGTGATGCAAATGTCTGGAAAGAAGGCAAGATTGATTTTGCCTCCCTTGTTTTGATGATAGCTCAAAGCTCTATATTGAGTAAAAGCTTTGCGGTTTAATGACTCTTGATCAAACTCGTTTGATTTTCCTTGAAGATATAGACACATGTGATGTAAGAAGGTTCTATGTGAGACAAATATTTGTCTATTAAGATAGAAGAATTTCCTTCTTTTTATAAAATATTTTGAGCTCAATGGTCTTTTCTTCAAATTGATGTGTTGATGAAGATTCTTCTTTCTCAAGATGTGAAGAATGGTCATATAGTTTGATACTTTGTTTTTGCACTTTGTTGGTAATTTGAAAATGTTTGTGTTGGATGAATACTTGTTTTTGGAATTGATTTTTTGATTTTTCTTTGACAAGAAAACAAAGCAAGCACACAAACACAAGAATGTTGCCTCAAAAAGGCACAAGTAAGTGTGGGTCTAGATCAACCCAATCTTTGGACTTTTATGACCCTTTCCTTCCAAATGTTTTTGAGTATGTTTTTCAAAAAAGCCTGAAGTCGGCTCAGTTTATCACTGGTCTTGACTCAAAAAAAATACACTTCAAACACACTTTATCCCTAAGGTCAAATGGCCAGTTGCGATAATTTTAGCCCACATCTTGATATTTCTTCAACTTTGGTACTACATACCTTATGAATCCCACTATGGCAGGTAAGGATGTGATATACTAAGTCTCGCACGAGCATAACAAATAGATGATCCCTATGATGGGGGAGTCACCACTTTTATTAGGCTACAAGTAACCTTTCAAAAAGATATGTTTCTACTCGAGGAAATATGTATGGTGAGTATCTTGGGAGCAAAACCTTCTATGCTCTTGCACTGAATTTATCACAAATATCCTCAATCAATAGAATGGGTGGGCTACTACATAAAGGTGTTTAGTAATTTTTGATATCTTTGGACATAAGCTCATTCTGCAGTGACTCACTTAAGAGCCTTGTAACTTGTGGTGGGGCCCATTTATCCTTTCAGCAAGTTACACTGTAGGAACAACTATACGCAAGGCTACATCTTTCACTAACACCTGATTTCTATAGCGGCTCGAAGGATTTACCGCGTGAGGTCATTCCCAAGAGTGATGTGTCTCTTGGTAGGTCTCTCGTAAAAAGATAAACTTTAAGTGTTACTAACACTTTTCTCTTGCACCTAGGACCACGAAAGCCAAGGGAGAGGGTAGTGTGTGTTAGAGGTAGGACCACTCGACAAACATTTTGCACAAGTATGCCAGACACAAAAGACACTTGTTCTTTTTTAACTTATCATTGTAATATGATCTAACTATTTGGAGATGTTGTTCCAACAATCATGATGTTCTTTTTATCCTTCAAAGACAATATGTTGAGTAAACTAGGAAAAAAGAAATCCTGGTCAACTTAATGAAAAGCACGTTTTTCTTTGGAAGGAAATCGCTTTGAAAAACAAACAAGTTGATTGTTCTTTTTATTTGCCCAAAACAAAGTGTGGATTGTGAATTTTAACTTGAGTTGATGCAAGAAAATTAAAATTGCCTTGTTGAGTTTTAAGCACCAAAAATGAAGTGTTTGAAGTTGATTTTTAAGCACCAAAAAGGAAGTGTTCAAATTGCCTATCTTGCATGAAAAACAAAGTTTGTTTTGTTGAGTTTTAAAGCATCAAAAATGAAGTTTGAAGTTGATTTTAAGCAGCAAAAATGAAGTGTTCAATGTTGATTTTAACTTTCAATGATAAAATGAATTTCTAAAAAATCCTAAGAAATAAGTTGGGTTAGTTCAAAACCTGCACAAGAAACAAACAGTCAGTAAAATCTGCATACATGGTGGGCCTCTACAAGGCTAAAAAGTTTTGATTTTGTGGTTACAAGGCAATTTTTTACAACGCTTTGTTACAATAGTGCTAATCTGTGTGAGAACAAAAGCGCTACTTAACACAAAAGTGCGACAGTAATGACAAAAGCGCTAAAAGAATTTATTACACAAAGAGCCAACAGTGCTAAAAATGGGAACAAACGCGCTACTTAAGGGTCAATAGCGCTACACTATAGACAAAAGCGCTAATTTTGGGACAATAACGCTATTGGGGAAATAATAGCGCTAAAATACCAAATATCGATAGCGCTAAAGTGTGAACAAAAGCGCCGAAGCACGACCTGTGTGTCAAATAAAACAGTCAAAAAGAGTTAGTAGTATCAGAAGGTTGTGTGTTCGATTCACATTAGGTTCACCAAATGATGCTCTGCAAAATGGGAGATTGTTTAGACAAAAACCCGTGGTCGTATAACACATAAGAAACACAAGAAACAAAGAGAAATGTTAGTGCTAATCAACCAAAGAGTAATCTAAGCAGGCATACCAAGAGAGACACTAAAAACATAATGAAGCATTTAACTATGAAAATAAATGCAAGAAGACATCTCCAAATGCCTTCCACCATGCTTGTAGCTCCTCCTCCCTTGGTCCTCTCCTCTCCAAGTTCCAAATTAGTGTAGCTCTCAATAGCTTTTTGCACTATGGATGCCTTATGGAGGTTCAAGATTGAAATGCTTTAACTATGCTATGCAAGTGTAAAACAAACTATTTATGATATGCTATGAAATGAACTAAGATTTATTTTAATCCAAAATGACAATATATTAGTGATTTATGCTAAATGCTCTTCTCTAAAATTGGCTATAAGTTAAATGCATACAATTTCTCAAGATTATGGCTAAGAATGCTAAATGCTTGAGGATTTGAAAATGAGGAATGTGAGCTCTATTTATAGGAAAAATGGAGCAATGGATGGTTGAGATTGAGTAATCTCAACAAGGGTCAGGATTGAATGGTTTATGATCCATGTGAGGACTTTCGACAAAATCCCAGGATGACAAGTGTTAACATGAGATGGGTTGAGAGGGGAGGGAAGAAGCATTAAATGCTTGACATGACCCGAGGGTTAATTTGGGAGGTAAGGTTAAGGTTGAGTTGAGTGAATAAATTAATTATTCAAAGAATAATGCTTTTATCCAATGGATAAACTCTTGTGCAAGAGTTAGTGAGGATAACCATGGTCAAAGCAATAAATACTTGAGAAGACACATGGGTCACATGAGGGTTGAGTTAGGGGTCAAAGTCTCTAACCATGGGTGCAAGTGGATTTAACCATAAATGGTCATGTAAGAGCCATTAGTTGTTTGAAAGACTTTAGAGGTTAGCTTGTTGGACACATAAAGCATTTAATGCTTTTCAAAGACTTTGGAGTCTTTGAGAAGTGACTCCAAGTTGCTTAGAAATGTGACAATAATTAGGGGATGGATTAGGCTAATTAGGAAGGGGTTTAGAAGAATTTAGAAGGAGATTAGGATTGCAAGTGGGTTTGGTGGGTGAGGGAAAATAGGTTTTTTATTAAAATAAAATTCATTTATTTCAACAAATAGGTGCAAGTTGCATTTTTAGGAGAATGCAAGTGGGGGGGGGGGGATTTAATGATTTAAATAAATATTTTATTTAAAAAGAGCAAAGGGGATTAAATTGAATAAATAGGATTTATTCATTTTAATTGATTGTGAATTTGGTTTAGTGAATTAATTAAAATAAATTGAATAATTTATTTAATTAATAGGAGAATGTTTGAAGATGAATTAATTAAATATTAATGTAATTAATTGATGGCTAGTGGGTTTTTAATCAAATAAATAACAAATATTCATTTAATTAAAATGGACAGATTTATGTGACTACAAAAACAAACTCTTATATGGGGTGTTATATACTCGAAACCAAACATCACATGCACACACGTACAAGGATGAGTGAAACTATCAGAACATGGCTATACTATTCCTAGTCTCCTCCTCAACATGGATCACCTAGAAAAACACATCTAGAGGCAAGTATCCATGTCCTTTCTGATCTTTAATCTCATGAATCACATAAAAAATCACATCTAGTGTGTATCTGTGTTCTCCCTTTGCTTCTTCTCATGAACTCATAGCATTGCTATTGATGGTTCATGGATGATGTGTGCTTTGCTCTTTTATGTGATCGCTTGTGTTCTTGAGATGGAATTTTTCAGGAATGGTATTAGTGGTTGAGACATTTTGATATTGTGGCCTCTTCAGTTAGTTGACTTGAGGTCTTGTTTTTGGGCCTTTAGATTGTGTTTTGTGTGTCTTTTGTCTTTTGCCTTTGTTTGTATTTTTGCCTTTTTGGTTTGCCTGTCTTGTTTTGTGTGCCCTTGCATATGTTTAAGTGAGTTAAGATACTAAGATTGGGGGCTTAGCTCCTTGAAATTAGTGATGTCTTATACTTCTTGTGATTTTGCTCCTCCTCTTTTTCATCTCTCTTTTGTCTACTTTACCATGAGTATTTTCATGGGCTCATACTCCTACTAAAGTGGGGGATAAAATGTATCATCCTAAATTGTACTCCTTTACAATTTTGTCCACATTTGGGGCCCTCGCCTTAGTTTTTGTACCCTAATGCTTAATTAAGACCTAATTATGCTTACATCATGCAGATATGTCCTTATTTTCACTTCATACACCACATGGTCCCTTAGTTTTGGACCTAAAATGGGGTAGGACCAAGGCATGGCACCTTGGTCCTCACTGGAACCATGGCGCCACACCTTGGTCCTCCCTATTTAGTCCTCCCTTTGAACCCCTTAAGCATTTCAAAATTTGAGTGGGAAACCTATCCCTATGTCGACCTATGTTAGAAAATTAACATGTTTTTCGATGGGCAAGTATATAAGGAGGCTTTCTCCTCTCATATAGGATATACAAGAGGGTAATAGGAGAATCATAAAGCGCCCATTCAAGAAATCTATCATTCAAGCATTGAATTATTCATCATCGAGCATTCCTAGAGGTCTTCAAGGCTACATTCCTCATCCATTAATTGTGGAGTAACATTACATCTTTCATGTGCAAACATGTGTGTGTGATTAGGGTTTTGTCATGTTCATGCCATTTCATACAACATATGCGATTACATTCAAGAAGCAAAGCATCATTATCAACCATTGCAGATCTGAGGTATATCCTTTCATTATTTATTTCAGTATTTGCAATATTTCAATCAAGGTTAATTCCTAAATTGGGGTTTGAATTAGGCACACCCCTATTCCCAACCTTTTTCCCCTTCTTTCTATGTGTAGGAAATAGGTACGGATTTGCGATCTTTTGAAAGTATTGTTTACAGTGATGAATCAAATCCCCTTTGGTGTGAGAAATGTTTGGAGGACCAAGATGATGAGCACCATGGTCTCGACATTTTTGGAGCTCCTTCAAGGATGAAATCTGAATCTATTTATATTTGTCAGATCCAGGTGTGTGGCTCAATTAGATGACTGTAGCTCATTGTTTCTGCATTTTCATCCTACTTTCTAGCACTTTACCCTAATTTCAACAATTAAACTCACAAAAGAGGGTAAACCAATTCACACCTTGAATCCAATCAGTATTTTCAATCCTTATTCTTTCTAGTTTGTGACTAAATCTATTGGATTCAAACCCTCTTTTTAATGTAAAAGTCCCCAAACAAAAATGAATGGTTTTCATCCTTCTTGTGGTGGAAACCATAATTTTTCTAACCCCTTTACATTACCCATTCTTGTTTTGTCTCTTATACTCTAAATTTCACTTTCTTGTAGAGTGACTATGTTTGGTCAAGCATGCTTAAGGGTCTTCTTTGCAAGTTAAAATTTGAAACCCTAGCAATTGTCTATTTATTCTCATATGTTCAAACCTTAGAAGTGAAAACTGGCTAAATCATCTAGGCAAGGCAAGAGGAAGTTTTTAGAGGATATCATTTCCTAGCTTCTTGGATTGACCAACACTCAAAAGAGGGCCAAGCTTGCTATAAGAACAGATGAATTTCTCATTAATTATACAACCGTGTGTAGCGATTCTATAATTGAGCCATGGGGTTTTAGTTTCTAGAGAAGATGCTACAAAAAAATAGAAAGAACAAGTTCCAGTATGAAATATTTGGAATTTGAATCTAGGAAGGGAATTTGAATCTGGGAAGGCTAGTTGTTCATAATTTATTTGTGAGCATTGACCTAGTCATTGCAATTTTTAATAATTATAGGCCGGATGTAAGAGAAATTGTGGCCAAGGATGGAGGAAGGTTGGTAGGTTTGACAAAGAAAGTAATTGAAGAGGTTTTCCTGCTAAATAAAAACACGGATTAGCCTTTGAAAGAAAAATAATTAGACAAAGAATACAAGTCACATGAAGGGCTATACAGAAGTAGAATTCTAGCCTTCGGGCCCACACATTTATCAAGAGATAAAAGGGCCCTTACCAAAAGCGACCAAGCACTATACAATATTAACTTATTTGCTAGATAGTTCAAGGACAAATATCATACCTTGTGTTAGGTATTCGGAGTTGATGCTCAATGCTTCGTCCCCAATTGGTTGTTGGTCCTGAGTATGGACATTCAAAACAAGGACCTTAATAGGCCCTTTGACTATGCAAGCTTATTTGCAGAGAAGTTGTACAAGGCTCTTTGCGATTTGAAGGCATGAACCTCTTTGAAATTTAGGTATTATTAAATCCTCATGCATATTTTACTGTATAAGGGTCTTAAATTTTGGCCTCCAGACTTGAGAGTAGGGCCAATAGTTAAGGGTGAAACTATCCCTATCCAAGAGTGGACATATTTGTAGGATATGCATTCAAGGCAATCCAATTACATTGTGTTTGAAAATAATTTTTTTACAAAGTTAATGAGTGGTTTTCAAGAGGGGGTACCATAGGGTTTGATTAAAGGAGCAAAGGGATTCTTGAGATCTAAGGACCTTATGCCCAAGTTGGGGATTGATCATAAGTAGGGGTCATGGTTCTATTTTAAGGACCATACTATTATAATATCTTTTTGGTAGCCTTGTAACCCCAAGGCTTCTCTCAAAAGTTGTACTTGATAAGGTTGCATTTTTGGAGATAATGTACCATTTGTTTGAGGCAGAAAGGTCCCTTGTTGGGGGAGTCCACAAGAGAGGATCACTCTTTCCGTCTCAAGTCAGGGTAGGAATGTATCATTTTACTAATAGGAGAGCCTATGACCTCTTGGACAATATGTTGAATATTTATAATCTTCCCTGGGCTGAGTATAGGCTTTATGATTTAGAGTGGTTTGTGCAAAGCCTAGGAAAGGCTAATACCTCAAAGGATGAGTGGAATGAAGAGGGATCTCATTAGAAATGATTCAAACTACAACGAGGTTCTTAAGAAAAAGGAGAGGCGGTACAAGATGCAATTCTCAAAGAATTTGAAGAGAAGGATTGATAGTTCATATGCCCCTTCATTAGACCGGATTCTGCTACATAAGGTTAAAATAAAAGTAATCTTCAGTGCTTATATTGATGTCGATCAGATTCCATTATCACATCAAATACCTAGATATGTGGAGCCAGAGGTACCACAAGTTGAAGAGGAACTCGACTCACCTCAATCCATTGGTTGTCCCATTGGACTAGCCTCCCCACCACATAGCCCTCCATCATCACCTTCAGATGGATATGAAGTGTTTCATGCTTAAAATAATCATGTTGAATAGGAAATAAGGACAATCATGAAATCCTTAACTATTAAAGCAATCCTAAACATAAATCAATAGAATAAATGTAAATTTGAAAGAATTAAACAATTAAATAATTGAAAAACCCTCTCAATTGCATTGTAGCTTGCATTGTTCTTCTCATCTTTGTGGTATGGTGGCTCTCAAATATTGTGTAGATAACCTGCAAGTGGTGCAAAGATTTTGAAGTTTGTGATTCTATTGAAAGAAGAGAAATGATCTTGTATTTATAGATTTTTGGGAGAGATTGAGTGGGATATTGAACTGAAGTGTTGATTGATAGTTGAACTGATTTGATTTATTAGTGAACTCATTTTCATTGATCTGTTAAGTGGATTGATTGAAAAGATAAGTCAATTGATTGACTAGATAACTCAATTGATTGGCTAGTTGACTGGATTGATTGGGAAGAAGAATGAATAGATGAGTTAGTCAGAAAAGGTGATTTGGAGTGAAAAGGGGAGATTGGAGAGTTATTTGAGTTAACTGATTTGATAACCAATCAGGATTTCAACATGTGTTGTAGGATTTTAAAATTGAAATTCATTTTCATTTTGATTTGAATTTAAATTTTGATTTTCGAATGACAAAATTCAAATGCACATTTATCTGAAATTTGATGAAATTCAAATTTTGGGAAATTCAAATTTGAGAAATTAGAATTAGATGAAATTAATGTTACAAGTGCAGTTGTCGTTGCACCAAAAGATCTACCTGTTAATGCCTGATACAACCACTAGACTTATAGAATCCACAGGAGGTAGTTAAGCCATGTCACAAACCTGAGCGCTATGCTACACAACTCAAGGAGACCAAGGGCGCACACCTTGCAACAATCCCCCCCAACGCAAGTGAGGGGTTTGAACCAATGACCAAGCTTTGATACCACTTTTTACAAGTGTAGCTGTCGTTCCACCAAAAGATCGACCTCTTAATGCATGATACAACCACTAGACTTATAGAATCCACAGGAGGCGGTAATCCATGTCACAAACCTGACCTCTACGCTACATAGCACAAGGAGACCAAGGGCACACACCTTGCAACAATTAAGTAAAATTCAAATTTGTGGGAATTGGAGGAATAAATAAATTAATTAAATAATTTAACTGAAATTACTTAATCATTTAGAAATGGGATTAATTAAATAATAAAAATTATTTAATTAAGGAATAAATCACAATTAATTAAATAATAAATATTTAATTAATATTTGAAGAGGTTAAATGATGAATTGATTAAGAAGTGGAAATTGGATAATTAGCAATGATTGAAAGAGATGATTGAATTAGTTTAGAAGAATAAATTAGCTTAATTAAATAATTATTTAACTAATAAGATGATAAATTAGTACATTATTGACGAGACATTTTTACGTGTTTACATTTGCCCCTCTTTGAGGCAATGTCAAAACAACGTTGTTTCAAAGAAAATGAAAAAACTATGCCCCAATATGCCCCGATGATGCCTAGGGTTAATGCCCCCTCGAGAGATTTTTTGTGCATTGAAAGCATGAATGATCTCTTGAAAGAAGAGGAATATAAGATAGAATAATAGTTAGTTGATGACATGAATGGGTTTGATTAGATAGAAGAAATGATTGGAGCAATTTATAGATTGATTGGATTGATCGGATTGATGGATAAAGATCAAGTTTGGTTTCAAGAAGGACACACCCTGTATAAGACAAAGATGATCAAAACGTTTGGTTTTAGGAAGGATATATATTGTATAAGACAAAGATAGATGATTGTGTTTGGTTTCAGGAAGGACACATCCTATATAAGACAACTAATAAGTGAAAGTTAGATGGGAGATGGAATATGATGAAAGTGAAGAATGATTAGTAAGAAGTGAAGAATATCAGGGAATATAATTCATTGATGGATAGAATATGATGTGGGTGCATCCCTGGTTCACAACAATCTTGCATCAACCAAAAACATTTTCTTTTATGTTTTGTTTGAAGTTTGAAGTTTTAGTTTTCCTTTCTGTGTGTCTTGGTTTTGGCTCACTAGATCATGTGGAGTTGGATTCTACTTGAATACTTGATCATATGTATTGGTTTCAAACCGTATCTCATTTGGATCACTTTCTGACAAGATATCACTACCGGTTTCCTTGATAGTTTCTTGTTACCAGATGTTCCTTTGTTACTTGTTGTTTGAGACCTATTCTGGTGATCTACCGAAATCCATTCTGAAGCTTGCGGAGACTTGAGCATTGATCTCGATGTTTCTTGGTGTGTTCCAAAGGAATCTATTGGTGGAGGCCGACCTTGTTCATTTTGCACGTTAGGTCTTGTTCTTTGGGTTTTGATCCTTTTGGGTCGACTGGATCCTTTGGATCGGTATATATGTTTGTAATCATGATTTAGAATGTAATCAATTGAAGATCAATTAGAATCAATCAAAGATAGACAGTGCCTAGAAGATAGATCTTTCAATTCAAGGTCCCGGTTGTGACCTATTCTACCAAGCCTGTGTGTCGGTATGTTGTAACCCGGTTGTTACTAGTTGGATGTAATAAAATTTCATGCAATAAAACTATCAGTTTTGCATTTCCTCCATCATATCTATGTGTTTTCATTATTTTTACTCTTGCTGAATGGGTTGGACTGATCTCCTTGAGGTCCCTCCTCATCGATGACTGCTTCAGAATAGTTGATGTGAGGAAACAATTTGAGATGGAATTAGAAAGATGTGATTAGAAATTGAAATGAAATGATTGAAAGTAGAATATCTTAGATGAGAAAATGATCTTTGAGATAGAATCAACATGATGAGATGAGAAAATGAAATGATATGATTGATGATTAATGATCTTTTGTGTCTTTATTCATAGTGCAGCATATATTCATCACTGAGCCGTATTATGTAACAATGAAGTGTTGTACACCAAGGTATAAGGAACCAAGATGTAAAGATATCTCATTGCAAGAAATAAAACACGTAGTAGACAAGGAGTAAACCCTCCATTCTAGGAATGATGCTAGGAGTTGAGGTATGGGTGACATTCATAGAGAAAACGTACTTATCATAACACCCATAACACCATTGTCCCAGAACTTCATTGTTTCACACCACAAACAAAAAAAAAAGAAAAGGATCATGCCCATCACGACTCCTCTAGTCATTTTTGGACATACTTGAGTAGCATAGAAACATGATCTTTGCCGATTGATAAAAGATAAAACCAAATTAGACAAAACTCAGTAGCTATACTGACTATGCCTTTGCTTTGATTATTTGATGTGATGGTTGATAATGTCTAATCTCAAAAAGTTTGGACCCCGTTTAAGAATGACCTATCTTGTTTTGAGTGTATCCATCTCTATTTAAGACAAGATAATGATCAATTGATATGGATAGTGATACGATTGATAAGATAGTTTGATAAGTTTGGTTGCAGATTTGACAAGATAGTTTTATCATTTGTGAACTTTGTGTGAAGTGTTTGTTGGATATCTACTAGGGCATTTGATTCATAAGAGACATTTTATTGCAAGTTTGCGATGTTTTTTCATTTTTTTATTTTTTTCAATTTGTTTTTGGTTGATTTTTTCAGGATCATATTTGAATGTTTTGGTTTTGATATTTAAGTTGTTGTGTTTTTGTACTTTTGGTTTTTTGATGCTTGTGTGCTTTTTTGAGGACTTTTTATGATGTTTATGATTTTTTCAGGACTGTTTCTGATTTTTAGGGTTTTTTCAGCTATGCCCTCAGTATGCAAGCCTCTTATGATATGATAACTAACATAATGCTTATGGAAACAATGAGATTTTAGCATGAATACTTATGTAGTATGCAAAATGAAAGTGCAGTTCCTATTTGATAAGGACAATTGTGTTTGTTTAACATATTGTAATACACCAATTTAATTGTAGGTGCAAAACATTTTAGAGAGAAGCAGCCATTTGATACTCAAGAACCCTCAGACCAATAAAGTTAACACACTTAGTGACTAGGATTTTTAAATGGAGACACAGAAAACTTCCCCAACAATTCTTGAAACTTTGTCTTATTTTTCCTATGTGTACGCAATTGAGTTAATTTTGACTCTTGTGTTCACCAAAGATGCTTGGAATCATATATGACTAGCTACGTGGGATATTCTAACTTCAAAAGCATCCTAGATAGAGCCTTGCGACCAACAAGCTTTAAGGGCTCTGACGAGGTTATACACTATAATCTCTCGAATATTGCTCCATTGCCAGTAGGTGTCCATAGCCCTGATGGAGTTATTAGTTTGTTCCCTTAGCCAAGATTTTATTACACTTTTATGCATGATATTTCAGATATATCATTTTGTTATTTTGCCTTGATATAGATTAGACATAGCTCGTTTCTTTTATTTTTCTCATTTTCTCTTTTCTTTCATTGGCTTGTAAGTAATGAAAATGACTTGGGTGTGATAATTATAGCTACACTGAAGAAGAATTTTAGATTTTTCACTAGTCATATGATCAACTAGGTGTCTAGAATGAATTAGAGAAATTGTTTAATGTGTGAGATATAGCAATTGATAGACTTTGAGTTAACAAGTCACAAATAGTGAAATCTCTACCCAACCATAGACAAAGTGTCATCATAGGGTGATGTTGAAAATGAATGACCTAGGATTTCAAGAACTTCATGTCTAAATATCTAAGAAATGAGACGACCCTTGCTTCTCTTGAATGCGATAGATGATAAATTTGGACAACTGACTTGTTTTTATTGACGCAACTATATGAGAATGCAAGGATGAATATGCACCTATATGTTGTGCAATTTTAAATGCAGATATGTGATGCAATGAAATTTAAACTAACCCAGCTCTTAGATGTAATATCTTTTAAGGTGCATGTCGTTCATAGGATTTGGGAGTTTTGTGTAGGTAGTTAATTGTTCTATGTTTGAAGAGTTGGAAAAACCTTTCTTTTTCAATAAGATATTCAACTGGGTGTATTTTAGGTATAGTTCCTGCTATAGCCTCATTATTTTCAAACCAATCTAGTTGTGGTAGATCTTGTTTCCCCCAGTCTTTAAATTGCGAGTGTGTGAGACAAAGATTTCTATCAAAATTAGAGATTGCTGATATCATGCAAGCTTAATCATCATAATGAATTTTCAAGGAATTTGGATCTATTTCCTTATCTTCATAAGTGATTCCATCATCTACTGGTGGGAGATGGTCATAAGATTTGTCCATGTCTCCTGTGTTGTTACTATGAAGAGATAGGAATTCACAGTCATGCAGATCAGTTATTGATCCTATTTTGGTTATTAAGATATTATTCATTCCTTGGATAAGAGATTTTGGCCCTGTGGTTGTGACATTAGCGGGTGTTATGTTTGTTTTTGTTGACGCACTTGAAGAGGATGATGAATCCAACTAGTAGTTGATCTCATTAAAATATGGCACACATACAATTGTTGACAAGTTGCCCTGTGTAGTATGATCCGGATTGGTGGTTTCATTAAAAAGAGGTGTTGGCATTACTTTAAGTTTGTTTCTATTGAGAAGGTTGTTGGAGATTGATGATATAACTGATAAAGGATGATTACTATCTTAATAATATTATTTTGTCATTGATGTCAAGCAATTGATTTTTTGATTCAGTATGATATTGCCATATCTTACAGAGTATGTTTTGATGAGTATAAAGATGTCGGTAAGTGACACAGAAAGAATGTGAAAATGAAGGGGAGTAATAAGTTATTCAATGGGCAACTATTACCGAGTTAGATAGTGATGAGATTATGTTATTTTGATTGTTTTGATATCCTATATATGTGTATTCGAAGACTGAATATGAAGGAAAATATTTCATGTAATAGAATGAGTAAAGGTTTGATACTGTTCTATTTTACCAAGCAAGGAGCTAGTCAGTAAACACCAAAGTTATCAGTGTCGGTTAAAGAAGGAAGAATTTACCGAGTAAAGTTCTGTATTTACCGAGTATCAACCGAGCAGTAATAGAATGCATTGGATGAATAAATACTTTATTAAATGAAGGATGCCAATGAGCTGGAGATTTATAGGAGATTGGAATGTCGTGCAAGAAGCTTGTTAAGGATCAATGGCAATGAAAATACAAGAGTTAGATCTACAGCATAGATTAAACGGTCATAACCGAGCACAAGTTCCAAGGCAAGATAAAATGTTTTTCAGTTCGAAGGATTCAATGAACCTAGTCAAGTTTGAAGATCTGATGGATAAGATTAATCATGGGAAATGTGATTAAGGAGATTAAGTGGTTTGGAATTGCTTATAAATAAGGAAAAGTTGATGAACACAATATGCGGGCAAATAGAAGAGCAGTGATACTGTAGAGGTGATTACCGAGTACAGAATATTGAAGATCAGATTGAAGAACATATTGAGAAGCCCAACAAGGAGGAAGATAAGTCTTATGACAAGATTATTTTGAGCACATAGAGTCTGCTTTAACATTTCAGATGTGAAGTTGCAGATATATTTGATTACTGTTATTTATTTTTGTAAGTGACAGGAAATCTCTTAACCAAGTGGACCTAATAGTCTTATTTGTAAATCCTCTAGCAAGGTAACATTCTGAATGAGTGTTTGAAATCCTTTGACAAGGTCACTTCTAACAAAGTGCAAGATTCTGATAGATCTGAGGGAAATCCCTTGACCGGGTCACATCTAGCAATGTGTTTATGTAATCTTTAACAGGATTGGCTTTTAACCGAGCATACTCTAGAAGACTGTATTTTCTTAGTGGGTCTGAAATCCCACAGTGGTTTTTCCCTATTTGGGTTTCCATGTTAAATCTAGTGTTATATGTGTTTTGTTGTTTCAAGTTTATCAGTTTATGAGTTTGAATGATTTACAGTCATAGTTTCATATCAAGTAAGTTCTACCGAGGTTGAATCTGGATAGATCATTGTATTGTGAGTTTATTTGATTCACCCCCCCCTCTCATCTAACTAACAATTGGTATCAGAGCTATAACTCCGAAAGAAAAGTTTAAAGGAACTTGAGGCAAGATCCAAAGATGTATAAAAGGGATGCACCAAAGTTGAACAAGTCAAGTTTCTCCACATGGCAGAAAAGGATGAAGCTGCACTTATCAGGAATTGGAGAATATGCAACATATTATCTGGAGAATGATTATACTACACCCATCACCTACCCGATGACAATGGAAGAGATAAAGGAAAAGCAAGAACATATTCAAGCAATGATTGAAATAACATCAACATTGACCGACTTAGAGTTTAATGATCTAGAAGGTTGTAATGATGCCAAATCTATGTGGAATAAGCTTATATCTATTTATGGTGGTGATGAACATGTTCAAGGATAAAAAGTAGACAGTCTAAGAGGACAACTTGAATCCATGAGAATGAATTAAGGTGAGAACATAATCCAATACAGTACAAGGTTAAAGAAAATTGTCAATCAAATCAAAGGAGCATGAGGAACTATTGAAGAAAAGGATGTAACAAGTAAGTTACTGAGAACACTTCTACTTGCTTATGCCATTTGATTCTCTGAAATTAATGAATTAAGTTCTGTACCAAAAATTCCAGTCTCTTTGGATGCTACTATCGATAAGCTACATGCTTTTGAGTTGAGTAATTTTGATAACAGTGGGTCTTCGGTAAACAAAGTTGAATCTACATTCAATTCTTTTCATCTTGATGAATCTAATGATTATAATGATAGAATGTATAAGTATGCTGAAGGAAATCACAGTGGAGCAAGTGAGAGGTTTCACAAAAACATGGAAGAAGTACACAAACTATATGAGGAAATCAGAAAGCAAGAAGAGTTTGAAGCATTATTAGCGAGAAGCTTACCGAAAGGCAAAGGTAAGTATAAAGGAAAGTTACCTTTGAAATGTTTTAATTGTGATAAAATTAGACATATGGCTTCAAATTGTCCTGACAAAGAATATAGTAAAAAGAGAGAATATTGAGATGATAGATAGAAAGACAACCAATACAGAGGGCACCAAGACTTTAGAAGGAGAGATAGAAAGACATGCCTAGTAGCTGATGAGGAATCCAATGATGATAAATCTGATGGGACTGAGATAGAGGAAGTTGTATATGTGCCTATCAAAGATGGATCAGATGAAGAAAGGTATGAAGAAAAAGCCTTAATATCACACATAAATAATAATGATTCTTGGATCATAGATAGTGGATGCTCACATCACATGACAAGTGATAAACACAAGTTTGTTAAATTAGAAGATTATGATGGAGGTTATGTAAGATTTGGTAATGATGCACCATGTCCTGTGAAAGGTAAAGATCTATCACACTTCTTGACAATGCTAAATGTGATGATGTATATTGGGTTGAAGGTTTGAAATACAATTTGTTGAGTGTAGCACATCTAGACAATACAAGATACCGAATAGAATTTCAGAAAGGAATTGTCAAAGTTCATGACAAACATGGAAAGTTGGCTGCTATCGGGACTCAAACAAGAGGTAATACATTTCATCTTGACTCAACTTGGAACAATTGTCTGTATGCAAAAATAGAAGACACCTGGTTATGGCATAAAAGGTTTTGTCATGTAAATTTTGATAACTTGATCAAAATAAGTAAGAAGCACCGAGTAAGAGGTCTATCGAGCTTGGAAAAACCTGAGAATGCAATATGCCAAGGACGCCAGATGGGTAAGATGACAAAATCAAGCTTTACAAGTAAGTCTTACACTTCTAAAGGAATTTTAGATCTTGTACACACTGCTCTTTGTGGTCCTATGAAAGTTCAAAGCTAGTATGGTGATAAATACTTCATATTATTTGTGGATGATTACTCAAGGATGATGTCAGTTATGTTTTTAAAAGAGAAATCAGAAGCCTTTCAAATGTTCAAATGGTATAAGGCAAGAGTTGAAAATAAAACAAGAAGATAGTTGAAATGTCTAAGATCTGATAGAGGAGGAGAGTTCATTTAAGATGAATTTAACTTATTTTGCAATGATCATGGTATAAAGAGACAAGTATCTGCACCGAGAACACCACAACAAAATGGGATAGCTGAAAGAAGAAACAAATCAATTGTAGATTGTGCCAGAACTTTGATTATAGAAAAGAGAGTACCTCAAATATTTTGGAGAGAAGCAATAAGCACTGCAGTTTACACCCTGAACCGAGTACAACTGAAGAAAAGAACTATGAAGACACCCTATGAAATCTGGTATGACAAGAAACCAAATGTAAGTTATTTTAAAATATTTGGAAGTAGATGTTATGTTCACAAAGATGACAGAAATAGAAAATTTGATCAGAAAAGCGAGGAAGGAACATTTCTTGGTTATTCCTCTAGGAGTAAAGCATTTAAATGTCTGATCAAATCATCTAACAAAATAGTGGAAAGTGCAAATGTGAAAATTGATAAATTTGCAGAAAGGAATGATGAAGGAAACTCCAAGGAACCATAAGATTATGAAGAGTTTGTATATGTACAACCAAGAAGTCTAACCGACAAAGCCGATGAAGAAAATACTTAGTTACCGAGTGATGAAGAAGATCATACAGAGCCTGCTGAGGCTATATTAGCAAAATATGTCAGAAGAAATCATGAATCAAGTCAGATTATAGGAGATAAGGATGCTAACAGTGATGACAAGGAACAAACTGAGACAGAACACATGTCTGATATCCGAGTTTGAACTGAGGATAGTAAAAGAGGCATTAAGCAATGAAGATTGGGTGAATGCTATGACATAAGAGATTGAACAAATCAAGAAAAATGAAACATGGACACTGGTCCCAAGACCAAAAGAGAAAAATGTAATCGGTACAAAGTGGATTTTCAGAAATAAGCTAAATGAAAAAGGTGAGGTCATTCGGAATAAAGCAAGACTAGTTTGCAAAGGTTATGCTCAAGAAGAAGGAATAGACTATGGCGAGACTTTTGCACCTATGGCAAGACTTGAAGGAGTGAGAACATTGTTGGCATATGCTGCTTACAAAAATTTCAAGGTATATCAAATGGATGTTAAATCTGCATTTTTGAATGGTATACTAGAAGAAGAAGTTTACATTGAACAACATGAAGGATTTATTGAAGAGAAGAATAAAGATCAGGTATGTAAGTTGAAAAAAGATTTATATGGCCTAAAGCAAGCACCTAGAGCATGGTATGAAAGGTTGCACTCTTAATTAATCAAGATTGGATTTATGAGGACTAGTGAAAACAACAACATGTATATGAAGAATGATGAGGCAAATGGAATATTGATTTCAGCCATATTTGTTGATGATATTATTTTTTGTGGTAATGATTCTTTATGCAAGAATTTTGGAAATTAAATGTGCAAAGAATTTGAGATGTCATTAATCGGTGAAATAAAGTATTTTATAGGTTTACAGATATTGCAAATGAAAAATTGGATTTTCATTACTCAATCCAAGTATATAAAGGAAATCTTGAAGAAATTTGGAATGGAGGATTCTAAACCTGTAAGTACTCCTATGACTACTAATTGTAAACTATCAAATAATGATGAATCTGCATCTGTTGATGAGACACTTTACTGATCTAAGATTGGAAATTTGCAATATGTAGTTCACAGCAGGCCTGATATAGCACATGCAGTAGGTATAGCTGCAAGATTTTCTGCAGATCCCAAAGAAACCCATATGACAACAATCAAGAGAATTTTCAGATACTTGAGAGGCACTGAAGATTATGGTTTACTATATAAAAAGAGGAATGATTTTGACTTATAAGTCTATACCGATGCTGATTGGGCAGGAAATATTGATGACAGGAAAAGTACAAGCAGTGGACCTTTCTTTTGGGAGAAAGACTAGTGAGTTGGCTTAACAAGAAACAAGGATGAATTTCACAGCCAACAGTTGAAGCTGAATATGTCATTGCAGCATTGAACTGTACCAATATAACATGGATCAAACAACTGTTGGAAGGTATGAATGAGATAGTTATCGAGCCATTAACTATATTTTGTGATAATACAAGTGCTATTAACATTTCAAAGAATCCAGTAATGCACTCTAAGAGAAAGCATATCTCTATAAAGTATCATTATCTAAGAGAAGAAGTTCAAGAAAAGAAATTTGTGCTGGAGTATGTTAGTACAAAGGAACAATTAGCAGAGATCTTCACAAAGCCACTGCCAAGGGACACTTTTGAGTATCTTAGAAGTAAGTTAGGGGTCCTACCCCTATCTAGTACTCACTGACAGAATTCGGTGAAAGCATCAATTCTATGACCTTATAGAATATTATTTGTGAGTTGATGTTGATTCACACACTTTAGAAGGTCGTCTAAAGTTGTGCAGGAAACAATGAATGAAGACAAGATGCCTTGGCCGAGACTATGATGATACATTTGTATATGTTTTAACAACAAGGAAATTACTTCATAGGGGAAGTAATCATGAATTAGTTTTACTTTTGGCATTGTTGTCAAAGGGGGAGAAGACTGATGACAGGGGGAGAAGATTACAGCTCAAGGATAACAGGAGAAGAATAACAGTAGTCTGAATCAATTGGAATAAATCAAGTTGGTATTGCCATCAATGCCAAAGGGGGAGATTGTTGGCATTACATTAAGTTTTTTGATATTGAGAAGGTTGTTGGAGATTGATGATATAATTGATAAAGGATGATTGTTGTCTTAATAATATTATTTTGTCATTGATGTCAAGCAATTGATTTTCTGATTCAGTATGATGTTGCCATATCTTAAAGAGTATGTTTTGATGAGTATAAAGATGTTGGTAAGTGACACAGAAAGAATGTGAAAATGAAGGGGAGTAATAAGTTATTCAATGGGCAACTATTACCGAATTAGACAGTGATGAGATTATGTTATTTTGATTGTTTTGATATCCTATATATGTGTATTCGAAGACTAAATATGAAGGAAAAGATTTCACGTAATAGAATGAGTAAAGGTTTGATATTGTTCTATTTTATCGAGCAAGGATCTAGTCTATAAACACCAAGGTTATCAGTGTCGGTTAAAGAAGGAAGAAGTTACCAAGTAAAGTTATGTATTTACCGAGTATCAACCGAGTAGTAACAAAATGCATTGGATGAATAAATACTTTATTAAATGAAGGATGCCAATGAGCTAGAGATTATAGGAGATTGGAATGTCGTGCAAGAAGTTTGTTAAGGATCAACGACAATGAAAATACAAGAGTTAGATCTACAGCGCAGATTGAACGGTCATAACCGAGCACAAGTACCAAGGAAGGTATACAAGTTCCAAGGCAAGATAAAATGTTTTTCAGTTCGAAGGATTCATTGAACCTAGTCAAGTTTGAAGATTTGATGGCTAAGATTAATCATGGGAAATATGATTAAGGAGATTAAGCAGTTTGGAATTGCTTATAAATAAGGAAAAGTTGATGAACATAGTATGTGGGCAAATAGAAGAGCAGTGATACTGCAGAGGTGATTACTGAGTACAGAATATTGAAGATCAGATTGAAGAACAGATTGACAAGCCCAGCAAGGAGGAAGATAAGTCTTATGACAAGATTATTTTGAGCACATAGAGTCTACTTTAACATTTCAGATGTGAAGTTGCAGATATATTTGATTACTGTTATTTATTTTTGTAAGTGACAGGAAATCTCTTAACCGAGTGGACCTAACAGTCTTATTTGTAAATCCTCTAGCAAGGTAACATTCTGAATGAGTGTTTTAAATCCTTTGACAAGGTCACTTCTAACAAAGTGCAAGATTCTGATAGATCTGAGGGAAATCCCTTGACTGGGTCACATCTAGCAATGTGTTTATGTAATCTTTAACATGATTGGCTTTTAACCAAGCATACTCTAGAAGAGTATATTTTCTTAGTGGGTCCGAAATCCCAAAGTGGTTTTTCCCTATTTGGGTTTCCACGTTAAATCTAGTGTTATATGTGTTTTGTTGTTTCAAGTTTATTAGTTTATGAGTTTGAATGATTTACAATCATAGTTTTATATCAAGTAAGTTCTACCGAGGTTGAATCTAGATAGATCATTGTATTGTGAGTTCATTTGATTCACCCCCCCCCCTTCTCATCTAACTAACAAGAGGTTCATGAACAACTTGTGTAGAGGCATTGGAATCATGAGGGGGACTAGAAGAAATGGTAGGTTCATTTGGTGAGAGGAATTATTGTGAGGGACATGGAGGATTATGACATGGAGATGAAGGGATGGAGGGATCTTGATAAGGATCTAGAGAAATAATGGGATCTTGTTTGGGACATGAAGGTGAAGGGATGCTTTGATTTTGACTTGGAAAGGGATTATTAGGAAGGATGGAAGGGATGTCTTGATCTTTCTTAGGAGGTGGATGTTGGATGAGACTTAAAAGCACACTTTTATCTTGAGATAAAAGGGTATCATTATGAGTGAAATAGAAAAGAATGAGGGGATCATCATAGGATTCTTGATAGGTGGGATATTGAGAAAAAAAATTGGGTAGGATGAAAGGGTTTGTTCTTGATCTTGATTTATTTCATGACTCATTTCCTCTCATTTTGGATTATCCTCTTGACATGGGGAAGGAGTTTGGATATGCATGGGATCTTTTTGGAAATTTTCACGACTTTGGCCTGATGAGAAAGGATTTTGAATGAGACTCCCTAAAGTGGGTTTTCTTGTAAATGGAATATATGGCGACATTGGATCTTAAATTTCTGAAGCATGGAAAGGACTAGCATTATAGCTTGGATAATAGTAGATTTGTATTATGGATAGACCTTGGGAGACTTTGTTATTAGATAGAGATAGTGTGGAATATTCTTGTGTGACTTCAAGGGATGATGAAATGATGGATAGATATGGTTGAGTTTGACTTTGGTTGAAAGGGGTTTGATTTTGGTTGAAAGGGGTTTTAATGTTGGGTTGAAAGAAGCAAAAGGTTGACCCAACTCTAATGTTGGTTGAAGTGAAGTAGGAATGATTTTGTTGGAGAATGAAGGTTGACATGTTTGAATGGTCTCACAAGAGAAGGAATGTTGGCATGATAATGATTCCATTTTAATTAGAGGCACCATGGTTGTCACTTCCCTCATTATTTTTTCTAACCAATACCTATGATTGTTAGGACTAGTCATGTCTCTCATTTGTTGTTGCAAAGTCTTAATTTATTGAGCTAAAATTTCTATGGATGACGATGGAATAGGAATGGAAGGGATGAATTATTCACCTTCCCTATGAAATACATAATGCCATTCCATGATTTTTGCTTGATTGGTTTGGATTGAGATCGAGAATGTTTAAGGCTATAATGATGATTAATTTTTATATGACCTTGATATTTTGATATGGAGACACAAGAGGGAAAATAATGAGACTGGAAGATGAGATGATATAAATACATCTATGTGAGGTTTGGGTACTTGTTCTAATGTCCATTGTTGTACTTGTTATGATGAGGGCAAAATATGGACATAAGATTGCAACAAATAAGATGTTTTCTCCATTTCTTTGAAAGTGGCAATTTTGTTGGTTGTTATTGACACTGGATGTTGTAATGTTTTTCCTTTGAGGTCTCAAACTGTGTTTGTGGTTAAAATATTTCTAACAAAAATTGACTATTTTTTACTTTGTTTTGCTATGCTTTGGGTGTTTGATAGTTGAAAATATTGCATAAGACACAACAACAAGTAAGGAAACAGTTTGGAATAATCCAAAAATAATTGTTTAAGGGATCTTTTCAAATCCTAATAGTTGTTGGGGTCTTTTCAAACCTCATTTGTTTTTGATAAATTTGGTCATACGATCACAAAACAATTAGACTCTTCTAGGGTCAAAAGGTCACGAATAATACCACAACCCACATCTTGATACTTCGTCAGCTCAAACAACCCTATCACACCCTAGGGTGCACCCATTTTTTTGCCTTTTTCTAGAAGTTGAACCAAAGAGAATTTCTCCTCAATTGACTCATTTTCTTGGGAGATATATGGTGAGTGTCTTGGGGGTGGATTCTTCCCCACCCTTGCATTGTGATATTACAAGTGTCTGGTTATTGACTCAACTTGGCCTCTAATTCTTAAAGCTTTTAATGAGGGTTTTGTTCAAGCGGTCATAATCAGCAGTGTTTTCCACTCTATTAAAGGAGGTCTCCTAGTTTGTAGAGGTTTACGCTCTACAAATTTTCACATACCATATAGGCACTAAGGGAGGCATGTCATTGTTATGACAACATGTAACTCTCATCCTTGCAAATTTTGTCACAAACACATTTATTTATAGTGGCTTGGATTAACTGTCTTTAGCCACTACCACTTAGTTCATTCCCTCTCACTTGGCCTTATGAGCTACTTGGGAGGTAGGCTTGCTAAAGGTTTTATCCTATTGCAAAAAATGATAGAAAGAATAAATGACGGTTGTGGCTTTTTGGTCACCCAATTAAGGGGAGAGCATATGCCTATCACCTTCAAGACACATAAGACGATATCATTCTTTTTAATCCTTCATTGCAATGTTGTCTAAAAGCTATTTGGAGATGTTTCTCCAACAGGGATGATGTTATTTTTAATCCCACATAGAAATGATGAATGTTCTTTTTAACCTTAATGATTTGCAATAAAAAAGATTTGTCTTGTTCATTTTAGATAACACCAAAGGAAATGTGTGCTAAATCTAAGTCCAGTTGTACCTGCAAAACCCATTAAAGTGTTAGTTGCTGTGGGCTTACAAGCTTAAATTCTTCATTGAGTTACAATAATCTGCTTCACTATTTTTCCTAGCAATTGTGAATTTTTGTGATAGAAATTGTGAATTTCTGTCAAGGCAATTGCGAATTTTTGTCAAGGCAATTGTGAATTTCTATCAAGGCAATTGTGAATTCTTGTTTGATCAAGTGCGTAGTGTTGTCTGAGTGATTGTGAATTAGTTATGAAATAGAATTAAGAGACAGAAGATAGAAATTATTTCTTCTTTGAGGATTCGTTGGTAAGTCCTTTGTTGTCTTCTATCTTTTGATCTCCTTCTTGTACCTGAAATTTTGAATCTTATATTCCTTGCAAGAAAATTGTTACCAAGTTGTGGGGTCTTCATCAAATGAAGGACAAGCTATAAAGGGTAGGTTATTCACACCAATAATATCTCAAAATTATTGATATAAAAATGATATGAGACATCCCTTGAGTGAATTCCTTATGATTTTCTCATAGATTTAAAAAAAATCTTACTAAAAGATCATCTTGTATGGAAAATATATGAGAAAATGAAGTTTAAACAAGAAGGTATGACTTTAGATAACTTTTCCAAATTTTTTATGACATATATGTAAACAAAATTATATCAAATGATAGATAATTTAATCAACTTTCCGAGGCATTTTGAAGTTCGAAAATCCGATATGTTATGCAAAAGTTAAGCCCGTTTTCATAAAAGCAGTTTTTTTAATAGTCATGTGAATTATTTATGGCAATTGTGAATTACTTAAGTCAAATGTGAACCATTTAAAGCAATTGCACATAATTATGAGAATTTTTGAATTACTGTGAGGGCGATTGTGCAACACTTCCTGTGTCTGTACAAAACCTGCAAAACACAAAAAAAATCACGCCAGAAAAGGTTAGAAAAGTTGTTTTCACATCAGGTTCACCATTTGTTTCATTCTTAAAATCATCATGCCAAATAGGAAATAAGGACAATAATGAAATCCTTAACTATTAAAGCAATCCTAAACATAAATCAATAGAATAAATGTAAATTTGAAAGAATTAAACAATTAAATAATTGAAAACCCCCCTCAATTGCATTGTAGCTTCCATTGTTCTTCTCATCTTTGTGGTATGGTGGCTCTTAGATATCGCATTGATAACCTATAAGTGGCACAAAGATTTCAAAGTTCATGATTCTATTGAAAGAAGAGAAATGATCTTGTATTTATAGATTTTTTGGGACAGATTGGATGGGATATTGAGCTAAAGTGTTGATTGGTAGTTGAACTAATTTGATTGATCAGTGAACTCATTTTGATTGATTTGTTAAGTGGATTGATTGAAAAGATAACTCAATTGATTGACTAGATAACTCAATTGATTGGCCAGTTGACTAGATTGATTGGAAAGAAGACTGAATAGATGAGTTAGTCAGAAAAGGTGATTTGGAGTGAAAAGGGGATATTGGAGGGTTAATTGAGTTAACTGATTAGTTAACTAATTTGATAACCAGTCAGGATTTCACCATGTGTTGTAGGATTTTGAAATTGAAATTCATTTTCATTTTGATTTGAATTTGAATTTTGATTTTCGAATGATGAAATTCAAATGCACATTTATCTAAAATTTGATGAAATTCAAATTTGGGGAAATTCAAATTTGTGAAATTGGAATTAGATGAAATTAAGTGAAATTCAAATTTGGGGAATTGGAGGAATAAATTAATTAATTAAATAATTTAAATGAAATTATTTAATTATTTAGAAATGAGATTAATTAAATAATAAAGATTATTTAATTAAGGAATAAATCATTATTTATTTTATAATAAATATTTAATTAATATTTGAAGAGGTTAAATGATGAATTGATTAAGAAGTGGTAATTGAATAATTAGTAATGATTGAAACTAGTGATTGAATTAGTTTAGAACAACAAATTAGTTTAACTAAATAATTAAAGAATTATTTAAGTAATAAGATGATAAATTAGTACATGATTGACGAGACATTTTTAGGTGTCTACATGAAGGACCATCATCTGCTCCCCCTTCTAGTGAAACATCACATCCTCTCTCTCTCAAGAACCTCTCCCACCACCGATACTACTTGTTGTAGCATCTTTGAAGAAGACAATGATTTCTTCATCCTCTTCAAGTGGGTAATCCCTTCTAGTTCCAGAAAGTTCCAGATCAGTAACACCCCTACATACATTGTCTCCTAGTAGGGATATACCCTTTGAATCATATGAGGGATTTTATTTCCAAGTTGATCTACCTAGCCCCCCACACAAATTTGATAGTAGTCTTGGTGTGAGGATAGATAATCCTTCTCAAGAATGGACTCTTGATGCTTTCAGGATGGGAGGAGACATCACTGAGGATGTAATGCTTACTGCCTAGAAGAGTTTGTAAGTGATGAAAACTTCATCCACAAAAAGGGAATTCCAATGGTTCATGCTCAGGAACATTGTGGAAGAAATACACAAAAGGAAAATAATACAACTTGATCACCTTGATGAAGGAGAAAGTTTGAGAGTGAAAAATGAAATCTTGAGAAGTGCAACAAAGGAGCAATTGGCGAGCATGACCCCTGAGCTGGGAAGACAGATAGTTAAGAAGAGTGGGATACTACTTTTATAAGGATGGGATATCTCTTATTCTATTGAATTTGATAATTTTCAAAGAAGACATGATATTGATTTGGAAAATCTAAATCCAAAGGAAATACAAAAGTTGCTCTTTGGGACATTTTTTATGATCATATTTTGTTAGCTATATGGTGTTTACATCCCATGACAAGGAGACCATAAATGACCCAATAATTAGATAGACTTTGTGGAGTTCTACTTATTAAGAGGGTGGCAGACACATCTGCCACTGAGGCAATGGATATGTTTGTAAATATTGCCAAGTTTGGTCACAAGGTGGCAATGAGGATATATGAGGAGCTCAAGTTGCTAAGGGGTGGAGTGAAACAACTTGAGGCTCAATTATACTCAAGACCAACTTATAATCCTTCAGCCTTGCAACAATATTCTTTTGAAGACAATATGGGATTAAGGAATGATCTAGCCCATGCTAGAATTGAAATTTAATTAATGAGAAATGAAGTGGATCAATTAAGGTTTGATATAGAAAGGATAGAGAAGAAGGTTGTCACTGAGATGAAAGAAGATCTATTGGAATCTAAATTTGATGCTATAATGGACCATGTTGATGCTGCTTGGGATGAGCATAGGGAGTTACTGGAGTTCCTATAAAATCATCTCAAGTGGCAGAGATTTCTTACTTGTTCTATATGATTCTTGCAGAAGGCCACCTCACTTAAGGTTACTTTTGTTAGACCTTTACCATTGTATCTACATGAGTTGATAGTTGACATGTGGTCAAAGTTAAATGTGTTGATTCAGATCTTTATCACTCACTAGATGTACACACAAAGGATTAAGTCAGAGCTATCTGGTTTCCAGTGTTTGGTGACTTTCCATATGCCTATTTTGTTTGATAGAGGGAGAAGGGATCCAAAAGAAAAGAAGGTCTTGAGGCCAGATTCAGAATGGAAGTCTGAAATCAAGACAATTTTTTTTTGATCGGTAATAATATATTTTATTAATTTAAAGAAAGTTTACAAAATAACTACCAAAAAGTATAAAATGATCTTCAAAAACTCCAAAACCATCCTCAAAACCACCCTGCAATACCAAACCACTAACCACTAACCAAATTAACCATGCAGACCCACCCTCCAAAAATACTTCGAGCACTCAAAATTGGCTCGCTACAGTAGCCAAAATGTATAGAGTTTTTTCAAAGAGAGCTAAAAGGACTAAATAGGGATTAACCCCACAAACCAAAAAAAGAGAAAACACCATTAATCACAAAGACTTGGACACTATCCAGAGCAACTAGGATTCGCTCACTTCCTCTTCCCCATTTGTGAGCTTGTCACTTCCCTTGCTCCAGCTTCTTCCAATGCTCTAGCCTTAATGGATCGTTGTAGCTCCACTTCAACCTCCATTAAATCTACAAAAACCTTCAAAAAATTCCACCCAATATGAGCCACCCCACTGAAGCTTGCCCTTATTTGGTTATCCCGCCACCTCAAGAAAGGGATGTAATGCTCCTTTGTGTAGTGATGGTAATTTAAAATCCCTTCACACAAATAAAATCCCTCACAAAGAATTTCCCATTCAAAAATTAATTCCATTCCCAAACGATACTCCTCCAGGATGATGGCGTGCATCACCTTCTTCACCGACTCCGCAGAATGCTCTAATTGTAGTCCCCATGCCAAGATTAGTGAGTATACATCTGTGTTCATCCTATAATGATTCTCTACTACCCCAATGTATTCTCCCAACAATATTTGTACACACTTCACCAACCTTTCATCTTGATATAGAAACTTGCCATTCAATCTCCTCTTTGAAATCGGCTTGAGGAATGGACAAAGTTGTTTCTTTGTCTTCGGTGTAAAATTAGCTTCCATCTCTGGTTGCCCTGGCTCTATGTTTGCCTCCACCAACCTTAGACAAGAGTTTTAATTAATCAAACTCAAATAAAAATGGAAACCACACAAAAACACTAAAATTAAGATCATTTAATCGCCATTAATATGTTGTCATCAGCCTGCCACCTTACAACCATGATGAGAGGGATCACATGCTTCCCATGGTGGTGAAAAATGTCTGCATAAATACTCATACTTGCATAGGGAATTTAAACATTCAAATGGATAACAACTCACTCCAACCATTAATGCAGCTTCCCTGACAAGTCACAATTCACACTTCCTTGCACAAAACATGGTGACCCATACTCTCTACGTCACCTCAAAATATTAAAACCAACTCCATTGGATGCCAATTAGACAATCCAATGTACCTCCTCATCTGCATTTTTCCACCACATGGTTGCAAATGGGTCCAACTCACATGCCATAGTAGATAGATAATTCGCCACCCCATTGCATGCCCTTCTAATGTGTGAAATTATAAAATCTTGGAAAGTTCATAATTTTGAATAGATGATTGAAATAAACTTACTGATATGCCAACTTGGGGAAGAGCCTTGGGAATTTGCATTGACAAATTTTGAGTCTCCTTCTAAGTGAACCTTCAGAACTTTTAAGTTGCTCGCCAACTCTACCGCAAGCAAAGTTGCCTGAGCTTCCACTTCATTATTCGTTCCTACCTGCAAACATTGCACCCCTTTGAATAAGACTTTTCCATTCTTATCGCAAGAAACACAACTTGCACCTAATATTCTTGGGTTGCCTCTCGAATATCCATCAAAGTTAACTTTGATCCACCCTTGCTTCAGTCAATCCTAGACATAATCCGAGCCCCCACTACCACTAAGGAAATCAAGACAATTTTGGACCCAATGTTGATAGATGTATTTGCTGATGAGACATAGACTATGAAGAAGTTGGGAGCATACTTGGATGCATTATCAAAATTTGATAATAGAATGACAAGAATAGAAGTTGCAAGGACAATCGCTAATGATGAAGACTATTAGAAACACATCAGAAAAATCAAACAATTGAAAGAAAATAAACAAGGAGTTTTTTAAATTCTCTTTTCTTCTCTTCTCAATTTTTAATTTTTTGAATAAAAAACTAATCTTTGTTTCCTGCCCTTTTTTATTCTTTATGTTTTTCTTTCTCTTTCGGTAGATTTGAATGTAAAAAGGATTTTATTTTGTTAGTTGATTAGTTAATGATCCTACAAAGTGGATTTTGGTTAAATATTTGTTTACTTAATGTAAATATTTAAAAAGGTGTAGTAAACTTCTCTCTGTCATGGTGAATTTAATAGGTCTATAGGGTTATCAAATCTTGCAACTTTAAAAGTGATCTTGTGTGAAAAAAGTAGAATTCCAAATTATCTACAATAACTACGACTTGCAGAGAGAAGAATGGAATGTCTATCTTTGTCAGGATATCCAAAAAGTTTTTGTCCTTTCCTGTGTCAGGGGATCACCTACTGCATTTAAAAAACAAATTAAAAGGCCCAAAGCTTGTTGCATCCTTATTGATATAAAAGGATAATCAAGGCCTTATTTTGAGTCTCTGGATAGTATGTTTAGATTTTCTTGAGTCTTGTAAAGTTTGAAAAATAATTTCACCTAGGTGAATTTGCATACCATGTCCATAGGTCTGTAATTCAATACTTGTTTAGTTTTTTCATGTCCTTTTTCAATTTTATTTAAGGACACAATTGACATATGAAGTCTATGCAATTTCAAAAACATATTAGAAACAAGTTCAATGATTCTTAAGTTGTCTCCATTATATATGCTCCCAAATCTTATAAAATCAATGATCAAAGATCATTTTTATTTTTTCTTTGCACTATGTTGTTGATGTGTGTATGATTTTGGCTTCTTCTAAAGTAGAAGATTAAAATGCTTGAACCAATCACAGAGGTTTTGTAGAGATCTTACTGGACTAAAGGTATAGCTTGTAGATTCATATTATATTGTGGTTAATATTAGGCATTGATCATACAGTGAAAGGTGTATCTATTTAAGGGTGTTGTAGTCACTCCATATGTTATATTGTAATAAAGGTTTATTTACCCCAATGGATAGGAATTGGTCAAGTTTTTTGTGTTATTAACCTTGGCATAATTTCAAAATCAAAGAAATTATCTTTTATTTCTATTTTCATCTCAAGTTTTAAGGATTATAAATTATTGTTGAAAGGTTCACCCACCTTGGTTTAACAGAGCCTAAAGTGTAGAGGATTGTTGGCAATAATAATGAAGGAAAATTGAGGGGAGGGGGGGGGGGTGAATCCGTTTTCACTGGATTTTCAAACTTAACCTCAAATGCAAAACTGATAAATAGAAATAACAACAAAGATAAGAAAATTGATAGCACAACACACAACACCAAGATTTTTACATGGAAAACCCGGCTAAGGGAAAAACCACGGTGGGAACTGTATGCCGAAAATGTGGTCTTCCACCCGCAAGAGGGAAAACACTTAAAACACACCAATGAAGCATTGCATTAGATGTTAGAAATCAAAACACATGAATAGATTAAAAACTCTAAAATTGCCTCATTGTCCTCTATCTCTAAAGATCTCTAAGATTCAAGGTGGCCCTCACTTGGAAGAGCACTTGATCCTCAAGATGACAACCTAGAGAATTAGTTATATGAAAAATGCTACTAGAATCGAAATGGATGAAACTAGGATTTTAGTGAGTGCTAAGAGATGAAAATGAAGATGAAGGATGCAAGCTAGGCGGTTAGGAGGCAAAGTATATTCCAAATTGAAAGTTAAGATGATGTATTTAAGCTAGATGAAGATAAGATGCTATGAAAAGATATGCAATTAAGCTAGATGATGTCCTAAAACATGCTAAATAAAGCTAAAATGAAATGCTAATGCTTGGATGCTTGAAGATGACCTAATTGAGCTCCTTAACCTGCAAAATGACTATAATTTGGATGCATAAGAGGATTTGATCATTGATTGAAGAAATGGGATCTATTTATAGAGAAAATAAAGAAATGGATGGCCAAGATTGAGCAATCTTAACAAGGGCTAGGATTGAAATTTATCAATCCATGGGAGGGATTCAATTAAATCTCAAGTTGACAAATGTCACCTTGAGATGGCTTGAGAGGATGCTAAGCAAGAATTATATAGTAAGCATTAGGGATAACCTCAAGGGGTAACATCATTAGATAATGTCATTAACCACGAAGGCATGCTATTACCCAAGAGGTAAACTCATGTGCAACATGGGAAAATGGTTAAAGGGACAACCATCATGGCTAAGGGGTGTGGGCTTGTAAGATCATTAAATGTTCTTGGGAAGGCTTTGGAAGGTTAACTTTCCGAAAGAGGAAAACCTCTAGTGCTTTTGTAATAGCCTTAAATGTTTGGAAGACTCAACAAGTTGACTTGTTGAAGAAAGTAGAGTCTTCAACACATTTAGAAGACTTTCTTCCGAAGTTGGAGAAGTGACTCTCCCAAATTAGGGATGTGACATGATTAGAAGACAGGCTAATTAATGAGGGGTTAGAGAGGTTCTACAAGAATATTAGGATGCAAGTGGGAGATGTAGAAGAATGCAAGTGGGTGAGGGAAAATAGCTTTTTTAGTTAAATTAAAATGATTTAATTTAGCCAAAAGGGATGCAACTTGCATTTTTAGGATTTTGCAAGTGGGGGGATCTGATGTAGGAGCATCGGTATAGTTCTTACCGATTTAGAAAATTTTAATGGAATTGCTTGAGATCATGTCATTTCTTCTTGTTTGAGTGTTTAGAGTTGTGGTTTTGGGTTTATTCCCTTGTGTTCATCAACTTTGTCATGTTCAAGTTTCATGGCATTTGGATTTAATCCTGGTGAGTTATCGATTTCGGTATTGGCCCGGTTGATATGCTCTTATCGGTTAGTCTGGCAGTGTGTTGAGAGAAGTTGGATTGGGTTGTGGTTGATCTTCATGACTTGTGGCTTGTTGATTTAGGTTTCTTGTGTCGTGTCTGATATTCCCCAAGGATCACACATTGTTTTATGCATTTTGGAAGTTGTTCTTAGTGATTTGAGCCAACATGTTACCATTTCACATGTCATGAACCGGTTGGTCTTTTAGCTGACTTGATTAAGTCATTATTTGCGGATAATATAAATTGAAGTTTGCAAATCATTTGAGAGGACATAAGTTAGAATATCAAAGACAGAGTTTAGAGATCGAGTGAAGATGTAGATCCGACGAGATTCTGATCCGATTGACTAAGGTCAGAAGGCTGAGGTCCGGATTAGGGTAGAACTGGCATATTGTTTCCGGAGGCCGATCTGATATGTGGATGATTTGTGAATCTTATATTTGTGTTGTAAGCATTGTTTGTATCCTGGACTGCAATACAACATGTGGCATTTGTAATTCTTCAGATTGTAATAAGAATTATTCATATTGTTTACCAGTTATGTATTATGTGTTGTTACCGATTGTTCTTTCTGGTGTTGTACTACCGGTTACCGGCATATTTTGCATGGTTTTTGTGTTAGGTTGTAAGGTTGGGTTGTCCTTCATTAGATCTCCCTACCTTGACTACATCAGGGATTTACAAATAAATTTGATTTATTTAAATGCAAAGGGATTTTAATTAAATGTGAATTTAATCCAAAAGGGGAAAAGGGGATTTTAATTAAATAAATAAGATTTATTCAATTAAATGGCTAAGGGCACTTAATCAAACCTTAGTTAAATTAATAAGTTAGGCTAGAGGAAAGGGATTTAATCAAAGCTTTAATTTGATTAATAGGCTAATTAGAAGAATAGGGATATTAATTAAATATTAATTTAATTAATTGGAAGAATTAAGAATTATTAAATGAATAAGATTCACTTAATTCATTGTGCAACTTTTAAGTGTCTACATTTTTCCCCTCTTTGAGTCAACATGTGACCACATGTTGATTCAAAGAAAAACGCTCAATTTGTCATCAAAATTTTTTGATGTGATGCTCCAGATATCAAGAATTGATTTGATATGAAATTTTGATATGAAGTTGGTGTCGATATGAGACTGATATGAATTTGATGTCGAGATTCGATATGATGCCCCAGATATGAAGAATTGATTTGATATGAAGTCAGTGTCAATATGAAACTGATATGAAATTGAAATGGAGATTAGATATGATAATGCCCCCTCGGGAGATCGTTCATGCACTAAAGGCATGAATGATGTCTCAAAAGAAAAAGAAAGCTATTTGAAAGAAAGAAGAGTGGATAGTTGATGACATGCATGGTTTTGACAAGATTTATTAGATTGATTGGATTGATAAGATTGATCAGATTGAGATTAAGTCTGGTTTCAGGAATGACACCTCCTGTATAAGACAAAGATGATCAAAACATCTGGTTTCAAGAACGATATATCCTGTATAAGACTTGATCAAAACGTTTGGTTTCAGGAAAGATACATCCTGTATAAGATGTGATAGAATGGATCAGATGAAATGGATTGATATAATTGATAAGATTGATATCAAGTCTAGTTTCAGGAATGACACCTCCTGTATAAGACAAAGATGATCAAAATGTTTGGTTTTAGGAATGATATATTCTATATAAGGCTTGATCAAAACGTCTAGTTTAAGGAAAGATACATCATGTATAAGACATGATAGATGAGAGTTGGATGAATGATGAAGATATGAAAGTGAAGAAAGATTCCATGATGATGCGATAGATATGCATGCGAGGGATGCAATGATAAATGCGACTATGATGATGATGAGATGTATCTTGAAAATGAGATGTATGATGTGAGATGTATCTTGAAAATGAGATGTATGATGTATGATGTATCTTGAAAATGAGATGTATGATGTATGATATGAGATGTATCTTCAAAATAAGATGTATGATGTGAGATGTATCTTGAAAATGATGTGTATGATGTATGATATGAGATGATAATGCAATCGAAAGCAATTTTAAATGATAATGTGAATGCACCTATATGCAATATTAACATGATAATGATGTGCAACCTAATGCCTGATTAATATGATAATGATAATGAAATGATACTAATTCCAGATTAAAAATGATGTGCAACCTAATGCAAGATTAAAATGATAATGATAACGAAATGATACTAATGATGCTAATACATTCTCATTCCCAAATGTTTCAATCTATTTTGATCAAAGTGCCAGTGCATCCCTTGTTTTCATCATCGCACCTTGATTTGTTGAAAGTTGATACAAGCATCATGGTATAATTAAACCATAATGACCTGAGTATAACTTACATGGATTTTGATATTGCAAGATGACACAAGCGTCGAGGTATAATTGAACCAAGATGACCTGAGTGTTGCTTGTGTAAAAAAGACAAGAGTTAGCCTTTGCCCTATACAAATCCAAATTGTCTTCAGTGATATGTTACCTAATCATGTCGTAAGAAAAATTTGCATAGTAGAAGACTTCACTCCCAAATAATAGACAAAGAAAACATCGCATTCCTTCCTTTCTTCTCTAGTCATTGAGACATCCTTGAGTCGCTTAGGAGATATGATAGGCAAAAATCAACAACCATAAGTAAGCATGCATGCTATCTGAAATATATTCTTGTCAAGTAAAACATCTTGCAAATAGATGTTTTGTTCAATTCAAATCAATTCAATTCCTTGATGTCTAGCCGTCTTGCTTTGTTGTGGTTACTGTTGGTTGTTATGATACTTTTTGTCTTTCTATGTGTTTGGTCTAATGTCTAAAATCCTCAAGGAAAAATGCCTCCAGCAAGGTCAAGATTTTGCCCCTTGTTGTTGATACAACTTCGTTATGGATATGTACACTGATCACAAAGCCATGGTGGAATAGGAGTCAAATAATCGATTTAGATAATCGAGGATAGTGACTACGCTAAGTATGTTTAGGATAATTTTATGTATGTTTAGGATAATTTTACGTGTATAAGTGTTCTGTGATGGCTATTTGGCTTAGATCAGATTGAGTCAAAGATATGATACAAGTACTGATAGATAGAGGAGTTTCTCTCTCATAAATGGTGCATGTTGCCAAGTTTTCACCAGTTGTTTTTATTGCACTTTTTGATTTGTTTTTCATTTTTTGAAAGATGAAACATGTACTACCATCAATTGATAAAGATAAGGCTAACTAGGACAAAATCCAAGTCATACGGATCTATGTCATTGTTTTGATTTGTTTGATGATTGATAAGAATGTTTGGTTTCAAAGAGTGAGTACCTCGTATAAGACCGATTTGTCTGGTTTTGAGCATACCTATCCCTATATAAGACATGTTGATGTTGATGTTGATGTTGATGTTGATGTTGATGTCGATGTTGATGTTGATGTTGATGTTGATGTTGATGTTGATGTTGATGTTGAAGCTGATGTTGATGTTGATGTTGATGTTGATGCTGATGCTGATGTTGATGTTGATGTTGATGTTGATGTTGATGTTGATGTTGATGTTGATGCTGATGTTGATGTTGATGTTGGTAGATGGATTGATTAACAAGACTCGATGATTGATAGGAATGTCTAGTTTCAAAGAGTGAGTACTTCGTATAAGACCGATTTGTCTAGTTTTGAGTGTACCTATCACTGTATAAGACATCTTGATCTTGATGTTGATGTTGATAGATGGATTGATTAACAAGACTCGATGATTGATAGGAATGTCTGGTTTCAAAGAGTGAGTACCTCGTATAAGACTGATCTATCTAGTTTTGAGTGTACCTATCCCTATATAAGACATATTGATGTTGATAGATTTCAAGTGGAATTGATTAACAAGACATGTGATCAGTTTGATTGCAAACTTCAAGAGTTTTCATGTTGTTGATTTGATGGATGGGCCATGTGTTCATGCTTTGATTTTCAATTTTTATTTGATTTTGTCAATTTTTTTATTTTTATTTTTTGGACATTTTGTGAATTTTAGAATTTTTTAGATTAGAAACAAGATGTATTTGGTTGCCCCAATGTATAGCAAGACAAGGAATATTATGAATGAATGACTGAACCGTTGAGGTAAAGATGAATGGGTGAAAGATGGAGGTAGCTTATTATGGAACATGAAGGGACATGTCAAGAGCCTTTTGAAATCATTATCTGTCCTTAGTTTTGATCAAGATCGAGGATGAAAAAGGGGAAATGGACAGAGATAGGATATGGATAGGAGAAACAAGATCATAGATAATGAGGGATGATGGAAGCAATTAATAGGTAGGATAAGGGATATGGACTAGTGTGAAGAAAGATCATAGATAACAATGGATGAATTTAGATAGGGTAATGGATATTAGAGGAAGGATAATGGGAGACGTGGTATGAAGAATAGAGTGAATGAAACTTTTCCCCCAAGCATAGAGGTCTCCATTTGCAAAGAGGTGATATGTAAGATTGTCACAACATCTAGCACCACTCGAATAAGTGTTCTTAAACTTTTCAAAGATAGAGACCCAACCCACACTTAGAACCTCTAGAAAAATTAAACCGAACATATCTAGCGACTAGGAAGCAACTCAAAAGGGAAGAAGAATCCCAAATTGGATCAAGGTATTTAGTCTTTTATTACCCATTTGTTTGCAAGTGGGTTCATTTTGGCTCATATGATCATTGTAATCTTCAGAATCCAGCATCAATAGCTACATGAGTTACCCTAACTTCAAAAGCATCCTATATAGAGCCTCGCTACCATCAAGCGCCCATAGATCCGATGAGGTTATCATTGTAATATCACAAACATTGCTCCATTGCCAACTAGGCATCCATAGCCCCGATGGAGTTACTCGCATGTTCCCATAGCCAAGCATTTTGATATTTCATTTCATTGCATTTTTTATTTATTTTTTTCTTTTCTTGATATTTATTTTCTTGATCATGCTTTTGATCTTTTGATATTGTCTTTTTGCTCTTTATTTTTCTTGCATTGGCTTGTAAGTAATGAAGCTTACATGTGTTTGATAATTACAGTGGCGCTGAAGCAAGATTTTAGATTTTTCACTAGACATGTCTTCGATTAAGAGATCACAATTCTTTAGAGCAATTGATTAAGTGTATGAGATATAGTAATCAAAATATATCGGTACCAAGATACGATAAGTGATTCTTTTCTAGATTGAGTGTGTATCCCAACCAAAAGAAGATGTTAAAGAAGAACAACCTCAGATTCTAAAGCGTTTGATGAATAGATATCTAGGAAAAGGACTGAACATGAGATTCGAGCACGAGCAAGCATGTGAGAAAATGACACAAATGCCTATTTTACAGATGAAGGATCTATGCAAAGGATTGAATGCAAGGGATGGAAGGATAGAAAAGAGGTGTTGGATAATAGATAGAATGTTTGAAGATTTGTGCGAGGATAGATGGAAATGTATTCAAGATGAGTGTTGGTACACAACTTGAGAAGTGATGAAGAGATGGAGTAAAATTGAATTTTGGGACATGAGGACCCAAAATAGATAGAGGAAATGATGGAAGAATAGATTTGGAAAGTGGGAGATGTTTAGATAGATGGTTAAAGGAAACTTTTGGAATAGCAAGTCTAGATGCTAATTTTGATTGTTCTTTGGAATGTAATGCTTTTATGGGCATCCACATTGATTTTTCTTTTTACTTAAAAGGTTTTTGTAGCCTTTTGGATATTTCTTTTTGCTTTTGGATCAGATTTTTCTTTGATTTGACATTTATTTTAGATTGAACATGTAGATCTTTGGATGCATGTGGATATTTAGACTTATGGATTTTATTCTTGACATCCAAATTTATTCCAAAAGGAATGGGATTCATGGATGGGTAGGAATGATATGGAGGTATTTTGGATGGGTTGATGTAAGGTATGAAGATGGATAGAAGGAAGGAAGGCTTTGAATTTGGAATTAAAGGACCTAAAATGGATTTGGAGGATGAAGGGATACCTTGATCTTGACTTGGAATAGGATCATTTGTGCTTGCACTTTTCTCTTGATTTTCAATTAGATCAGTGGAGGATATGGAAGGGATATCATTCTCTTGCTTAGGAGATGGATGTTGAATGGGACTCTGCTCTTGAGATGAAAGGGATCATCGTGGATGGAATACCAAAAGCTTAGGGGATCATCATTAGATTCTTGACAAGTGGGATCTTGATAAAAAATGGGATTAGATTGGATAGTCATGATATATTAATCTTGATTTATACTAGGTTTCTTCTTTTTCAAGCGAAAAGGGATGGTCACATGAGTGATCAAAGTTTCAATTTGGATAGGTTCATGTTGTTGACTTGATGGATACTTCATTTCAAATACTCAATCGTACTAAGTCGAATAGAGGGTTTGTTTGATAGGCCCCTATGACAAAGCATGTAAAATGATATGGATAAAGTCTCCCGATATGAAAACTTGATTTGACTAACTTGAATACCTAGCTAGGTATTCTTGTCATTGAGATAGTTGGATGATAAACTCTTGATCACTTGGTTTGATACTCCCCTAATCTTGTTGGATGAAAGTATTGCCTAAAGATAGTTGAAAAGTTGATAAACACCTCAAAAGGTGCTTTGCTAGATTTGAAAATCTCCTCCACTTATGATTTCTCTTTGTTTGAACTAATTTTTGGATATTTTTGCAAGATATTTTATCATTTTATGACAATAATACATAGCACACATGAAGACAATGGCCATCCTAATGCTAAACATTGAGTGTATGTTCTTTTGAGGATGTGTTCAAATCCTTGGTGTTTTCATTGGTTTGGATACACATAATACACACCAAGTAGATTCTTTATTCAAATGTCATTGACAATATCATAGCCCACTACTCTCGATACTCCATCATCTCAAACAGCTTTGTCACCCTCTAGAGGGTGCCCATTTTTTTTCCCTTTTCCAAAAATTAACCCAAAGTGAATTGCTTCACAATTGGGTAGTTATCTTGGGAGATATATGGTGAGTAATCTTGGGGGTGGATTCTTCCCCACCTTTGCACTATGATATTGCCAATGCTTGGCAACTGACTTAGCTCAAAGTCTCTATTGCTATGGCTTTTAGTAAATGGCATCTGTTTGAAGATACCCTTTGAAGTCGCACAAGCGCGATTGAGGCCTATAGCCCAACAAATTACCAAACAAGATGTAGTCACACAAGTGTGATTGAGACCTCAAGGCCCTACAAAGTGCTCGATATGAGATAACTCAAATATGCTTAGTGCCCCAAGATTTTCATCTCAAAAGGTGATTTGATTATAGTGAGTTAGAATACTTGGCTTTAGCAGTACTCACTTGGGTTGTTCTCTTCTCGCTAGCCCTCTCAAGGCATTCAAGAAGACAGACCCTCTAAAGGTTGTAAAATACCTGAAGGTAACGAATGCATAAAAAGAGTGGGTTTGGCTTTTTGATCACCCAATTAAGGGGAGAGCATATACCTACCACTTAAGACAAAGCACTCAAAAGTTCATTTTATCCTTCAAGTAAATTGTTTTCTAACCTCTAATTAGAGATGTTTCTCCAACCAAACATGGTGCTCTTTTTAATCCTTCATAGCAATGGTTCTCTAAACTAGGAATGGAAATCCTGGTCAACGAAATAAAAGCATGTTGCTTGAAAGTAAATCGCTTAGCAGAATTGGAAATTGTGGCTTGTTCCTTTTACCTTGCAAGAAAATGTGGATTGTTCTTTTTAATCTTGCAAGTAAATGTTGATTGTGAATTTTAACCTTTGCAAGAAAGTAGAAAGTTTGTCTTGTTATTTTTAGAACCCAAATTGAAATGTGAACTTTAACTTGCAAAAGAGATTTTTGAAGTTTGTTGTAAATTTTATCATTGCAAGTGTGGTTCTTTTTAATTTCCAAAATGAAAAGATGTGGTTCTTTTTAGAGCACCTATTGAAGATTGTGAGGTTATTTTAACCTTGAAAAGAAAATGAGATCAATTTTAACCAACTTTAGGAAAAACATTGGAAAAACTAAAATCAAATCTTAATTTAACTCCTTCAAACTTGCATCAAATTGTTTAAACCTTCAAGAAGAAAAAGTGAGTGAAATATCAAATCTCTTGGTGGGATTTCACAAGCCTAATTTCAAATCTCAGTTACAATTTTTTTTTTAATCCTGATCCTGAAATGCCCTGAAATTTGACTGTCTAAAATTGGGAAGATCCTCCAAAAACTAGATTTTGCATTATAACTCTTGGAGAACTGAAACCCCTCTCAAACATCCTGACAATATATATGGAAAATAACTTAAAGCATAAGAAAGAGAAAAGAGAAGAGGAAATGCCACTTATACTTAAATATTATATTCCATATATATTGTCCTTCCACAAGCCTAATTTCAAGCCAAAAAGCCTGTATATTTTTTATACAAGTAATTAGAAACTTGTACAAGCTTTCCTAACTGACCATACAACAATTCTCACTTTCCCATACGACAAAGGAAACAAAATCACATGATAACTAACAAAATCTCGTACAAGGTTTCATGCTGTAGTGGAACCTGGAATTTTTCACAACACAAAAACTTGCAAAAATATTAAATTCAGGTACGTGAGCCCCACAGTGGGCGCCAATTGATGTATGCCAGAAATGTGGTCTTCCATCTGCAAGAGGGAAAACACTTAAAACACACCAATGAAGCATTGCATTAGATGTTAGAAATCAAAACACATGAATAGATTAAAAACTCTAAAATCACCTCATTGTCCTCTATCTCTAAATATCTCTAAGATTCAAGGTGGTCCTCACTTGGAAGAGCACTTGATCCTCAAGATGACAACCTAGAGAATGCATTATATGAAAAATGCTACTAGAATCGAAATGGATGCAACTAGGATTCTAGTGAGTGCTAAGAGATGAAGATGAACATGAAGGATGCAAGCTAGGTGACTAGGAGGCAAAGTATATTCCAAATTTAAAGACAAGATGATTTATTTAAGCTAGATGAAGATAAGATGCTATGAAAAGATATGCAATTAAGCTAGACGATGTCCTAAAACATGCTAAATAAAGCTAAAATGCTATGATGCTAATGCTTGGATGCTTGAAGATGACTTGATTGAGATCATTAACCTACAAAATGACTATAATTTTGATTCACAATAAGATTTGATCATTGATTGAAGAAATGGGATCTATTTATAGAGAAAATAGAGAAATGGATGGCCAAGATTGAGCAATCTTAACAAGGGCTTGGATTGAAAGTTATCAATCCATGGGATGAATTCAATCCAATCTCAAGTTGACAAATGTCACCTTAAGATGGCTTGAGAGGATGCTAAGAAAGCATTAGATGCTAAGTAATAATTAGGGATAACCTCAAGGGGTGACATCATTGGATAATGTCATTAACTAGGGAGGCATTCTATTACCCAAGAGGTAAACTCTTGTGCAACATGGGAAAATGGTTAAAGGGACAACCATCATGGCTAAGGGGTGTGGGCTTGTAAGAGCATTAAATGTTCTTGGGAAGGCTTTGGAAGGTTAACTTTCCCAAAGAGGAAAACCTCTAGTGGTTTTGTAAGAGCCTTACATGTTTGGAAGACTCAACAAGTTAACTTGTTGAAGAAGGTAGAGTCTTCAACACATTTAGAAGACTTTCTTCGAAAGTTGGAGAAGTGAATCCCCCAAATTTAGGGATGTGACATGATTACAAGACTTAGGCTAATTAATGAGGGGTTAGAGAGGTTCTACAAGAATATTAGGATGCAAGTGGGAGATGTAGGAGAATGCAAGTGGGTGAGGGAAAATAGGATTTTTAGTTAAATTAAAATGATTTAATTTATCCAAAAGGGATGCAACTTGCATTTGTAGGATTTTTCAAGTGGGGGGATTTACAAATAAATTTGATTTATTTAAATGCAAAAGGGATTTTAATTAAATGTGAATTTAATCCAAAAGGGGAAAAGGGGATTTTAATTAAATAAATTAGATTCATTCAATTAAATGGCTAAGGGTACTTAATCAAACCTTAGTTTAATTAATAGGTTATGCTAGAGGAAAGGGATTTAATCAAATATTTAATTTGATTAATAAGATAATTAGAAGAATATGGATATTAATTAAATCTTAATTTAATTAATTGGAAGAATTAAGAATAATTAAATGAATAATATTCACTTAATTCATTATGCAACTTTTAGGTGTCTACAGGAACCTACCCACTATAAGATGATACTCTATAGTAGTATGTGTAAATATTATAATGGGGAATGCACATGCTTTCAGACCCACTGTCTAGATCTCACTGCTCAAAATAAGATGATCCAGAAGGCTACAACCCTCAGGGAAGGTTCACTACCTTACAATAATATTCTGACTACAATCCGAATTACATGAACTACAAATATATCATCTCCTTATGCTTGATGACATTTTTGGTTAATCACATTTTTCTTCTCTGCAACACTTCAATCTCTGCTCAAACACAATGATGAAGGATGTATCCTCTTGTTCGCACCTTTACCAATCTCTGATAATGCAGACACTACTTCAACACATAAATTACATGACTAAGTCATCTATATATATCGATCATCAACCTTGGCAACAAGGTCAGCTAAACTCTCATATCATAATTACAAAATTACATCACACGATACAAAGATCATGAACCAGACCAATATAATGGTATAAATGACATAAAATGGACCTAAATCAAATCTCCAAACATGCATCACCACCAGAAATCTCACCAAGATCAAGCACAACAGGCTACATCACCAAGAATGCCACATAACATGAAGAATATCACCAGATCAACAAAATCACCAAGAACGCTCACAAGGATCAATGCGGACCACCAAAACAAATAGGAAATGATTAGGAAACACCAACAAGCACATTAGAATCATCTGTAATAGCTATACCAACACCACTTATCAAATCTTCATCGATCATCTGAAACTCAATAATACTCAAACAACAATAACTATCACAATGAAAGATAACTTGCAAAGCACCAAATCATGAACCATCTGAAATGAAGATACACATGAACATCCCAAACAATCTCTCAAAATCTCAACTCAAGATCTGATCACACCGAAATATACCAGAGGAAATATCGAACCCTGCAAAGCACTGATAAGAAAAACTGAACTGTAAACCGGATCATATGATATGATCAATTAAGCTTCCAAATCACAAAAACCAATACAAAAAGATGTAATGATACAATAAATACTCCATACACTGAACCATGATCCCAATAAACCAATCTACAACCATCAGAGTAATAGATCACAAGAATATGTTGGCATCAATGACAACAACATATCCAAGCAACATCAATGTCCAACAAGGATATTTCTAGCTCATTATCCCTAGTTACTATCCTGTTAGTTGGCCTCCAATACAAGCCCTTGAAATTTTAGGTTGGTTACTCATAGAGGATACTTGGGTACATCAGTTAGAAACACCAACACCTCAAATCTTATCGATTCTCTTTCATCTATGTGATATTGGCCATTCATATTTTTACCTCTTAATATAAACCCTCCATTCTCATGGTGACTTCTATAAAAGAGGCTTCCTCTTCTAATTCTACATCACACATAGCTTGAGCATACCTATACTTTGCTAAAATATATTTAGAGCATTCATTGTCAAAATCATAGTTTGCATCATCACAACCACATCCATTCCTCTTTGAGATTTTATGCAAGTGCATACAAATCTGATAGTAAACACCATTAAAAAAAGATAATGGAGGATAGGAGAACAATGGAGATAACACTATCTTGCATGTGAAGGTATACTTGTTTATTTTATGTTATTTGCATGCATTTGTACTTCTCTATTAGTTGTTTCTCAAATTAGTTTGTAGATCTAGCGTTAGTTGTCGGATATTTAGGATTTACAAATAGGTTAATATTTAGCATACATAATAGAATCTATCTCAAATAAATAATGAGATGAAGACACATTCATAGATAGGAAAAAGAATAAACCTCCCTAGAGCCCAAGTTGGCAAAAGGAATTGGTTTCTCCTATTGAATCTGATGAAGGCTTGAGGATGGAGGATGTACCAAGATTATTTATAAAAGAAGGAAATGAGAATAAATTAAATTCAAGCAATGCTCAAAATAATTAAGGAGATGGAGGATTAGTTGAGGGAATACCAACAAAAAGAGTTAGGACTGCAAGGCAAGGTCAAGGAATTTGAAACACAGTTGCAAGTTCACCAACAACAAGGGATAGGACTAGACCAATTAGCACAACTAACCATATATTGAGATGAGAAAGAAGGAGAAAGTACCTACCCATAAAATTGATCCTCATGAGATTCCCAAAAATCCAACAACATCAACTCTAGGATTTGCATTGAGAAATAAAATGTAGGAAATTGTTTGATTAAAATAAGTATGGGAAAAAGAAAAGGAAGACAATAGGGAAAAGAATAAGGTTGAAATTTAAGAAAGAGACATGGAGATTAAGAAGGTAGTGGTCGGAATTGAGAAAATTGATGATTTAACATCCCAATTAGTGAGTTGCATGCCCCATGCCTTGGTCTATGCTCTATATTTATAGGAGCAATTCTTATGCTTTAAGATTAGTTAGTTGATTAGCGATCTTCTTATTTCTATGATAACACCAAGGTAATTCTTAAATGCCTACCTTACAGTTGTCCCATACATTAAGGATAAACTTAGTGAATTTTACTTGCATGTTTTAAGTGTTCCTTATAACACTACATGAAATCCTTTAATGCATGTAGGAAATGTTTAACTCAAAGATTTTGCATCATATATTATAAATTATCATAAGTTTTAGGAGAATTCCATCTGATACTGTAGTGTCATAAATTGTACTTAGTCACAATTTTATCCTTAGCTAGGTCTCACTTTGTCATCCCAACTTTCAATGCCTGGTTGTAGTGTCGATTTTGCTCACACCTCATTCCAAACTGACATTTTCATCACCTATCCATTTCCCTCCCCATTTTGGAGTCCTGATTTTCAAGACTAAGACATGGTATGCCTTGGTCCTAAATTAGGAGCAGGGCGGTCCATGCCCTAGTACTCCTAATTAGGCCCTAAATTGGGGCCTCACAACAGTCATTTCATTTGAGAAGAAAATTTGATCCTGTGTCAGCCTATTCCAAAAATTCATTTTTTTTTAGACAATCAAGTATAAAAAGAGATCTACCCCTCTCATTTGAAACCTAATCAATCCTCTAATCGAAATCAAGATCACAATTACACCCTAGAAAATTGAAGCAAGCAAGTAATCAATCAATCATCAAGCATTAGAGTAGAAGTGAAGTCAAGTTAAAGTATTGAAGATGGCATCCATGATCAATGTTTTATGAAGAAATCCAACATGAAACCCTAAAAAATTTGTGTGAAGGTCAAATTAAAATTCATTAAGGTATACATTGTTGTTTCAAGCATTTCAACCTTTCCCTCAAAAGGAAAGTATTTCATTATAGTCTTTCATTACATTTATCAGTTCAATTTCATGGTTAATTCCAAAACTAGGATTTGACCTAAGGCAAACCCTTATTCCCAACATCTTTCCCTCTGTTTTTGTGTACAAGAATCATGCAGGAACTGTACTCAGGAAATCCACTAGAGTCAATATTGACGATGAAGTTCAGCTTTCGATGGTGAAAATTTCAGAGGACTAGGGAGGATCTGTTGTACTTAAACTTGAAAAGTCAACCTAGACTTCTGAGAACAGGTTCTAAACATATTTTTTGGCCCATATCTCAGTTTGTGGATCCATGGGACATTTGAAACTCATTGTTTGTATCAATCTACTTCATTATTATTCATGGCTTTTTCATAATTTTATAATTACATTCCAAATATAATAAAGAAAGAGGATAATCAATATCAACCAGTTGAATCCAATTATAATCTTAGGCCTTTCCCCATTAGGATTGAGCCTAGATGTATTGGGTTCAACCCTCTTTTAATGTATGTTGTGTTAATTGGGTTATTTAGTGGATTTACTTGGTGAAACCTTAATTCCCAATTTTCCATCTATTATAGACACAAAGGTAGAAAATACAAACTGTATACACCTAAAAATGGTTCGAAGATAATTAATTAAATAAGATTATTTAATTAAACACCCTTCCTAATTTAATTGAATTCATTGGCAATTTGATTAAATTCTCCCTTTCATTTGCTTATTAATAAATCTAAGGATTTATTTAATAGGTTCATTTCAATAGTCCCCTTTGATTAATTAATTCAAATTAATTAATCTTCCCCCCATTTCATTCATTTCTTCTAATCTCCTGATTAATTAAAACAAATCAATTTATGAGTTGTTGAGATTTAATTAGTCTTTTCCTATTATTTGAATTTTTAAATTCAAATTATCCACATGTCTCCTAACTTCTAACCACTTGACCTAACCATCCCTCTAACCTAACCCATTCCACCTAACCTTGGGTTTAAACAACCATATCCTATCTTGCACATCCTAACCTCCTATGGTGTGGATATTCTCTCCTTGAGACACATGGCACTTTGGCCACATGTCTCCTCTCTTGAACACTTGCCCTTTTATGAGCAAGGCTCCTTGGCACTTGTCACCACAGAGATGACAAGTGTCCCTCCATCCAACCTCTTCTCCAGCCTCCTCCAAATTCACCCTTGATATCTTCAGACTCAATCTTGACCGTTGATTCCTGCCACCTCATCCATGGCCTTGGAAATCCTATAAATATCCCCCATTTTGGAGCACAAAGGATCCCATCTCATTATCAATTTAGGCATTGTTACTATAGGCATATCATTTTGAGCATTGTTATTGTAGGCAATTGCATTAGCTTAATTTGATCATTTTTTAGCATAATTGTTGAATCATGTAGCTTAATCAATCTCTTTTTTAGCTTAATTGCATCATCATCATAGCTTAATAATGCATATAATTATCTTAATTAGTCTCTTGGATCATCTAGCATAATCAATCTCATCTTTGCATATCATTATCATTTCAAATCCTCCATCTAGGTGTAGTCAAGTCACTGGGATTGCTTATGCAGATCTAAGAGCAAATTCATACTCGCATCTCTTAGGAGGTGATAGGTCGCTTTGTCATGGTTCATCTTTCATTTGCTTCTTATTTACTAACCATGATTGTAATGATCTATTGAGTGTTTGTGTTGCAGCTACAGGTATCACACTTCACAGGCATGACATTTTGGCACCCACCGTGGGGTCAAAAATCTCATTTTTGGCCTCTTAACATCATCAAATTTTCAATCTAGCAGGTTTTTGGCCGGGTCTGATTCAAAATTTTGTACAAGTTCCCTTTCTTTCTCGTACGAGTTCCTTTGTGTCCTCGTACAAACATGTGAGAATTGTCGTACGAAATTTTGTTTCTATATTTTCAAAACAGATTGCATTTTAGTGTTTTCATGCTTCAATTTGATTATTACTAATGCTAACCCTGGTCTGTTTATGAGTTTTTCGACAGCCTAATTGGTTTTTTCAGGATGATTGTCGAAGATTACGCTTATCAAAGTTTCATCTCATCCGAACATCATGACTACTAATGTATCTATTTTGCAGGTTGCCTAGGAGGACTCAACCAAACTTTATGTCTTCTTTAAATTTTCTAGGCACACTTCTTTTGCTAATGGAAATGAACAAACATGTATTATGTATTTTGATGATAGGCAAGTATGCTCTCACCTTTCTTAGGTGATCAGAAAGCTAGACTCATCCTTTGCTTTCAATAGTGCATATCTTTAGTGGGCCTGCCCTCCCAAGGAGCCTATAAGGCCAAAGCCATTAAGGTTGGTGAGAGGGGAATGACCCAAGTGGGAATGGCTAATGCCAAGTACTCCAACCCACTATAAAATAAATGTGATTTGATGAAAATAAAGTCAACGACAGTACTCTGGAATAGCTCTCCTATGTACCTTTGGGTATATCAAACCTTGGTTTTCAAGGCTGGGAGACCTCTTAATTGAGTTTATACCCTGATGCGTCGAACAGATCCCTTACTAGTTACAATTAAGATTAGAAGCTACCCGATTCACCTCCAAAAGGGCGATAATATTTGTGCAAGAGAGATAGTAACTCTCCCAAGACACTTGTCATATTGTGCCCCCATTAGCATTTGGAGTCAGATAATATGATGTTGAGAATCCATTGCGTGAGACTTAGCGGTCATATTCTGATTAGCTATTGGGTGTGTACCTAGGTTTGCAAGTAAAGGTTTTCTCTCTTAGCCAACTTCCTTAGGTAGCGTACTATTTTTGAGGTCACTTATCATATCACATGTTTGATGTGTCTTCGTCCCTAAAACAGAAAATCAAACATCTAAAAAAATAGAAAATAGAAGCAAAACATCAAACTTCATTGATAAAAAAATTTCCAAACAAATTTTTTGTCTCTATTCTGTCCTCTGTTGTACGAGTTTGTTAGTTTGTCATACAAATCATCTAGTTTATTGTCTAGTCTAGTGAGAATTATTGTACAAGTTAGTTTAGCGGAGAATTTTATGTCATGTTTCATCATCTGGTCCAGTGGGAATTGTCGTACGAGTCATATTAGCAGAGAATTTTATGTCATCTTTTATCGTCTAGTTCTATGAGAAATCTCATATGAGTTTATGTCTTCTGTCATGCAAGATTTCTGTTTTGTCATATGAGCCTGACTAAATTGTCATTTGGGGTTGTATAAGGTGTCATACAAATTTCTATCTCTGTTAATCCAAAACTGTCTTCTTGCATGTCTTTTTCAAATCTGTCATATTTGCTTGGTCAATTTACAGTGAGCATAAATACCTGTTATCTATCATTATGTGCTTAGATTATCTTCTTGGTTCGCTTGGTCAAGTTATCATCTGTCAAATCAGACTCTAGAAATAGACACCTCAAGATTTTCAAGTATTCACATTCAACAAGTTCAAGATCTAAACATCTCAAAGTGCATCATCACCCTCTTTGATAAACTGATCACTCAAAACATAGTTTCTCATTAGGATCTATCATCCTCTATCATGAAACTACAATGTTTGGTCAGGATAACCTTGTCCCACATCATAGGATATATCGTTCCTATTGGACTTGGTTTTGATCAAAATCATCATCATTGCACTCCAAAACCAAAGATTGAAATACTTGCAAACTTTTAAACACTTGAATCATTTTTTCGTGTCATAATATTTTATCATATTTACATTGACAGTTGATCACTTATTGAAATAAATTTTGGGCAATTGAATCCTAGCACAATATCTAACATAGGTGTATGCCCGTTTTAACTAAAGCACAAAGATGAAAGATCGTAGAGACAGAAATAGAAACATTTGAAATAGCTGAAAATCATAGAAACATGATATACCAAAGCAAAATACAAGAAGAAAACATAAATTTCAATGTATCAAAGAAATCAAATAAGTCCAAAATCAAAATCCAACTATGTCAAAACCTCACAAAGATTCAAATACATCTCCAAAGAAAGGTAGCTCTTTTATGCAACTCTTAAAGAGATCCCTAAAGGATTTTGCTAAAGAAGATCAAGATCATGCACCTATGTCTAGCAATGGTTCATCCCCCCAAAAGCAAATTTATTCTCCAAAGGCATCTATTCCTAAACCTCTTAAAATCTTAAAAGAACCTTCCATAGAATCATCACCAAACAATACACCCAAAGATGAAGTTCCCTAAGGAATATTCATAATGGCCATCAAACCTATTTAAGAGGATCCTAATCAAATCTCATCTCCTTCATATCCAAACATTGATTCCTTGCAACATCCCCATAGCTCTCCCTTGCAAATTGAAGTCCTCATTCATAGAATGCTTGTTAAACATGCCCTAATAGATGGGGGAGCTGGCTTAAACATTTGCTCATTGAGACTTGTTCGTGCTCTAGGTTATTCAAAAGATGTAGTTGATCCATCGAAAAAGATCACATTCAAAGAATGTGATGAAGAAGAGCATTCCTCTAAAGGAATTGTGATATTACCCATCAGAGTTGGACCTTTGTAGAAAGACACAACATGTCAAGTTCTAGACTTGGACTTACCATACAACATACTCTTGGGAAGACCATGGATACATGACATACAAGCTATTCCATCAACATGTCATCAATGCCTGAAATTTCCCTACAATGAGTAGGAAATCGCGATCTCAGCAGACTCAAATCCATTGTAGTGTTGTAGTAATCTAAAACCAACTCAAGAGATCATTGTTCCACATAACAAAAAGGTAGCATCTTCAAGCACACAATCCAAGGAACAATCATTTACATCAATTTTGTCAAACATGGAAAAAGAAAATCAGCTAAAAGATCGAGGGAACGGAGAATATTTGCTATCATGGAAAAACAAACAAGAACAACTTCAAATTGAAAAGGAAGAAGAAGATGTAGGAGTTGATATAGTTCACACGTATGCAGGACAAACATTAGGAACTAGCCCACTTGAATCAAAATCACATTCGGTTGACTTGGACTTAATCAAGGACAATCAGGAGCTCCTTGTGCGAGGTCACTCTAATGAGAGTATCGTTCTAGACATGGAAATACATATTAAAAATTCTGACATCTCTATCATGACTCCTAATATCTTTGAAACAATTCAACCTGAAAATCCTTTACATCTAATCCATCTTGAACCTATGGACTAGGAAAATGAAGGACATACCACCATTGATACCTTTCCTAATGACCATGCCATATCCTTATATCTTAATGAAATCAAACCCGCAACAACTTTCACCAAAGATTCTGCTAACATATCTTGGAGTCAAGTGGGTGCCAAATCTCCTAGTCGCAAAAGTGAAAATCAAGAAAATAATATCAAGTCTAATACTAAAAACCATTTCTTGGCAACATTAGACCGAGAAAAAGTAAAAAGAAAGGATGCATCTAACAGTGAAAACCTCCTCGAGGTGCTGGAAGATGGGAGAATTGACGCTTTACCTGCGCACTATCAAGAAAGGTCATATATCCTAATAGAACCGACAGAGGTAGTTACCATTGGCACAACTGATCTATATCCAACAACTTCTCTATTAGAACTAGCAAGGCAAAAATATTTGGAACTCTTCAAAAAGGAGGCAAATCAATTTTACCTGGTCATATGCAGACATTCCAGGGTTTGAGCCAAATCTTATAATACATCACCTGAATATCAGTCTAGGAGTAGGCATCAATAATGGAACACAACATAAATCAGGAGCAGGTATTCTATTCATCACACCACAAGGTCATACAATTCCAAAAGCATACAAATTAAGCTTTCCATGTACCAACAATATAGCAGAATATGAAGCTTTGGTTATAGGTATCAAAATGGCTATAGAATGGAACATTACACAACTTCAAGTCTTTGGAGACTCTCAGCTCATCATCAATCAAACCAATGATGATTATCAAACAAAGGATGAAAAGTTAATGCCTTTTAAGAAGATGGTTGATGATATCAAGAAATACTTTATAGAAATAACTTTTCAGCAAATTCCAAGGAATGACAACAAAGCAGCAGATGCCATGGCAACACTTGCTTCTCTCCTTCAGACACAGGAAAATCAAGAGCATTATGAGTTCCTGGTGGAAGAGTTGTTTTACCCTGCTCATAATTGTCCTCATTCCCAAACTATATGTCACCTTGTTGGACATGATTCCTCTCGCTATGGCCAAACTTACACATACCTGAAAGATAACACCCTACCTCCTAACTTATCAAAGAACCAAAAGAGAAACTTTATTTGCCAATCCTCCCATTTTACTCGTCACAGATACCATGTTTAAACAAGGTCTGGACGATACTCTTTTAAGATGTCTCGAACAAGAAGAATCTAAGAAGGCCTTACATGAAGTCCATAATGACATTTGTGGCACTCATTCAAGTGGTCTTACCCTTTCGAAAAAACTCATACGCTTGGGCATTTATTGGCCAACTATGGAACGAGATTCTTTTCAGATAGCTAAAACATGGAATCAATGTCAGATCCATGGGAATTTGATTCATGCACCAGCACAAGAACTTCATGCTTTGGCAACATCTTGGCCTTTTTGCCAATGAGATCTTGATCTAGTAGGAAAGATAAATCCTTCTTCATCCAATGGTCACAAATTTATCCTTGTAGCTACAGAATATTTCATAAAATGGATTGAGGCAGTACCTCTCATCAAATATCATAGGAAAACAAATTGTTGTATCTATCTTGAACTACATCATCTGTTGCTGAGGAATACCCATGACCATTATCAGTGATAATGGGCGACCATTCAAGAATTGGGATGTCCAATAATTATGTGAGAAATTCAAGATCCACCACAGATTTTCCACATCCTACTATCCACAAGGGAATGGGCAAGCAGAAACATCAAACAAAACTATTATGAAAATCCTCAAAAAGATAGTGAATGATGCTAGAAGAGATTGGCATATTCAATTGAACCCTTCTCTATGGGCCTATCGTACTAGTATCCACACACCAACAGGTGCCACACCTTTCTCTCTTGTCTATGGATCAGAAGAAATACTACCAATAGAAGTAGAGATACCTTCTCTATGAGTATCATTAAAAGGTCTTATCCCAAATGAAGAACAACAAGTGTCTCAATTACAGGAGTTAGAATTAATCCATGAATGAAGACAAAATGCCTTTGATCATTTAAAAGTATATCAGCAAAGAATGTGTCACAGTTATATTCATAAGGTCAAACTGAGAACATTTCAAATTGTGGAACTAGTACTCAAAGAAAATCCGGTAGATGTCCATTTGTGGTCACAACAATATTTGGGTCAGGAGCATATCAGCTATCAACACAGGATGGGGATCTGTTCGACGAACCCATCAATAGAACACATCTGAAGAAGTTTTATGTCTCAAAAAGCAGAAAAATCCAAAAAATAGTGAAAAAGCGAAAAAAATCCAAAAATAGTGAAAAAGCGGAAAAAATCCAAAAACAGTGAAAAAGCAGAAAAATCCAAAAACAGTGAAAAAACAAAAAATCCAAAAAAAATCAAATATGAGAAAAAGTGCAATAAAAATAGATGGTGAAAACCTGGCAAACAGGCGCTATCTGTCTGCTAGCTCTTCCATCTATTGGTTCATGCATCCTTCCACTTGCATTCATTTTCCATCAGCGTTGTTCATATCCATAATAAAGCCTTTATACATACGCAGGCATCTCGGGTGGCTTCTCGCCATGGTTTGGATCATTGGGTATATCATAATGAATTTGTTTCTAGGCTTGGGGCAAAATCCTGCACCTAGCTGGGGGCAAAATTTTTGATCATTTTGAGCTTAATCAAACGGGTAGAACAATAGTCAGGCAACTCTTATCAAGAGAAAGTTGAGACGCATCCAACATTGAACACGAGATCAAATTGTCAACCATCAAACTATCACATGTCAGTCTAAGCACATCACACACTTTTCAATGGATGATATCTTTTGGATAATGATTTTACCATGATTTTTCAACTTTTCTATCTTGATTTTTGCTATCATAATTTCTGAGTGACTCCAGGATGTATCTGACTAGAGGAACAACGAAGGAACATGATATTTTTCTTGTCTGTTGTCTGTAAATTAATCATTAATATGTGCAAATTTGTCTCTGGACATGATCATTGGAGTATCATCAAAGATATTTCCGATTTGCATATAGAAATGGTTAATACTACCTGTTTTACACAAGCAACACTCAGGTCATCTTGGTTCAATTATAGCTCGATGCTTGTGCTAACTTGCAATATCAAAATCTAGGAAAGTAGTGCTCAAGTCATCATGGTTTAATCATACCATCAATGTTTGCACTTACTTCCCACATTTAAAAAGCTCAATGATGACAAAACACAATAACCCAGTGACTGGTCCGGTGACGATCGTAGCTTTGCCTTTCATTTTTACATGGGATCCCACATGCTTATTTTATCCAAGGTTAAATCTATCACATGAATCATCAAGGTATCATCATAAGTGTATACACAATCAGAATCATGATTCATCTCTCCAGATATTGTCGACCCAACACAAAATTTATGTTACTCCCTCAACAAAACCAACATTAGCATATCTGAATCTTCCTGCAACTTGATATCAACAAATTGTCAGTTCTTTATCCAAACAACCTTATCAATTCTATCAATCGATCACATCTAATTGATTCTATCATGTCTTATACATGATGTATCTTTCTTGGAACCAGACATTTTGATCAAGTCTTATGCAGGATATATCGTTCCTGAAACCAGATGCTTCGATCATCTTTGTCTTATATAGGAGGTGTCATTCCTAAAACCAGACTGAATCTCAATCTTATCAATCTAATCAATCAAGCTTTATCAATAATCAAGAATTACATCATCGTGATAGTAGAACTCGCACTTTCATCAACCACAGTTGCAGAAATCAAATCATTTCTAATCGGGATATCAATTTCACAAAAAAAGATTCACACACTCCAAAGGTCAATTATCTCAATTGATCTCCCGAGGGGGCATCATCGTATCACAATTTATCAGTCAATAGCTGGGGAATCTTATCGAGCCAATATCATCATCAAAATGAGATTATTCTTTGAATCAACGCGTCATCACACCTCGCTTCAAAGAGGGGCAAAATGTATACACCTAAAAATGGTCTGAAGATAATTAATTAAACAAGCAATCATTTAATTAACCTCCCTTCCTAATTTAATTGAATTCATTGGCAATTTCATTAAATTCTCCCTTTCATCTACTTATTAATAAATCTAAGGATTTATTGAATAGGTTCATTTCAATAGCTCCCTTTGATTAATTAATTCAAATTAATTAATATTCCCCCTGTAGACACATAAATCTGTCCACTTAATTAAATGAATATTTAGCATATATTTGATTATTTAAACATCGACCAATAATTAATTAAATTAATATTTAATTAATTCATCTTAACCCTCTTCTCCTATTAATTAAACAAATTATTCGATTTATTTGATTCAATTCACTTAACCAAATTCAGACCATTAAATAAATAAATAAATCATATTTGTTTAATTAAATCTTCTCTCACATTTAAATAAATTAATATTTATTTAAATCCCCCAAAATCCCATCTCTCACATTTAAATAAATTAACATTTAGTTAAATCACCTTTATCCTCCACCCACTTGCATTTTCCTACAAATGCAAGTTGCACAACTATTTTAAATAAATAAATTATTTATTTAAAATCCTATTTATCCTCACCCACTTGAAACCTTTAATGGTTTCCCTTAAAGTCTTCAAATTTAATGGCTTCCTTCTAGAGTCTTCTCAAGCCTTTTATGGTTTCCTTTAAGGTCTTCAAACTTAATGGCTTCCTTCTACAATCTTCTTAAGCCTTTAATGGTTTCCCTTAAAGTCTTCAAGCATTTAATGCTTTATCTTCCTTTTTCTCATATAAATAAATTAAGATTTATTTAAATAAAATCCAAAACTCACATTCACATTTAAATAAATTAATATTTATTTAAATATCTATCCAAATGCAAATTACACCATTTAATTGAAATAAATGATTTTATTTTAATTGAAAATTCCAAAATTCCTCCCACTTGCATGCCTAAATCCTTTCTAGATTCTTCTAACTCCTTCTAATTAGCCTAATCATATCCTAATCATTGTCACATTCCTAAATAAAAGGAAGTCGCTTCTCAAAAACCTCCAAAGTCTTCAATAACCATTAAAGGCTTTATGTCTTCAAATGGTTAACCTTTAAAGTCTTCCAAACCATTAAAGGCTCTTACATAACCATTTATGGTTAACTCACCTTTTACCTTTGGTTAGAGACTTTCCTCTAACTTAACCATCCTTTTGACTCATGGGGTTCTTCAAAGCACTTATTTCTTTGACTAAGGTAACCATTTAACCCTTGCACATTCATTTATCCCTTGGATAAAAGGAATATCCATTAACCTAACCCTAACCCAACCCCCTAGGGTGACCATAATGTCCCCTCAAGCATTTAATGCTCCTTATCTCTACTCTCAAGCCTCGTCATGGTGACACTTGTCAACATGGGATTGGGTTGAAAGTCTCACATGGATTGAATATCTTTCAATCCTAACCCTTGTTAAGATTGCTCAATCTTAACCCTTCATTTCCCCATTTCTTATATAAATAGAACCCTTCTCCTCAAGCAAAGGAGGGAAGTATTAGAGTATTGTTGCTATACTAGTATTAACAAAGAGATTTTTCATAGCATCACTATCTACACTTGCATAGCATTTGTTTATCACATCCAACCATCTTGAATCTCCATATGGCATCCATGGCTAGTACTAAAAGCTGAGAGCTACACTCATTTGGGACTTGAAGAGGGGAGAAACAAGGGAGAAGCATCAAAAGGCATCATGGAAGCATCTTAGGGAGGCTCTTCTCCTTTCTTTTGTTTTGTTAAACTTCTTTCATGCTTTTTGAAATTTCTTTTGATATGTTTGGAATGGTTTTTAGTTCTTTGTTTTGGTTTTATGGTTGAAACTAACTTATTAACATTGAACTTTATTGTTGCCTTGTCCCCATTTCCATGGCATCACCCCCCATTTCATTCATTTCTTCTAATCTCCCGATTAATTAAAACAAATCAATTTATGAGTTGTTGAGAATCAATTAGTCTTTTCCTATTATTTGAATTTTTAAATTCAAATTACCCACATGCCTCCAAACTTCTAACCACTTGACCTAACCATCCCTCTAACCTAACCCATTCCACCTAACCTTGGTTTTAACCAGCCATATCCTATCTTGCACATCCTAACCTCCTTATCCTAACCTCCTATGGTGTGGATATTCTCTCCTTGAGACACATGGCACTTTGGCCACATGTCTCCTCTCTTGGACACTTGCCCTTTTATGAGCAAGGCTCCTTGACACTTGTCACCACATATATGACAAGTGTCCCTCCCTCCAACCTCTTCTCCAACCTCCTCCAAATTCACCCTTGATATCTTTAGACTCAATCTTGACCGTTGATTCCTGCCACCTCACCCATGGCCTTGGAAATCCTATAAATATCCCCCATTTTGGAGCACAAAGGATCCCATCTCATTATCAATTTAGGCATTGTTACTATAGGGATATCATTTTGAGCATTGTTAATGTACGCAATTGCATTAGCTTAATTTGATCATTTTCTAGCATAATTGTTGAATCAAGTAGCTTAATCAATCTCTTTTCTAGCTTAATTGCATCATCATCATAGCTTAATCATGCATACGATTAGCTTAATTAGTCTCTTGGATCAATCTAGCATAATCAATCTTATCTTTACATATCATTATCATTTCAAATCCTCCATCTAGGTGTAGTCAAGTCACTGAGATTGCTTATGCAGATCTGAGAGAAAATCCATACTTGCATCTCTTAGGAGGCGATCGGTCACTTTGTCATGGTTCATCTTTCATTTGCTTCTTATTTACCAACCATGCTTGTAATGATCTATTGAGTGTTTGTGTTGCAGTTGCAGGTATCACACTTCACACGCACGACACAAACTACTCATTTATATCTGCATTTTCTATGTATGTGACTAATATTATTAAGTGAATAGGAATTTGAGGCTCCACATCAACACCCAAGAATTGACACAATACATTAGACATTTTAGCAAAATAATCTTCAAATATGTCAACATTAAAAGGCTAAATTTGATCGAGAAATTTTTACTAGGCTCGTATCCTTATCCTTGTCTTGTGATGGGGAAGATAGAAAATCCTATAACTATACTTGTCATTCTAATACTGCTTACACAAGAGTTAAAAGTTAATAATTTTTTATAAGAAATATGGGTAGAGACATAGAAGCCAAAATAATTTTATGTAAAAAAATAATTCGTGCTTCTTCACCATTTCATTCAGATACACAATACATATTTATAGGATTGCATATCCTATTTTGTAGGAAACAAATCTTTAATTATATGAGTTGTTATAAGTTAACTTAAAACAACTCATAATAAAATCCCAACTAATACCTAGAACAACCACGTGAGGTTTCTTTTATACCTCACTATTTTTATAATTAAACTATTCTAATTAACAAACCTAAAAAATTAATAATGCAATATTCCTAACACCTATGTGAGCACTAATTCCCAACACCCCCCTTTAGTGTGAACATGGGGTGAGAGTACATATCAATACTTGATGACCACACATTGCATTGTTGGTTACCCAGAATGCACACGGTAGGGTTTTACACTACTACAGGGATAGAAACCAAGTCAGGTCCTCAAATCATGCATGGAGAGGCCAACTCCAGACTGTTTAGAATTACTCGAGGACTTGGACCAACATATGAAAAGGATTATGCTAACCCTTCTTCACTTCAAGCTCTGCAAAACCCAAGAGGGTGATCCCTTTGTTGGCATTGTGTTGCCATTGATGTTAACCGGATTATATTGTCATTAATTTCAACCAGTATAGCATGTTACCAGTATAGATTGTCATCGGTAAGTATGGGATGTCAACCAATGAGTGAAGTGTTGGTAGTGTGTTTCTGCCAACCAGTAAGCATGTGACTAATAACAAAGCAAGGTTGAAATAATGACAAAGGACATGCAACCAATATGTAGTTTGATTGATGACATTCTGCAGGACTCCCACCGAATGAAGATTCTATCACCAAATGAAGAGAAGAATGACAGAAAGTGTGTTGCATCAAGATAGCAAGGAAGACATATGAGATGTCCATCGGGTCATATGTCTAGTTGATGATGTATCTACTCAATTTCAGAAAATTCATAGTAGTGAAATGCAATAAACATAATGAGCAACAAACATCCATTCCCACTAGGTGTTGGCGAGTTGAGTGCAACTGCCTATCTACTCCTACTGGTTGGTGGCAATATCATAACTCTTTGGGATAAGACAAAGAAGTTAAAGGAATGTGATTGAAGGCTCATACCAGATGACCAAAGTGAAACATAAAGATGCCTCAGGTATATGAAATCAGAAATATGCACCAGACTAACAAGAGAAGGCATGATGAGACACCGGGATAGAAGAGGAAGGATAAGTAGTGACGAGTTTGTCACTTTGACAAACTAGTTGAGATGATGTCTGGGATAATGAAGAATAAGGAAAGGTTTAGCATTGCAGACATGGAGATATACCAGGATGCATAACAATTGGTGTTTGATGGCATGGAGTCATCAAGGATGTTACCGCTATGTAGGAAGATGTGTTGTTAACTGGTAAATAGGAATAGAGCAGAAATCAAGCAACTGGTACAGATGAGTGGAGAGGATTCAGATGTTGTGGTTAAGAATATATGCTCATAACATTGGCATGTGTCTTTTATTGCAACCGCATCAAGTTTGGTGAACCAGAGAGCTCAGATATAATTGACTGATATGAACTCTATGAAGACGATGTACACCAGTAAGTCCATCGGTAAGCATGCAAGGGACAAGTTGAGCCTAGAAGAAACAAGGCATCAAATTATGTGTAGAGAAAAGGCATCATGACCTAATCGATAGAATGGATAAGTGCATGACATGAAGGTTAACCAGTTAATGTAATTGGTAAGTTAAGATGAGCTGGTAGGTGTATAACGATAGTGTGTTTTTGATCGGTGACTAATCTTGAACTGACATAGTGAGCAGAGGTGGATGCCGACAAAAAAGAGATGTTGCTTCCAAGTGGCAAAGTGGAAAACCTAACATGTAGAGGTCGGTGAATGAGGTAGTTGGTGATTGGGTCAACTGTTAATGAAGACTGCAAAAATCATGGGTAGAGTGTAGAGGTTTGCGGCTCGAAGTTGATCAAAGGACAGAGATCTAATTCCTCGACATTATGATCGAAGAAGGACATCAGGTTGCAGATCTGATTTGGAGAAAGGGACTGCGAGATCATTCATTGTGACTGACAAGAGTGAGGTCGACAAACAAGTTGCAGTTTGCTAAAGATAGCAAATGTGTATTGGAAAAATAAATATGTCAGTACGGTTTGTTCTGATGTAGGTTGTGTATCTCGAAGATGAGATCAGATTTGATCTGATAAGGATTGAGTCAGTGAAGAAAACCCTAGGGTGTGAAGTTTAAGTTTTCATTTTGACAGGAAAGCCCAAGTATAAATATGCAGATTGAAGATCTTACTTATTGTTGTTGTTGAGCCTAATGAAGGAGATCGGATGTTAGATGTCAGATGCAAGTGAAGATTGCAGACAAAATAGTTTGAGTATTTAAGTGCTAATAATTGAAATGACTGAGAGTGTTGAAGAAGGAACCGGTAAGAGGAGTTTAATCGATAAGTGTGATGAGAAGGTATTGATCTATCTATTGGGGGTAGACTGTTGAAGTGAAGGCATATCAAGAAGTGAGAGGAAGAGAAGAAGAATATCTAGTAGACAAGGTTGAACCAACAAGGTTCAAGGTTTACCAGTAACCAGTTACATTGTCTGATAATTCATCTAATTGACAGAATATGAACTGGTAAGTTAGCAAGAGTGAGTGTAAGAGAAAGAGTGTGAGTGAGAGAAGATACAGAAATGTAGAAGCAAATCGGGAGGGGAATCAGGAAGAGAGTGTGAGCATAGAATTGATATAGAACAAAGCAGAGTTGAACCGGAAGAGAAGAGTTTAACCAACAAAGAAGAGGCAAAGTGACAGGAGGATTCAACCGGTAAGGTAGAGGAGGAGTGATACGATAGAGAGATTACTTGCGGGGGTTATAAAACACATGTGTAACAAGGTGCTGTCAATTTTATTCAGATTTATCATATTATATCTCGCTGAGTTGGTGCTTCTTGGGTTGGTTCCCTAAATCAACAAGGGTTGGTGCCCTAAATCAGTAGGGGTTGGTGCTCCTTGGGTTGGTGCCCTAAATCAGTAGGGGTTGGTGCTCCTTGGGTTGGTGCCCTAAATCAACAGGGGTTGGTGCCCTAAATCAGTAAGGGTTGGTGTTGGCATTATGTGAATTGGTATGAGGACATAATGACATTGTGTGTTGTCATTGATGTCAATATGATGAAGAGAAGTACAACATTGTGAACCAACATTTATGCGAAAGTGAACCGGTGTTTTTGTTCAAGGTGAACCGACACATGGAAGCGTTGTATGACTACTAGTTGGTAGTCTCAACTTCAGGGTTTCCGGTTGAAGTGCTTCAAGCCTATGTGGCTCAACCGGTGACTTTGTGTGATGAGTTAGCATGGTAACGAAGAACAAATCATGTTGCAACATAAGCCTTGTGTGCATGAAGGATCTTGTATGAAGGAGATTGTTCCTATCTACCTCAGGAATGTGTGAAGTCTGTAAGTGGTGATAATGTGTGATGGGTTATCAACCACCATGAAATCGGTGGAAAACAAACAATAGAGAATGTCTTGAGATTGGATCAAGACTGTTGCATTTAATGCAGTGTGCTCAACGGTCAGGATTGAACCGTTTGAATTCCTTAACCTAACAGGTTTAGGGTTTAGGGTTTATGCTACCGACCTATCTGTTTTCCCTATAAGGTCGATGTTGTGTTTCTTTCGAAGGTTGTTGGCAAAAGTTGTGTGTGTGTGTATCAAAGAGAATAGATACATGATTCTTGACAGATCAGAGGAGAGAAGTGATACCTATAGAGTGTAAGTGCAGAAGGTGAAGAGGAGCTAAAGTGGATCTGCATTGACATTGAGTGTTGTTACCAGACCATTGTAATACCTATTGATCTCTAACCACCTCAACAGATGGCAAATCCCTTAACAAGGTAGCTTTAACCAGCTTGCTGTAAATCCTTTAACAGAGTGACTCAAAACCATTGAGTTCTTGAAATTCTCTAACAAGGTAACCTTTAACAGGGTTTAACCCTTAATCGGGTATTCTAGCCATCCCTTAACCGAGTGATCCCTAACAGGATCAGTTCCTAACAGAACCTATTGTATCAGTCTTTAACCGGACAAGGCTCCTAATAGAGCGGACTTCTAAAGAGTTCAAAAACAATCTTGTGGGTATTCATCCCCATCATGGTTTTTCCTAGTTGGGTTTCCAAATGAAAAATATGTGTGTCATATGTGGTATCTTCTTCATGTGATGCTATGTTGTTTTCTGTCAAGCGGTGAATCATGTTGATCTAGCTGTTATATGTATATCTTTGATGGTAGATTACCTGTTCATGCACTAGGGTGAAATGGAAATGAAATGTCAGATTGTATGAGAAGATAAGTGTCAATCGGTTTATGCTTGTCTCAATTATTATGGGTTTTGCTGATTGTACTCTGCTTAAAGACCAGTGTTACTGTTTGTCTATCGATGCACAGTGTCTGCTGACAAACCGGTTTAAGATTGTGTTTTTTGCTTGTACTGATTCACCCCCCCTCTCAGTACCAGTTTGGTACTATCCATTCATCATTGAGTTATCAATTGGTATCAAAGCATCCTCTAGGTCCTCTATGTTATAAGCTTAACCGCTTGAGGTAAAGATCCCAGTCTAATGATGAAGAGGAAGGTCCAAAGTTTAACAGAGAAAACTTCAGTATATGGAAAGGCAGAATGAAGATATACATCAGAAGCATGGGTGCTCAACACTGGAGCTATGTTGAGAATGCCTATATTGCCCCTACCGGTACTCTCACCGATGACCAAAAGAGAGAAATGCAGGAGAATGGGCAAGTCATTGAAGCCCTGATTAGTAGTTTATTTGACATTGAGTTTATTGATGTCCAAGATAAGGTAAATCCCAAAGAGGTATGGGATACTCTTGAAATTATCTATGGTAGTGACGATCATGTAAAACAAGCTAAGGAAGAAAGCCTTAGAGGGAAGTTTGAAGATATGTGGATGGTTGAAGGTGAGACCATTCAACAGTATGAAATAAGAATCAAAACTGTTGTTAGAGATATCAAGTGCAGGTGGTAAAATGGAAGATTCCACTATGGTAAGCAAAGTCCTGAGATCCTTATTACCGGTCTATGCAATAAGGGTTGCTGCTATTCAGGAGCTGAGATCAATAGACAAGACTAAGGTATCCCTAGACTCCAACATTGCAAAGTTGATATCCTATGAGCTAAATAGTTTTGATGGTAGTGTTCAAAAGACTGAATCAGCTTTTAAAGCTTTCGTTGTACCATCCAGAAAAGGAAAAGAAGCTAGCACTAGTGGTGAACCAAGACAGAGTAGAGAAATGGATGATGAGGAGATTCTGATGGCATTTGAGGCTCTTCTTGCCAGTAAACTTCCTAAGGGAACTGGCAAATACAGAGGTAAGCTTCCTTTGAAATGCTTTTCTTGTAACTAGATAGGACATATTGTTGTAAAATGTCCTAAAGGCAACAACAAGGACAAACCAAAAAGGTTCAAGAAATTCAAAGGAGGAAACCAAAGAAACTGTTTTGTGGCAGTTGAGGAAGGTATCATGGATGAAGAATCAGAAGATGAAGAGAATGAAGATATTGTGTTTGTTGCTGTCAACAAAGATGTGTTAGACAAGAAGGCTCTTGTCTCACAGTTTGATAATTCCAATGAGTGTATTATTGACAATGGTTGTTCTCACCATATGACTGGTGACCGGAGCAAGTTTCTATCCTTGGAAGAGTATGATGGTGGTGTGGTTCTCTTTGGTAATGACGCACCATGCATGGTCAAAGGCAGAGGGTCCATCTCTCTAAATGAAAAGAGTAGTGCTGACAATGTGTATTGGGTTGATGGTCTCAGACACAACTTTCTGAGTGTTGCCCAGCTGAATGACAGTGGTCTCACTCTGGAATTCAAGAATGGATTGTGCAGAATCAAAGGAAAGAATGGTGAATTGGTGGCCACCGGCATGTAGACCAAAGGTAACCTATTTCAGCTAAATGCAAATATAAGTACATGTCTTATGACTAAATTTAATGATAGTTGGATATGGTATAGGAGACTCTGCCATGTGAACTTTGATAACATTGTGAAGGCTAGTAAGATCAAGGTAGTTAGAGGGTTGCCAGTGCTAAGCAAACCGGATAATACCTTGTGCAGAAAGTGTCAATTGGGGAAAATGTCTTCCTCAACCTTTAAAGGTAAATCTTTTACTGCTGACAATTTGCTTGATCTTGTGCATACTGATTTGTGTGGTCCTATGAAAACTAGGAGTGTGCAGGGTGATAGGTACTTCATGATTCTCACTTATGACTGCTCAAGAATGATGTGGGTCACATTCTTGAAAGATAAGTCTGAAGCTTTTGTAAAGTTCAAAGCTTTTAGAGCATTAGTGGAGAAGGAAAGCGGTAAAAGGATCAAGTGCCTGAGAATTGATCAAGGAGGGGAATTCACTTTCGATAAATTCAACAAGTATTGTGAAGAACATGGCATCAAGAGGCAACTGTGTGCCCCTCGGACTCCACAACAGAATGGCCTAGCAGAGACGAATAAGCAGACTGTGGTTGAAGTAGCTAGAACTATGTTGATTCAAGGAAAGGTAGCCCACACCTTTTGGAGAGAAGCAGTGAGCACTGCAATCTACACAATGAATCGGGTACTCATCAAGAAAGGTAAGGATAAAACTCCTTATGAGTATTGGACTGGTAAGACACCTGTGGTTTTTTACTTTAGAGTGTTTGGTAGCAAATGTTACATTAAGAGGAGCGAACACCAGAGCAAATTTGATGTGAAATGTGATGAGGGAATATTCCTAGGGTATTCCACCAAGAGCAAAGCTCTCAAGTGTTTCAATAATAGGACTCAGAGAATTATGGAAAGCATCAATGTAAGAGTTGATGAAACCTCTGAAAAAACTGAGGAAACCGATAGTGAGCAAGCGGTAAATGAACCGGTTGTAACCTTCTAGGAACTGGTTGTCAGTCAACCAAGTACCAGTAACAGTGTTCCTACACCGGTAGATGTAGATGCCGATACTAATGGAGATGAGGATGAAGAAGAAAAGCAAGAGGAATCTATCAAGACCATTCCTCAGTATGTCAAGCTGAATCATGATCCTAAGTAGATCATAGGAGATAAGGATGCCGGAATCCTTACAAGAAGAAAGGTCAGAGAAAACTCATGTATGATCTCTAAATTTGAGCCTAAATCATTCAAAGAGGCACATAAATATGAAGACTGGATCAAGGCAATGGAAGAGGAACTTGACCAGATAGAGAAAAATGGTACATGGTCTTTGGTACCCAGACCGGAGCATAAAAATGTCATTGGTACCAAATGGGTTTTCAGAAATAAGTTGAATGAGGATGGCACAATGATTAGGAACAAATCCAGACTGGTGTGCAAAGGATATGCCCAAGAAGAAGGAGAAGACTATGGAGAAACCTTTGCTCCTGTAGCTAGATTGGAAGGAGTTCGTATGCTTCTTGCATAGGCAACTTTTAAAGGATTCAAAGTATATCAAATAGATGTAAAATCTGCATTCCTAAATGGTGTACTTAAAGAGGAGTTGTATATAGAGCAACCAGATGGGTTTTCCCTATCTGAAGACAGTGACATGGTGTGTAGGCTACATAAAGCCCTATATGGTCTAAAGCAGGCACCTAGAGCATGGTATGAATGCCTGCATTCCCATCTTGTGAAGACTGGATTTGAGAAAACAAGTGAAGATAGCAATATCTACTTGAACTCTGAAGGAGATCAGATCCTAATCTGTGAGATATTTGTTGATGACATTATTTTTGGTGGAGATGACAAGATGAGTCATGAGTTTGCAGATGAGATGAAGAAAGAGTTTGAGATGTCACTCATAGGGGAGATTAAGTTCTTCATTGGATTGTAGATCGAGCAGATGAAAGATGGAATCTTTATCACTCAGTCCAAGTATGTCAAAGAGGTGTTGAAGACCTTTGGTATGAAAGATAGCAAACCGGTTGGTACACCGATGGTGACTGGTTGTAAACTATCCAAAGAGGATGACTCAACATTGGTTGATGAGAAGGAATACCAATCAATGATTGGTAAGTTGCATTATGTAGTGCATAGCATACCAAATATTGCACATGCAGTTGGCATTACTGCAAGGTTCCAGAAAAGCGCAAGAGAATCCCACTTGGTTGCAATCAAGCGGATTCTTAGGTATCTGAAGGGAATTGTTGATTATGGATTGTGGTATCCATATAGCAAGGATTTCAACTTGAAAGCATACACAGATGCTGATTGGGCAGGTAATGTAGATGACCGGAAAAGCACAACCGGTGGTGCATTCTTTCTCAGTGGTAGACTAGTCTCATGGATGAGTAAGAAGCAGAGTTGTATCTCTCAATCTACAGTGGAGTATGTTGCAGCTTTCATGAACTGTACTCAGACAATTTGGATGAAGCATGTATTAAATGGCTTCAAAGTTCTTGTATCTGAACCGGTAAGTATATTTTGTGACAATACTAGTGCAATTAACATCTCCAAGAATCCGGTTTTACATTCTAGAACCAAGCACTTTGAGCTTAAGTATCATTTCTTGAGGGAAAAGGTTCAGAACAAAGAGATTGCACTAGAACATGTTTCCAGTAAGGAGCAATTAGCAGACATATTCACCAAGCCTCTCCCAAAGGCTACATTTATGTACTTAAGAGGTGAATTAGGGGTGTTGCCCCTTCAGGAGGTAAACTAAAGGCATATGCTCCACATCAGTCAGGTATTGCATAGTCAAATTTTTTTTGGATTGATGTGTTGAAGGATGCTACTCCTCAGGGGGAGCAACATAATGGAACAGGGAAGCTTGTGCCTCCACTTTGGCATTGCTGTCAAAGGGGGAGAAGATGTGAAGCGGAGAAGATATCTGCAGATTTTGGGGGAGAAGATGTGAAGTGGAGAGATATCTTTGCATATTGGGGGAGAATATGTGAAGTGGAGAGATATCTTTGTATATTGGCATCAATGCCAAAGGGGGAGATTGTTGGCATTATGTGAACCGGTATGAGGACATAATGACATTGTGTGTTGTCATTGATGTCAATATGATGAAGAGAAGAGAACCGGTATAACACTATGAACCGGCATTTGTGCCAAAGTGATGTGGTGTGTTTGTTCAAGGTGAACCGGTACATGGAAGCGTTGTATGACTACCGGTTGGTAGTCTCAACTTCAGGGTTTCTGGTTGAAGTGCTTCAAGCCTGTGTGGCTCAACCAGTGACTTTGTGTGATGAGTTAGCAGGGTAATGAAGAACAAATCATGCTGCCACGTAAGCCTTGTGTGCATGAAGGATCTTGCATGAAGGAGATTGTTCCTATCTACCTTGGGAATGTGTGAAGTCAGTAAGCGGCAATAATGTGTGATGGGTTATCAGCCGCCATGAAATCGGTGGAAAATGAATGATAGAGAATGTCTTGAGATTGGATCAAGACTGTTGGATTTAATGCAATGTGCTCAATGGTCAGGATTGAACCATTTGAATTCCTTAACCTAACAGGTTTAGGGTTTAGGGTTTATGCTACCGACCTATCTGTTTTCCCTATAAGGTTGATGTTGTGTTTCTTTCTGAGGTTGTTGGCAAAAGTTGTGTGTGTGTATCCAAGAGAAGAGATACATGATTCTTGCCAGACCAGAGGAGAGAAGTGATACCTACAGAGTGTAAGTGCAGAAGGTGAAGAGGAGCTAAAGCAGATCTACATTGGCATTGAGTGATGTTACCAGATCATTGTAATACCTATTGATCTCTAACCACCTCAACAGTTGGAAATCCCTTAACGGGGTAGCTTTAACTGGCTTGCTGTAAATCCTTTAACACGGTGACTCAAAACCATTAAGTTCTTGAAATCCTCTAACAAGGTAACCTTTAACAGGGTTTAACCCTTAATCAGGTATTCTAGCCATCCCTTAACCGGGTGATCCCTAACAGGATCGGTTCCTAACAAAACCTATTGTATCAGTCTTTAATCGGACAAGGCTCCTAACAGACCAGGCTTCTAAAGAGTTCAAAAACAAGCTTGTGGGTATTCATCCCCACCGTGGTTTTTCCCAGTTGGGTTTCCACGTGAAAAATATGTGTGTCATATGTGATGTCTTCTTCATGTGATGCTATGTTGTTTTCTGTCAAGTGGTGAATCATGTTGATCTAGCTGTTATATGTATATCTTTGATGGTAGATTACCTATTCATGCACTAGGGTGAAATCGAAATGAAGTGTTAGATTGTATGAGAAGATAAGTGTCAACCGGTTTATGCTTGTCTTAGTTATTCTGGGTTTTGTCAGTTGTACTCTGCTTAAAGACCGGTGTTACTGTTTGTCTATCGATGCATAGTGTCTGCTGACAAACCGGTTTAAGATTGTGTTTTTTGCCTATACTAATTCACCCCCCCCTCAGTACTAGTTTGGTACTTTCTGTTCATCATTGAGTTATTAGTTGGTTCTCCTAGGGTTGGTGCCCTATACATTGTAACGGTTGTTTATTGTGAGGTAGGATTGGAGCAGTAGACTCCAACAACATTTCTCACTGAGGTTTTTTCCATATTGGGTTTTCCTCGTATATCCGGTGTTATGTGATGTGTCATTGTGTGTGCTTTTTTTATGTTCATATTCTTTATCCCACCAGTATACTTCCTTAGTCTTGTAATTGCTACCCGGTACACATAGTCAACTTTAAAAGGCTTAAGGTTTTTGATAACCACTGACTCACCCCCCCTCTCAGTGGCATCTTGTGTTCTACAATTGGTATCAGAGCTTAGGTTCTCGATTAGATAAGCTTTCTCCAGCTTGGGTAGATTCTAGTTTGTGAACACAATGGTCATTTTTGTGTCAACCCCTACTCCGATATTTGATGGGTCAAACTATTCCATTTGGAGCTATAGAATGGAAGTCTACCTGTCCTCTTTAGGTTATGATGTTTGGATGTCAGTTGTAAATGGCTATTCTAGTCCTGCTAGTCCTCCTACTAATTCTGAAGCATAAAGAAGATATAAGTGCAATGATGAAGCAATGAAGGCTATACTTTGTGGGCTTTCTGATGATGTATCTTCAAAGGTTGATAGATGTAAATCTTCAAAGAGCATATGGGACAGATTGAAGAAGCTCTATGGTAATGAATCTAGCACTGCAGAACCGGTTTGTGGAAGCAAGAAGGACAATAGAAAAAACTCATGTATAGATGATGAAGATAGATCAGTTAGTTGTTACAACAATGATGAAGAAGAAACCCATCTCTTCATGGCTCAAGAGATAGAAGGTGAGATGCACACACCAAAAGGTGATTACTTAGATCAATCCTACCAACAAGATTTGCTTGGAAGTGATGAAGAAGAAGATGAAACTAAAGTTGACCTTGAAGGAGAAATGGTTAGTGCCCGAGAAGAGCTGAAAAAATATTATAAATGGGTTTAAGAATTACAAAAATCAGTTCATGAAGAATGCATCCAGTTGAGAATCTGCCTGAAGAGTCAAATAGAAATATCTACATATTGACAACTCAACTTGAAGAAGCCAAAGGAATGACTAATGAATTGAAATCAGTCTTTGATGCCAATAAGAGTAGAGGTGAGGCGTTGGAGCTAGAAGTGGAGACAAAGGATAAAGAATGTCAGAAGCTAATAGTAGAAGTGGAGGATCTCTAGAAAGACCTTGAGAAGTGCCAGGATGAGCTCAAAGTGAGGATCTGGTATGAAGGTAGCACTAATGCCTTGGATAAAATGTTGAACAAACAAAAACACTCCAAGGATATCGGAGGATTAGGATATGATTCTAGTGAATGCTCCATAAGCAAGGATGTCTCCCACAAAGACATTCAGTTTGTTTCCACAAGTGAAAATAACAAAAGACAGACCCTCACTATCAGAAATGCTCCATGAAGGAAGATAGACCTAACTACAACCGGTAGAAGACAAAGAAATGTTGTTGCCCATAAGACAAAGAAAGCGTGGAAAAATAAGGGATGAGATGAAAGGATTGTAGTGATCAGACAACTCAAGACAAGTCCTTGGAGAAGTAGAAATGAAGAAGCCGAACCGGTAAGGTCAACTCATGTTTGGCAAAATAAATTTGTAAGTTGTAAGCCCTCCTTCTTCAGTTGCTAATTTTCATGCAAATATTATGGTCATGGGGAAGATGAATGTAAAATAAGGTCCAGGAATAGACAAAGTGCTTTTCCTAATAATAGCAATTCAGTTTGTGAAAGATGTAATGCATATAGGCATAAGACCTCAAAGTGTAGGAACCTGCATATGCTCTCTCTCAGTTATGCTAACAAGAGTCCATTAGCTATTCGAAGAAATGAGAATATTATATGTTATAGTTGTAATGGACTTGGCCATAAAAGTCATGAATGCAGAAACAAGAAATTTCAATCATATGGGAGTCGGTGTAATAGTCATGCTCCATATGGAAGAGGTTTTAGAACATATGAGCATCAAAGCCCTGCATGGAACAAATGGAGAATTGTTCTTGCAAGATCAAGAGATCTATTGAAACCGATAGTTGGCTACTATAACATAGTCAGAAGAAGAAGATCAAACCAGTTTAATAGAAGGTCCTCCAATCATTTATCTGGCTTGAACACAGTATGCTTCTACAACAATGCTTCTAGTCCTACTGTAGAATTTTGTAGCACAAGGACCAATCAGTAGAGGCAAATTATCATTGTTCCAAAGACTGCAAATGAGAAAAGGGAGATCAAGCAGGTATGGAGGAAGAAGCAAGAGAGTAGAATGATGGACCGACATTGTGCATCCAATGCAGGAGTGATATCTCCTAAGGCTCAAAGGAGATGCAGGACCTCAAGGGGAGCTACGTGTTGATCACTTTATTCACCCCCAAATTTTGAAAATGACAAATCTAAGGACAAGTTGTTGTCGGTATAAGGAAGAAGATGAGATGATTGTGTGTGTAGTTATTACCTTGGGTTCACATCTACGTATGAAAGATGGATTATTGCTGCAAGTGTCAATGGATCATTTAGATTGCAAATTGGCATCAGTGAAATTTGACTCAGGAAGATGGAGTTCAGAGGAAAGTGTTCCGGTAAAGATATTGGTCTGGTATAGTAAACCGACATTTATACTATGTTACCGGTATGGATATTAATTGGTATTGCAGATTATGTGAGTCAATGTGATCTGGGATCATTGCACTGACTCTTGTGGCTTGGATTGGGGAAACTATGTCTCGGGTGATGTTGGAAAAGTCTTGAATTATATTGTGTTGGTCTGGTAGTTGACCTTATATGCATGCATCATTTTGATTTAACCGATTTGATAGTTGACATGATAGTTATGTGGTTTGGAATTGTGATCATATAAGATCATGTCATAAGTTGTGGTGGATATCATGGAGCTAAAAAATAATTTGTAGATCATGTATGCTTAGCTCTACTAGTATAAGGTGCAAATTGGAGTCCCGGTTTAGAACCTGACATGCAAAGAAGACCTGAGATTTATGGTTCAGGGGGAGTTCACAATTTTACATCTCGTGTTTTTGAACCATATGCTAACCAAAGAGGGAGATTTACTTGCATAGGGAGAGAATATACAGTTGGTATCTGATTGACCACGTACATGCAATCAGTATCAAATTGGCATATGAGCCCTCTATCTCAAGTGGTGCTCGATGAGAGGTTGCAGAGTATAATGGTCAAAGGGGGAGAAGAAACCGGTAGAAAGTTATTGATAGGGAGATTGCTAGGAAAGTGCTCAAAAAGGCCAATTTGTTCAAGTAGTTCAATTTGTTACCCAAAAACTTGTTGAGTTTGTTGTATGTGTTTACACAATCAGTCTTGTGGTTATAGTGCCAAGTACTTCATGGTTCACTTCCCTAATAAACTCCCTTTTAGGTGATGGCTCGCACCCATGCTCAATCTACTCAAATTAATCACTCCACCCAACTACTCATTCTCAAACCCTGCTCTTTTGGCATTCAACGCATTGTTTTAGAGTGCATCTAGGAGACTTCCAACATGGATGTGTGGGGGCAGCAAAGTTTTGTTCAAGGTTTGATGCTCACAATTTAGTTTAAGGCCCATAGCCTTGGCTTACTCAACTAGGCAACCAAGGGTCAAAACCTCAAAAAGGGCTACACATTGTCCAAGGACATGTTTTCCATCAATTTCACTATTTTATATTGTTCTCCAAAAGTTCCAAGGGTCCCCAAGTCCTTCTTGAAATCGGGTTCATGAAATTTGTGTGTTATGCAGTCAAAAGGGCTAATAGCCCATAGAGGCCTAATTGGCCAAATTTTGCTTGTTCTACTCAATGATGGTCTCTTCCACCTTGGGAGTCTATTTGGATATTCATGCAAATGCCAAAGCTAAAGTATTTTTGTGGTTTAGGTCCTTGACAGGGTTATTTTGCTGTTGTCCACCATTATAGGCATAAATGTAGGGTTTGGTAGGGTTTAGGCCAAAGAACATAGAAAAGACTTCCCAACTCCACAAACCAAACCTTCAAACTGCCTTAGGATTTTTGCCACACCAAACAATGCCTTCCTCTATTACTATCTTGCAAGTATTAAACCAAACAAGTGGCATACAACTGAAAAAACAAGAATTAGGACTGTCATATACCCTGTCATAGTCAATTCACTGTTAGGACAACATTTTGAAGGATCAATACTTCTAACCAAACACTTCATGAGTGTGACAACATCAAACATTCATAAAAGACTCTGTAACCATGCTTTTGAAGAGTTTCCAAAACTTCAAGGGTGCTTGAAAAACTTGGTATATTCAACACCAAAACAATTCATAAAAATCAGTGAACTCACTGTTTTGTTTGCAAACTGAAAATGTCTAATAAGTACAAACTACTCAAATACACCAAGGAGACTCTCAAATCCCTTGGGAACATAACCATACCTCTGCCACACTCTTTTTTCTCATTCCCATTGTTTTTGGGTGCAAATTTTGAGTTTTAACCATGAACTGGACGAGTTTCTCCAACTTGCCTAGTTCCCACTCAAATGCATCTTCAAAACACTTATCTAGCACAAAATGAAATATAAGTACACTATATACAAACAAATCAACTTGGAAAAATCCATTGGATGGATCTCAGACTTGGCTCAACCAAATTGGTGCATTTTAGAACCCCAAAATCCTTGTCAGGACAACAACTACACAAAAAGGAAACTATTTTACACAACCACCTTGCAAATGAAAAACCAATGAAACAATTACATGGCAAGCTTTATAATATCAACATTTCCACTTCCAAGAAGTTACAGTATGGATTTGCACAGCTACAGTACGGACTGTTATTCAAAAGGCAGGAAAAACAAGGTAAAAACTAGATTTTTGTTCTTTTCTCATTAGCAAAGCTATAGTACAGACTGTTATTCAAAAGGAAGGAAAAACAAGGTAAAAACCAAATTTTGTTCTTTTCTCATTAAAAAAGCTACAATATGGACTGTTATTCAAAAGGAAGGAAAAAAAAGGTAAAAACCAAATTTTTGTTCTTTTCTCATTAGCAAATCTTTGTCATTACATTTTCCAACCTTGTCCAAGGAAAAGGAAGGTATTTTTATAGTTTGACAAAGTATTTATCAAGCCCAGTATGGACTTCAAGCTTTCACGACTACATTTTGCAAGAAAAACCCAAAAATGACAACTTTGACAACTTTTCAAGCCAAATGACAACTTTTCTTGCTCAATGAGGCATTTTTGACAACCTAACCTTGTCAACTTGTCTAAACAACTTATACATGCTTAAAAACACCTAACAAACATGTTTCAATGCTTTTGAAAGCTTTACAAGACTTTTTTGGCAATTTTGCACATTTTTGCCAAAAATTGTCAACTCAAAGCCTAAAAGGCAAAACTTGATCTCTTGAGCCCAAAATGAGATCAAAACCACTAAACCTGACACAAAACAACCTAAAAAAATATTATCAACTTGAAACAAGACATTACAAACATGGAAACATAAAATACTCAAAATGAGAGTTTTACTCAACTAGGTGCTCCTGCACCATACTCCCCCAGAAACAAAGAAGTCATGTGACTCCTTTAGGTAGCAAAGAAGAAGGTATGAAAAGTTTCTAAAAGTTAGCTTCAGGTATCCATGTGGCCTCTGAGAGAGACTGATCCTTCCATTTGATTAGATGCTCCATGTAGGTGTGATTCCTTGTCTTTTTAAGAATCCTGGAGTCTAGAACCTGTTCTGCTTGGGGAAAAGAAAGAGAAGGGAGAGATAGATCAGAAAGGGATTTGGAAACATCTGAAACTAATTGAATCTCCTCAGGTGGTTTCCCTTTAAAATCAATCAGATCTGCAATATTAAAAATGGGAGACAAAGAAACATCAGTAGGCAAATCAACTTTGTAAGCATTAGGCCCATACTTAGCCAAGATTTTGCAAGGGCCTATTCTCCTCATCTAAAGTTTGCTTGGAACTCCCTTTTGTAGCCTTTCTTTGTTCAAATGAACCATTACATAATCACCTATGGAAAACTGAACATCTCTCTTTGTAGCATCCACTCTTGCCTTGACTTTTTGAGAGGTATCTTGGAGAGCTTGTCTCACTTGCTCATGAACCTCCTTCATGGATGAAGCCATCTCATCTATTTTTCCACTCTTATGTTGCAAGTTAGTGATATCCCTCAACTCTATTATACCCCTTGGATGCATACCATAAACAACTTCAAATGGACTTTTACCTGTAGATCGCTTAACACTGTCATTGTAGGCATATTCTGCTTGATGAATGAGTTGATCCCAACTCTACCCATATTCCTTTGTCAAGCACCTAAGCATGTTTCCAAGAGACTTGTTCACAACTTTAGTTTGGCCATCAGTCTGTGGATGATAAGCTGAACCAAAAGAAGATTAGTACCCAATCTCTTCCACAATGTCTTCCAGAAATGACCAAGAAACTTAACATCCCTATCTGAAACAATGCTAGTTGGCAAACCATGAATTCTAACAACTTATTTGAAAAACAAATAAGCAATATGACTTGCATCATGTTTTGTCTTACAAGGAATAAAGTGAGCCATTTTGCTAAATTTGTCAACTACTACAAAGATGCTATCAAATCTTGCTTGAGTTCTAAGTAATCCTACCACAAAATCCATACTAATGCAATCCCAAGGCCTATGTGGAATGGGAAGAGGCTGATATAAACTAGGATTAGAGGAATTACCTTTTGCTTTCTGACATACCAAGCACTGCTCAACATACCTCCTGATGTCTCTCTGCATCTTAGGCCAATAATAGAACCTTTGAACCAGTTCTAAGGTCTTGTTGAGACCGAAATGTCCACTTAAGCACCCATTTTGCTTCTATTGAATGAGGTTCTCTCTCATAGAACCCTTTGGAACACACAACTATCCACCCCTGAATAACAAACCATCCTGCAAAGTGAAATCAGTATATGCACCATGGAAATTATTCTCAAAGTCTTGACAAACTCTAGAAGCTTCAGCAAAATCATCATCAGTAGGATACATGTCTTTGAAACTATCAATACAATGCTCTAAACTTGAATCTCATGAATAGTTAACAACCTTCTACTCAAAGCATATGCTACTTTATTCAACTGACCCTTCTTATGCTTAAGAGTAAAAGTGTAAGCTTGTAAGTATTCTACCCATTTAACATGCCTATGATTCAGTTTATCCTATGAGTTTAAGAAACTGAGTGCCTGATTATCTGTGTATACAACAAATTCCTTAGGAAGAAGATAGTGTCTCCATTTCCTAAGTGCTTGTACTAATGCATAAAGTTCTAAATCATAGGAAGAGTACTTTTTTTTTGCATCATTCAACTTCTCACTAAAGAATGCAACTGGTCTATTTTCTTGACTTAAAACAGCTCCTGCAGCAATATTACTAGCATCACATTCAATAGTAAAAAGTTTGTCAAAACTACGTAAAATGAGCACTGGTTGAGTAGCTACTTTAGTTTTCAATAATTCAAACCCCTTATTGGCTGCACTTGTCCACTGAAATTTTACCTTTACATCCCCTTTGATGGTGTCTAACATTGGAGCACAAATCTCACTAAATCCCCTGATGAATTTTCTGTAAAACTGTGCCAAACCAGGAAGCTTCTGACATCACTGGTTGTCCTAGGAGCTAGCCAACTGGTTATTATTGCAACTTTAGATTGATCCATTTTCAGATTGCCTCCTGAAACAACAAAACCAAGATAGACCAATTCTTGCTTCATCAAATCACATTTTTCAAGATTAATGGTTAGTTGTTCATCAGATAACTATTTCAAAACATTAGCTAAATGTTGTAAGTGCTCTTCCTTAGTCTTGTTAAAAATAAGAATATCATCTAAATACACTACAACAAATTTTCCAATGAAATCATGTAAAACTTCATTCATGAGTCTCATGAATGTGCTGGGAGCATTAGAGAGTCCAAAAGGCATGACAAGCCACTCATAGAGACCCTCATTTGTTTTGAAATTTGTCTTCCACTCATCCCCCTCATTGATTCTTATCTCATGCTAACCACTCTTCAAATCAATCTTACTAAAATATTGTGCACCCCCCCAAACAATCCATCAAATCCTCTATCCTGGGTATGGGAAATCTATATCTGATGGTGATCTTGTTTATGGCTCTAAAATATGTGCAAAGTCTCCATGTTCCACCCTTCTTAGCTGCCAACACTATAGGTACTGCACAAGGACTAATGCTTATCCTAATCAGCCCTTGGTCTAAGAGATCTTGTATTTGTCTTGCTACCTCTTTGTTTTGTTCAGGGGTCATCTTGTAGGTTGCCTTATTGGGAAAAGAGGCTCCAGGTATGAAGTCAATCTGATGGCTAATGGCTCTAGGAGGTGGTAAGGCTGCAGGTGTACCATCACTGATTATTTGTTTGAAGTTATCAAGGATTTTCTATACCTCATATGGTATCTCAACTTTCTTTTCTACCTTTTCTTCCTCAAGGGTTTCACTATGAGTGCAAATCCTACTCCTTCACCCTCTTCTAGTTTTTTTATGAACTCTTTCTCATTCACTAACAACTAACAAGATGTTAGGTACTTTGTTGCTGCACTCTCCTTCTTCAATGAGGGATTGAATCTAATAGGTTACTCCATCTTTTTGAAATGAGTAGAAGTGTCTTTCCCCATCATGTTGTGCTTTTCGATCAGATTGCCATGGTCTACCCAACAATAGGTGGCAAGCATCCATAAGAAGGATGTCACATAGGATCCTGTCTATATATCCACCTATGTGGAAATCTACCCTGGCTTGCTCATTTACTAACACATGTTGTCCCTTATGATAACTCAATGATGAACCAATAGTACCAAACCAATACTGAGAGGGGGGGGTGAATTAGTACACACAAAAATACAATCCAAAACCAGTTTGATAGCAAATACTTCAAATGACTGGCAAGCAGTGATACTAGCTGAAACAGAGTGCAACCGATAAGACCCAAAATAACTAAAACAATCATAAACTGGTCACTCACTAAGCTTTCCTCTTAGCTCAATACTATAGTACCATTACACCCTCATGTATGAACAAGTAAACTATCATCTGATCTTCTCAACAGTTAGTTCAGTATGTTTTATAGATAGGCATAAAACACAGAACCATCATATGCTCAACAGGTACTAACAAAGCATCACAAGACAAAAGCATCACACATGACACACATATTTTTCATGTGGAAACCCAACTGGGAAAAACCACGGTGGGGATGAATACCCACAATCTTCTTTTGAACTCTTTAGAAGTCCAATTTGTTAGGAGCCTTGTCCAGTTAAAGACATTACAATAGGTTCTGCTAGGAACCGATCCTGTTAGGGATCACCCGGTTAAGGGATGGCTACAATACCCGGTTAAGGGTTAAACCCGGTTGGGGTTACCTTGTTAGAGGATTTCAAAAACTCAATAGCTAAAGGATCTCCATAGCTCTATAGCTTCCCAGAATTCATTAACTTCGAGTTACCCGGTTAAGGGATTTGAATCAAGCCGGTTAAAGCTACCTTGTTAAGGGATTTGTATCAAGCCAATTAAGGCTACCCTGTTAAGGGATTTCACAACTGTTGAAGTGGTTAGAGATCAACAGGAATTAAAATGATCTGGTAATAGCACTCAATGCTAATGCAAATCCGTTTTGGCTCCTCTTCACCTTCTGCACATTCACTTTGCAGCTATCTCTTCTCTCCTTTGGTCTGGCAAGAATCACGTATCACTTCCCTTGGATACACACTCACAACTTTTGCTAACAACCTTAGAAAGAACCACAACATCGACCTTATAGGAAGCATACAGGTCGGTAGCAAAAACCCTAAACCTTTTAGGTTAAGCAATTCAAGCGGTTCAATCCTGACCGTTGAATCATACTGCATTAAATGCAACAATCTTGAATCGATCTCAAGACATTCTCCATCGTCCATTATCCACTAATTTCATGGCGGCTGATAACCCATCACGCGTTATCATTGTTTGACAAACTTCACACATTCCCAAGGTAGATAGGAATAGTCTTCTTCATGCAAGATCCTTCACACGCACAGAGCTTATGTGGCAACACGACCTGTTCTTCGTTATACTATTAACTCATCACACAAAGATCACTGATTGAGTCACACAGGCTTGAGGTACTCCAACCGGAAATCCTGAAGTGGAAACTACCTATCAACCAGTAGTCACAAAATGCTTCCATGTGCCGGTTCCCATAACTACATGCTGGTTCATCTTGAACAAATATGCCGGTTCATACATGTGCCGGTTCTCTCTTCTCACATATCACATATGCTGGTTTACTTCATATCACATATTGATATCAATGACAACATACAATGTCATTATGTCCTTATACCAGTTCACATAATGCCAACAATCTCCCCCTTTGGCATTGATGGCAATATACAAAGATATCTCTTCGCTCCACATATTCTCCCCCATTTGTTGCAGATATCTTTTCCGCTTCAGTCCTTCTCCCCCTTTGACAACAATGCCAAAGTGGAGGCACAAGCAACCCTGTTACATTATGTTGCTCCCCCTGAGGAGTAGCATCCTTCAACACATCAATCAACAAAAATTTGACTATACAGTACTTGACTGATGTGGAACAAATACTTCTAGTTCACCTCCTGAAGGGGCAGTACCCCCAATTCACCTCTTAAATGCATAAATGTAGTCTTTCGAAGAGGCTTGGTGAATATGTTTGCTAGCTACTCCTTACTGGAAACATGTTCCAGTGCAATCTCTTTATTCTGAATCTTTTCCCTCAAGAAATGATACTTAAGCTCAAAATGCTTGGTTCTAGAATGTAAAACTGGATTCTTTGAAATATTGATAGCACTTGTGTTATCACAGAATATACTTACCGGTTCACATACAGGGATTTTGAACCCTTCCAATATATGCTTCATCCAAATTGTCTGAGTGTAGTTCATGAAAGCTGGAACATACTCCACTTCCACTATAGACTGAGAGATACAACTCTGCTTTTTACTCATCCATGAGACCAGTCTACCACCAAGAAAGAATGCACCACCGGTTGTGCTTTTCCAGTCATCCTCATTACCTACCCAATCAGCATCTGTGAACACTTTCAGATTGAAATCATTGTATGGGTACCACAATCCATAATCAATTTTTCCCTTCAGATACCTAAGAATCAGCTTGACTGCAATAAAGTGGGATTCTCTTGGACTTTTATGGAACCTTGCAGTAATGCCAACTGCATGTGCAATATCCAGTCTTCTATGCACTACATAATGCAACTTACCAATCATTGATCGGTATTCCTTCTCATCAACCAGTGCAGAACCATCCTCTTTTGTCAATTTGCAACCGGTCACCATCGGTGTACCAACCGGTTTGCTATCTTCCATGCCAAAAGTCTTCAACACCTCTTTGACATATTTGGACTGAGTGATAAAGATTCCATCTTTCATCTATTGGATCTACAGTCCAATGAAGAACTTAATCTCCCCTATGAGTGACATCTCAAACTCTTTCTTCATCTCATCAGCAAACTCATGACTCATCTTGTCATCTCCACCAAAGATAATGTCATCAACAAAAACTTCACAAATCAGGATCTGATCTCCTTCAGACTTCAAGTAGATATTGCTATCTTCACTTGTTCTCTCAAATCCAATCTTCACAAGATGGGAATGTAGGCGCTCATACCATGCCCTAGGTGCTTGCTTTAGACCATATAAGGCTTTATGTAGCCTGCACACCATATCACTGTCTTCAAATAGGGAAAACTCATCTGGTTGCTCTATATATACCTCCTCTTCAAGTACACCATTTAAGAATGCAGATTTTACATCCATTTGATATACTTTGAACCTTTTAAAAGATGCATATGCAAGAAGCATACGAACTCCTTCCAATCTGGCTACAGGAGCAAAGGTTTCTCCATAGTCTTCTCCTTCTTCCTGAGCATATCCTTTGCACACCAATCTGGCTTTATTCCTAATCACTGTGCCATCCTCATTCAGCTTGTTTCTAAACACCCATTTGGTGCCAATGACATTTTTATGCTCTTTTCTGGGTACCAAGGACCATGTACCATTTTTCACTATCTGGTCAAGTTCCTCCTCCATTGCCTTGATCTGGTCTTCATCTTTATGAGCCTCTTTGAATGATTTAGGCTCAAATTCAGAGATCATACATGAGTTTTCTCTAATCTTTCTCCTTGTAAGGATTCCAGCATCCTTATCTCCTATGATCTGCTTAGGATCATGATTCAACTTGACATACCGAGGAATGGTCTTAACTAGTTCTTCTTTCTTTTCCTCTTCATCCTCATCTTCATCAGTATCAGCATTCACTAGTTCAGGAACACTATTATTGGTACTTGGTTGACTGACAACCGGTTCCCAGAAGGTTGCAACTAGTTCATTCACAGCTTGCTCACTGTTGGTTTCCTCAGTTTTCTCAGAGGATTCATCAATTCTTGCATTGATACTTTCCATAATTCTCTGAGTCCTATTGTTGTAACACTTGAAAGCTTTACTCTTGGTGGAATATCCTAGGAATATTCCCTCATCACATTTAGCTTCTAATTTGCCCTAATGTTCACTCCTCTTGATGTAACATTTGCTACCAAATACCCCTAAAGTATCTAACCATAGGTGTCTTACCGGTCCAATACTCATAAGGAGTTTTGTCCTTACCTTTCTTGATGAGTACCCAGATCATAGTGTAGACTGCAGTGCTCACCGCTTCTCTCCAAAAGGTGTGAGCTACCTTTCCTTGAATCAACATGGTTCTAGCTGCTTCAACCATAGTCCGGTTATTCCTCTCTGCTAGGCCATTCTACTATGGAGTCTGGGGGGCAAACAGTTGCCTTTTGATGCCAAATTCTTCACAGTACTTGTTGAATTCACCGGAAGTGAATTCCACTTCTTGATCGATTCTGAGACACTTGATTCTTTTACCGCTTTCCTTCTCCACTAATGCTCTAAAAGCCTTGAATTTCACAAAGGCTTCAAACTTGTCTTTCAAGAATGTGACCCACATCATTCTTGAGCAGTCATTAGTGAGAATCATGAAGTACCTATCACCCTGCACACTTCTAGTTTTCATAAGACCACACAAATCAGTATGCACAAGATCAAGCAAGTTGTCAGCAGTGAAAGATTTACCTTTAAAGGTTGAGGAAGACATTTTCCCCAATTGACACTCTCTGGACAAGGTATTATCCAGTTTGCTTAGCATCGGCAACCCTCTAACTGCTTTGATCTTACTAGCCTTCACAATGTTATCAAAGTTTACATGATAGAGTCTCCTATGCCATATTTAGCTATCATCAAGTTTAGCCATAAGACATGTACTTATATTTGCATTCAGATGAAATAGGTTACCTTTGGTCTGCATGCCGATGGCCACCAATTTACCATCTTTTCCTTTGATTCTGCAAACTCCATTCTTGAATTCCAGACTGAGGCCGCTGTCATTTAGTTGGGCAACACTCAGAAGGTTGTGTCTGAGACCATCAACCCAGTACACATTGTCAGCATTTCTCTTTCCATTTAGAGAGATGGACCCTCTGCCTTTGACCATGCATGGTGCATCATTTCCAAAGTGAACCACACCACCATCATACTCCTCCAAGGATAGAAACTTGCTCCGGTCACCTGTCATATGGTGAGAATAGTCAATGTCAATGACCCACTCATTGGAATTATCAAACCAAGAGACAAGAGCCTTCTTGTCTACCACATCTTCCTTTACAGCAACAAACACAATATCTTCATTCTCTTCATCTTCTGATTCCTCATCTGTGACACCTTCATCAACTGCCACAAAACAGTTTCTCCGGTTTCCTCCTTTGAATTTCCTGAACCTTTCTGGTTTGTCCTTGTTATTGCCATTAGGACAGTTTATAGCAATATGTCCTATCTGGTTACAAGAAAATCATTTCAAAGGTAGCTTACCTTTGTATTTATTGGTTCCTTTAGGAAGCTTCCTGGCAAGGAGAGCTTCAAATGCCATCAGAATCTCCTCATCATTCATTTCTCTGCTCTGACTAGGTTCCCCAGTAGTGCTAGCTTCTTTTCCTTTTCTGGATGGTATAGCAGAGGCTTTGAATGCTGATTCAGTCTTTTGAACACTACCATCAAAACTATTTAGCTCATAGGTTGTTAACTTGGCTATGATGGAGTCCAAGGATACCTTAGACTTGTCTATTGATCTCAGCTCCTGGATAGCAGCAACCCTTATTGCATAGACCGGCAACAGGGATCTCAGGACTTTGCTTACCACAGTGGAATCTTCTATTTTACCACCTGCACTCTTGATTTCTCCAACAACTATTTTGATTCTTATTCCATACTGCTGAATGGTCTCACCTTCAACCATCTGCATATCTTAAAACTTCCCTCTCAGGCTTTCTTCCTTAGCTTGTTTTACATGTTCATCACCACCATGTTCATCACATATGCTGGTTTACTTCATATCACATATTGACATCAATGACAACATACAATATCATTATGTCCTTATACCGGTTCACATAATGCCAACACCTTATTCAACCATGTGACTTTGTATGGCTCCTTGTGTTGTATCCTAGGTACTTTCAATTTGCTTACTACTTCCTCTAATATGATGTTATCTGTGGACCCTAAATCTATGATCACCTTACACACCTTTCCCATGATTTTACACTTAATTCTGAACAATGCTCTTCTTTGTGAGGGCTCTGTACTATGTGGCTTCTTCATTAACACTCTCTTGACCATTAAACTCTCACCATCTTCTGAAACTAGGTTGTTCAATGGTGAAGTTCTAGTATTACCTCCATCTTCCTGAACATAGTTTACCCTCTTTTTACCACCATAGGATGAACTAGGCTTCTCTGGGCATCTATAGGCAGGGTGGCACAAATTTTGATAGTTATAGCACTTCATGGTTGAGAAGTAGGACCCTCTCCCTGGTTCATTAGATCTACCTCTACTCGGGTTTCTTGATCCCCTAGCCCTATAGTTGGGTTTTCTCTGAGAATCCCCACTTTGCTCTAGAAGTTTAGACTCTCCCTGGGATCATTGATCTATGCTCCTTCCCCCAAAATTGCCTCTATGGCCTCTACCATCTCTTCCCCTACCTCTTCCTCTATTGTTTTGTTCTTGATTTCTTCTACCTTTCTCTTCCACCTTAAGTGCCAATTCATAGCACTTGTGTACTATTTATGGGCATAACAAGCTCATCTCTTCCTAGATGTTCCACCTTAATCCATTCAAGTACCTTGCCACTTTTATACTCTCATCCTCTACTACTCTGGATCTCATGCACAATTTTTGAAACTCCTCGGTGTAGCTACTGACATCTAGGTCTTTTTGTCTCAAATTTTGTCTTTTCCTGTGAAGTTGTATTTCATAGTCTTCAGAAAGGTATGTTTCTTTGATTTTGGCTACCATTGCTTTCCAGGTGGCTAGTGGTTGCTTACCTCCTTTCACCCTTTCCTCTTGGATGAACTTCCACCAAGTTAAAGCTACCCCTCTCAGGTTTGATTTTTCCACCTTAACCTTTTGTGCTTCAGTCACTCCATCACATTCAAAATGGTTTTCTAGCCCTTCAATCCACTCTATAAGGGCGTCTGGATCCATCTTCCCACTAAAAAGAGCCACTCCCTCTAAGGTTTTACCACTCATAGCTCTTAAGGCTTTCAAGAATGGTTCTTTCTCAATAACAAGGTCAGGCATGGGGACCTCATCCTCTATTGCCATCATTTTTCCCTGATCTCCAACCTTATCATGGACTTCTTCAGTTTTGACTTCTACTTCAGCTAGTTTCATTGCTAGTTGATCTAATCTTTCTCTGAGTGCCCTATTTTCCTCTTTTTGGTCTTCAACCTTCTTGGCCAATTCTGCATTGGTCACCATGTTTGCCTAATGTTTCTTTCCTCCTGAATCTTTTGTTGGCTCTAATACCACTATGATAGTGCGATTGCTAAGAAAGTGCTCAAAAAGGCCAATTTGTTCAAGTTGTTCAATTTGTTACCCAAAAACTTGTTGATTCTATTGTATGTATTTAAACAATCAGTCTTGTGGTTATAGTGCCAAGTACTTCATGGTTCACTTGCGTAATAAACTCCCTTTTAGGTGATGGCTCACACCCATGCTCAATCTACTCAAATTACTCACTCCACCCAACTACTCATTCTCAAACCCTGCTCTTTTGGCATTCAACACACTATTTCAGAGTGCATCTAGGAGACTTCCAACATGGACGTGTGGGGGCAGCAAATTTTTGTTCAAGGTTTGATGCTCACAATTTAGTTTAAGGCCCATAGCCTTGGCTTACTCAACTAGACAACCAAGGGTGAAAACCTCAAAAAGGGCTACACACTATCCAAGGACCTATTTGCCATCAGTTTCACTGTTTTAGATTGTTCTCCCAAAGTTCCAAGGGTCCCCAAGTCCTTCTTGAAATCGGGTTCATGAAATGTGTGTGTTATGCAGTCAAAAGGGCTACTAGCCCGTGGAGGCCTAATTGGCCAAATTTTGCTTGTTCTACTCAACGATGGTCTCTTCCACCTTGGGAGTCGATTTGGATGTCCATACAAATGCCAAAGCTAAAGGATTTTTGTAGTTTAGGTCCTTGACAGGGTTATTTTGCTGCTGTCCACCATTATAGGCATAAATGTAGGGTCTGGTAGGGTTTAGGCCAAAGAACATAGAAAATACTTCCCAACTCCACAAACCAAACCTTCAAACTACCTTAGGACTTCTGCCACACCAAACAATGCCTTCCTCTGTTATTGCCCTACAAGCATTAAACCAAACAAGTGGCATACAACTGAAAAAACAAGAATTAGGATTGTCATATACCCTGTCACAGTCAATTCACTATTAGGATAGCATTTTGAAGGATCAATACTTCTCACCAAACACTTCATGAGTGTGACAACATCAAACATTCATAAATGACTTTGTAGCCATGCTTTTGAAGAGTTTCCAAAACTTGAAGGGTGCTTGAAAGACTTGGTACATTCAACACCAAAACAATTCATAAAAATTAGTGAACTCATTGTTTTGTTTGAAAATTGCTCAAATACACCAAGGCAACTCGCAACTCCCTTGGGAACATAACCATACCTCTGCCACACTCTTTTTGCTCATTCCCATTATTTTTGGGTGCAAATTTTGAGTTTTAACCATGAACTAGCCGAGTTGCTCCAACTTGCCTAGTTCCCACTCAAATGCATCTTCAAAATACTTCTCTGGCACAAAATGAAATATAAGAACACTATATACAAACAAATCAACTTGGAAAAATCCATTGGAGGGATCCCAGACCTAGATCAACCAAGTTGATGCATTTTAGAACCCCAAAATCCTTGTCAGGACAACAACTACACAAAAAGGAAACTATTTTACATAACCACCTTGAAAATGAAAAACCAATGAAACAATTATATGGGAAGCTTTAGAATATCAACATTTCCAATTCCAAGAAGCTACAGTACAGATTTGCACAGCTACAGTACGGACTGTTATTCAAAAGGAAGGAAAAACAAGGTAAAAACCATATTTTTGTTCTTTTCTCATTACCAAATCTTTGTCATTACATTTTCCAACCTTGTCCAAGGAAAAGGAAGGTATTTTTATAGTGTGACAAAGTAGTTATCAAGCCCAGTATGGACTTCAAGCTTTCACAACTACATTTTGCAAGAAAAACCCAAAAATGACAACTTTGACAACTTTTCAAGCCAAATGACAACTTTTCTTGCTCAATGAGGCATTTTTGACAACCTAACCTTGTCAACTTGTCTAAACAACTTAGACATGCTTAAAAAAAACTAAAAAATATGTTTCAATGCTTTTGAAGTCATTAGAAGACCTTTTTGGCAATTTTGCACATTTTTGCCAAAAATTGTCAACTCAAAGCCTGAAAGGCAAAACTTGATCTCTTGAGCCCAAAATGAGATCAAAACCACTAAACATGACACAAAACAACCTAAAACAACATTATCAACTTGAAACAAGACATTACAAACATGGAAACATAAAATACTCAAAAATGAGAGTTTTACTCAACTAGGTGCTCCTGCACCAGTTATGTTAGTTCTCTTTATCATTGTTGTCAAAGAGCGAGAGAAAATTTGTAGTATACCGGATATTACATGTGTTGACATCAATTCCAAAGGGGAAGATTGTTGGCATTGTGTTGTCATTGATGTTGATACTCTGCAAAAAGGATTAGAAAATTTGTTTGATGACAACACACACAAGAGCACAAGAAACAAACGTTAGTGTTAGCAACAAAAGATTATCCTAAACAGGCATATCAAGAGAGATATTAAGCATGAAATAGAAAGCATACACACATAGAATAGATAAACTATACTCCTCCAAATGCTAATCAAGATGCTCATAGTTGCTCCTCCCTTGTTCCTCTCCTCTCCAAGTTCCACATGAGTGTAGCTCTCAGCTTTTAGCACTAGCCATGGATGCCATATGGAGATTCAAGATGGTTGCATATGATAAGCAAATGCTATGAAAGTGTAGATAGTGATGCTATGAAAAAGCTCTATGCTAATACCAGTATAACAGAAATACTCTAATGCTTCCTTCTCTGCTTGAGGAGAAGGGTTCTATTTATAGAAGAAATGGGGAAATGAAGGATTAAGATTGAGCAATCTTAACAAGGGTTAGGATTGAAAGATATTCAATCCATATGAGACTTTCAACCCAATCCCATGTTGACAAGTGTCACCATGAGGAGGCTTGAGAGGAGAGATAAGGAGCATTGAATGCTTGAGGGGACATGATGGTTACCCTAGGGGGTTGGGTTAGGGTTAGGTTAATGGATATTCCTTTTATCCAAGGGATAAATGAATGTGCAAGGGTTAAATGGTTACCTTAGTCAAAGAAATAAATGCTTTGAAGAGACTCATGAGTCAAAAGGATGGTTAAGTTAGAGGAAAGTCTCTAACCAAAGGTAAAAGGTGAGTTAACCATGAATGGTTATGTAAGAGCCTTTAATGGTTTGGAAGACTTTAGAGGTTAACCATTTGAAGACATAAAAGCCTTTAATGGTTATTGAAGACTTTGGAGTTTTTTGAGAATTGACTTCCTTTTATTTAGGAATGTGACAATGATTAGGATAGGATTAGGCTAATTAGAAGGAGTTAGAAGAATCTAGAAGGGATTTAGGCATGCAAGTGGATTTTGTAGGAGAATGCAAGTGGGAGGAATTTTGGGATTTTCAATTAAAATAAAATCATTCATTTCAATTAAATGGTGTAATTTGAATTTCAAATAAATATTAATTTATTTAAATGAGAAAAAGGAAGATAAAGCATTAAATGCTTGAAGACTTTAAGGGGAACCTTTAAAGGCTTAAGAAGACTCTAGAAGGAAGCCATTAAGTTTGAAGACTTTAAGGGAAACCTTTAAAGGCTTAAGAAGACTCTAGAAGGAAGCCATTAAGTTTGAAGACTTTAAGGGAAACCATTAAAGTCTTAAGAAGACTTTAAGGGAAGCCATTAAGATTGAAGAGTTTAAGGGAAACCATTAAAGGTTTCAAGTGGGTGAGGATAAATAGGATTTTAAATAAATAATTTATTTAAAATAGTTGTGCAACTTGCATTTGTAGGAAAATGCAAGTGGGTGGAGGATAAAGGTGATTTAAATAAATGTTAATTTATTTAAATGTGAGATATGGGATTTTGGGGGTTTTAAGTAAATATTAATTTATTTAAATGTGAGAGAAGATTTAATTAAACAAATATGATTTATTTATTTAATTAATGGTCTGAATTTGGTTAAGTGAATTAATTCAAATAAATTGAATAATTTATTTAATTAATAGGAGAAGAGGGTTAAGATGAATTAATTAAATATTAATTTAATTAATTATTGATTAATGGTTAAATAATCAAATAAATACTAAATAGTCATTTAATTAAGTGGAGAGATTTATGTGACTACAGATGTCAATCGGATTGTGTTGTCATTCATGTCAACCGGTATAGATTGTCAACTGTAAGTATGGGATGTCAACCAGTGAGTGATGTGTTGGCAGTGTGTTGTTGCCAACCGGTAAGCATGTGACCGGTAAGAAAGCAAGGTTGAACCAATGAAGGAAACCGGTATGCAGTTTGATTGATGACATTTTGCAGGACTCCCACTAGGTGAAGATGCTATCACCAAATGAAGAGAATAATGAAAAAAAGTGTGTTGCCTCAAGATAGCAAGGAAGACATATGGGTTGTCTAACGGGTCATATCTCTAGTTGATGATGTATTTGTTGAATTTCAAAAAAGTCATATTAGTGCAATCCGGTAAGCAGAATGAGCAACAAAGATCCATTCCCACCAGGTGTTGGCAAGTTGATTGTAACTGCCTATCTACTCCTACCGGTTGGTGGCAATATCATAACTCTTTAGGATAAGACAGAGAAGTTAAATGCAGGTGATTGAAGGCTCATACAGGATGACCAAAGTGAAACTTAAAGATGCCTCAGGTATATGAAATCAGAAATATGTACCAGATCAACAAGAGAAGACATGATGAGATACCAAGACAAAAGAGGAAGGATAAGTAGTGATGATTTTGTCACTTTGACAAACTAGTTGAGATGATGTTTGAGCTATTGAAGAAAAAGGAAAGGTTTATTATTGCAAACATGGAGTTATATCAGGATGCATAACAGTTGGTGTTTGATGGCATGGAGTCATTAAGGATGTTACCGGTATGCAGGCAGATGTGTTGTCAACCGGTAAACAGGAATAGAGCATAAATCAAGCAACTGGTACAAATGACTAGAGAGGATTCAGATGTTGTGGTTCATAATATATGCTCATAACATTGGCATGTGTCTTTGTGATAGGGAGATTGCTAGGTAAGTGCTCAAAAAGCCAATTTTAGTCAAAAAGGTACAATAGGAAACAAAAAGTCTTGTTTATATCTACTCCTTATATTTGCAATATCAAGATTAGTTACAATTGATAGACCTCTCTTCAAGACTTCACCATCAACCTCCCTTCTTGGTGAAAACTCACACCCTTTCTCAAACTTACTCCAATTCCTTACTTCACCCATCTACACATTTCTCAATTCCCTGTTCTTTTGCCATTCAACTTACTGTTTTTAGTGTGCATTAGGCAATTCTAACATGGTCATGTAGAAGTAACAAGGTTTACTCAAAATTTGACAACCAAAACTTAGTTTAAGGCTCATAGCCTTTAGCTTACTCAACTCACCAACCAAGGGTCAAAACCTCCAAATGAGACTATACACTATCCAAGATCTAAAATGTAACTTGTTTCACTATTTTAGAATGATCACACAAGGTTTGATAAGTTCCAAACTCCTCTATGGAATCGGGTTCATACTTTTTGATTAAAACAGTCAAAAAAGGCTACTAGCCCGTGAAGGCCTAATTGGCCTAGTTTTGCTCACCCTGCCCAACAATGGGTTTCCTAACCATGGGAGATGATTTGGATAGTGAGTAATAAGTCATAGCAAAGAGATTTTTGTGGTTTTAGGCTCAGAGAAGTAGTTTTACTATCTAACCTCATTTTTAGGCATGAAAGTAGGGTTTTGGAGTATAAACACTGTGGTTGCATCCTTGTTCACCAATACAAGTGCCTAGATCTTCATAGAACCTCTATCATAACTAAAACATGCATCCCCTACCTTTGTCACACAAACATTATGCCAAAAACTTGGTAACAAACTGAGAAAGGAGTGAAATGCCACTGTCACAGTAAAAAATACAATCCTTTACCAGTCAACTACTGCTACAACTTTTGGCCTACTTAACAAGGAGTTTTAACTAGAAATCTACCTTAATAAGGTCTGAAAAACATCAATGAAGTTTCCTATTACATTTCCTTCACAGTTACAAGGCTTGGATAATGCTCTTGAAGCATTCCTTGAGCTATTTGACAAAAACAAATCACAAAAACAGTGAACTTGCTGCCAAATACAAAAACTGATAAAACTTGCAAATTATGAACTTTTCAACTTTTAAAGTTGAATCAAGATAACTTATAACACTTCTAAGACCCCTTTCTTGGCAAATTTAACACTTCAATGCATTTTGATTACAAGAATTTGAGTTTTCAAGAAGGATATTAGTCAAGTTCCAAAACTTGTCTAATCTTCACTCAAATTTGTCCTCCAAGCATAATTTTGACTCAAAAAGAAACATATATAAAATGTACATGCATAAACCAACTTGACCCAATCCATTTGGTGGGAGCCCAAGCCTGGATTAGTCAAGACGTGACATTTTGAAACCTCAAACCCTTGACAGAGCAGTGAGCACATAGAATGAAAGGATTTTTATTTCACCAACTTGCAAAAAGGAAAACCAGTGCAATGATCAATTGAATAGCATTGGGAAACCAATATGTACACTTCCAAAAAGGTACAGTATGAACAAGATGGGCTACAGTATAGACTGCTACTCTAAAGGAGAGAAAAACACATTAAAAGCCAGAATTTTGCACTTCTTTATTGAGAAAAAAAATGTTTCAACATTTGCCAACCCTATACAAGGAAGAGGGTGGTATATTTAAAGGTTTTTTGAGTTAGTTAAGATGTCTTGTATGGACATATTGCTGTAGCATTGTTTTTCACATTTTTTACTTCAAAAATGATAACTTTTCAACAAGGTGAGTAGCTTTTGTTGCACAAAATGATATCTTGGACAACCAAACCTCTTAAACTCACCTAAACACCTAAGACATGCTTAAAAACACTTAGTAAACATGTTTCAATTCTTTGGAAAGCATTTTGAGACCTTTTTGGCAATTTTACACTTTTTTGCCAAAATTGTCAACTCAAGTCCTGAAAGGCAAAACTTGACCTCTTAAGCATAAAATGAGATCAAAACCACTAGACAAGACACACAACAACATAAAACAACATTAAAAACCTAACACAATACATTACAAACATGAAAGCATGAAATACTCAAAAAGGAGAGTTTTTACTCAACTAGGTGCTCCTGCACCATACTCCCCCAAAGACAAAGAAGTCATGTGACTCCTTGAGGCAAAAAAGAAGAAGGGATTCCAAACTTCTAAAAGTTAGTTTCAGGTATCCATGTGGCCTCTGAGATAGGCTTATCCTTCCATTTGACTAGGTGCTCCATATAGGTGTGATTCCTTGTCTTCTTGAGAATCCTGGAGTCTAGAACTTGTTCTGCTTGAGGAATAGAAAGAGAAGGGAGAGAAAGATTAGAGAGGGATTGTGCAACATTTGAAACTCTTTGAATCTCCTCAGGGTGCTACCCCTTGAAAGCAATCAAATCTGCAACATTAAAAATGGGAGACAAAGAAATATCAGTAGGCAAATCAATTTTGTAAGCATTAGATCCATACTTAGCCAAGATTTTGCAAGGGCCTATCCTCCTCATCTGAAGTTTTCTTGGAAATCCCTTTTGTAGCCTTGCCTTGTTCAAATGAACCATCACATAATCTCCTACAGAAAACTGAACATCTCTCTTTGTAGCATCCACTCTTGCCTTGACTTTTTGGGAGGTATCTTGAAGAGCCTTTCTCACTTGCTCATGAACCTCCTTCATGGAATGAGCCATGTCATCTGTTGTTCCACTCTTAGGATGCAAGTTAGTGATATGCCTCAACTCCATTATACCCCTTGGATGCATACCATAAACAACTTCAAAAGGGCTTTTACCTGTAGACCGGTTGACACTATCATTGTAGGCATATTCTGCTTGATGAATGAGCTGATCCCAACTCTGTCCATATTCCTTTGTCAATCACCTAAGCAAGTTTCCAAGAGATATGTTCACAACTTCAGTTTGGCCATCAGTTTGTGGATGATAAGCTGAACCAAAAGAGAGATTAGTACCTAGTCTCTTCCACAATGTTTTCCAGAAATGACCAAGAAATTTTACATCTCTATCTAAAACAATGCTAGTAGGCAAACCATGTATTCTAACAACTTCTTTGAAAAACAACTAAGAAATATGACTTGCATCATGTGTTGTCTTACAAGGAATAAAATGAGCCATTTTGCTAAATTTGTCCACTACTACAAAGATGTTATCAAATCTTGCTTGAGTTCTAGGTAATCCTACCACAAAATCCATACTAATGCAATCCCAAGGCCTATATGGAATGGGAAGAGGCTGATATAAACCAGCATTGGAGGAATTACCTTTTTCTTTTTGACATACCAAACACTACTCAACATACCTCTGGATGTCTCTCTGCATCTTAGGCCAGTAATAGAACCTTGAACCAACTCTAAGGTCTTGTTGAGACCGAAATGCCCACTTAACCACCCATTGTGCTTCTCCTGAATGAGGTTCTCTCTCATAAAACCTTTTGGAACACATAACTGTCCACCCCTAAATAACCAACCATCCTGCAAAGTGAAATCAGCATATGCACCATGAAAATTATTCTCAAAATCTTGACAAACTTTATAAGCTTGAGCAAAATCATCATCAGTAGGATACATATCTTTAAAACTATCAATACCAATGCTCTATACTTGAATCTCATGAACAATTCACAACCTCCTACTCAAAGCATCTACTGCTTTATTCAACCAACCCTTCTTATGCTTAAGAGTTAAAGTGTAAGCTTGCAAGTACTCTACCCATTTAACATGCCTATGATTCAGTTTATCCCGTGAGTTCAAGAAACTTAATGCCTTATTATCTGTGTATACAACAAATTCTTTAGGAAGAAGATAATGTCTCCATTTCCTAAGTGCCTGTACTAATGCATAGAGTTCTAAATCATAGGAAGATTACTTTTTCTTGGCATCATTCAACTTCTCACTAAAGAATGCAACTGGTCTATTGTGTTGACTTAAAACAACTCCAACAATATTGCTAGCATCACATTCAATAGTAAAAAGTTTATCAAAACTAGGTAAAATGAGCACTGGTTGAGAAGCTACTTTAATTTTCAATAATTCAAACCCTTTATTGGCTGCATCTGTCCATTGAAACTTTACCTTTACACCCCCTTTCATGGTGTCTAACATAGGGGCACAAATCTCACTGAATCCCCTGATGAATTTCCTATAAAATTGTGCTAAACCATGGAAACTTCTAACATCACTGGTTGTCTTAGGAGTTGGCCAACTGGTTATTGCTGCAACTTTAGATTGATCCATTTTTAGATTGCCTCCTGATACAACAAAACCAAGATAGACCAATTCTTGCTTCATAAAATCACATTTTTCTAGATTAATGGTTAGCTGTTCATCAGATAACTTGCTCAAAACAATAGCTAAATGATTCAGATGCTCTTCCTTAGTTTTACTGAAGATAAGAATATCATATAAATACACAACAATAAACCTGCCAATGAAATCATGTAAAACTTCATTCATGAGTCTCATGAATATGCTGGGAGCATTAGAGAGTCCAAATGGCATGACAAGCCACTCATAGAGACCCTAATTTGTTTTGAAAGTTGTCTTCCATTCATTGCCCTCTTTGATTCTTATCTGATGGTAACCACTCTTCAAGTTAATCTTACTGAAATATTGTGCACCCCCCAAACAATCCATCAAATCCTCTATCCTGGGTATGGGAAATCTGTATCTGGTGGATATCTTGTTTATGGTTCTAGAATCTTTGCAAAGTCTCCATGTTACACCCTTCTTAGGTGCCAACACTATAGGTACTGCACAAGGAATATTACTTTTCCTAATCAACCCTTGGTCTAAGAGTTCTTGTATTTGTCTTGCTACTTCTTTATTTTGTTCAGGGGTCATCTTATAGGTTGCCTTATTGGGTAAGGAGGCTCCTGGTATGAAATCAATTTGATGGCTAATGGCTCTAGGAGGTGGTAAGGTTGTAGGTGTATCATCACTGATTATTGCTTTGAACTTATCAAGGATTTGCTACACCTCATATGGTATCTCAACTTTCTTTTCTACCTTTTCTTCATTGGGTTCCACTATGAGTGCAAATCCCACTCCTTCACCTTCTTCTAGTGTTTTTATGAATTCTTTCTCATTCACTAACAAGATGTTAGGCACTTTGTTGTTGCTCTCTCCTTCTTCATTGAGGGATTGAATCTGATAGGTTACTTCATCTTTTTGAAATGAGTAGGAGTTTCTTTCCTCGTCATGTTGTGCTTTCATGTCAAACTGCCATGGTCTACCCAACAATAGGTGGCAAGCATCCATAGGAAAGATGTCACATGGAATCCTATCCGTGTATCCACCTATGTGGAAATCTACCCAGGCTTGCTCATTTACTAACACATGTTGTCCCTTATTTAACCATGTGACCTTGTATGGCTCCTTGTGTTGTATCCTAGGTAGTTTCAATTTACTTACTACTTCCTCTGATATGATGTTATCTGTGGATCCTGAATCTATGATCACCTTACACACCTTTCCCATGATTTTACACTTAATCCTGAACAATGCTTGTTTGTGTGAGACCTCTTTACTATGTGGCTTCTTCATTAACACTCTCTTGATCATTAAACTCTCACCATCTTCTGAAGCTAGGTTCAATGCTGAAGTTTTGGTATTACCTCCATCTTCCTGAACATAATTTACCCTCTTCTCACTACCATAAGATGAACTACGCTTCTCTGGGCATCTATAGGCAGGGTGGCCAACTTTTGATAGTTATAGCACTTCATGGTTGAGAAGTAGGACCCTCTCCCTGGTCCATTAGATCTACCCCTACTCAGGTTGCTTGATCCCCTACCCCTATAGTTGGGTTTGCTCTGAGAATCCCCACTTTTCTCTATAAGTTTAGACTCTCCTTGGGATCATTGATCTATGCTCCTTCCCCCAAAACTGCCTCTATGGCCTCTACCATCTCTTCCCCTACCTCTTCCTCTGCTGCTTTGTTCTTGCTTCCTCCTACTTTTCTCTTCCACTTTAAGTGCTAGTTGATAACACTTGTGTATTGTTTGTGGGCATAACAAACTCATCTCTTCCTGGATGTTCCATCTTAATCCATTCAAATATCTTGCCACTTTTATGCTCTCATCCTCTACTACTCTGGATCTCATGCACAGTTTTTGAAACTCCTCTATGTATCTACTGACATCTAAGTCTTTTTGTCTCAAATTTTGTCTTTTCCTATGAAGTTGGACTTCATAGTCTTCAGGAAGGTAGGTTTCTTTTATTTTGGCTACCATTGCTTTCCAGGTGGCTATTGGTTGCTTACCTTTTTTCACCCTTTCCTCTTGGATGAACTTCCACCAAGTTAAGGCTGCCCCCCTCAATCTTGATTTTTCTACCTTAACCTTTTGTGCTTTAGTTATTCCATCACATTCAAAATGGTTTTCTAGACCTTCAATCCACTCTATAAGATCATCTGGATCCATCTTTCCACTGAAAAGAGTCACTCCCTCTAAGGTTTTACCACTCATAGCTCTCAAAGCTTTCAAGAATGGTTCTTGCTCAATAATAGGGTTAGGTATGGGAACCTCATCTTCTATGGGCACCATTTTACCCTGATCTCCAACCTTATCATGGACTTCTTCAGTTTTTACTTCTACTTCAACTAGTTTCATTGCTAATTGATCCAATCTTTCTCTGAGTGCTCTATTTTCTTCTTCTTGGTCTTCGACCTTCTTGGCTAACTCAGCATTAGTCACCATGTTTCTCCTAATGATCCTTTTCTCTTGAATCTTTCGTTGGCTCTGATACCACTATGATAGGGAGATTGCTAGGTAAGTGCTCAAAAAGCCAATTTTGGTCAAAAAGGTACAATAGGAAACAAAAAGTCTTGTTTATATCTTCTCCTTATATTTGCAATATCAAGATTAGTTAATATTGACATACCTCTCTTCAAGACTTCACCATCAACCTCCCTTATTGGTGAAAGCTCACACCCTTGCTCAAACTTACTCCAATTCCTTACTTCACCCATCTACACATTTCTCAATTCCCTATTTTTTCGACATTCAACTTATTGTTTTTAGTGTGTATTAGGCAATTCCAACATGGTCATGTAGAAGCAACAAGGTTTACTCAAAATTTGACAACCAAAACTTAGTTTAAGGCTCATAGCCTTTAGCTTACTCAACTCATCAACCAAGGGTCAAAACCTCCAAATGATACTATACACTTTCCAAGGTCCAAAATGTAACTTTTTTCACCGTTTTAGAATGATCACATAAGGTTTCATAAGTTTCAAACTCCTCTATGCAATCAGGTTCATACTTTTTGATTAAAACAGTCAAAAAAGGCTACTAGCCCGTGAAGGCCTAATTGGCCTAGTTTTGCTCACCCTGCCCAACGATGGGCTTCCTGACCATGGGAGATGATTTGGACAGTGAGGAATAAGTCATAGCAAAGAGATTTTTGTGGTTTTAGGCTCAGAGAAGTAGTTTTACCTATCTAACCTCATTTTTAGGCATGAAAGTAGGGTTTTGGAGTATAAACACTGTGGTTGCATCCTTGTTCACCAATACAAGTGCCTAGATCTTCATAGAACCTCTGTCATAACTAAAACATGCATCCCCTACCTCTGTCACACTAACATTATGCCAAACACTTGGCAACAAATTGAGAAAGGAGTGAAATGCCATTGTCACAGTCAAAAACACTGTCCTTTACTAGTCAACTGCTGCTACAACTTTTGGCCTTCTTAACAAGGAGTTTTAACTAGAAATCTACCTTAATAAGGTCTGCAAAACATCAATGAAGTTTCCTATTACATTTCCTTCATAGTTACAAGGCTTGGATAATGCTCTTGAAGCATTCCTTGAGCTATTTGACAAAAACAAATAACAAAAATAGTGAGGTTGCTGCCAAATAGAAAAACTGATAAAACTTGCAAATTACGAAATTTTCAACTATTAAAGTTCAATCAAGATAACTTATAACACTTCTTAGACCCCTTTCTTGGCAACTTTAACACTTCAATGCATTTTGATTACAAGAATTTGAGTTTTCAAGAAGGATATTAGTCAAGTTCCAAAACTTGTCTAATCTTCACTCAAATTTGTCCTCCAAGCATAATTTTGACTCAAAAAGAAACATATATAAAATGTACATGCATAAACCAACTTGACCCAATCCATTTGGTGGGAGCCCAGGCCTGGATTAGTCAAGTTGTGGCATTTTGAAACCTCAAACCCTTGACAGGGCAGTGAGCACACAGAATGAAAGGATTTTTATTTCACCAACTTGAAAAAAGGAAAACCAGTGCAATGATCAATTGAATAACATTGGGAAACCAATATGTACACTTCCCAAAAGGTACAGTAGGGACCAGATGGGCTACAGTATGGATTGTTTCTCTAATGGAGAGAAAAACACATTAAAAGCCAGAATTTTGCACTTCTTTATTGAGAAAAACTTTGTTTCCACATTTTCCAACCCTATACAAGGAAGAGGGTGGTCTATTTAAAGGTGTTTTGAGTTAGTTAAGATGTCCTATATGGCATATTGTTGTAGCATTTTTTTTCACATTTTTGACTTCAAAAATGACAACTTTTCAACAAGGTGAGCAACTTTTGTTGCACAAAATGACATCTCAACCAAACCTCTTCAACTCACCTAAACACCTAAGGCATGCTTAAAAACACTTATTAAACAAGTTTCAATGCTTTGGAAAGCATTTTGAGACCTTTTTGGCAATTTTACACATTTTTGCCAAAAATGTCAACTCAAGTCCTGAAAGGCAAAACTTGACCTCTTGAGCACAAAATGAGATCAAAACCACTAGAGAAGACACACAACAACATAAAACAACATTAAAAACCTAACACAAGACATTACAAATATAAAATCATGAAATACTCAAAAAGGAGAGTTTTTACTCAACTAGGTGCTCCTGCACCACTTTGATTGCAACCACATCGAGTTTGGTGAACTAGAGAGATCAGTTATAATTGACTGATATGAACTCTATGAAGATGATGTACATAGGTAAGTGCACTGGTAAGCATGCAAGGGAAAATTTTAGCCTAGAAGGAACAAGGCATCAAGTCATGTGTAGAGAAAAGGCATCATGACCTAACCGACAGAATGGTAAAGTGCATGGCATGAAGATTAACCAGTTAGTGTAATCGGTAAGGTAAGATGAACCGGTAGGTGTATACCAGTAGTGTGTTTTTGGTCGATGACTAAGCCTGAACCAACATAGTGAATAGAGGTGGATGCTGACAAAGAAGACACATAGCTTCCAGGTGGCAAAGTAGAAAACCTAACATGCAAAGGTCAGTGAATGAGGTAGTTGGTGATCGGGTCGAGAGTTAATGAAGACTGCAAAAATCACGGGTAGATTGTAGAGGATTGCGGCTCAAAGTTGATCAAAGGACAAATATTTGATTCCTCAACATCATGATTGAATAAGGACATCAGGTTGCAGATTTGATTCAGAGAAAGGGACTGCAAGATCATTCATTGTGACTGACAAGAGCGAGGCCAACAAACAGGTTGCAGTTTGCTAAAGATAGCAAATTTGTATTGGAAGGATAAAATATGTCACTACTGTTTGTTCAGATGCAGGTTGTGTATCTCAAAGATGAGATCAGATTTGATCTAATAAGGATTGAGTCGGTGAAGAAAACCCTAGGGCGTGAAGTTTAAGTTTTCATTTTTGCGGGAAAGCCCAAGTATAAATATGCAGATTGAAGATCTTATTTGTTGTTGTTGTTGTTGAGACCGATGAAGGAGATCAGATGCTATATGACAGATACAAGTGAAGAGTGCAGACAAAACAGTTTGAGCGTTTAAGTGCTAAAAATTGAAGCGACTGAGAGTTTTGAAGAAGGAAATGGTAAGAGGACTTCAACCAGTAAGTGTGATGAGCAAGTATTGATCTATCTGTTGGAGAGTAGACCGCTAAAGTGAAGACAGGTCAAGAAGTGAGAGGAAGAGCAAAAGAAGATCTGACATTCAAGGTTTAATCGAAAAGGTTCAAGGATTATCGGTAACCAGTTACACTGTCTGATAGTTCATCTAACTGACAGAATATGAACTAGTAAGTTAGCAGTAGCGAGTGTAAGAGACAGAGTGTGAGTGAGAGAAGGTACGACAAGGTAGAAGCAAAGCAAGAGGGGAATCAAGAAGAGAGTGTGAGCATAGAACTGGTATAGAACAGAGCAGGGTTGAACCAGAAGAGAAGAGTTAAACCAGCAAAGAAGAGGTAGAGTGATAGAAAGAGGATTTGACCAGTAAGGCAGAGGAGTGATACCGACAGAGGGATTACTTGCAGGGGTTACAAAATACATTTGTAACAAGGTGCTTTCAATTGTATTCAAATTTATCATATTGTATCTCACTGAGTTGGTGATTAGTGTAGGGTTTGGTGCTCCTTTGGTTGGTTCCCTAAATCAGTAGGGGTTGGTGCTCCTTGGGTTGGTGCCCTAAATCAGTAGGGGTTGGTTCCCCTTGGGTTGGTGCCCTAAACATTGTAACCATTGTTTATTATGAGGTTGGATTGGAGCAGTAGACTCCAGCATCATTTCTCACTGAGGTTTTTCCCACATTGGGTTTTCCTCATATATCCGATGTTATCTGATGTGCCTTTGTGTGTTTTTTTTATGTTCATCTCCTTTATCTCACTGGTATACTTCCTTAGTCTTGTAATTGCTACTCGGTACACATAGTAAAGTTTAAAAGGCTTAAGGTTTTTCATAACCACTAATTCACACCCCCCCCCCCTCTCAGTGGCATCTTGTGTTCTACAATGTTCATGCAATCTTTGCACCACACTTGCAGACGACATTAAAACAAAGTAGAAGATGTCACTCCTAAAAGGGCCTCAATGAAGAGGGAGAATACTACATAGTGGTTGGCTCTCAGTGATCCTCGACCTTCTTTGGAGCATGGGATGACTTTCGACGAGAAGTAACATATACAGAAGTGAAAATATTGTTAGGTCCCGAAGACAACTGAGAAGGGGGGGGGGGGGTGTAAATCAATTGTCTAATAAATTCAAACCAAAAACTTATTAACCAACTTAATGCTTAATACCGGTAAACCAGTTAAGTATGTTGGTAGACATTGTTAACAGTAAATTGCTATACCGGTAAGGATTAATGCATGAAACATAAACATAAAATCATCCACAACACATGACACCAATATTTGTACGTGGAAACCCTGTAAGGGGAAAAACCACGGTGGGAAACCTTACCCACAAGCAGATGATACTACTGCAGATAGTAAGTGTACAAAAAGGGGTTTGCACATGCCAACAGCCTAGAGCTCACTGCTCAATCACAAATGGGAGTCACACTGACTACAGTTGGATGGTTAAATCCAATAAGAATGTACTACACAAAATAACATCTTCATATGCTATATTCAGTACTGGTGTAATGCTGATATGCTTCTACAAAAACCTAACTTCACCTTCAAATGATGTCTTTGTGTATACCTCTGCTTGATTTCACATATACCTTCACACAATTCTTTTTCGCATTCCACACTTGATCTTACAAATAAGATCTTACATTTATACCATACCCTAAGACCAATTTTGGTAGGTTGACTCTACAAGATATTACAATAAAAACATTTTACAAATAATATAATATTCGATGCAATAACCGATTAAACATGTCAGCTTAATGCATTTACAACAATAATAAATCATCTCCATAGCGTGCCATGCTGATCTGGAAAAGATAAACCTATCGGTGTAACCCTAGATAACCTGGACCTATTTGTCAGTAAAAGCAAATATGCAAATATGAATATACCAATGATTATTTCTTCAAAATAAAGTGTCCACATGATGTCTTCGTTATTGCCAAGTGTCTTTCATATCATTCCAGGTACCGGTGAACAATATATCATGCCGGTGAACCATATACTAGTAACTGTTGCACAGTTTACTGCTTGCCGGTGAATGTTGCTGGATCTCCAAAGTAGGTGTATTCAGTAGGTGTTGATATCAATGACAAAACCATACCAAAATACCAACAAATATATTCTGATATTAGTAATTTTCAACAAGTTGTTGATGATTTATGAGTAAACAACTACAAGCCACGACCAGTGTCTTATCCATTGGGTAAATGAAATTTTAGAATATAAGATGAAAATATAACAGAACATTAATCTAATAGATGAAGATCTTAAGACAACACTGCCTTACAATGTATCTCATCTATCTTTCCCAACCCAAAATACTTATCAGAATCCATATGTAAGCCACATTAGTCTGCAAATCCTATCTAAGCAATTTAATTGACCCCTTATATCAGAGCATAAGATAGAAAATACATACATCACAACAATGCAAGGAACGAGAAAAACCCTTGATCTCCCTCATTCAAAATATAACAGAGTTACACACTGGAGAAAATGAATTTGAAATGCTTGCATTCATTTAATAAGCTATTTTTTGTTACAAATTATCTTACATATAACTCCTTCAAGAACCTACAATAAATTAAGACACAAGACCCATTTTATTTGCTCTGCAAATTCCTATTACAACCTACTCATTTCACCTAGACTTACTAAATATGACCAAGGATTTGGACCCAAACTTTTTGACCAAAATTCTCGGCCTTTGTCTCATGGCCCTGAATTCCCTTTTATAGAAACAAGGGAGCAAACAAGCTTCAGGCCAAAGGAGACACCTTTCACAAGCTCATAAGCCCGCTTGTAACTTTTTTACAAAAATATTCCTCACAATATCCCAAAATACTATCCATGTTGGCGTTCATGATGAAGTAGAAAAAAAATTCCTAACAACTTTTTGGTAGAAACAAAATTTCTTGAGTCATGCCACTATCACTGCAAATGCTTTCCAGATGGATCATGAGATGCATCATCTTTGTTCTACAGAGAATTTCCCTTCGAGAAGGGAAATTAAGTCCTGACAAGAAGTAAATTTGCCCCTAAAATAGAGGAGGATCTTCAACCTTCATGCCCAGGATCAGAGAAAATGGAAAGAGGAGCTCATAGAGGAACATAAAGTGAAGGTAAGGCATTACAACTTCCATGTCATTGCAGAAATGATTAGTTATCGCCCCAATCCCAACCTTGTTCTGCTCCTTATCCTCTGTAAGGATCCTCCTTTAACCCTCTGCCAATGAGTGACAGAGGAGAGACAGAGGATGATTCTTGCAGGGCTTGTTCTGATGAAACATGGATTTCAAGCCTCCATTGACTATCCTCCCCACTTTCAAGAATACATTGACTATTAGCTTCTCTTCTATCTCCATTTCATTCAGCAAAGCTTCAACCCTCAACTTCTTTTAGTTTTCATATTATCAGCAGAAGTATGGACACACTTGTACATCTCCATTGGGTTGCAGAGTTGACCTCATTTCCCTGCACCCTATATTGTAGTTTGAGAAAATCAAACTTTGACTGATGGCCCAAGGCCATTAAAACTGAAACACCAATATTTACCCTTATCAAAGTTCTGATTCTTATCTACACATGTGATCAATGACTTGAAAATATTCCCATATACATGCTGACCACATTCAAAAACATTTGCAAATTGTAAACTAACCCTGCATTTGACATCATCTAGGTCCCTTAGGAAAACACTCAACTAGCATGTGATTAAGAATTTTGACTTGTATTCTTGCACACTACTGTCAGTAGGGAAAAATAAGATTCCTTGATCACCCTGAATGGCCCTTTCCTTATCATATAAACCATGCTCACAAGCATCTGAAATGCCTTCAACATTACTATCATAACCAGTCATGGAAGAAAGTTGATCTTTATCACAGAGCATCAAATCAACATTCACATTTTGGTCAATCTTCACCATTCCTGGGTTCCCAACCATCTCCTCATACAAATGATTAAAATCATATGAAAACCTTTCTTATAAATATTAAGGCAAAGCAGAGACTGATCTATATCTGCATCCTCATCAAACAATGCATTAAAATCTTCATTGAAACTAGTGCCTACCTCAAGTTCACATTCATCCTCATTAGGCATAAGGTAATCATAATCTGAGCTCTAACATCTTTCACCACCATAATACTCAGTGTTATAACTCTCATAAGCTTCAACAAAATCATCATGATTGCTCTGGCTCTTTTGAGCTTCATCTTCTCCAACCACATCTATTCGTTCACATGTGTTCTCATGATTAGAGAGTTCAGGAACAATTTCATCCCCTGCATAAAGTGTTACTTGTAATGGGATAGGTAGTATATCATTACTTATAATACTTGTTTCAAGCACACCTACCCAAACTAGCTCTTCACACTCATCACTGTGAATAAATTGACATGGCATAAGCATAGTCTAAAGTGTATCTTCTTCATTGGAACATACCATGTAATTCTCTGCTTTATAAGCATCATCAACAAAAAATGATGTAACAAAATTCAAGATCCCATCATCACACACAATTTATTCCTAATAAAATGAATCTGTATCACCAAAACCTTGTATATCATCATTATTCTCATCAGATGTACAACCTTCCAATTCTTCTTCATACACGCCATCAGATCCATCCAAATCATAAGAATGAAGATGGACCCTCTGTGCGACATCCTTACTGAAGGGACCAATAATCATGTCACCTAGTGTAACAACTGAAATTACCTCCATCTTTGTACCATTTGTATCATATAATTTCCCATCAACCTTGTCTTCACTAATATGAGGAATAACCACTGTCTAAGACAAGTTATCTTCGCTCATATTTTGATCTAAATCATAGGTTATAACACGTTTTTTGTGATCAACAAAATTGTAAGTACTTTGATATTGATCTTCAACTCTTGGTTCATGCCTATTTCAATATCTGGTACCTTAGGATAACAAAATCTTGCAGTGAAATAACCCTTACGGATTTCATATTTCAAATTGTTCTCAATATCCATTATTATCCTATAAGCCTGATACAAGGTTCTGGGATCCTTATCCCTTAGTAAGTAGCTCATTTCTTCATCAAATGCAGCTAAGTAAACAACCAAACATACTGCATCATTTGGCATGTAGCTTCTAGGAATGTCATCCAATGTTCTTGCAAATCTGAGATTGAAAACAGGGAGCAATTCATCCTCATCTCTTTTAATACCCATGAATCCTTGTATAGATGAACTTGGATTAACTCTTTCACCAAATTGTTCCATGAAAGATGCATTCAAATCATCACATGAAGAGATAAAACTTGCTAGTAAATATGAAAACCAATCTCTAGCATCTTCTTTTAAAGATTGAACAAAACGCTTAATGCAAACATCATTTTGACTTATCTCAAAATCTCCTACCAAATCAGAGAACCTTTGCAGGTGTTGATGTGTTGATTCGGATCTTTTCCCTTTAAAATTTGGTAAATGCTCCTTGACATTAGCAGGGATAGGGTTTGGGAAACCTTGAGTACCATTAAAATTTAATGGTCTATATCTTTCAATAGAAAACATTTTGCTATGGCTTGATAATGATTGCATATGTTGCATGTTTACACTGAATATTTCTTAGGGATATAGAAGCAACAATGCATCTTTCCAATAGTCTTACAATACTACAATGTATGACTCAGAAACATACTTCACTCAATTTATTATTAAATTTGCAAACTAATTTTCAAAAGTATGTAAGAAGATCACTACCATTCCCTTCCTTAGTGGTTATCTCACCTGATAAGGAAATATTTTCTACAAATGATTTTCATAAAAATATATTTGACTCTTGAAAATACAAAATACCTGGAGTTAGTGTAGTGGTTGGAAATCAGCTTTGCTAGCTCACTGTAGTGATAGATCTGAAACTATTTGTGCATCCTCTCTAGGTTCTCAGGTCAGATCTAATCCTAAACCAGTACTGCAACTCCTCCTTTTTCATCATGTGAATTATTTCCTCAACTTGTCGAGGTACTTCATCATAAGATTTCAAATTATGTTTCATCTCTACTACAAATTATGTGATTCTCTTTTAGTTCCTTTTCAAATAATGCACAAGGGTGCAGAGATCTCAGAGTCGCCACCCACAATTTGTGAGATTATGAAATAATCATGTTATATAGATAAATCTTGATAGAACTTACATTGAAAGATGAATTACAACATGTTCTCAGACAATATTTATGAGAATTGACTCAACCGACAAAGGATATGGAACATTATAAGCTCATGACTCATGTGCAGACGTTCCCCAGCAGAGTCGCCAATTTTGTTGGTTCCCTAGAATGCACACGGTGGGGTTTTACACTGCCAGAGGGATAGAAACCAAGTTGGGCCCTCAAATCATGTGTGGAGAGGCCAACTCCAGACTGTTTAGACTCAGGGACATAGATTAACATATGACAAGGATTATGCTAACCCTTCTTCACTTTGGGCTTTGCAAAACCCAGGAGGGTGATCCCTTAATGCTCCTGCAATCTCATGGCCCTGAATTCCCTTTTATAGAAACAAGGGAGTAAACAAGGTTGAGGCCAGAGGAGACACCTGTCACAAGCTCATAAGACCGCTTGTAACTTTGTTACATAAATATTCCTCATAGTCTCCCATTAGACTGTCCATGTTGGTGTTCATGATGAAGTAGAACCAAAATTCCTAACTGCATTTTGGTAGAAACAAAATTTCTTGAGTCGTTCCACTATCAGTGTAGATGCTTCCAAATTGACAATGAGATGCATCATCTTTGTTCTACAGAGAATTTCCATTCGAGAAGGGAAATTAAGTCCTGACAAGAAGTAAAGTCACCCCTAAACTAGAGAAGGAGCTTCAACCTTCATGCCCAGGATCAGAGAAAATGGAAATAGGAGCTCACAGAGGAACATAAAGTGAAGAGAAGGCGTTGAAGCTTCCGTGTCATTGCAGAAATGACTGACTGTTGCCCCAATCCCAACCATGTTCTTCTCCTTATCCTTTGTAAGGCTCCTCCTTTAACCCTCTGCCAATGAGTGACAGAGGAGAGATGAAGGATGAGTCCTGCAGGGCTTGTTCTAATGAAACATGGATTTTAATCCTCCATTGATTATCCTCCCCATTTTCAAGAATCCATTGACTATAAGCATACTCACTCACAAAGGAATTTCATCCGATATCACAAAGCTCAGTGTAACTCCTAGCACGATACTGCCCAAAAATGATTTTCACCATTTCAAAACCTTCTGAGAAAATGAATTTTTTGTTCTTCTTACCAATTGAAGACACCACCCAGTTGTATTTATAATGAAAATACCTTTCTTGGTGGTGTTCATGCATGGGAAAAATCATCATTACAATTCTTTTCTCATCCTGCCAGCAAATGGATTCAAAAAATCATATCCATCAAATCAAAAATACCGTCAGACTCAAACTGTTAATTCACTGCCCTCTGACCAAACTCACATTACACAAATGATTTTGTTCCTGATTACTTGATTTTTTGACTGCAAAATTTCTATTTCAGAATCCCCCTTTTTTGGATATTGAGTCCTTATCTTTTAAAAATTTCTCATCAACAGTTTCTTGATCACTTCACTTCCAGCTCATAAATCATTTGTATCCTCTTATCCCTCTGAAAACCTCAACTCCTCTTTGTGGTGGCAATGAAAACTTGTTGATATTTCTACCTCTAGTACTACCAGCTTTGTCCACCATCATGACTCGATCCAACAAAACACCTCCTTAATCTGCCTTTTGAGAATCGATCGGCATCCACGTGCCTCAACGTGTCTCTGTTTATTCCATGTCGACGGGCTTATTTCCTTCTGCCTTTATTTTCCCACGTGAATAACAATGAAACAATCCAAATCACCCTTACTTTGAAATGTGCTATGTTTCTACCGCAGATTTTATCCAGCATGGCACATCGCGTGATCACTATATGTCATCATGGATATTGACCCTCCATCATGGCGAATGGGCTCGCCAAAATCCTAACAAAGTGTTGCCAAATAATCTCTGAATCTCAACTCTGTTAGTTGCCCCACTGTTCAGCCTACCTGGGACACGTGGCATCATCTCGCGATGTCGCGGTCCTTAACCTCCCTGCATCTTTCATCGCAGGATTGTGAGGGTCGTCCGATCTGCTCGTTCATTATGTGCAGCTTACAAAGTCCGCCCAATACTTGTTGCTATCCTTCAAGCACCTTTCCGCTTGGGTCATAACATCACCGTCCATTTAAAACACATGCAAATTCATGTGACCTTTAGTTGCTTGGTACTTAAACACAAAGATATAAGCTAAAACATTAAGGTTGGACTTAGGGAAAATAAATACCCACAAAAATATTAAAGGGGGCTCGACCATAATGGAAAAGACATAGTCTTTTAGGAAAAATTAAAAGGTCGGCAAGAAAAAAAAAGGCCTAGGAAAAGGAACACAGTCCCTTCGACAATATAACAAACCCTCATGTTTAAGTGAAAAAGGTAATGAAAAAACATAACAGGCTTTAGGTTTTAAAATAAAAGGCTTACCCGAGAACATCTAAACCTAAAAACCTTAAACCCTGAGGTTAAAACAAAGAGCAACATTAATTCAAAATGACAAAAACCTTGTCAAAGACACCAAATTTTGCATAGTCATTTTCAGGACTATCATGTAGCTCAGCAAACACTATAAGATAAGAGTAGGGACAAACACATCTACTCATGTCAACCAATAGTAGAAATCGCCTCACTACGGTTAGTACTTGCATCCAAGGATAGGGACAAACACATCTACCCATGAAATTGAGGATAGGGACAAACACATCTATCCAACATCAAGGTCATGAATAGGGACACACACATCTGCTCACAATAATTGTGATTGGGGACATACGCATCCAATCATAATTATCAACTTATGTGACTGGGGAGAAACACTTGCAATCACTTACACCATTTTGTGAATGGGGACAAACACTTTCATTCACATATAACCAAGAAATGTGGTTGGGGACAGACACATCCAACCACAACATAGAAATCTTGAACACCAAACCCTTATTATCATGTATGCATCCACCATTATATATCATTGTCACTTTGATTGTAAATGACATGAGACAATTGTTACTGCCACCCAGAAACCAATCTTGGCTTTAGTCATTTTGGCACAAATAGTTTTGTCACTAGTGATCAATGAGACGTCGCTAAATATCCTCCAACCTCTTGGGCCTCCATCCTCCAAATGATTTAATTTAGAGAACATATTCCTCCTCATTGTCTTCATGTGGAGGGTCTTTAGTAGCCATCCCATGAAAGCATTCGTATCTTACCATAAAGAGGATCCTTGGCACGCTGAGTGCAATTCATAACAATGTGTCCCTTCTTCTTGCAATAATAGCACAAAATTCTATTCTTGAAGGAATGATTTCCCTTTGATGTAGGGTAAATAGATTTGGAGGAATGGTTTGACTTATTTTTACCATACATTTTAGTTTCCTCTATACCCGGTTTATTTTTCTTGACTCTTTTATCAATAAAAGTAGATATTATTTCCTCTAGGGTAGCATCTACTTTGTTTAATGTGAAAACAATGTTTACATAACTAGAAGGAATGCTATTTAACAAAATAGCTTTTGAATTTTGATTCATATATATTGAATGACACAACAATTAACAACTCATGAAAATGGAACCTATTCTAAATAGATGATACAACTTGACCTAAGACAATAATAATACACAACTATATAACCTACAAACATGGATAAGACTAGGATCAAGAATAAACTATATCAAGTCTAAATTTTCAATTGCAAGAATCACAAACAAACCAACCAACCAAGCAAAACGGATTTGCTAAAAACAAAACCCCCATGAATGAAGTTGATGGAGAAAATGAGAGTTGAGGCAGACAAAGGGAGGTCTGCAAATAATGAGAGAGAACTCCATTGATCAAATATCACAAATTGTCAATCGAAGTGGCTCAATCAAATAATGTTGAAACCATGCCCTTCTGAGTATGAGTATGATATCAAACGAAAAAGAACGCCTTCAACAGATTGCTAACCAAGCAATGAATGTCTGATAAAGACTTTATAGCAGGGCATTATGCGGCGCGATGAGTTTGTTGCGGGCTTATGAGTCCAATATGCAAATAGTAGACTAAAAGATGCAAGAAAGATATCACACGATAATATGTATCGATTCCAAAACAAACACCGATTAGCTGGCAAGAAAAGAACGCAGTCTGTGAAGGTATAGAATTGTTGGTCTATGGAAGAGATTTCCTTTCTTGTCAACTATTAGATTTTTGGGCTTGAGATCATGGTGGTAGACCCACCCCTCCAGAACTCTTGTGCAAATATGAAAGTGCTAACCAACACAAATGTGTGTAAACCGTTTGAAGGAAGACACATTGTATATGATCTTCATGCCAGGAAATACTTTGTTGATTGCAAAGTCATCATTATGTGCAAGAATAGAGGATCCTTCACCTAGACATACATGAAATTCTTCATGCACTGGAAGTTGTCAAAACATACAAGGAAATCGCTAACGATATGAGCTTGGGCCTTCTAAAAAATCCAAATATATTCAAGCGATAGAAGGCTTGATCACTGTGTAGACAAATGAATTAAACTGCCATCAACCACAATAGTAAGCATATCTCCTCCCTTATCGTCAACAGTCTCTCTTCTCACAAAATGATAGACATAGAATCCTGCTCTAATATGTGTGCCTTTAGACTTGGATACCCGCAGTGAAAGGGTTAAGCAAATAGTAGGCACAAAATCTATTTAGTTCTCATACCATATAAGAAATATGGGTACAGACAGAGAAGCCAAAATAATTTGTGCTTCTTCACTTTTTTATTAGTACTTGTCATTAAGCTAGTATTATTAGTTCCTGCCGTGCCGGCAGAATACTAACACCGCACCGTCCTCCTTCACCCCTTCCCATGCCACCGTACGCCTGCAGCTTGGAAAGCAGAAACAGTACCATCGCTGGTACAAAAAAAAATTATTCTATTAATTTTTTTTAATTTTAACATTTTACATGTCTATTTTTTGAAATTTTTATTTTGTTTTTGCATTTAAGATTATATATTTAGTTTTTAAATTTTTATATTATTTATTGAAGTTTTCATATAATCTATAATTTAGTTAGTTTAAGATGTATATATTAAATGAAAATTTATTAGTATTATTATTTAACTTTAAAAAAAATATACAAAACTAAATAATATAAAGTTTTTAATAATTCTATTTTTTTTTAATTATATATTTCAATTTTTTAATAATAGATATAAGTTTATTTTTTGTATTTTTTTTCTTATTTATTTAAAAAATTATTAATTTACCAAAAAAAATGTATATATTAATTATTTTTGACATCATATTTATAGTTGGAAATTTCTCAACTCTATTGTAAACTCTCACACAATGTAATCCAAAAATTGTGAATTATGAACATAATGAATTGTGGAAATGTGATGTCATTAAATATATATTTATATTTTTTAATAATAGTAAATTTTTAATAAATATGATTATTTTTAATAGTAAATATTAATAAGTTTTTAATAAATATAATTATATTTGGCATTATATATTTATAGTTTTTTATATGTTTATTTTTAATTACTTTTTATAATTATATTACTTTTCTATAGTTCATGTGATTGTCCATTATATATTGATTTAATCAATTAACATATTTCACATTAATTATATATAATTTTGTATAGTTTTAATTTTATAGATTATGTAATTTACAATAATAAATTATGTGCTTGAATTTTTAATTTTTTATCTTTTTATAGTTTAATAATTATTATATTATATCATCTATAATATATAGTTAACTGAATCTAAGATATATATTATATTAAAATTTTAATAATATTATTATTAACTTTAACAAATAGAGATATATAAGTAAATAATAGTAGATTTTTAATAAATATAATTATTTTTGATATTATATATTTAAATTTTTATAATAAATTATATATATATATATATATATATATATATATATATATATATATATATATATATATATATATATATATATATATATATAATTTTTTCAAAAAATAAGAAAACTTTAAAAAACAAAAATAAACATATAATTTATTATTAAAAATTGAAATATATAATTTAATATATATATATATATAAAGGTTTATATTATTTACTTACAGTATATATATTTTAAAAAGTTAATAGTAATACTAATAAAAAATTTATTTAATATATATATCTTAAACTAAAAAGGGTTTTAATTTTCCTCATTAATTTTCAAATTAAAGTAAATCAAATGCTTTTATCATTCTCATAACATCTAAACAACAACTTAAAATCTATCAGCAGGAACTCGACGCTTTGCGTCTCTTGTTGTAATTGGTTGCCATTGTTTTTTGTTAACTCATTATTATTAAAATGTTTCTCTACCAATTAAAACTATGAATTTTTTGTTTTGATATATGTTTTTGAATTTTTATAAAGTTAAGATGCATGATTTTTAAGTTTCTAAATTATGGAAATTATTTTTCTCCAATCTAATTAGCTTGAAAAATTTAAATTTTTTTTAGACATGTTAAATAATATTTAGCATATTTAAATTTTCTTATCAAATTTATTTTACACATCCACCAAACAAATATTTAACAAATTCTAAATCTTATAAAACTTTATATAAATAAATAAACATATATAATATAAAAATAAATAAATTAATAATATAGTACTAATATCTATAATAATAAATTAATAAACAACAACATAATAATAAATATATAAAAATTTATACAATAATATTATAATATAATTATAATAATTAAAATACAATATTTCCAAGGGGTTGAGCTTAACTGGTTAAAACACTCGGTTCTCACTGTGGAGACCCAAGTTCAATTCTCAATAGGGACATCTGAAGTGGAATTCTAATCAAAATAAAATAAAATAATAATAATTAAAATACAATATTATAAGAATCTTAATGTTTATCTATATGAGTCCAACCCTAACTTAATATTAAATCTAATAATATATGTGAATGAACTTTTACATATTTAACCTAAGCCTAATATAACACCAACTTCAAACATAACTCTAAATTAACTACAATCCAAACTTAATTTTTGAATTGTAGTAATATATCATGTATTTGGTAGTATATAATTAGCATATATTAATATTATAATAATTAGAAATACAATAATATAAGAATCCAAAATGCTTATCTAGAAAAGAAAAAATTACGTAATAAAATAATATTATTTTTAAATAATAAAAAAATATAATAGCTAGAATAACAATACATTATTTATTATAATTGTATACACATAAAAATGGCTATGAGCAATTAATAAAATATTTTATATTTATTTAATAATTACTCTTCTATTAAATACTTAAATTGAAAAGATTAATTTATTTAATTCATTTTATATTTTTCTATTAATTAATTTAATTGAAACATTTTATTAATTAATTCGTTATATCTTTTTCTTCTAATCAATTAATTAAATATCTAATATTTAATTATTCCTCTATCTACTATCCTATAGTCTCATTAATTAAATAATTTCCTAATTATTTAATCCCTTTTGCAACTCACCTTTACATCTCCACTTCATCTTTCCTTTGCCAACTCATCCATCATGTAGCTAAATTAATTCAACAAAATTAAATTAAATAAATTATCTATTAGCCACTTATCTCCATCTTCCAAAATAAATGAAATATTGTGTACGTACATATATTTCCTAACCTTCTTTTATATTCTCTCTAACATCCCTATATCCTAGGAGGACTTGAGTCCACTTGTCCTCTCATTACTACATCTTCTCCAACTATCCTATATCTTCTCAAGTCTTCAACTCAGTAAAGGTGAGATGAGTGACACTTGTCTTCTCCTTCCCCCTTTCTCTCAATCTTCAACCTCTTGCTCATAGCCATCCAATTTGTAAGATTCGATCATGACCGCTGATCTCTACCACCTAATCTCATGCACTAAAAAATCTATAAAAAGAGGTCTTATGAGCCATTTTGAAACTAATAGCTAATCTTATAGTCAGTCTAGGAGTTTTTATCTTGCATCCGTGAGTTTGAGTTTGAAGCAATTAGCAATTGTTTATCATAGCTTAATATCATGTTAGCTTAAATCATCTGCATATGCATATCATGGTATCACTTAACTATCAGTCCATTCTTCATATGCCATCTTGGAAGCTACTAGTACTTGTCTGAGAGCAAAATTATCTGCAACCAAGAATAATGGAGTTAGGACACAATGAGACATAAATCATGAAGGTATAATCTATTTTATTTGTTTTTATTTCATGTTGTTTCATTGGTTGAAGCTAAGTTTTTTTGTATCTTTCTTTTATATCTCATGATGGACTAACAAGTTTTAGGATATTTCTTTGGAGTTCAACTTTAGCCTCAACATTTTTGGTGCCCACCGTGGGGCTCAGGCCTCACACAAACTTCTAATATCTTGTCTTTTTCTTGCTTGACGCATTTGTAACCTGTTTCATGCCCATGTGGAAAAGGATAGCGCTTTTATGCAGTAGGTTAGCGCTTTTGTGTTATAGGTTAGCGTTTTTGTGTTGTAGGTTAGCAATTATGTTCAACAGGTTAACGCATTTGGTTGGTACGTTAGCGCTTTTGATTGAAGATTCACGCATTTAGTCATTCAGAATAGTGCTTCTTTTCAGCAGGTTAACGCATTTGGTTGGTAGATTAGCGCTTTTGGTTGAAGATTCACACATCAAGTCCCTCAGAGAATCGCTTTTGTGTCTCAGATTTGCGCTTTTGTGTCTCAAGATAGTGCATTCGTTAGATTAGTGCTTTGTTCAAATCTAAGGAAATTATTTTAAAATTTTCAATATGCTAACAAACTTTTTTTGCAGGTCCGAATGTTCAAGAACTGGGAATTTGAAAACTACTAACATCTATGTGTGCAGAGTTATTTTGAAGCAAAATTCATGCATTTCCCCACATGGTTAATTAGGAGTTATTTTGGAGAGTAATATATCATATCTTTCTCATCTAGCTTAACTAGGAGGATAATCAACAACTTGAAACTTGCATTTGAGTGTCTTCTTTAAAGTAGTTGCACATAGATTTTAGAAGGCTTAAAATAAACCTTTGTCTCACGTGTCTATTGAAATGGTAGGCGAGTATGCTCTCACTCTCATATAGTGATCAGAAAATAAGACCTATTTCCTTTATGTGTAACCTTTAGAGAACCTACCTTCCCAAGCTACCTTGAGGGGGCCAGTGAGAGGGGGAATGACCCAAGTGGAAATGGACTAATATCGATTCCTTCTGTTCCACTCTAAATAAATCATGTTTGTGACGAAAGTCATAGACAACATGTGCTGATTAGTTCATAGCGACACTATGTTTCCCCATAAACCCTATGGAGTGTAACCTCTAAAGGTTGGGAACCTTCTATATTTATAAAGTGTAAAGAGTCGCATGTATGGCCACATGACCGAAATCCTGTACTAAATACCATTTGTATTAACTACCAAAATTCTTCTAATTGTTGGTGCAGGAGGTCAAACCTTTGAAGCGACTCACACACATACAGTTCTTAGTAGAGATATAAAGTTTTTCATGGGAACTGATGCTTGGTAGCCCCAGAGAAGTGAGTGTTGAGGGTGGAGCCAGTGGGGTCAAGCACCTAAATATCTCCTCTGAATAGCGTAGCCTCGGGGGAAACCCCATGTGAGATTCAATAATTATTGTTTGGGCTTGCCATAGGATTTGTGCTTACTTGTGCACTTTGATTTCCAAAACATTGTGTCTTTTATGTCTGTTTATGGTGAAAATGGATAACAATAATAACAATATTGAAAGGCTAAATGAATTCAACCACTAAACCCTAGCCTAACAATGAACAAAGATCCACCATAACATATGAAGATTACCTAAGACAATGCAAATAACTCAAAATTACAAAGATTATACCATCACATGTCCAATAGGGTTTTGATCTCCATTCTTCCTATCTCCATTGATCTTGCTTGATATATTTGCTCTCAGATTTTTATATGCACAAGAGCTCAACAAAGAACGGAATGTGGTTGCAAGTAGGATCGTAGTGTAGTCAATTGATCAAGTAGTTAGGGTTTGACAATGAAGAAAGCATCTCCTTAAATAGAAGACACAATAAGAAATGTAGGGTTAAGATTGAGAGGTGTAAAAAGAGAGGTCGGCTAAGATTAGAGGGTAGGTAAAAGAAATACCAAAATAATGAAAGAGGTAGGTAGTGTATGAATTAAGAGATGAATGACATGTGTCATGTGTAGAAAAAGATAATGAATTAATTAAATAAATAAAGATTTATTTAATTAATAGAAGAAATAGGACAATTAAATAAATAAAATATTTATTTAATTTAGGAAAGGGTAATTTAAATAAATAAATGTATTTATTTAAATAAGAAATAAGGCTAGAAGAGGATAAATGAATTAATTAAATAAATAAAAATTTATTTAATTAATAGAAGAATTAGGCTTAGATAATTAAATAAATAAAATATTTATTTAATTAGACATGACAATTTTGAGTGTCTACATTTTGCCCCTCTTTGAGACAATGCGGCTTGTTGCGTTGTTTCAAAGAAGATAAGATGAACTGATACAGAGTTGCCCCAAGATGGGAATTATATGCCCCCTCGAAAGATTGGATGAAAATGTCTGAAAAGATTGCAGACAATCTCTCGATAAGAAAGAAAGGCTAGAATGGACTGATCGAATGAAGTGACAAAGTCACAGGATGAAGAATACTGACTCGGGAAATGAGGGCAAAGGCTAGGGTAGGCTATAAGATAGACCACGGGCAAAAGACATCCTCATTGTCATCTACACCCTTACAAGATCACAGTGCAGAGCGAGAAAAGAGCAGCAGCAGTCAGCAGCGATGGCCTTCGTTCATAGATTCGATCACGTTCGCCGATTCCAGAGACCAGCAGATGCAGGAGAGCCGGTAAGTACCAGAAAACCTCCTCGTACTTTCACGCATTTCAAGTTTTGTCATTAATGCTCAATAGGTAGCAATAAATGCGCTAGGAATAGGGTAGTTAAAAAAATGGAAAAACGTGCAACCGCGTCTGTGTCTGTGCTAGGCGCGTCTGTGTCCAACAGGCGCGTCTGTGTCGGGTCCAGGCACGTCTATGCCTGGGACCCGGTTTGCGAGTAATGCGAGCACGTTTGCGAATTCCAGACGTGTTTGTGACCTTTAGGGGCGTCTGTGTTCCCTGGCCGCGTTTATGAAGGATTTAGGCACGTATGTGTTCAGAAAGCGCGTATGTGTTGCAGAAGCGCGTTTGTGCAGTCTATAAGCGCGTGTATGAGTTTAAAGCGCGTTTGTGAGTTTAAAATGCATAGTTTAAGTCTTCTAGGTCAAATCGGCAGTTCTGTGATGAACATACGCTGTCGATTGGATAATCTGCTGAGAGGATACACTCAAGCAGGTCCTCTAGGAAGACTAGGATAGATCAAGGCACTTTGTGATGAACAGGGAGCACCAAGATAGGCAGCACTTTGTGATAAACAGGGAGTGCAAATGTGAGTAACACTTTGTGATGAACAGGGAATGTCACACACGTAGTACTTTGTGATGAATAGGGAGCACTACTAGGGTAGATAGCAACACTTTGTGATGAACAGTGAGTGTCACTAGGATAGATAACCAGATGCATTTAGATAGCAAGTAGCATTTTGTGATGAACAGTGAATGCCACGATAACTGACATGATTGATTGGTTGACTGCAGGAGTATCTGCCTATGCTGGAGTCACGGGAGAGATTCCCGTCGACACAGAGATTGCAACCAGAGTTGTCGATTCAGGACAGGATTGCGATTGAGGAGATGGGCCTCAGACATGTGCTATATGTGCCCGAGTTTCGAGCAAACATGGGTTTGCTGACTGCACTGGCGGAGAGATGGCACTCCGAGACTTGCACATTTCACTTGCCTATGGGGGAGATGACAGTGACCCTCGAGGATGTGTACAGGATACTGCATATACCGATCGATGGAGAGCTGATTCCATATGATCGAGATGGAGATAGGGAGGCACTGAGACGAGTATTCCAGGATCCCGGTTTGGAGATGAGAGCAGGGCACGTGGCATGGGATACCATGACCGCGACAGGGTTAGCACTGCCAGCTGTTATTGGAGGAGCCATCAGTGGTTTCTTATGTCCTGACAGGGCTACCCGGGGATTGGCAGTGGGCTGGGGAGGAGCACTGGAGACACTGGTGACTGAGCACACCAGATATGTCTGGGGGCCATGTGTCCTGGCACATTTGTACTATGAGCTGCATCAGTTTGTCTATCACGGATCAGTGGGCTTGGGCTACGGAGTGACACTGCTACAGGTGTGGGCATATGAGCACCTTCCTATCACACAGCCTATCCACTTCAGAGGCAGAGGACATGGACGGAGTTTTGTACACCTGTACGATATGATTACGTCACAGCCTCGGATTGGCCGGCTGGAGCACTGGAGGCGGGTCATAGATGACATTGATATGGTTATCTGGAGGCCGTACCTGGGGTGCAAGGAGTGGGAGGACGATGTCGTGGAGCTGCCATACACATTTAGGAGTAGATATCTGATTGGGCGTACGCCCTACATACTGGAGAGGCAGCTGGTTGACAGGGTTGGGAGACAGTTCGGCGGGATCCAGAGGATGCCGCAAGGCTCGGGCATATATGCCCGCACAGTCAGGGATCAGGCACAGTTCGGGCCATTGTTATCGTATGATCAGGCCGTCACACAGCTGGCTGAGATGATGCCACTACCTTGGGATATGTGGCCAGAGGTGGAGGATGCAGGGATGGACGCAGAGTATGCTGCATATTGGGCAGAGCATTCGTTTCTGAGGTTGACAGATCCTGGAGAGCTACTGGAGGGAGAGGTTGGAGGGGATGATGATGATGATGATGGTGGAGGGGATGGAGGTAGGGGCCGACGGAGGCAGAGGGGAGTAGTGGGGGAGAGGCGGGTAGCACCTCGGAGAGAGGGAGGACAGGAGGGAGCAGCCCAGGTGGTGAGGGGTCGAGGTGGATTGCCCCTACAGGTACCAGCAGCACAGGGTCCTAGAGCACAGGGACCTAGACAGGGACAGGTGCAAGGACAGGCATATGTATAGAGACAGGCTCCAGTTCAGGCACCTAGACAGGTACAGGGGGAGGCACAGGTACAGGCACCCACAGAGGGGGAGCCACAGGCAGAGGCTGACGGTGGAGATCCTGAGGAGGATGAGCTGCTAGAGCTGAGAGAGATCTGCCAGGGCCAGGCAGACGAGATCGCGGAGTTGGAGTGGGAGAGGGATCGTCTCAGGATCAGGCTCCGAGATACAGAGCGAGAGAGGGACCAGGCCATCCAGCGATATACTGAGGCCGAGACAGCTCTGAGGGCAGGGAGGCAGGCGGCAGAGGATGCAGGGGCAGGCTACGCATATGTGCTGCGAGTCGGAGAGGAGATTGGGTATTGGAGGGACCTGTACTATGGTGTCGTGCCAGTGGATCAGCGAGCGAGGAGCTTCCATAGATCATCACGTACAGCGACGGCTACGGGAGGGAGTCGTAGGAGGCAGGCATCCAGTGGTGGGGTCATGGGTCCTCCACCACCACTAGACAGGCAGGGTGATCCCGGAGCGGGTCCATCCAGAGCTCAGACTCTGTTGAGGCCAAGCGGCTCCGAGGGAGGGAGTTCATCATAGCCATAGAGGGCTCCCCTTTGTATCAGTATATGTATCATTTTTGTATTGTAGACACCTGCAGGTGATTTTGTAGCCATATGATTCTTTTGACATCATTGTATCATGACACATTTGATTATATATGAGATGAGTCACCATTTTTGCGGCAGCTATATGCATGTGTACCTTATGTGATGAAATGTTCTTATGTGATGAAATATTCTTATGTGATATATGCCTTATGATATGGATGCTTATATGATGCAATGCAATGTATTTTTGTTCTTTTATGTTGTATATGTGATGCATGATGCAAATGTGAATGTATGTAATGCAAATGAATATGATAATGCAAATGATTATTTACATGATGAAAATGTGAGATGTGCTAACATGTGTTGTATGCAGGATGTGATGCAATTGTGATATCTATATGTATGTATGAAATTCTTATATGTGGTGATGTAGGTATAACTATATGAAATGCAAATATTTTTGGTGTGTCATTATACTCAGTCATGTGATAGCGGGCTATGCGGACTCGAGAAGGACAATGGAAGTCAATCAAGAAAGGGGGATGGAAGACAGAAGATATGAACGTGAAAGAGCTTCTTGTGCGTTATCATCATTGAGCTTTATTATGGCAGAATAGGTTATGACAATCGAGGCATTTGTTCGGCCCAGAAAGTCATTGTACCTGTTTGCATGGAGATAAGACAGTCACAAACAAGGAATGCCCCAGTTCATACTAGACTCACAGTGTTCTCATATCCTTGGACAAGTCATAGCATTACTAAGAGACAATCTACAGACAGCAAAAGAAAATAGGTGACGATACCCCATCCTCGCCTTTCTAGTCAAAGACATCCTGGAGATAGAATCTCTAGTCAAAGACATCCCGGAAAAGCTAAAAGACATGTCACCAAAAGATAAAATCAAAAGAAAACCAAGACTCGACACCAACATCCACTGTAGTCCTCAAGTTTAGTGTCTCTTGTCACTTGTATAAGTCTTATTCGATTATGGTCACAATGTTCAGTTTCACAAAAAGGATAGATAGCACTGAACCATATGTTGTCTGAGTCTGTTGAAGCTCACTGTTGCTGTCGTGTCTCATCTGAAACTGACTGAATCCATGAAACTGATACTTTATTGCGGAGAAGACGAAACTTTATTGCAGATCTGTGATGCAAATGTTGCTTTATTGCAGATTGTGCGCGGATAGACTTGAAGGAAGCTGGAAGAAACTGTACTCCTCGAAACATGTGATGTTCTCAGTTCCACACCCATTACTAGACGTAGGAATTTGCCTTAGCCACAGATAGGATCTGATTTATTATAGATAGAAAGGGAGTGAAAAGGGAGGGTTATGGATGGCTAACCAATCTTAGGTAGATCAATAACAAGCCATGATGGGAATAGGTAAGTTTATTGTGAGTGAATAGGTTGTGAGTGTGTGCAAAGTGAAGTGATGAAAGAGAATTCTGAAAGAGGGAGGAGCAAAGTCTCTACGCATGGCGCTGGTGACCTAGTTTTCACCATGGTACTTGCCCAGGGCGCCACCGAAGTGGTTTTCACCGTTGGACGAAATTATTTCTCTTTACTTTTTTGATTTTTCAATGTTTTTTGTGTCACAAGGCGCCTGTTTGCCAGGTTTTCACCAAGTAACGATTTTTTTGTTTTATAATTTTTTTTTTGTATTTTTGAATTTTTGATTTTTTTTGTATTTTTGAATTAGGATATTCCAACGAGCTATGTGTAGAACCTGTGAAGGTGCATGCTGTTGATAGGATCCTCCAAAGATTCACCTTCTGTAGTTGAAAGCTGATATGCCCCAGATCCATATACCGCTGTGATGATGTAAGGACCAAGCCAGTTTGGTTCGAACTTGCCTTTCTTATCTCTGTCTTGCTGATTCTTGGGGTTCTCTCTGAGGACTAAGTCACCTACCTCAAATATGTGAGGCTTGACTTTGTGATTGTAGCTGCGACTCATTCTTTGTTGGTAAGCCTTGAGATAATTGAAAGCAATGTGTCTTCGTTCCTCCAGCAGTTCTAGTTCTTGTAAGCAAGAGACCCTGTAGTCTTCATCATTGATTATGCTTCTCAAGGAGACCCGTAGAGAAGGAAACTCAACCTCAATAGGCAAGATGGCTTCAGCACCGTAGACAAGTGAGTAGGGTGTAGCTCCTGTAGGTGTGCGGACACTTGTGCGGTAGGCCCAAAGTGCAGGATTAAGTTGGATATGCCAGTTACGGCCAGCGTCGTCGACTGTCTTTTTGAGGATTTTAAGAATTGTTTTGTTAGACGCCTCAGCTTGGCCATTACCTTGGGGGTAATATGGTGTGGAGAAATGATGAGAGATATGGAAGCGGTCACAGAGTTCACGAACATCCTGATTTTTGAAGGGACGCCCGTTATCAGTAATAATGGAAGTAGGAATCCCGTATCGGTAAATGATGTAGTTCAAAATGAAGGTAGCAATTTGTTTCCCTGTAACTTGTGTGAGAGGCACGGCTTCAATCCACTTTGTGAAATACTTTGTGGCTGTGATAATGAATTTATGACCGTTGGAAGAAGGAGGGTGAATCTTGCCTATGAGATCGAGTCCCCACTGACAAAAGGGCCAAGGAGATGCAAGTGGTTGTAGTTCCTGTGCTGGTGCATGTATGAGGTCTCCATGAATTTGACACTGCTTACATTTCTTGACAAACTGATATGCATCTTTTTCCATAGTAGGCCAGTAATATCCAGTCCTGATGAGTTTCTTGGCCAAGGTAGGACCACTAGTATGCGGACCACATATCCCTTCATGCACTTCTCGTAATGCAATCTGAGCTTCGTCACTCTCTAAACATCTAAGAAGGGTGCCATCTAGACCTCGTCGGTATAGGATATCAGCTAAAATGACGTATCGAGAGGATTGGCGAATGAAAGTGCGGCATTGATTGTTCGATAGATCGGGAGGTAAGATATTGTCGTGAAAGTATGTGAATATGGAACCATATAACTGGGATTCAGGACCAACAACACATATCATTTCTGTAGGAGTGATCTCATATGAGGGAACCAACAGGTTGTCTACCAGGAACTCATAGCAGGTCTCATTTTGTGGTAGATCGATGAGCGAAGCAATTGTAGCCCTGGCATCTGCAGCACGATTTTGTTCTCTTGGTATCTGCTCAAACTCTATCTTTGCGAAGTGCTATTTCAGATCATCTACCAGTTGTTTGTAAGGCATTAGTTTTTCATCTTTTGTTTGGTAATCATCAGTTGCTTGACGGATGACAAGTTGAGAATCCCCAAAAACCCGAAGTTCCTGGATCTTCCATTGAACTGCAATTCGTAATCCTGTTGTTAATGCCTCATATTCCGCTATATTGTTGGTGCAAGGAAATGATAAGCGGTATGATTTTGGTATAGAATCGCCTTGAGGAGTTATAAAGAGTATACCCGCTCCTGCCCCATGCTGTGTGTAAGAGCCGTCAAAGTATAATTGCCATGGCTTTGCAGGTGATATTGTTAGAATGGACTCATCTGGAAATTCTGACTGTAGAGGAACATCATCTATCATGGGAGCATCTGCCAATTGATCTACAATTGTTTGTCCTTTGATTGCTTTCCTGTCCACGTACTTGATGTCAAATTCACTCAAAATCATTACCCACTTGGCCAGCCGCCCAGTAAGTGTAGCTTTGTTGAGAAGATATTTTAGTGGATTGATTCTGGCAATCAACTTAGTCTATGTTTGGTAATGGGAAATCGTCCTTTGGACAAGCCTTGTTGATATCTCTGAAGTCTGTACATATTCGGATACTGCGATCTGGTTTGCTAACAGGTACTAGATTGGAGATCCATTCGGGATAATCAATTGGGCGTATGAATCCGACATCCAGTAATTTCTCCAGCTCTGCTTTGACTAGTAATGCCACTTGTGGGTGCATTTTCCTTAATTTCTGTTTTACCGGCTTTGCCCCCGGTTTGACTATCAAATGATGCATTACCAAATCCAGATCCAGTCCAGGCATATCAGTGTATGACCATGCAAAGTTGACTTGTCGTTCCTTGAAGAAGCTTATGAATTTTGCCCTTTCGGCCTCTGTCAATGATTGCGCCAAGAATATGTTGTGTGGAACCTCTTCTGTACCAATATTTGTCTTTATAGTCTCCTCTACCAACATGGATGATTTTTCCTCATATGATGCTGGGAGAATGTCGAGCCTTCCATCTTCGGGTGCCTCAGAGAGGTTTTCGCCCTCAGATACGTCCTTTCTTTTTACTTTTTTGGGGTCAGACAGCGCCACAGTGTGGTTTTCGCCATAAGACCCTTGTTTTGTTTTTATTTTCACATTTTTGCAACTGGAAGGTCCGACACCCTCACCGAAGTATGTCATGTGGTTGAGTTCTATGGCGTATCCTGCTTTATGGTCTCCAGGGGGAAGATCATCTCGAATGCCAAGATAGTCGACAATAGCTTCGTCATTTTGAAATGTATCAAATTGTGCTGGTCCTTCATGATCCCATTCAATGAGTTGGGGATGAACAAGGGGAAGGTCCTTAGTGTTTTCAGAATTTGCTGGACTAATAGTGAAGATGTGGTTATATTCAGGTATGTCAAGGCAATCGTCGAGGTCATCGATGGCACTCTCCTCATCAGTTTTGATCGTGAGCGAATCCAAATTGTCATCACTAGTAGCGCCTTCTGGGACAGGTGTCCTCATCCTATGTGATTTCAACCTAGGGCCTTGAAACGAAGAATGTGTGGGATCCTTATGGGTTGGTTCTTGACCAACTCTGAACCTTTTGTAAAATTCCTCTTCCTCTGTGGGTTTATCTGGCTCTCTGAATGTTTCGGCGAGCTCATAATCACTAGAGGATTTGTCTGAACCCCATTCCCACTCATTAGAATCTGTGGAAGGATAATCCTCTTGTTGAACGTCGGCAACTTTGATTCGCCATACCTCTTTTGTTCTTTTATTGTGAATCTTGGAATTCAGAAAACCAAGTCCCTTGGAGCGTTCTCTTCTTGTAGTTAGCTCAGGTTGTAAGGGCTCCATGACACCTTCTTTGCGTAACCCGAGAGGGCTTTTTCCATCATACCTGAATTTTTGTAGAATTTTAAAGCCTTTGCCATAGTTCTCACAGGGTATAATAGTCTGATCATGTGCGTCCTCTTCAATATCTTTATAAAGCATTTTGTATAAATTTTCTTCTTCTAGTTCGCCCCACCTTTGAAAGATGGTAGGATCCCATTTGAGTATCATGATGGAGATTTGCTTGTTAGGATGTGGCCTCCCATATTCTTTTGGAGAGCTCAGGACTTGTCGTAAAAACATTGTCTGATTCAGAGTGTATTCTCCCATGCCTTTGTCTTGAAACTTGCCTCTAAGTTCACCTTGTTTGGATGTCGAGGGTTTTAATGACTCAGGATCAATGTATGCCGAAGAAGGAGTAGTCTCACGATTACTGGGAATGATAGTTTCAGTATGTGACCTCAAGTTATTGCAATATATGAATGGATTTGGATCACCATTGACTGTTACCTCGACTCCATTATGAGGAAACTTAATGCATTGATGGTATGTTGATGGGACTGCCCTCATTTCATGAATCCACGGACGTCCTAGCAATATGTTATACGTGAGATCTAGATCTAGGACTTGACAAACCACATCCTTTGTGACTGGCCCTATTCTTAGCGGTAAGGTGACTGTGCCCTTGGACGAGCGCTCTTCATCATCATAAGCCTTGATGGTGATTTGGTTTGTAGAATTCACAGCTTTGTCAGAATATCCCAATTGTCTAATAGTGCTCAAAGTACAAATGTTTAGACCAGCTCCTCCATCTATCAGGACTCGTTTGATTCTATGTTTGTGTATGAAGGCTTCAATGTGTAAAGGTGCATTATGTGGCTGACTTACGGAGGCGTCATCGGCTTCTGTGAATGTAAGGGAGTGTGGAATGGAAAGGTATCCCACCATGGCTTGAAACTGGTCCACGTTCAGATCAGTAGGAACGGTAGTGTCTCTCAAGATTTTGTCAAGGATAGCTTTATGAGCGGGGGATATGCGTAAGAGCTCAAGAATGGAGATGAGCGCAGGCGTCTTCCCTAATTGTTCTACAAGGTCGTACTCAGGCTTGGTAGATGAAGGATTGGTATTCTTAGTGGAGGTACCTGGCAATGTAATCTTACCTCGACGGGTTGTAACATGACATTCAGAGGTCGATTCAGACGAAGATCCCACACCTTTTAGGACAATCTTGGGTCTCAGAGAAGGGTTCTCAGGATTTTTGTTTTTGATAGTGATAGTAGAAATATGATTGTCCATCGAGATGTGATTGATAGTAGAATCATAATTGTAAGGTGCTCTAGTGTAATTGGCTTGATCATCTGTGACTTTGCCTTTTCCTTTGTCATGTTTTGGGAATGGTTCCTTAAACATCTCATGCTCTTGATTAGATGAATGTCCCTCAATCTCGATGTCGCCTCTATCAATGAGATCTTGCACAATGTTTTTCAATCGATGACAATTTCCTATCTTATGACCCTTGCTCTTATGAAATTCACAATACTCATCATCATTCCACCAATTCGGCTTAACCTTTGGTTCATATGGAGGAAAATCTGGAACTATGATCACTTTGTTTGCCACAAGCTTTTTGAATACTGATTCAAGTGGTTCTCCCAATGGAGTGTACTTCCTTCGTGGTCTAGAAGTTGTTTGAGTGTTCACCTGATTGTTAGTAGAACTTGATCGAGAAAAGACGAACTTGGGTCTCACTGTGTTGGCATCAACAACACCATCATTAACTGTGTTCTTGTTCTTGTTCCAAAATTTTGGTTTGTCCTTTCCTTTAAAGTCCTCTTTGTTTTCTTTGAATAGCTTGATAACTCCTTGTTCAATTAAGACTCTTTCTGTTGCTAGGCCCTTTTCAATAACATCTTTGAATGTAGACAAACAAGCTTTTCTGAGATCATAGCCAATAGCCTTGTTAACATTTTGTGTGAACATTTCTACCATTTGTTTTTGCGGGATTTCGCAAGAGCATCTGCTAGCTAAGTTTCTCCATCTCTGTAAAAATGTTGCGAAAGATTCTCCTTCCTTTTTTTTCGTATTGCACAAGGTAGTAACTGAGACATCTGTTTCAATGTTGTAAGAGAAATGCTGAATGAATGCCTCTGCTAAATCGCCCCATGACTTAATACCAGGAGGTAATTGAGAAAACCATTCCATAGCTTGGTCGCCTAAGCTCTGTGGAAACAACCTCATCAAGTATGTTTCTTCTGTCGCTACCTCAATGCAAGCTGTGAAGAATTGTCTTATATGTGCCTTAGGGTCTCCTCTCCCTCTATATTTGTCAAATTTTGGTGTCACAAAGTGTGGAGGAAATGGAGGCATTGGAATGCTCTTATCGAAGGGATAAGGACATATATCTCTCATAGTGTATGTAGGTTTTGATGTACTCATGTCCTCCACTTTTTTTTGTAAATCTCTTATTTGTTGCTCCAAATTGTTCTTGGGAGGAGATTGATTTCTTGTAGCATACCCCATGTTTGAAACACCCATTTGAGGATGAGCTTGTTGCATGTATGGATGATACTGATCGTAGACATGTCCATATGGAGGTCGATATTATTGCGACATATATGGAGCACTTGGCATAACTTCATGTTGAGGGACCCCATATCTGTTTTGTGTGTATAAACCATATTCAATAGGCCTTTAATTTTCCATTGTGTTGCCCCCAATTTTGACATGAGGTCTCTTTGTGTCAAAATTTTGAGGATGTCCTTGAGTATCCACTTGTCTTGATTGATCCATACCTTGAGCATGTGTTTGAGCATAAGGCCTCCATGATGGTCTTTGAGTGTAAGTATCATATGTTTGAGCTTGTGTATGTGGGATTGCTGGTTTTTGAAGCAAAACTGATGGTGACTCAGGCATCATATTCGGTCCTCTATTTCCTCCACTATTTGGTCTCCTTTGATCCATGTTGAGTTGAGTTTGCTGTGAGGGTCGACTTTCCATAAGTTGAGATAAGTCAAAATCATGCGGTATTTTAGCTCCACTATGTGCCATCATGTTTAAAAAGTACTGTCGATCTCTCCTCATTATCTCTTCAACCAATCTATTGAATTGAGGATTCATTATGGATTCTTCTATGTCTGCTGATAGTATTGAAGAATTGTCAACATTGTCATTGTGCGTAGCATTGTTGTTTATAGTGTTTGCGCTTTCCACATTTGGATTGTGTCTATAAACATTCATGTTTGGTAATGTAGTGTGCTCAGGATTGTAGAATAGATCATTGTCATACTCATAAGAACTCATGTTTACGGATTCTTGAGCTTCTTTAGCTATTCTCCTAGATTTTTGAAGGCGGGTTTCAACCATGAACTAGGTGTTGGACCAAGATGTGAAAGACTAGATGAAAAGTGAAAAGAGTATGGAAGACCAAGAGTTGTATGGAGTGTAAGTGAATCTTGAGGTGTACTTGCAATGTCCAAAGTGTAAGACCAAGTATGTAAGTAGTAGAGTAGGTGTGACTTCCAAAGAGAGGATCATTTCTCTTGATGAGGTAAGTTGACCTTGACTCTAAGTAAGACCAAATGAGACCCAAAGGTAAGAAACCTTGATGAGGGACCACTTAGCAAAGTGTAGTTGTATGTAGTGTGTTGAAAAAGTATAGTGAGGACAAGCAAGTGACCTTTTTGACTCAAGTTTAGACAATTGTGAATGTAAAATGAGATGTGAAGCAATGATGGACTATGTGAGACCCAAGGACAGGTTGAATGCTAGATGAAACCTGAAGAAACAACCTAGGAAGCTCAAGTATGCCGAAACTGATTTCCTTTGTTTGCTTGACTGTTAAAGTTCTCAATTCCTGACACAGACGCCTTTGTATACTTCACAGACGCGTTTCCCAGACACAGATGCTTCTCTGTTTGACACGAACGCTGATAAAAACACAGATGCTACTCTATCCTTCACAGACGCGCTTATATGACGCAGACGCGGTTAAAAAAGACACAGACGCATTTCTATAAACTTAGTGCAATTTTTCCGATCTGTGAAATTGTTTTGTTGTGACCAAATCTGACTGTTTGATTGTTTTTCGTGACAAGAGGACACAATATTGATGACTCAATGTTTGCAAACTGTTTAGACTCCAAAGTGTGTTGTTTGATGTAAAAAGTTTTGCGTACACTTGAAGACACAAAAGACACAATGTTTTGTTATTTTGTCTTGAATGTTTGAGTGTTTAGCATAAGACAAGCACAAATCTTAGGGTTGGCCAAGACAATAGTTGTTGATCCCACATAGGGTTTTACCCCCGAGGCTATGCTATTCAGAGCAGATACTTAGATGCTTGACCTCACTGGCTCCACCCTCGGCACTCACTTCTCGAGTCAGCCAAGCATCAGTCCCCATGAAAACTCCCCATGGCGAACTTTGTATCTCTACTAAGAACCGTATGTGTGTGGGCCGCTACCAGAGGTCCGACCTCCTGCCCCAACAACTAGAAGGATTTGGGCTTCTAAAACAAAAAGGTGCTAGTAAGGGCATCCGCTCGTGTGGCCATACATGCGGCACTTTCAGCTCTGTAAATACAGAAGGCTCCCAGCTGGTAGGGGTTACGCCCTACAAATGATCAAATAAATTTGATCAAACGGGTTTATGGGGAGACATAGTGTCGGTATGAACTAATCAGCACACGTTATCCATAGTTTTCACCATGAATACATTTGATTATAGTGGTTCGAAAGAGGTGGGTTTTCCTCACTACCACTTGGGTCGTTCTCTTCTCACTAGTAGTCCTAATGACCACACGGGAAGACAGGCCCTCTAAAGATTAAACAAAAAGAGCCTATTGCTCAAGACACAAAAGACAATGATTCAATTTTAGTGCACCAATGGAAGTGTTTGCTAAGCTATGAAAACAAGGCACACAACAAAATTACAAAACCCTAGCCAAGGCCCTGCAACAAAATTGTTAGTAGTTTGGGTTGTTTCAAATGATAACCCCTTCCTGCAAGCACACAAGTTAGGTAAATTTTAGAAAACCCAAAAGACTTTGTGAAAAGGGGCCTTCAACAAAAACATTTTTGCCTCCAAAGCAAGCTGCACAAACCAGGTTAGCTAGATCTGCAAGGGTTAGCCGAAAATAAACCAAATCCGAAACCCTAAGTATGAAATCCAAAAACCCGAATCAAAGAAAAATTAAAAATTGCAAAACAGAAAGCACAGACGCTTCTATACCAGACGCAGACGCGTCTGTATTACACAGACGTTGTTCTGTGATGCACAGACGCGATCAGAGGTCACAGACGCTGTTAAGTGACGCAGACGCGGTTTGGAATCACAGACGCATCTTTCGGAAACCTGCAAAACAAAAATTGGCAAAAACACAGACGCAATTCCAGAGTATACAGACGCTTTTGAAACACAAAAACGTGATCCGAACGCTCACAGACGCAGAAAAAACCTAAAATGTCATCGAAAATAGTCCGATCTGCAACTTCAAAAATGCCAAATCTGCAATAAAAATGTTAAATGCAAAGGGACAAGAGTCCCACCGGGCGTGCCAAAATGTTTATGGTGAAAATGGATAACAATAATAACAATATTGAAAGGCTAAATGAATTCAACCACTAAACCCTAGCCTAACAATGAACAAAGATCCACCATAACATATGAAGATTACCTAAGACAATGCAAATAACTCAAAATTACAAAGATTATACTATCACATGTCCAATAGGGTTTTGATCTCCATTCTTCCTATCTCCATTGATCTTGCTTGATATATTTGCTCTCAGATTTTTATATGCACAAGAGCTCAACAAAGAACGGAATGTGGTTGCAAGTAGGATCGTAGTGTAGTCAATTGATCAAGTAGTTAGGGTTTGACAATGAAGAAAGCATCTCCTTAAATAGAAGACACAATAAGAAATGTAGGGTTAAGATTGAGAGGTGTAAAAAGAGAGGTCGGCTAAGATTAGAGGGTAGGTAAAAGAAATACCAAAATAATGAAAGAGGTAGGTAGCGTATGAATTAAGAGATGAATGACATGTGTCATGTGTAGAAAAAGATAATGAATTAATTAAATAAATAAATATTTATTTAATTAATAGAAGAAATAGGACAATTAAATAAATAAAATATTTATTTAATTTAGGAAAGGGTAATTTAAATAAATAAATGTATTTATTTAAATAAGAAATAAGGCTAGAAGAGGATAAATGAATTAATTAAATAAATAAAAATTTATTTAATTAATAGAAGAATTAGGCTTAGATAATTAAATAAATAAAATATTTATTTAATTAGACATGACAATTTTGAGTGTCTACAATGTCTAAAAAAATGTTCTCAAAATTGTCAAAAACTTCAAAAAAAAAATCAACCTGAATTGAGCAAAAATCCGACAACTTGTTGGAAAAATTGAAAAATCTTTTTAACACAGTCATAATCGCGCATTTGTTGCGCAGAACAATGCTTTTAAACAACAATACAACACTTTTATCCCTTAGAATCACGCATTTGATCATTGGAAAAGTGCTTTTGAACATGAAACCGCACTTTTACACCATAGTGTAGCGCTTTTATTCCATAGAGTAGAAAGTATCACACAAAATAGCACATTTATTGCGTAGGTGAGCACTTTTGACAAATAGGTTTGCACAAATGTTTTCTCGCATCTGAAACAAAGGGCATTTCTGCATATCCTCCCAAAATTTTAATATCATTTTCAAAAACCCTTTTTCAAGTAGATTTGTCTTCAACTATCACAGGTCTTTAAATTGGTCAGATAGTCGGGTTATCAATCAAATAGATTATTTCCAAAGGTTTTCATAAGCATAAACATTCAAAAAGTTAGTGATTCAACCATGTCTTAAGTGCAAAAAGATCAACATTATTATCAGTTTCTCATCAGGATACATCAAATCTTCTATCACGAAACTAGATCTTGTTAATCTTTGTTCTTTATCTTGGATATATCGTTCCTATTTTGAACCTAGGTTATGTCAAAATTAGAATTGCACTCACATCGGAATCAAACAAACTTGTAAACCATCATATGCTTATATGACTTTTAAACATCGCCTTCAGAAAATAAAACCCCGTTATAAGGCTACTCTAAAGAGGATAAGATTCTTGTATATCAATCGCAAAATATTGTTATAACACAGGACATTCCTACACCGTTTTCATCACTATTTACATGGTTACAAAACATAATTTGACGGAGAACTTTTTCAAGCACTTGCCTTTCAACAACAAGATGCTTTATCGCAACGCACTAATAACGGTGGTAAAATCAACAAATCTTATCTTCCTAAACTAGTGATCACTTATTGAGTGATATTTTAAAAGATCAAAACTTGAGAAGTCCAAATCAATCACATGCCAGTTTGGACTAGAGCTCAACACAAGTAGATCAGAAGACAACAAAAAAAAATGGAAGAAGAAAATCCAATGTTTCATCAATTTGGATACACAGATGGTGATGAAGAAGCAGTCAATAACACCAGTAGAGACATTGAACAAGATGATAAATTTGAAAAACTAATAGAAAATTTATTGGACAAACAAAAGGAAAAATGCCTTCTAACGTTGGCAAAATCAGGAGCTAAATTGCCACAAGACTTTAACATAGAAAGTTTGAAATAAGATGGAGAGACGAGTAACCATCAAAACATTGATGATCCCAATAACAAGGAAACAAGAGGAGATAAAACAAGAAAAGACCATGATGATACAATAAGAGAGTGTGGTGACAAAAGAACTTATGAGGATGTAAGAATAACTCGTATTGATAATCCTTTGTTAACTCTCGCTCAACAAATGTAAACCTTACAACAACAAATACAAGATATGCAGAATGGAAAGAATTCCAAGAAATATTCATTGGAGGACATCTGCCCATATCCTTTTTACAAAAGTTTAAACATGATACCATTCCCACAACATTGTGAAATCCCTAAATATGATAAATATGTTGGGAAATTTTATCCTCAAGATCACATTAGGGAATTTTGCACCATGAGTATGGAATTTGCACACGATGAAACTTACCAGATGTGTCTATTCCCTAGAAGCTTAAGTGGACAATCAATGGAATGGTTCTCAAGACTACCATATAAAATTAAATCTTTTGAAGAACTTGTGAACATATTTATCTCACAATACTCCTACAACATAAGAAATGAGATAACAATGCTAGATCTATGTAACATCAAGCAAAAGAATGGTGAACCTTTCATGGTATTTTGCAACACTGGAAATGAATGTTCAATATATATCCAAGAGATGTACCCAATCAAGAGAAAATGGACATATTCATTGACAACCTTATCAATGAAATGAGTTACCATCTTAAAATGCAATGTCCTCCTTTTGCTAAAATGATTGAAAATAGTCTAAAGATAGAAGATGCAATGGTAAAGAAAGGAGAGTTAAAATTTTACAACAATCACAACAACAACAACAACAATAACAATGACAAAACTAAATTTTGGTCAAAGAATAGGAATGTTACCAATGGAGGAAATGATGACAGCAATGCTACCAAACGACAACTAATCTTCAACTTATCAAGTCAAGTACCAAACAACAACAATCAAGAAAACAATAAATCCAAGTCTTTCTTCTCCAATCCTCGCAGGAAATTTATGAACATTAGAGAACCTTTGGAATTAGCTTTGAAAACTCTTCTTGCAAATAAATTGATTACTTTACCAAAAGGAAGAAATTATGAACCTCAAGTCAAACCTAATTGGCAGTATGACAATCATTTTTGCAATTATCAGCGAAACAAAGGACACCAAACCAATGATTGTCAAAGATTGAAGCACCTTATTCAAGATTTAATCGATAATGGAACTATCACAGTGGATGGTCATAAGATGAATGAATCACATCTATCATTCAAAACTCCACTTCCAAACTATGAAAAAGGTGAAATAATCCAAACGATAAGATGATAAAGGCAAAGCTAAAGTAAACTACACTTACACATATGATGATGTGGTAAATGCCATCATTGTCAAAGACAACGCACCTTCAGAACCAATCAACATTATTACAAGAAGCAAAATGAAGGTTACATTTCTGGGTATAACAAATGAATCAACATATACTTCAAGACAATACAACTGAGTGGAACAATTGCAAAATATACCTGCTCAAATTTCAATTTTGGAGCTCTTAAATTTTTTACCTATGCATAAGGAAATATTGGAGAAAGCTCTAACGAAAACAACAGTCTCGAAAGACTTGGATGTGGATCAATTACAAAACATGGTGGGACACCTCATAGCCCCATATTTCTTATCCTTTTTTGAAAATGATGATGCATCCTTGCAACACCCTTACAATGCTCCCTTACATGTTGAAGTCACCATTCATAAAACCCATGTCAAATGCATACTCATAGATGGTGGAGCTGGCTTGAACATTTGTGCATTAAGTTTAATAAAGGCTTTGGGATATTCAAAAAATATAGTAGATCCAAAGAAGAAAACAACTATCAAGGCATATGATGAGGAAGAACATTCTTCTTAAGGGATTGTGGTATTGCCAATCAAAATAGGACCTATGGAAAGAGATAAATTATGCCAAGTTCTAGACTTGAATTTATCTTATAATATTCTTCTAGGAAGACCATGGATTCATGACATGCAAGTGGTTCCTTCTACATACCACCAGTGTGTTAAGTTTCCTCATAATGGACAAGAAGTCACTATAGTCGTAGACTCCAGTTAATATTGCAATAATCTGAAACCAGCACAAGATGCAAGAGTTCCAAATAATAGATAATCAGTCTATCCCACCAAAGAAATTCAAGAAAAATTATGGGAAACCTTTGAGAAAAAGCTTAAATTAAATGATGAAGGAATGGTAAAGTATTCTTTGCATAACTTGCCACTTTCACCTAAATCATATGGAAAGCCTACAAATGTTCAACCATGAATCCCAGAGAAATCAATTGAAATGTTTGATGGAGCATTTGTTAAAGTTGGGGCACTTGCAGAAGAAACCAAAGACAAGGACACTCGTAGTTGGTTGTACAAAGATGAAAATGGAACTATACAAATAGTTGCAGAAGTTAATATTCCCATAGAACAATATGGCAATGTTTATAAGATCATGCAAAAGATGGGATATGAAGGAAAAGGACCAATTGGTAAGCGACAATAAGGTATTTCAGAACCTATTTGTCCTCGCACATAATCTAAAGAAGATAAATTAGGATTTGGATATCTGAAATCAAAGCAAAAACAACATAATTATCAACATCCAAGGTGGAGAAAGAAAGCAGTCCCTAAAGGAGAACCATGGCAAGAAAGGATACACCAAGCAGCAGAAATAATAGCTAACAAACAGAAACAAGAAGAATATGAGAAACAACAGGAAGAACTTGCAATCAAAAGAGAAGAAGAATCTTGCAAACAAGTTCAAGGAATGCAAACAAGCGTGGAACCTGATCAAGATATTCCAAAAATTGTGAAAGAACAGAGGGCCAAAATCATAGAACTCTTCTCGCCATATAACATTCATGTTAGGTATAGTGGTGTGACTGCAGAAAATAATTCAAAAACATATTCAAATGAATATGAATGGGGTCCAGATCCATCATCTTATTTATCAAGTGAAGAAAACGATGAAGAACAACCAGTTATTACAAATGAAGACTCATCTTTCACAAAACAAAGAATGAAGTTGGAAAGAAGACAAGAAGATATCTAAATTCAAAGGAAAGAGGAATATATGCAAAACAACAAAGGAAAGAGGATGAAAAATAACAAGAAGTAACACCACAAGAAACACAAACAGTTATTGATCAATCATTAGAATATCAACAAAATATCAGATCTACATCAAATGTTGAGCCAACAATATTAAGGTGTGGAAGAACCATAGATGAATTAATAGATAGTCAAGCAGGATTGACTATTAGTCTAGAAGAAGTTGAGATCAAGAGAAGACAGAAAATAGCAAGAGAATCCTCTATGTCATGTGCACAAGTATGTCAACTTCAAGATACAAATGAATCTATTGAAATTGATCAAGAGGGAACTTGTACTATCAAATATGTATTTGTTGATATAATCCATTTGTTTGAGGGACAAACGTTAGATGATGAGTCACTTGATAGTGAATCAAAAAATACCAATGCTGATTTTGTTAGAGTTGATTGGAGGGTACTTGGGAGAGACTATCCTCAAGAGAGTTCCATCTATGACATTACCTATTCTACACCAAACTATGATTATTATGTCATGAACCTTGAAATGCCTAACAATGAAGATGACTATGACTTACCCTTGCTTCATCTAGAACTAATTGATTGGGATAACCTAAAAGACCCTGAATTGGATGTATTTTCCAATGATCATGACTTAGTCATATACCTTAATGTTATAGAACCAATAAAACCTAAGATATCTTCCACCACGAAATCAAGTAACACTTCTTGCAATCAGGAGAGTGCCAAACTTTTTAGTCGCAAAATTGAAATAAAACAAGGAAAAAGACCTAGTGCTGAAAACCATTTCATGGAAACACTAGATCAATCAAGAGGAAAAATAAAGGATGTATCTGATAGTGAAAACCTCCTTGAAGTGCCAGAAGATGGAAATTTTGAAACCCTCCCTGCATAGTTTCAAGATAGATCTACTATTTTAATAGAGCCAACATAAGCAAAAATATTGGTACATCAAAGGACCCCAAAGTCCTTCATCCTGATGCATCATTATCATATAAAGAAAAGAAAGAATACATGGAGTTCTTCAAACAAAGATAGATAAATTTTGCTTGGTCCTATGCAGACATGCCAGGACTTGATCTAGATCTTATCATGCATTATCTCAATGTGGATCCAAAAGCAAAACCAGTTAAACAAAAGCTAAGGAAAATGCATCCACACATCGCTCTCCTTGTAAAAGCAGAGCTAAAGAAACTATTAGATGTGGGTTTCATAAGACCTTTTGCATATCCATAATAGGTTTCAAGCATTGTACCAACGTCAAAGCCAAATAATAGCATAAGAGTTTGCACTGATATCATATATTTGAACAAAGCATGTCCAAAAGATGATTTCCCATTGCCCAACATTGATATAATTGTAGACTTATCAGGAGGACATGAGATGTTTTCATTAATGGATGGATTCTAGGGGTACAATCAAATAAAAATCACCCCTAAAGATCAAGAAAATACAGCATTCACCTGTGCATGGGGTATTTACTGCTAGAATGTTATGCCATTTGGGCTTAAAAATGCAAGAGCAACTTATTAGAGAGCCATGACAACAATTTCCATGATATGATGCATACATTTATGGAAGATTATATAGATGACATACTTACAAAATCTCATACAAGGAATAACATTTGAACATCGTGGGAAAGATCTTTGACATGCTTGAACAATATCAGTTAAGACTGAATCCAAAGAAATGTGCATTTGGAGTAACCTTTGGAAAACTTCTTGGGTACATTATATCAACTCGTGGAATTGAAGTAGATCCAGAAAAGATCAAAGCTATCATGGAAATGGAGTCACCCAGAAACATAAGTCAATTGTGTTCTCTACAAGGGAGATTGCAATCAATCAGAAGATTTGTCTCTTAATTAGCAGATAGATATCATCCATCACTCATCTTTTACACAAGAATGTTCCATTCAAATGGGATCAGAAGTGTGAGGAAGCTTTTTTGCAAATCAAGGAATATTTGGTAAATCCTCCAGTACATGTATCACCAATTAAAGGGAAACCATTGTTGCTTTACATCTCAACAACAAATGTATCACTAGGAGATCTCTTAGCACAACATGATGAAGAAGGGAAAGAAAGAGCAATGTATTACATCACCAGAGCACTTGTAGGCTATGAATTGAACCATACATAAGTTGAGAAGACATGCCTAGTAGTTGTATTTGCAACTCAAAAATTACGACATTATATGTTGACTCATTCTGTGAAACTGATAGAAAAAATAGATACACTAAAGTATTTGTTGAGCAAGTCGACTTTGACTGGTAGACTGGCAAAATGGGTTATGGTACTAAGTGAGTTTGATATAAAATATGTTGATCAAAAATCTATCAAAAGTATAGGTCATTGCTAATCAATTGGTTGAAGCACCCTTACAAGATGACACATCATTGCACATCAAATTTCTTGATGCAGACATTTTGACAATAAGCACAAAATTTTGGGAGTTGTACTTTGATGGCTCCTATACACAATATGGATCAGGTGCTGGAATTTTTTTCATCAAACCTTAGAGACACACAATTCCAAAATCATATAGACCGTGGTTTCCATGCACAAACAATACTGCAGAATATGAAGCATTGGTGTTATTGGGCTCAAAATGGCTAATGAATGGAACATCAAGGAATTGCATGTTTATGGTGATTCACAACTTATAATCAACCAAATAAATGATGATTATCAAACTAAGGATGACAAGCTCATGCCTTACAAACAACTGGTTGAATATTTTAAAGAGCACTTTGAAGAAATAACATTCACTCAGATCCCAAGAAATGAGAACAAAGCAACAGATGCAATGGCTATAATAGCATCTCTTTTGCAGAATCAAGAAAATCAACAATGTTACGAATTCATGGTGGAAGATATCTTGAATCCTACCATTGAATCCCAAAATACCCACATGATTTACCATATATCTGGAACCGATCAATCCTTATACAAACAAACTTATTGATACCTAAAGGAGAATATCCTTCCTCCTGACCTATCCCACAATCAAAAAGAAATTTTATCTATCAGTCATCCCGCTATACTATCATTGTTGATACCTTATATAGACGAGGTCTAGATAGCACTCTATTGAGGTGTCTTGAACAAGAAGAACCTGAGAAAGTTTTTAACAAAGTCCACGCAAATATTTGTGGCATGCACTCAAGTGGTTTAACGTTGGCCAAGAAACTTATTCGCTTGGGTTACTATTGGCCTACCATGGAGAGAGATTCATTTACATATGCTAAGAGATGCAAAAAATGTCAGATCCATGGGATCTCATCCACACACCAGCACAAGAACTACATCCTATGGCAGGTTCATGGTCGTTCTCCCAATGGGGTCTTGATTTGGTAGGTAAGATAAAATCTTCATCTTCTAATGGACATAAGTTCATTCTGACTACTACGAAGTATTTCACTAAATGGATTGAAGCGGTGCCTTTGACGAAAGTGATAGGAAAGCAAATATCATCATTCATCCTGAATTATACAATTTGTCGCTATATAGTCCCTATGACCATTATCACTTATAATGGAAGGCCAATTAATAATTAAGATGTGAATGAACTATGTGAGCAATTTCATATTCTGCATAGGTTTTCTACACCATATTATCGATAGGGAAATGGTCAAGTTGAGGCATCAAATAAAACAATCCTGAAGAAAATAGTCAATGAAGATGGTAAAAACTGGCATATTCAGCTAAATCCTACTCTTTGGGCATATCAAACCAGCATTCGCACACCAACGGGGGCAACCCCATATTGCTTAGTCTATGGATCAAAAGCCATATTACCAGTAGAAGTAGAGATACCCATTGACGGGTGTTTTGACACACTCACCAATAGTTAGGTAGTTTATGTGACCACTCACCACCTCTCCTGAAAAGCAATAAGTTTCAAGAAACTAACTACTCCAAGGTCTCTATAGTCGGGTATCGACGGTGATGGGCAACTCAATGGTTGATACGGTTGTACCTTTTAAGGGGCCTGCTGGTTAAATGAATCCCAATAACTTCCAATAACTTCACTTATTTTTGCATTTTATGATTTAAAACTCTTTTGAAATAAACTACAAAGGATAGATCAAGGAAAGAAGAAAATAACAATGAAACTAATGCAACCACAACTTAATGAACTACTCAATTAGCACCTTGCAATCCAAAAATCATCAATATTATTTAAACCAACATTCAATAACAGACCTCCAATAAACCTGCAAAGTCAACAACCTCACAAATTCATGGCAAGAATATCACCATAATATCATCTATCCCAGTAATTCTCATTCACGTGCCCTTTGCTCAAAGCAATATCCCTATCCCATACTTCGACGGCTTCTTCCTTTGTGGTCAGGAGCACTTCATCCCTTATAGGGATACCAAACATAAATCCCAGCATATCAGTAGATAGATCAATCACTGGCCTTCCTTGGGCATCGATGCATTTTCTTGTGTTTGCATTGTAAAACTATGCTATGGTCATCATGAACTCTGGGGTTTGAATGGATTGGGGGAAAAAAGTTGCTTCTACCAACCCTGACCTCTTGATTCTCCTATAAGGAGCCTCTAGCCCTGGTTTATCCAATTGAGTTCTAATATCCTCCAACTCCACATGTCCCACTTTTGTGTCAATTACCCATCTAATTTGATCATCCAGATTTGAAACATAAACCTACCCTTGGTAGTGGTACTTCACAGTTACGGGGAGTTTGTCCAATTCCTTGCCTCTCTTACTGGAGGTTGGGTCCATCTAGTTTCTCCGATCTGCAAGAAAGAATCACAAATTAGCCTATCGCATAAAAAATATATCAATAATATTGCTCAATTCGAGACTCCAGAATTCTGGGGTTCCAGGGTGGTTAACTTCTTCTATAACAACCGACTTCAGAACTCCAGGGTTCCGAGGTAGATATGCATGGAACAATAAAGGTTGGAACTCCAAGGTTCTGGGTTGGAAACAACATGGCCACCTCGGGACTTTGGGGTTTCGAGGTCCCAAGGTAGTTTATTGAGTGCCAAAAAAAATGTTTTGAAACTCTGGGGTTTCAAGGTTAAAACAGTGGCCTAAAAGGAAAGAACTTCAGAACTCTAGGCTTCCGAGGTTGGGGGGTAGTTCTTTCATGGGTCAAAAGGTGGTCCAAAACTCCACGGATCCGAAGTTCCGGGGTAAAAGCACGACCCAAAAAAATCAACCTCATAATTTCGGGGTTCCAAGATGAAGAGGACAATTTTTGTTGACAAGTGTTTTGACACACTCACCAACAATCAGGTAGTTTATGTGACCATTCACTACCTCTCCTGAAAAGTAATAAGTTTTGATAAACTAACTACTCCAAGGTCTCTATAGTTAGGTCTCGACGGTGATGGGAAACTCAATGGTTGATGCGCCCATACCTGTTAAGGGGCCTGTTGGTTAAACAAATCCCAATAACTTCACTTTTTTTGTATTTTATGATTTAACTCTTTTGAAATAAACTACAAAGGATAGATCAAGAAAATAACAATGAAACTAATGCAACCATAACTTAATGAACTACTCAATTAGTACCCTGCAATCCAAAAATCATCAATATTATTTAAACTAACATTCAATAACGAACCTCCAATAAACCTGCAAAGTTAGCAACCTCACAAATTCATGGCAAGAATATCACCACAATATCATCTATCCCAGTAATTCTCATACACCACTTACGTGCGCAGGATGATTCATAAAAAAATAAACATAAGACCAGAGCAAGTTGTTGATTTCAAACAATAGACATTACCAGACTACAAAGAACAAATTAATAGCACATACACATAGATCAGACAATCTATAAGCTTCTTCTTGTATTAACTTCAAAGAATATACCACAAAAATATTCTAATTCATAACAATCTGCATAAAATAATCTAAAATCTTTAAGTGGGCCTCAAATCATCAATTTGTGGACCCTTACAAATGAATCAAACTCTCCAATTTATATAGTTTCTTGTCCAACTTCCTAGGAAATAAATATATCTAAATTAAGAACTAAAATGCAAGGAATCGTAGTTGACATGCAAGTCTCTGCCTTGGACTCCAGTTAACTATAATGAAACTGGGACTAGGAGAGCACTACAAAAATGGTGTTGCATGAGCTAACATTTCATAATCATGCAAAACCCATTCCATAATCCATGTACATGTTGAAGCAACAGTCGAAGTCCCAACTCTGGTGTCATGCAAAATTTCAAAAAACATATGATGCTATCATTAGCAACTACCTTTTTATTCTTTACTTCTTTTTATAGCTCCTATCTAATGATGCATGCAACCACTTCCACAAGAGGGTCAGCAACATGTTTGATTCTCAACTTGTACTTCTTAAACATCTCCCTCACATTCTTTCTTCTACCTTCCAACTTTTCTATTATCCTCGCATCCTGGTGACACTAAGTTATCAAATATGTATACCTGTCCATTAATGCAACATTAAACTGAGCAAGAACTGCAAAATAATGTGCCTCATATGCATCCCATTAACGGAGTATATTGTCTTCCTCCATATATCCAACACTAGTGCACTACAAAAGGCCATCACTGAAGAACCACAAAAAACAAAGAAGGCAAAGATAGTGCATCATTTGTCAAGGACAGGTTCTGGTGAAGTGATTGTTGATGTAGCAATTCCAACACAAGATGAAGGTCAAGACTACCTGAAATACCAGGTGTCATAGGTCAAATTGGGTAAACAGACCAAGTGGAGAGAGCTAGATACCTTGGAACTTGCTACTAGTGTCATCAGGGGCCGAATAGAAAAGGAGCACATATCCCATTCAGAGGTCAAGGCACAGTTGGAACAATATAAGCAACTACTGGTAGAGATGGGTATGCCCCTAGATACACATATAGATGACAACCTACCTTCAACCTCATCACTCCCAGAAGGAGATATAAAATCACTGGCTAAAGTAAGATAGGTGGCAACTACAACAAAGGCATGGGCATAAACACATGCCTCTTAAATTATATTATTTTTGCAAAAAACCCTGAGGGAATATGAAAAGGCCATGCAGGTTGGAGGAGCATTAGCTTCCTATTCTCAGCAGTGGGAGTAGAAGCTCAACATTTTTGGCAAACATTTTCAAGTTTTGAATAAACTTTTGGATATTGGGGAAGAGGTTATAATGAGAGAAGACCTCTTAGGTGGAGATAGTTATAAAAATTTGCAATCCTACATATACATTTTGGAATTGAAGATTGAAATGCTTCAACTGTATGGGAAGGATATAACAAGTATTCAGTCTTCCATTCTTGGTGTAATAAAGAAGTATGAGAAGTTTGTAGAGAAGTTGTTAGGAGTTTTTGGGCTTGGTATATATAACCTTTGGTAGCACTACTTTCTTCTTCTTCTCGAAGGTGAATTTTAGCCATTATGGCACATCCTTATCCTTTTCACCTTCATGTGGCACGATGTCAACAGTCACCATGTGTACCTTTGACTGATGTTATGCTTCATCTTTCTCCTCTTCTTCTTGCTCTTGGATTTGAATATCTTGGGTTGATGTAGCAGGTTGAAATTGGATGGTTCGGAGAGTGGCATCAATATTTAACTATTGTTGCTTATGTATCTCTCTTAACCTATCACTCACCTCTTCTTCAAACTCCCTATCACCTTTATCTATTTCCCCCATCCTTCCTCCTGCAGCTATTTCTTTTAGTAAATCTTCTTGGTCTTTTGGAGTTAAGACCAATCTCTCATCCTGTGAATTCTCAGACTCGTTTTGTTCCTTTTCTCCCTCGGGTGGCTTCTCAGCTAGTAAACCCTGTTCATCAATGTCCATGGGATCAATCGGTGCCTATTTCTTGAGCCTAGTAAACTTCTTTTCGTTCTTCTTTTCAGTCTTCCTCTGCACCAACTGTACCACAAGTTGCTCATCCTCCTCATCAGAAACATTTTTGATAGTGGGAGTAAATGTTTGATTTAAGGGAGGCAATGTTGTTGATGTCATAGCAAAAATATGAGTTGGGGTTGCTAAAGGGGTTGTAGTGGTTGACGTCAAAATTGGAGCATGTGTGGTTGCTATTGACGGGGGCTGAGTAGATGCACTTGTCATATCAGGAGGAGGTTGTGTACTTTCATCAGCTTTCTATTGTTCATCTTCCTCCTGAGTGCCCTCTCCTGGCATTTACCCAATTGTTGTCCTAACGGGATGTACCTCTACCAATGGCACAACTCCTAACCTTTCTCTTACTCCAAAATCAACAACCTTCTTCAAAATTTTGGCCTTCCTCATTTGCTCCTTGACTTGCTTTAGGAGTTCCTCAGTACTTTCTTCAAGTTGGGAAGCCTCTTCTGGGTCCATGGACGTATTCTTTCTGGAGCTAGACCTTGTTTTGCGGGCATACTCTTTATGAGCCCTTGATTGAGGAACACCGGAGGTTAATTCTTTTTGCTTCCCTTTTGATGTGCTTGGTATAACCCTCAAACTCAACCACTGTTTGGTCCTCTCTATAATATTTTGGGTTACGAAATCTATGTCTACCTCTTCATGTCCTAACCATCTTATTAGAGAGAGAGGCTTCTTATCAATTTCCTGCTCTTTATATGTTGGGTCTAGTAATTTGCCATTGTCCCTCAGTTATTTAGTGAGATTAGTTTCTACTTCAAAATTTCTTATCTGTGGCACTGAGAGTCTAGAATATTTTTTCTCTCTGAATTCAAAACTATCTTGGAGGTTAGCCTAAAAATCCTCCAACCTTGGCCTATGCCCCTCATATGCCTTTGGCATTATTTGCTTCAGTTTTCCGTATGGGTCATAGTACTCTCAAGCATAATTGAATTCAAGTTTAAATCTTGAAGTTCCTGCTCTGTCATCTTGGCCACCTGAATCTTGGAACAAGAAAACTAACCAATAGAAACAGAAAAATCCACACCTGCCTTATGCTTTAAAGACAAAGTGATTGTAACCCCAACATCTATCTGACATATTCCAGGAGTATTATTCGGTCATTGTAGTATCTGGGTAACAACATAGGGTTTCCTGTGAATCCACTGACCCTGATACCTGTGGAACATTGGTTCTGAATGAACCAACATGCCCATTCCCTAATTATGGCCATTGCTTCTGGGCTTATCCTATAGCATGTATCACCTGTGAGTTTAATTATAACAGGGAAAAGGAACACATCGTTTATTCTTTTGAAATGAGTCTTTGCATCGCCCAGAGAGAGCTGAGTGTAATACTCCCATACCTTCTTTTGTCATTCCTCATCACCAAGTTGGCCCTCTATTTGTAACCCTGGAAATTTACCTGCTCGAGCAGCTACCCAGATAACATATGAGGTAAAGAAGAATTTATTGGTTTTGTGTACATTAATCAACTTCTTATGTATATTATCTGATAGGATTTGAGCCCAATCAAAATATTTTTTTCCTATCAAAATAGTAGTCATGAAATGAAACATACAAGGATGGAAGTGTCGGCAATCAGGTTTTCCAAAGGCCTTGCTCAACATGATAATTATAACTCATTGAGGCTCCTTAAAATTGGCCCTCAGAATATATGTGGCCTTTAGCCCTGTCTTCCTCTCTTCCTCTAACCGATTCTCATTCATATGCCTTTTTCTCAAAGCAATATCCCTATCCCATACTTCAGTGTCTTCTTCCTTTGTGGTTAGGAGAACTTCATCCCTTGTAGGGATACCAAACACAAATCCCAGCATATCAGCAGATGAATCAATCACTGTCCTTCCTTGTGCATCAGTGCATTTTCTTGTGTCTGCGTTGTAAAACTATGCTATGCTCATCATGAACTCCAGGGCTTGAACAAATCGGGGGAAAACAGTTGCTTCTACCAGCCCTGACCTCTTGATTCTCCTATAAGGAGCCTCTAGCCTTAGTTTATCCAGTTGAGTTCTAATATCCTCCAGTTCTACATGTCCCACTTATGTATCAGTTACCCATCTAATTTGATCATCCAGTTTTGAAACATAAACCTGCCCTTGGTAGTGGTACTTCATGGTTATGGGGAGTTTGTCCAATTCCTTGCCTCTCTTACTGGAGGTTGGATTCATCTAATTTCTCTAATCTAGAAGAAGGAATCACAAATTATCCTATCGCATAAAAAATAAATCAATAATATCGCCCACTTCAGGACTCCAGAATTCTGGGGTTTCGGGGTGGGTAACTCCTTCTATAACAACCGACTTCAAAACTCTAGGGTTCTAAGATAGACAAGCATGGAACAATAAAGGTCAAAACTCAGGGGTTCTGGGTTGGACGCAACATGGCCGCAAAGAATCAAGAAACTTAAGAACTTCGGGGTTTCGGGGTGGATAAAACAAGTCGACTCGAGACTTTGGGGTTCCAAGGTCCCAAGGTAGTTTATTGAGTGCCAAAAAAAATGTTTCGGAACTCCGAGGCTCTGGGGTTCCGAGGTTAAAACAGTGGCCTAAAAGGAAAGAACTTCAAAACTCTAGAGTTCTGGGGTTCCGAGGTTGGGGGGTAGTTCATTCATGGGTCAAAAGGTGGACCAAAAGTCCGAGGATCCAAAGTGATGGGGTAAAAGAACGACCCAAAAAGATCAACCTCGGGACTCCGGGAATTCAGGGTTTTGAAAACCTAGGGCACACCGGAAGATCAAAACACACAAAACGAGAAAAAAACAAAATGGAAAAAACTAAAAAATTTAAATACGAAAACACAAGGGAGAAAATCCACCAACCTAGAGGAAGAAAACCCATGAAGAACTCGGCAACATGGAGGAGTGAAATCGGGAGATCACAATTAGGAAACTAGAAAACTTGAATGCACAAATGAGCTTAGAAAAGTTCATTTCTCCTATTTATACCCCCCCTCGATGTTGCATCCATACACTCTCCTTAAATACGACCTCGGGAGTCCAGGGTTCTGAGTTTCTGAGATGACAACAAGAAAACCTGTTAGAGTATTTGGGTATTTACTTGATTAATTAAACATTATTTGTTTAATTATTTAAGTTCCCTTTATCTCTTTTACACTTAAGCTAACTTTAGGTGCATATAGTTAATTATTTTAATTAATTACTATGTGCAAACCTAGGTTTTTCCCTTTTAGGGTTTCTTGACCTATTAAAGGTTGAGTTCTTTCTTTTCATTGTATGAAGAAGGATTATTATTGACAATACATTTTGGAGATTATTGAGCTCTCATCTTTTGGAGCATATTTTTCTTGTGTATTCTTTCCTTTTGTGATTTGCTTCATTGCTTCTCCTTGTAACAGGTTTTTCAGCTTGCAGAGATTATTTGGGCTCCTGTGGTGTTGTATTTTCTCAACTCCTATATGGTATCAGAGCTTCAGATCTGCAGCTACCTATTCTTGTTTTGAGAATTTTTCTCTGATACCATTAAGAAGTTGAGGAAATACAACTTCAGAGATCCCAAGAACACCTGCATGCAAATACCTGTCACAAGAGAAGAATGGAAGCACATAAAGCAAAAAAGAATAAATGCTCTGAAGAAGAAAATTATCATTCAGAAAGGGAATCAATTTAATGAACAAGTACAATACAATCCTTATAAAAGGATAATAGAAACCCTAAAGATATGCAACCCTAAAGGGATAATATGTATTTAATAATTAGAATAATTATTAAATACCTACAATATTTATTAAATGCCTAAGTTAGCTTAAGCGTAGAGTTTAATAGACTAATAATTAAATAAATAATTATTAGCTAATACAAGATAACTCTAACAAAACCAACAACATACCTCGGAACTCCGGGGTTTCGGACTTTGAGGTCAAACACAAAAAGGACAAAAACTCACCTCGAGACTCCAGGGTTCCGGAGTTCCGAGGTGAAGAGACAAGACAACTTCAAGACTCTGGGGTTCCGGAGTACCGAAGTTAAAGAACACAACACAACTTCAGGACTCCAGGGTTCCGGGGTTCCGAAGTGACCAATGACAAAACATGAAGAACTCAGAATTCTAGGACTCTAGGATTACGAGGCTTCAACGACACACAAGACAAGGCACGACTTCGGGACTCTAGGGTTTCGAGGTCGTGACCAATACGAGAAACAAAAGCCTACCTTGAAACTTTGAGGTTCCGGGGTAGGAACCAAAATAGGAAACAAAAGCCTACCTCAGGACTCTGGGGTTCCAAGGTAGGATTTCAAACCAGGCAAAGAACACCTCTGGACTTCGGGGTTATGGAGTTCCGAGGTGTTAAGGCAAAAACTAAGCAAAATAAAACTACAAAACAAAAAGAAAGGGGACCCATATTTTCAAGACAAGGAAACTCATGAGGGTAGGTATGCAGGGCATAACAATACCTTCATTGTAAGTGTCCTTGAAAGGTCTTATACTAGAAGAATAACATCGAGACTCTAGACTTCAAGAACTTGAGTTGATTCAAGAACATCACCAAAATGCTATAGATCATTTGAAGGCATATCAACAGAGAATGGTGAGAAGTTACAATCATAGATTTAAGTCACACATTTTTCAGATTGGAGATCTATTTCTAAGGGAGAATCCAAGGAATCAGCAATATCAAGAAAAGAAGGGAAAATTTGAACCGAACTAGTTAGTTCCTTTTGTTATAGTAGCAGCATATGGCTCAGAAGCATACAAGTTATCTACACCTAAAGGTGATTGGTTTGATGAGCCCATCAATTCTATCCATCTCAAGAAGTTATATACTTGAGATATAAAGTCCTGGAAAACCTAGTAAAAAACATATAGTCCTGAAGAAATCAGTAAAAATCAGAAAAGCAGAAAATCCCTAAAAAAAGAAATCAAATATGAAAAAATGCACTAAATTTAGATAGTGAAAACTCGGTAAACAGATGCTATCTAAAAGTGAGTTCTTCCATCTATGAGATCGCTTCACACACCTATCCACTCCATCATGTGTGTGTGAAAAGTGGATTGTATCTGTATTTGGAATACACAACACTTCAATTACGTCATTAGATGCATGGTTAGTAAATCAATCAATAATGAACAATAAACCATCACAAAGTGACCTATTGCCTTCTAGTAGATGTGAGTTTAGTCTTGCTCTAAGATTTTCATATGCAATACCAGTGAATAGACAACATCTAAATGAAGGATTTAATCTATATGAGTATGAAATTGAGCTAAATGGATGCAAGATTTAAGCTAGATATGCAAGGTTATGCTAGATGGATGCAAGATTAATCTAACATGATTTATGCAATATTAAGCTAGATGATTTAACAAATATGCGATAACTAATATGCAAATACTCTTAATATGAAATCTTAATGAACCTAGAACAAAAATAACATGATAACAATATATTCTCCAGGATCCTTGATTAGGAGAGGAGAGCTTGAATTTATAGACAATTCAGAAAGAAACCAACGACCGAGATCGAATGATGATGAGCAATCAAGATTTTCCAAGAAGAAGCACAATCTAGGTGAATTGATGTGATTGGCTGCTTTTATCAATTTTAAAGGAAATTGAACTAAACTTAAGATAAAATCAGAAAAAAACTGATTTATTCTCTAATTCATTCAATTGAGATTTAATTGTTTTTATTGCTTTTCTTAGATTTTTTTTTACTTTTTAATTTGATTTTCAAGATTATCTCCATTTGATTTCTTTTTCTCAAATTTTAAATCATTTTTTCCAATTAATTCTTTTTTTGGTGATTTAATGGCAAATTGATTTATTTAATTAAATATACTAGGATATTTAATAAAAATAAATAAGATAATTGTTTAAAAATGATTTACTTGAAATGATCAATTACTTAAATATTTATTTAATTAATTCAGAGTGATTAATTTGCCATGTGATATTTGATGATTTAAGAAATTAATTGTGTGCTCAAGATTAATTTTAATTGCCTTTGGTTAGGACCTTGGTGATGTTGTCGAGATTAGGAGGGCTATGGTTTAGATGACCATTTTTAGGGTATTACACATCCTATTTGCATCTATCGCTTCCATCTATCCTAGTCTATCCATTTCATCTTTTGCATTCATTGCTCTGAACCATTAGCAGGAAATATGCAGCTTACCAACAATTATCAATATTTGACATACTTAGTGTAGTCATTGTCTTGGATTTTATCAATCATATCTGCATTATATTCTGCCATGATTTTAGATTTTGATCATTTTTTCGTACATCCGTGATAAAGTTTGTTTCCAATGGGGGCAAAATCCTAAATTCCTTTTGCTAAGGTGATCTTTTAAATCTTTGAAAATCCAAAACATTCGAAAAACTTAGAAAACCCAAAACACCTAAGGTTTTGAAACAGATAACGGGCAACAAGGCAATGAAGATCAAGGCATTTGTAATAAACTGATTCATGAAACTCATAATACAAGGAATCAACCAGCAAGTAATGAAGGATTATCAATTATTATTCATCAAGTTGATTATATTAGTTAATGACCATGAGAACATGTGTATGACATAAGATGCAGTGTTTATATCTTGATTTTCGCTAATCATGTACTCTATGCAACTCGATGATGTCCATGACTAGAGAAGCTATGATGGGGCATGATTATTTTCTTTGTTTGTTGTATGTGGTTTATCTCTTATTAAGGTGTATACTTGTCTAAGGATATTATCAGTAAAAGATCAAGGAGGACGTATGGTCATATAGTCATATAAGGTTTGTCATCTTATCTCGTCCCATGTCTCGTATGAAATTGTTCTTGGGTGCCCATTATATCGTGCGATATGTAATTTTTTATCATATGGGGATAATTTATCATGCGCAGGAACCATCTCCTCCACTTGGAGATGAGGGAGAGGCAGAGCGCTAGATTTTTATAGTTCCTATATTTTGTTATGTTCCCCATTTTTTGTAGCCTATACGATTCTTTCTCTGATGAGACATTGTATATGATAGTTGATATCACTTGTACGCTGAGACACTAAGATTATGATGATATATATGAGACCTTGATTTGATTTCATCTTACTTGTGTTGATTGATTATGAAATGTCTTTCTATATGCTTTATTCTATATGTATGCATATCTTTTTAGTATGGATGTATGTAATGCAAATAAATGATGACAATGAGTAACTAGTAATGCAAATGTTTATTTTTCTTCAGGCAATAATATGAATGCAAATAAGTAATAATGAAATGTATGGATCTATATAAGATGCTTATGTATGCAGCTAACATCTCAATACACAAGTAATCGATCGGAGAAATGATGATGAAAAAGAGACCACTTAGCTAAGAAATGATGATTGCTTCAAACTCTCATTCAAAAGATATAGAGATCATTGTTATCATGCTGAAATCACTCGAAATGCATAAAATTTAGAATGAATGCAACCTAAACCTAGTCAATGGATTTGGAATGCTTAATTTTCATCACTGAGCGTTTACAAACATGGCAAGAAAAATAGAGTTCCTTTCTTTTCATATGCAATATTAATTATCTTGTCCGCAATGACCCTTTTTTCGTTCATATCCTTGGACAGATTACACATGCTTCTGGATTGCATATTAAAGAAATTTCCTCAAACAGACAAAGAAATGATTCCAACCTCCCTTTAGCATACAAATAAGCGGAGTCGAGGTATGTGTGGTGATTTCACCTTGATGTGAAGGCACTTATCACAGACACCCAGCTGATTAGATGTTTCCAGATCATCGGATTCATTCTTACATGCAAAAAACAAAGAAAATTATTATGCCCCCTATCCTTGCTCCTCTTAGTCAAGATAGACTTCCTCGATTTACTTAGAGGAATAATAATCGAAAGCCAATGTAAAAGACAACATAGAAAATTTCATGCATATCTCAAATAGTTTAGTGGTTGTTCTCAGTAGTCTTGTTTTGCTTGTTTACTTAGTGATAAAACTCTTCAGTAGTTAGGAGACAGGTGACTGACTCAAAGTGGATGACCCGGTACTACCGATAGAAAGATGACTTGGTTGATACTTCTTAGGACATGTAAATTGATCACTTGATTACCCTAAGACTAGGACATTGATCGATTTCAAGCCATGAGGGTTCCAAAAGAACCAGGATGTCACGAAAGTGACTAAAAGATATGTACAAGCGAAAGAAAAGATGCAAGAAAGCGAGAAGGAAAATAGGAAATGCCAACATTGCATTGATAGATGGAGCACTTGAGTACAAGAGGCACCTATTTACCAGGTTTTCACCTACTTGGCAAACATCCTTTCTCTCTTTATTTTTTCAGTTCATTCTATGATTTTAAGGATTTTTTTAGGACTTTTTAGGATTTTTAGAATTTCTTCAGAACATTTTAGTTGTACAGGTTGCTGGAGAAGAGAATACTAATTGAAGAATTTCTTCAAGTGGATGGTGTTGATCAGTTCACGGAGTTGTTCTCCTTCCAATGTTGAGAGTTGATAGGCACCAGAGCCAAAGACTGTAGTAACGATGTAGGGACCCAACCAGTTGGGTTCAAACTTCCCTTTGTTGTCTCAAAACTGTTGATTTTTAGGATTTTCTCTTAGAACAAGGTCACCAACATGAAATTCTCGTTGTTGAACTTTTTTGTTATAACCTCTAGACATTCTCTTTTGATATGCTCTCAGATGATCAAATGCCACTTGTCGATGTTCATCCAGCAACTCGAGTTCTTGCAATCTAGATATTCTGTAGTCTTCATTAGTAACAAGACCTTGCAAAGAAACTCTTAAAGACTGTATTTCCACTTCAATAGGTAAGACTACTTCGAACCCATACACCAAAGAAAAAGGTGTAGCTCCAGTAGGTGTTTTGATACTTGTTTTATAAGCCCATAGTGCAATATTGAACTGCAGATGCCAATCCTTTCCAGATTTATTTATTGTTCTGTGTAAGATAGTCAATAGATTCTTGTTAGATGCTTCAGCTTGTCCATTACCTTGAGGGTAGTATATGGATGACCAGTGCTGTTTTATTTTTATTTTTTCACAGAGTTCATCTAGATCTTTGCTTTTGAACTACCCTCCATTGTCATTCATAATGGATGAAGGCATCCCATACCTGCAGATGATATAGTTAAGGATGAATAGAGCTACTTGTTTACCGGTTGCTTTGATGAGCGGAATCGCTTCTACCCACTTAGCGAAGTACTCAGTGGCAGTTATAATAAACTTGTGTCTGTTAGATGATGCAAGATATATTTGGCCAATGAGATGAAACGCCCATTGTTGAAAAGGCCAATGTGTAATAAAGGGTATGAGATCCCTTGCTGGAGCATGTATGAGGTTCCCATGTATCTGACACTTCTCACAAGTTTTAACAAATTGTATAGCATCTTTCTCCATGTCTGGCCAGTAGTAGCCAGCCTTTAGTAGTTTTCGTGCTAAAGTTATACCATTTGAATGGGATCCACAAATACCTTCATGGACTTCGGATAATGTGCATTGGGACTCTTCAGTTTCTAGACACCTAAGCAAAGTACTATCCAAACCTCGCCTAAATAGTTTGTTAGCAATGATGACGTACCGTGAATAATTTTGGATTAGATTCCTTTTCTCTTTACAAGTAAGATTAGCAGGGATAACTTGGCTACACAAGTAAGAGTAAATGTGGCTATAGCGAGATGAGTCATGTCCAATAATAGAATAGACCATCTGGGACTCAGGAGAATCATAGGCAGGATAATGTAACTCTTCCACCAGGAATTCAAAGCAAAAATTAGATTCCTATAGCTAACGTATAGACGCTAAGGTGGCCATAGCATCTACTACTCTATTTGCTTATCTGGGAATCTACTAAAATGATATAAAGGTAAAGTATTTCTTCATATCATCAACCATTCTCTTATAAGGCATTAGTTTCTCATCTTTAGTCTAATATATATCATTGATTTGGTTGATAATTAGTTGGGAGTCTCCATAGATGTGTAATTCAACAACCTTCCATTCGATAGCCAGTTTGATCCCATTTACCAAAGCTTCATATTCTGCAATGTTGTTTGTGCAAGGGAAGAGAATCTTGTAAGCTTTTGGGATTGAATATTTTTGAGTAGTAATAAAAAGTATTCTAGCACCAGAACCATGTTGAGTGAAAGACCCATCAAAGAACATCTTCCATGATCGTTGAGTAAGGTGCATGAGGGATTCATCCAGAAATTCTATGTGCAAAGGTTGATTGTCTTCAAGTGGAGCATCAACAAGTTGATCTATAATGACCCATCCTTTAATGGTTTTGTGTTATACATATTCGATATCAAATTCTGTAAGAACCATGACCCATTTAGCCAATCTTCCTGTAAGTGTTGCTTTGCTGAGAAGGTATTTGAGCAGATCAATCTTAGCTACCTGCTTAATAGAATGTGCTAACATGTAGTGTCTTAATTTCTGTGATGCAAAGACTAATGCCAAATAAGATTTTTCTATGATAGTATAGTTCATCTAATAGGACACCAAGGTCTTGCTGATATAATATATAGCTCGTTCTTTTTTATTTTCATCCTGTTGTGTCAGATTAGAAAGATAGTCTTTGATTTGTTTTAGATGTTGTTCACAATCTTCATCCCAATTGTATTTGACTCCTTTTTGTAATGACTTGGTGAACGGTTGAGCTTTATTTGTGAGCTGAGATATAAAGTGTCATTGATTGGAGGCATCCTTGTAAACTTCTCATTCGAATGATATTCTTGGGCGGAGGAATTACCATTATGGCTTGGACCTTTTCAAGATCAACCTCAATTCCTTTCTTTGAAATAATGTAACCAAGCAATTTTCCTGATGTTACTCCAAATGCACACTTTTTAAGGATTTAGCCGGACCTTGAATCTTTCCATTCTATCCAGTATGAGGCCCAGTTCTTGGATATGTATGGATCTCTTCATGGTTTTTACTAGGGTGTCATCAACATAATCTTCCATGTTTTTGTGCATCATATCGTGGAAGATAGTGGTTACTGCTCTTTGGTAAGTTGCTCCTGCATTCTTTAGTCCAAATGGCATGACGTTCTAGTAGAAGGTCCCCCATGCACATGTGAAGGTTGTCTTTTCTTGATCCTCAAGAGCTATCTTGATCTGATTATAACCAAAGAATCCATCCATTAATGAGTACATCTCATATCTAACAGTCATATCCACTATCATATCAATGTTGGGCAATGGAAAATCGTCTTTCGGACATGCTTTGTTGAGATCCTTGAAGTTTGTGCAAACCCTAATAGATTTGTCTACCTTTGATATAGGTACTATGTTTGATATCCATTCTACATAGTCTATAGCTTTGATAAATCCATCTTTTAGCAATTTTTCTAGCCCAACTTTGACTAGCAGTGTCACATGAGGATGCATCTTATGGATTTTTTGCTTGACTAGTTTAACTCCTGGTGTAATAGAGAGATGATGCATGATGAGATCAGGATCTAGGCCTAGCATATCAGAGTATGTCCATGCAAAGTTGATCTTCTTTTCCGAAAAGAGGTTGCTGAAATCTTTTAACTCTTCTGTTGATAGTGATTGAGCTAAATGAATGATATGTGGTGTCTCTTGAATTTCAATATTTACTAGTTGAGTTGGTTCAATCAATATTGAAGACCTTTCTTGGAAGTGACTTGGCAGCATATCAAGTATCTCACCCTCAAGTGCCTCAGAGAGATTTTCACCCTTAGGTACGTCCTTTATTTTTACTTTTCTTTGTTCTGACACCGCCACAGTGTGGCTTTCGTCATCAGAACTTTTATTTTTCTTTTTTTTTATTTTTGCGATTGAGATACTTGATGTCTATCGCAGTCATGTTCTCACTTTTCTCACTGGTGGAAGAGTCCATTGGTTCAACTGCATTAAGATAGCAGGCTAATGTGTAGTCATTGGCGAAGGTAGGTATATTCAAAGGTTGGTTGTGAAGAGTACAGTCAATCAATTCAGGATATACCAAGGATAAAGTTTGAACAGGTTCAAGAGAGTTCATGGTATTATCATCATAACTTTGGACTGATAAGTTGAGTTCCAAAAAACTACCTCGCGTAAGTGTCTCGAGACCAGGAAGAGTTACAACATGATTATCGAAGTGCATGCTAATATTTAGTGGACCTAACCCAGCAGACCTACTCCTAGCATTGTCCCCTACTTCAGACTGGAATACACATCGTGGTGTGACAGTAACAGGGTGAGCAGGCAGAATCTCAACATTCATGACAAAGTAGTCATAATTTGATGCCGAATAGGTAGTGTCATAAGTAGAGCTTATGTCAGAGTTATCAGAGTCATAAGATAAAGTTTATGACTCTTCTTCAAGTGGTTTAGTAAAAGTATGTATAGTATCAATACCTACATTTTTTATGCTGCAAGGTCCTTCGTGATTTGGTTCAGTGATCACTTGTATTTGACATACCTGCTGACATAACCTTGATGGTTTTGCTAGTCTTTGTTGTCTTTTCCATTTGGCTTCCTCTGGACTAATGACTAGTCCTGCTTGTGTAGCTTCTAATTCTTCTTGTGTAGTTCCATACCTGATTTGTTCTATCACATTAGAGGGAGAATTTTCTTGTTCTCTTCCTTCTTTCAGCTATTGTTCATAGTCTTCTTGTCTTTTTAGTCTGATTTCCTCTATTTCCTTTTGCAACTTTAAGCGGATTTCCTCTTGTGCTTCGTCTATGATATCACTATATTCTTTAGGAGTTTCTATATTAGATGTATCTTAGAGATGATCTAGACCCCATTCATACTCATTCAAGTCAGTTTCTGAATCATCAATTTGTTGTCTACCTGTAATACAACCGGAATGTTCAGTGGTGCAAACAACTCTTTAATTATTTCAATTTCTTCTCTCATGTCTTCTGGGATTTCTACTCCTTGTAGTATTATTACTGATACAATTGGAACTTGAGTACCAGCTGCTTCTTCTCTCTTGATTGCCAATTCTTCTTGTTTATTTTCATACCCTTCCTAAGTTTGTTGAGTATTGATTTCTTGTGATGTTGAAGGTAGTATCTTTTTCCTCCACTTAGGTTGATGGTGAGAAGTATGTTTATGATCTGGTGACTTTCTTGGATTGTATCCGAGTCCAACTTTATCATTTGCAGACTTAGTTTGTAGCTGAATAGGTTCAACAATACCTTCTTGACACTTTCCTAGAGGACTGGTACCTGAATATCGCATGCGTTGAATTATCTTATATCCTAGACTATATTGTGTCGAGGAAATTTCACAATATCGTATTTCTTTGTTTGTACTATCTTCTTTGAAAATCCATTTGAGAACATCATCCTCTTCTATTTCATCTACAAGGGAAGTAGAGGACTGTATAAAGAGACCATCATAAATGACCTTTGGAGTTGAAGTTTGTGGCTTCATAACCTCTTATGGTTTTCCTGACCGTCTTGGCGATGGAAGAAGAGACATTAGTGAAAGTACAAGTTCTATTTTGTATCCATCCATGCCAATATTTGTGATTTTCAGTTTCTTTTCTAAATCTTGCATCAAAGTTTCTGAACTTTTAGCTGTAGAGGTTTCTCTATTATGAGGAACAAAAGCATCAACACTCTGCATTAATGCATTATAGGTATAGCTTGTATCAGCAAGAATACTGACTTCAACTCTATTATAAGGAAATTTCAAGTATTGATGATATGTAGATGGTACTGCTTTCATTTCATGAATCCATGGCCTGACCAGTAAGATGTTGTAGGAAAGAGGAAGATCGAGCACCTAAAAGATAACATCTCTTTCTACAAGTCCTACCCTAATTGGTAATAGTACCGGACCTTTAGAGGTTCTTTCTTCTACATCATAAGCTTTGATTGTTATTTTCTTTGTTGGATCAATGACATTTTCATAAAAGCCCAGCTATGTTAGTAAATTGTAGGTATAAATATTCAACCAAGCACCTCCATCTATCAAAACATGTTTGACTCAGTGTTTATGGATCATAGCTTCGATGTGTAATGGCTGGTTATGTGGGTGATTCAGTGACTTGTCATCTTCTTCAGAGAAAGTGAGGTAATGAGGCAAAGTCAAGTGACCCACCATAGATTGAAACCGATCTACATCTAAATCTTTAGGGACATTAGTAGTGAGTAAATCTTTGTCCAGGATCTCTCTATGAGCAAAAGAGATCTTAAGCAGTTCAAAAATGGAGATTTGAGCGTTGGTTCTTTTCAATTGTTCGACGATGTTATAACCAAGAGAGGATGATGAAGCCAGTTTCTTAGATTTAGCTGTGATTGTATCTGGTTGTCTATTTGGTAGGTTTGATTTTGTTTGAGCAGAAGTTGAGGAACTAGCTCCTTGGAGAGTAACCTTCTTTTGAGCGTGAGTCACAACATTTGTAGTTTGTGCTTGATTTTGTTTATCTTTGATTATGATCACATTGAAATATTCAGGTTGGGAAGATTCAACCATGTTGATCACATTGTCATTGTTAGTGTAGGTGTAATTGACTTTGGCACCTCCCTTGGATTTTGAGGAATCACCTTGTTCATAAGTAGGTAAGGGGTTTTTAAAAGCTCTATGATCAGTATTAGTCATGTTATTTCCAACAACAATTTTGCCAGCGTTGATGAGGTCTTGAATTTCATGTTTGAGCTTCATGCAGTTGTTTGTTGTATGACCCTTGTTTCAATGGTATTCACAGTATTCGTTTTCCCTCCACCATTTAGATTTAACTTCTGGATCATATGGCCTAGATTTGTCTGGCAATGTTATCAGATCATTTGCTAATAAATTTTTAAAAGCGGATTCATATGATTCTTCCAGAGGAGTGAAGTCGCGTTTAGGTTTTGAAAGCCAAGGTTTCTCTTTAAACCACTCTTTTGATTTCTTCAGAGGATTTTTTGCTACAGTTTCGATTGCTTTGAGTGCTTGTGTTCCGCTAGCCAGGTTAAATATCATGGATTTTGATTTTGCTTTAACAGTGTCTACCACTCCATCATTAATAATGTTTCTGTTGTTATCTTTGTTGTATTTCCAGTATTTGTTCTTTTCTTTAGAACTAGAACCTTTTTGTGTTTCTTTCCAAAGTGATAAATCTCCTTTCTTTATAAGCACATCTTCCATTCTGAGGGCACTATCTACCATTTTGTTGAATAAAGGGTACATTTGCATTTGGATATTGTATTTCAATTCAGGGATCAAGTTATTGACGAAATATATCCATCTTCTCATAATCTGGAATAGGCCGCGAATATCTAGAGAACACCTTTCTCCAACATTGAAGAAAAGTGAGAAAGGGCTCTCCTGTTTTCTGTTTGGTATTGCAAAGCTCGATCATAGTGACTGGATGACGAATGTATAGGAGTATTGTTGTAGAAATAGTTCGATTAATTCCTCAAAAGTTTTGATTCTGACAGGTAGGCTTCAAAACCATTCCATAGCTTGAAGGAAATGGAGGCATGTAAAGGTTTTTGTCAAATGGAAACGGGCATATTGTGTCCAAAGAATATTGCTTTCATGATTTATCCTTGTTTTTCAGTTTTGTGATTTCAATATGTAACGCTTGCAATTGTTTGTTTACCAGCACTAAAGGGGTCTCTTCTTCTTTAGTGATAAGGGTTTCAACGTTATAATCAATAGGAAGTTTAGTGCCTTTCTTTGCTAGCTCTAGAAAATGCTCTTCCTTTTCTCTACACATGATGATCTTCATCATCTTTCAAAAATGTTTATCATTTAGACATTTATTTATAACAGTTTCTGTAGGTTCAGAGCTTGCTTGATGAGGAATCACTATTAGTAGCATGGGTGTTGAGGTTGTCATAAGTATCGTGTTTAGTAGCTTGTCTTTCTTGCCTTGCTCCAAACATGGTGGGAGATAAGGGTTGATAAAAAAATGGTAGATTTGACGATGAAGGCTTATTAGAGACGAGTTCTTCTACAAAGATTGGATTGTCATTTGATGAAAAGGATGGTCCTTTACCTTTGTCAGTTTTTTTGCGAGAACTTCCGGTTTGAACAAGCATTTATGACTGATATGACCAAGAGTTGGATCTGATGCAGATGTCAAGATCAAATTGGAACTAGTTGTTCGTTTAATGTAGTGATTTGAGAAGAGTAACTAAGATTTAGTCTAGTTTCAGGAAAGATCTATCATGTGTAAGATGTGATCTAAGCAACTTAGGCTTGATAAGTAGTTGATTGAACTAGCTGAGAGATGATTGACAAAATTGTGCAACACAATGGCAGGGGTACGCTATCAAGATTATTTATGCTTAGAATTATGATGACCAGTTTTATGCTCGATGTAGACTGATTTAGGCAAGTTTGGATGTTTTGGACTGACAAAATCAGGAATTCATGCAACAAAGTTTACAGACCCAGAGGACAGTTTAGAAACTCCTGAATGATAAAGACAATTCCTCGTACGAGTTGTTGCCTAAATTCGTACGACAGGTTGGTGGTCTCTAGACGACAATCTATTGAGTATGATTTGTATTCGTACAACAGGATGCAAAGGACCAGATGAAAATTGTTCAAACCTCGTATGACAGTTTATAAAGAGTCAAATGACACACTGAGAGGATCAATGAAGTTTCATATGACAATACCTATGTAGCGGGATGATAATTCAATAGACTTATACGACAGAGTATTGGACAGAGATGAGATTCTGACAAACAGAGTTTCAATGATTGATGAAGACCAGTTTTTGATAAGGATGAGTTTTTTATGTTTGACAAAGACCTATTTTGGACACGGACAAAGTTTTGGTCATCGAGTTTTTGATGTTTTTGATTTGTTTTCTCCAGTTTCAGTTTTAGTTTTAGGGATGAAAACACAGTAAACACACAAGATGTATAATTACTTCAATCACAACATGCTAACCCTATGGAAGTTGGCTTAGAGAAGAAAATATTTGCTTGTTGACTTAGGTACGCACCCAATAGCTAATAAGAATATGACCGCTGAGTCTCACACAATGGATTCTCAACGTCGTATTAGCCGACTCCAAACGCAAATGGGGGCATGATATGGAAAGTCTCTTGGGAGAGTTACTATCTCTCTTGCACAAAGATTATCCCCCTTTCAGAGGTGAATCAGGTAGCCTCTATCTTATAGTTCTTAGTCAGGAATTCCATTCAAAATTACCCCTTGAAGTCACACAAGCATGATGGAGGCCTATAGCCCGACAAGGTACCAAAACAAGTTGTAGTCATGTAAACATGATTGAGACCATGAGGCCCTACAAAATATTTGATATGAGATATCTCAAAGAGAAAACTCAAACAATCTCGTCCTCTAAGACTTTAAGCACTGGAGGCCTATTTATTATAGTGAGTTGGAATTCTCAGGTCTAGTTGTACTCACTCGGGTCATTCTCACAGCGTGATTACTTTTTCTCACTATGACAGGCCCGCTAAAGGTACACAAATCTCAAAAATTAGAAAAAGCTTCGAGGGTCTAGATTTCTGATTGTCTGTAAAAGACAAGAGAATACTCTCCTACCTCTCGGATTTCTCTTCAAGCACAAAAGACAGATTTGCTCATTAACCAGATAGCAATTTAAGTGCCTAAAAAAAATGAACTTTTAAAAAATACACGATGTTTAGTTGATTCTTTTTAGGCAACCTGCAAGAACAACGCATTAGTAGTCATTTTGCTTTTGATTCTTTGACAGGCGTATGTTTGACTAATGTATTCTTTGACAAGCATTCTACAGAAAATCAGTTAGGCTGTAAAAATCTCAGGCAGACAGGAGACAGACTAGGGTTAGCATCAGTGTTAGTAAAATCCAAATTTAATTCACAAAAAACCCTGGAAAGTATATTGTTTTTTAAAAGAGAAAACATAAATTCGTACGACAATGTATACCTTCTCGTACGAGTATTCTCACAGGGCCGAACGACAAAACACAAAACCAAATAGTCAGCGCAGGAACTCGTACGAGTATTAGATGCGAGTTTAGTCTTGCTCTCATATTTTTATATGCAATACCAATTGTAGACACCTAAAATTGTCATGTCTAATTAAATAAATATTTTATTTATTTAATTATCTAAGCCTAATTCTTCTATTAATTAAATAAATCCTTATTTATTTAATTAATTCATTTATCCTCTTCTAGCCTTATTTCTCATTTAAATAAATACATTTATTTATTTAAATTATCCTTTTCCTAAATTAAATAAATATCTTATTTATTTAATTATCCTACTTCTTCTATTAATTAAATAAATCTTTATTTATTTAATTAATTCATTAACCTTTTCTACCCATGACACATGTCATTCATCTCTTAATTCATACACTACCTACCTCTTTCATTATTTTGGTATTTCTTCTACCTACCCTCTAATCTTAGCCGACCTCTCTTTTTACACCTCTCAATCTTAACCCTCCATTTCTTATTGTGTCTTCTATTTAAGGAGATGCTTTCTTCATTGTCAAACCCTAATGACACATGTTAATAACTGATTTTGGAGTACTTGACTACACTACGATCCTACTTGCAACCACATTTCGTTCTTTGTTGAGCTCTTGTGCATACAAAAATCTGAGAGCAAATATATCAAGCAAGATCAATGGAGATAGGAAGAATGGAGATCAAAACCCTATTGGACATGTGATGGTATAATCTTTGTGATTTTGTTTTATTTGCATTGTCTTAGGTAATCTTCATATGTTATGGTGGATCTTTGTTGATTGTTAGGCTAGGGTTTAGTGGTTGAATTCATTTAGCCTTTTAATATTGTTATTATTGTTATCCATTTTCACCATAAACATTTTGGCACGCCCGGTGGGACTCTTGTCCCTTTGCATTTAACATTTTTATTGCAGATTTGGCATTTTTGAAGTTGCAGATCGGACTATTTTCGACGACATTTTAGGTTTTTTCCGCGTCTGCGAGCGTTCGGATCACGTTTTTGTGTTTCAAAAGCGTCTGTATACTCTGGAATCGCGTCTGTGTTTTTGCCAATTTTTGTTTTGTAGGTTTCCAAAAGCTGCGTCTGTGATTCCAAACCGCGTCTGCACTGCATCAGATCGCGTCTGCGTCACTTAACAGCGTCTGTGACCTATGATCACGTCCGTGCATCACAGAACAGCGTCTGTGTAATACAGACGCATCTGCGTCTGGTATAGAAGCGTCTGTGCTTTCTATTTTGCAATTTTTAATTTTTCTTTGATTCGGGTTTTCGGATTTCATACTTAGGGTTTCGGATCTGGTTTATTTTCGGCTAACCCTTGCAGATCTAGCTAACCTGGTTTGTGCAGCTTGCTTTGGAGGCAAAAACGTTTTTGTTGAAGGCCCCTTTTCACAAAGTCTTTTGGGTTTTCTAAAATTTACCTAACTTGTGTGCTTGCAGGAAGGGGTTATCATTTGAAACAACCCAAACTACTAACAATTTTGTTGCAGGGCCTTGGCTAGGGTTTTGTAATTTTGTTGTGTGCCTTGTTTTCATAGCTTAGCAAACACTTCCATTGGTGCACTAAAATTGAATCATTGTCTTTTGTGTCTTGAGCAATAGGCTCTTTTTGTTCAATCTTTAGAGGGCCTGTCTTCCCGTGTGGTCATTAGGACTACTAGTGAGAAGAGAACGACCCAAGTGGTAGCGAGGAAAACCCACCTCTTCCGAACCACTATAATCAAATGTATTCATGGTGAAAACTATGGATAACGTGTGCTGATTAGTTCATACCGACACTATGTCTCCCCATAAACCCGTTTGATCAAATTTATTTGATCATTTGTAGGGCGTAACCCCTACCGGCTGGGAGCCTTCTATATTTACAGAGCTGAAAGTGCCACATGTATGGCCACACGAGCGGATGCCCTTACTAGCACCTTTTTGTTTTAGAAGCCCAAATCCTTCTAGTTGTTGAGGCAGGAGGTCGGACCTCTGGTAGCGGCCCACACACATATGGTTCTTAGTAGAGATACAAAGTTCGCCATGGGGAGTTTTCATGGGGACTGATGCTTGGCTCACCTGAGAAGTGAGTACCGAGGGTGGAGCCAGTGAGGTCAAGCATCTAAGTATCCACTCTGAATAGCGTAGCCTCGGGGGTAAAACCCTATGTGGGATCAACAACTATTGTCTTGGCCAGCCCTAAGATTTGTGCTTGTCTTATGCTAAACACTCAAACATTCAAGACAAAACAACAAAACATTGTGTCTTTTGTGTCTTCAAGTGTATCCAAAACTTTTTACATCAAACAACACACTTTGGAGTCTAAACAGTTTGCAAACATTGAGTCATCAATATTGTGTCCTCTTGTCATGAAAAACAGTCAAACAGTCAGATTTGGTCACAACAAAAAAATTTCACAGATCGGAAAAATTGTACTAAGTTTACAGAAATGCGTCTGTGTCTATTTTAACCGCGTCTGCATCATATAAGCGTGTCTCTGAAGGACAGAATAGCGTCTGTGTTTTTATCAACATCTGTGTCAAACAGAGAAGCGTCTGTGTCTGGGAAACGCATCTGTGAAGTATACAGAGGCGTCTGTGTCAGGAATTGAGAACTTTAACAGTCAAGCAAACAAAGGAAATCAGTTTCGGCATACTTGAGCTTCCTAGGTTGTTTCTTCAGGTTTCATCTAGCATTCAACCTGTCCTTGAGTCTCACATAGTCCATCATTGCTTCACATCTCATTTTACATTCACATTTGTCTAAACTTGAGTCAAAAAGGTCACTTGCTTGTCCTCATCATACTTTGTCAACACACTACATACAACAACACTTTGCTAAGTGGTCCCTCATCAAGGTTTCTTACCTTTGGGTCTCATTTGGTCTTACTTAGAGTCAAGGTCAGCTTACTCATCAAGAGAAACGATCCTCTCTTTGGAAGTCACACCTACTCTACTACTTACATACTTGGTCTTACACGTTGGACATTGCAAGTACACCTCAAGATTCACTTACACTCCATACAACTCTTGGTCTTACATACTCTTTTCACTTTTCATCTAGTCTTTCACATCTTGGTCTAACACCTAGTTCATGGTTGAAACCCGCCTTCAAAAATCTAGGAGAATAGCTAAAGAAGCTCAAGAATCCGTAAACATGAGTTCTTATGAGTATGACAATGATCTATTCTACAATCCTGAGCACACTACATTACCAGACATGAATGTTTATAGACACAATCCAAATGTGGAAAGCGCAAACACTATAAACAACAATGCTACGCACAATGACAATGTTGACAATTCTTCAATACTATCAGCAGACATAGAAGAATCCATAATGAATCCTCAATTCAATAGATTGGTTGAAGAGATAATGAGGAGAGATCGACAGTACTTTTTAAACATGATGGCACATAGTGGAGCTAAAATACCGCATGATTTTGACTTATCTCAACTTATGGAAAGTCGACCCTCATAGCAAACTCAACTCAACATGGATCAAAGGAGACCAAATAGTGGAGGAAATAGAGGACCGAATATGATGCCTGAGTCACCATCAGTTTTGCTTCAAAAACTAGCAATCCCACATACACAAGCTCAAACATATGATACTTACACTCAAAGACCATCGTGGAGGCCTTATGCTCAAACACATGCTCAAGGTATGGATCAATCAAGACAAGTGGATACTCAAGGACATCCTCAAAATTTTGACACAAAGAGACCTCATGTCAAAATTGGGGGCAACACAATGGAAAATGAAAGGCCTATTGAATATGGTTTATACACACAAAACAGATATGGGGTCCCTCAACATGAAGTTATGCCAAGTGCTCCATACATGTCGCAACAATATAGACCTCCATATGGACATGTCTACGATCAGTATCATCCATACATGCAACAAGCTCCTCCTCAAATGGGTGTTTCAAACATAGGGTATGCTACAAGAAATCAATCTCCTCCCAAGAATAATTTGGAGCAACAAATAAGAGATTTACAAAAGAAAATGGAGGACATGAGTACATCAAAACCTACATACACTATGAGAGATATATGTCCTTATCCCTTTGATAAGAGCATTCCAATGTCTCCATTTCCTCCACACTTTGTGACACCAAAATTTGACAAATATAGAGGGAGAGGAGACCCCAAGGCACATATAAGACAATTCTTCACAGCTTGCATTGAGGTAGCGGCAGAAGAAACATACTTGATGAGGTTGTTTCCATAGAGCTTAGGCGACCAAGCTATGGAATGGTTTTCTCAATTACCTGCTGGTATTAAGTCATGGGGCGACTTAGCAGAGGCATTCATTCAGCATTTCTCTTACAACATAGAAACAGATGTCTCAGTTACTACCTTGTGCAATACGAAACAAAAGGAAGGAGAATCTTTCGCAACATTTTTACAAAGATGGAGAAATCTAGCTAGCAGATGCTCTTGCGAAATCCCGCAGAAACAAATGGTAGAAATGTTCACTCAAAATGTTAACAAGGCTATTGGATATGATCTCAGGAAAGCTTGTTTGTCTACATTCAAGGATGTTATTGAAAAGGGCCTAGCAACAGAAAAAGTCTTAATTGAACAAGGAGTTATCAAGCTATTCAAAGAAAACAAAGAGGACTTTAAAGGAAAGGACAAACCAAAATTTTGGAACAAGAACAAGAACACAGTTAATGATGGTGTTGTTGATGCCAACACAGTGAGACCCAAGTTCGTCTTTTCTGGATCAAATTCTACCAACAATCAGGTGAACACTCAAACAACTTCTAGACCACAAAGGAAGTACACTCCATTGGGAGAACCACTTGAATCAGTATTCAAAAAGCTTGTGGCAAACAAAGTGATCACAGTTCCAGATTTTCCTCCATATGAACCAAAGGTCAAACCAAATTGGTGGAATGATGATGAGTATTGCGAATTTCATAAGAGTAAGGGTCACAAGACAGGCAATTGCCATCGATTGAAAAACATTGTGCAAGATCTCATTGATAGAGGCGACATCGAGATTGAGGGACATTCATCTAATCAAGAGCATGAGATGTTTAAGGAACCATTCCCAAAACATGACAAAGGAAAAGGCAAAGTCACAGATGATCAAGCCAATTACACTAGAGCACCTTACAATTATGATTCTACTATCAATCACATCTCGATGGACAATCATATTTCTACTATCACTATCAAAAACAAAAATCCTAAGAACCCTTCTCAGAGACCCAAGATTGTCCTAAAAGGTGTTGGATCTTTGTCCGAATCTACCTCTGAATGTCATGTTACAACCCGTCGAGGTAAGATTACATTGCCAGGTACCTCCACTAAGAATACCAATCCTTCATCTACCAAGCCTGAGTACGACCTTGTAGAACAATTAGGGAAGACACCCGCGCTCATCTCCATTCTTGAGCTCTTACGTATATCCCCTGCACATAAAGCCATCCTGGACAAAATCTTGAGAGACACTGCTGTCCCTACTGATCTGAACGTGGACTAGTTTCAAGCCATGGTGGGATACCTATCCATTCCACACTCCCTCACATTCACAGAAGCCGATGACGCCTCCATAAGTCAGCCTCATAATGCACCTTTACACGTTGAAGCCTTTATACATAAACATCGAATCAAACGAGTCCTGATAGATGGAGGAGCAGGTCTAAACATTTGTACTTTGAGCACTATTAGACAATTGGGATATTCTGATAAAGCTGTGAATTCTACAAACCAAATCACCATCAAGGCTTATGATGATGAAGAGCGCTTGTCCAAGGGCACAATCACCTTACCGCTAAGAATAGGGCCAGTCACAAAGGATGTGGTTTGCCAAGTCCTAGATCCAGATCTCACGTATAACATATTGCTAGGACGTTCGTGGATTCATGAAATGAGGGCAGTCCCATCAACATACCATCAATGCATTAAGTTTCCTCATAATGGAGTCGAGGTAATAGTCAATGGTGATCCAAATCCATTCATATATTGCAATAACTTGAGGTCACATACTGAAACTATCATTCCCAGTAATCGTGAGGCTACTCCTTCTTCGGCATACATTGATCCTGAGTCATTAAAACCCTCGACATCCAAACAAGGTGAACTTAGAGGCAAGTTTCAAGACAAAGGCATGGGAGAATACACTCTGAATCAGACAATGTTTTTACGACAAGTCCTGAGCTCTCCAAAAGAATATGGGAGGCCACATCCTAACAAGCAAATCTCCATCATGATACTCAAATGGGATCCTACCATCTTTCAAAGGTGGGGTGAACTAGAAGAGGAAAATTTATATAAAATGCTCTATAAAGACATTGAAGAGGACACACGTGATCAGATTATTATACCCTATGAGAACTATGGCAAAGGATTCAAAATGTTACAAAGATTCGGGTATGATGGAAAAAGCCCTCTCGGGTTACGCAAAGAAGGTGTCATGGAGCCCTTACAACTTGAGCTAACTACAAGAAGAGAACGCTCCAAGGGACTTGGTTTTCTGAATTCCAAGATTCACAATAAAAGAACAAAAGAGGTATGGCGAATCAAAGTTGCCAATGTTCAACAAGAGGATTATCCTTCCACAGATTCAAATGAGTGGGAATGGGGTTCAGACAAATCCTCCAGTGATTATGAGCTCGTCGAAACATTCAGAGAGCCAGATGAACCCACAGAGGAAGAGGAATTTTACAAAAAGTTCAGAGTTGGTCAAGAACCAACCCATAAGGATCCCGCACATTCTTCGTTTCAAGGCCCTAGGTTGAAATCACATAGGATGAGGACACCTGTCCCAAAAGGCGCTACTAGTGATGACAATTTGGATTCGCTCACGATCGAAACTGATGAGGAGAGTGCCATCGATGACCTCGACGATTGCCTTGACATACCCGAGTATAACCACATCTTCACTATTAGTCCTGCAAACCCTGAAAGCACTAAAGACCTTCCCCTTGTTCATCCCCAACTCATTGACTAGGATCATGAAGGACTAGCACAATTTGATACATTTCAAAATGACGAAGCTATTGTTGACTATCTTGGCATTCGAGATGATCTTCCCCCTGGAGACCATAAAGCAGGATACGCCATAAAACTCAACAACATGGCATACTTCGGTGAGGGTGTCGGACCTTCCAGTCGCAAAAATGTGAAAATAAAAACAAAACAAGGGTCTTATGGTGAAAACCACACTGTGGCGCTGTCTGACCCCAAAAAAGTAAATAGAAAGGACGTATCTGAGGGCGAAAACCTCTCTGAGGCACCCGAAGATGGAAGGCTCGACATTCTCCCAACATCATATGAGGAAAAATCATCCATGTTGGTAGAGGAGACTATAAAGACAAACATTGGTACAGAAGAGGTTCCACACAACATATTCTTGGCGCAATCATTGACAGAGGCCGAAAGGGCAAAATTCATAAGATTCTTCAAGGAACAACAAGTCAACTTTGCATGGTCATACACTGATATGCCTGGACTGGATCCGGATTTGGTAATGCATCATTTGACAGTCAAACCGGGGGTAAAGCCAGTAAAACAGAAATTAAGGAAAATGCACCCACAAGTGGCATTACTAGTCAAAGCAGAGCTGGAGAAATTACTGGATGTCGGATTCATACGCCCAATTGATTATCCCGAATGGATCTCCAATCTAGTACCTTTTAGCAAACCAGATCGCAGTATCCGAATATGTACAGACTTCAGAGATATCAACAAAGCTTGTCCAAAGGACGATTTCCCATTACCAAACATAGATTTGATCGTTGATCTCACAGCAGGTCATGAAATGTTATCCTTAATGGATGGATTTTCTGGATATAATCAAATCAGGATTGCACCTGAAGATCAACATAAAACATCATTCACTTGTCCATGGGGAACCTTCTGTTGGAACGTCATGCCCTTTGGGCTGAAAAATGCAAGCGCCACGTATCAAAGAGCGATGAATACTATCTTTCATGATCTCATGCACATAACCGTGGAAGATTATGTTGACGATCTTTTGGGAAAGTCAATAGACAGAGATACACACTTGGACATACTTTCAGTTGTCTTTGATTGGCTGGAAAAATACAAGGTGAGACTAAATCCAAAGAAACGTGTCTTTGGAGTAACCTCCGGGAAGCTCCTAGGATTCATTGTGTCTAAAAGAGGAATCGAAGCCGATCCAGCAAAGGTCAAGGCTATCTTAGACATGCCGCCACCAAGAATATCAGTCAACTTCGGTCTTTACAAGGGAGACTCCAATCCATACGAAGATTCATAGCACAACTTGCAGATAAGTGTAATCCTTTCCAGCACCTGCTACACAAAAACATCAAGTTCAAATGGGATGAGAACTGTCAACAGGCTTTTCAGGCGCTCAAAGACTATCTTTCGAACCCACCAGTCTTAATGTCACCCATTCCAGATCAACCGTTGCTACTTTACATATCAGCTACTCCAACGGCACTGGGGGCACTCCTAGCACAACAAATACCTGACGGCAAGGAAAAGGCAGTCTATTATATCAGTCGCACATTGGTGGGATATGAGCTAAACTACACACCAATCGAGCGTGCATGTCTCGCTGTGGTCTTTGCTTCACAGAAGTTACGACATTATATGCTCACTCACAAGACTAAGTTGATTGCCAGAATCGATCCACTAAAATATCTTCTCAACAAAGCTACACTTACTGGGCGGCTGGCCAAGTGGGTAATGATTTTGAGTGAATTTGACATCGAGTACGTGGACAGGAAAGCAATCAAAGGACAAGCAATTGCAGATCAATTGGCAAATGCTCCCATGATAGATAATGTTCCTCTACAATCAGAATTTCCAGATGAGTCCATTCTAACAATATCACCTGCAAAGCCATGGCAATTATACTTTGACGGCTCTTACACACAGCATGGGGTAGGAGCGGGTATACTCTTTATAACTCCTCAAGGTGATTCTATACCAAAATCATACCGCTTATCATTTCCTTGCACCAACAATATAGCGGAATATGAGGCATTAACAACTGGATTAAGAATTGCAGTTCAGTGGAAGATCCAAGAACTTTGTGTTTTTGGGGATTCTCAATTGGTTATCCATCAAGCAACTGATGATTACCAAACAAAAGATGAAAAACTAATGCCTTACAAACAACTGGTAGATGATCTGAAACAGCACTTTGCAAAGATAGAGTTTGAGCAGATACCAAGAGAACAGAATCGTGCTACAGATGCCATGGCTACAACTGCTTCGCTCATTGATCTACCACAAAATGAGACCTGCTATGAGTTCCTGGTAGACAACCTGTTGGTTCCCTCATATGAGATCACTCCTACAGAAATGATATGTGTTGTTGGTCCTGAATCCCAGTTATATGGTTCCATATTTACATACCTTCACAACAATATCTTACCTCCCGATCTATCGAACAATCAACGCCGCACTTTCATTCGCCAATCCTCTCGATACATCATTTTAGCTGATATCCTATACCGATGAGGTCTAGATGGCACCCTTCTTAGATGTTTAGAGAGTGACGAAGCTCAGATTGCGTTACGAGAAGTGCATGAAGGGATATGTGGTCCGCATACTAGTGGTCCTACCTTGGCCAAGAAACTCATCAGGACTGGATATTACTGGCCTACTATGGAAAAAGATGCATATCAGTTTGTCAAGAAATGTAAGCAGTGTCAAATTCATGGAGACCTCATACATGCACCAGCATAGGAACTACAACCACTTGCATCTCCTTGGCCCTTTTGTCAGTGGGGACTCGATCTCATAGGCAAGATTCACCCTCCTTCTTCCAACGGTCATAAATTCATTATCACAGCCACAGAGTATTTCACAAAATGGATTGAAGTCGTGCCTCTCACACAAGTTACAGGGAAACAAATCGCTACCTTCATTTTGAACTACATCATTTGCCGATATGGGATTCCTACTTCCATTATCACTAATAACGGGCGTCCTTTCAAAAATCAGGATGTTCGTGAACTCTGTGAGCGCTTCCATATCTCCCATCATTTTTCCACACCATATTACCCCCAAGGTAATGGCCAAGCTGAGGTGTCTAACAAAACAATTCTTAAAATCCTTAAAAAGATAGTCGACGACGCTGGCCGTAACTGGCATATCCAACTTAATCCTACACTTTGGGCCTACCACACAAGTGTCCGCACACCTACAGGAGCTACACCCTACTCACTTGTCTACGGCGCTAAAGCCATCTTTCCTATTGAGGTCGAGTTGCCTTCTCTACGGGTCTCCTTGAGAAACATAATCAACGATGAAGACTACAGGGTCTCTCGCTTACAAGAACTAGAACTGCTAGAGGAACGAAGACACACTGCTTTCAATCATCTCAAGGCTTACCAACAAAGAATGAGTCGCAGCTACAATCACAAAGTCAAGCCTCACATATTTGAGGTAGGTGACTTAGTCCTCAGAGAGAACCCCAAGAATCAGCAAGACAGAGATAAGAAAGGCAAGTTCGAACCAAATTGGCTTGGTCCTTACATCATCACAGCGGTATATGGATCTGGGGCATATCAGCTTTCAACTACAGAAGGTGAATCTTCGGAGGATCCTATCAACAGCATGCACCTTCACAGGTTCTACACATAGCTCATTGGAATATCCTAATTCAAAAATACAAAAAAAATCAAAAATTCAAAAATACAAAAAAATCAAAAAAAATCAAAAATACAAAAAAAATTATAAAACAAAAAAATCGTTACTTGGTGAAAACCTGGCAAACAGGCGCCTTGTGGCAACAAAAACATTGAAAAAATTAAAAAAGTAAAGAGAAATAATTTCGTCCAACGGTGAAAACCACTTCGGTGGCACCCTGGGCAAGTACCATTGTGAAAACTGGGTCACCAGCACCATGCGTAGAGACTTTGCTCCTCCCTCTTTCAGGATTCTCTTTCATCTTTCACTTCGCACACACTCACAACCTATCCATCCATAATAAACTTACCCATTCCCATCATGGCTTGTTATTGATCTACCTAAGATTGGTTAGCCATTCATAATAAACCTCCCTTTTCACATCCCTTTCCATCCATAACAAATCAGACCCTATATGTGGCTAAGGCAAATCCTACGTCTAGTGATGGGTGTGGAACTGAGAACATCACATGTTTTGAGGAGTACAATTTCTTCCAGCTTCCTTCAAGTCTATCCACGCACAATCCGTAATAAAGCAACATTTGCATCACAGATCTGCAATAAAGTTTCGTCTTCTCCGCAATAAAGTATCAGTTTCATGGATTCAGTCAATTTCAGACGAGACACAGTAGCAACAATGAGCTTCAACAAAATCAAATCTTTCAACAGACTCAGACAACATATGGTTCAGTGCTATCTATCCTTTTTGTGAAAGTAAACATTGTGACCATAATCAAATAAGACTTATACAAGTGACAAGAGACACTAAACTTGAGGACTACAGTGGATGTTGGTGTCGAGTCTTGGTTTTCTTTTGATTTCATCTTTTTTGGTGACATGTCTTTTAGCTTTTCCGGGATGTCTCTGACTAGAGATTCTATCTCCAGGATGTCTTTGACTAGAAAGGCGAGGATGGGGTATCGTCACCTATTTGTATTTACTGTCTGTGGATTGTCTCTTAGTAATGCTATGACTTGTCCAAGGATATGAGGACACTGTGAGTCTAGTGTGAACTGGGGCATTCCTTGTTTGTGACTGTCTTATCTCCATGCAAACAGGTACAATGACTTTCTAGGTCGAACATATGCCTCGATTGTCATAACCTATCTTGCCATAATAAAGCTCAATGATGATAACGCACAAGAAGCTCTTTCATGTTCATATCTTCTGTCTTCCATCCCCCTTTCTTGATTGACTTCCATCGTCCTTCTCGAGTCCGCATAGCCCGCTATCACATGACTGAGTATAATGACACACCAAAAACATTTGCATTTCATGTAGCTGCACCTACATTACCACATATAAGCATCTCATACATACATATAGATATCACAACTGCATCACATCCTGCACACAACACTTGTTAGCACAATTTACATTTGCATTATCATATTCATCTGCATTACTTACATTCACATTTGCATCATGCATACACATATACAACATAAAAGAACAAAAATATATTACATTGCATCATATAAGCATCCATATCATAAAACATGTATCACATAAGAACATTTCATCACATAAGGTACACATGCATATAGCTGCCGCAAAAATGGTGAATCATCTCATATATAATCAAAATGTGTCATGATACAATGATGTCAAAAATCATATGGCTACAAAATCACCCGCAGGTGTCTACAATACAAAAAAAAATGGTACATATACTAATACAAAGGGGAGCCCTCTATGGCTATGATGAACTCCCTCCCTCGGAGCCGCCTGGCCTCGACGAAGTCTGAGCTCTAGATGGACCCACTCCGGGATCACCCTGCCTATCTGGTGGTGGTGGAGGACCCATGACCCCACCGCTAGATACCTGCCTCCTACGACTCCCTCCCGTAGCCGTCGCTATACGCGATGGTCTATGGAAGCTCCTCGCCCGCTGATCCGCTGGCACTGCACCATAGTACAGGTCCCTCCAATACCCAATCTCCTCTTCGGCTCGCAGCACATATGCGTAGCCTGCCCCTGCATCCTCTGCCACCTGCCTCCCTGCCCTCAGAGCTGTCTCGGCCTCAGTATATCACTGGATGGCCTGGTCCCTCTCTCGCTCTGTATCTCGGAGCCTGATCCTGAGACGATCCCTCTCCCGCTCCAACTCCGCGGTCTCGTCTGCCTAGCCCTGGTAGATCTCTCTCAGCTCTAGCAGCTCATCCTCCTCAGGATCTCCACCCTCAGCCTCTGCCTGTGACTCCTCCTCTGCAGGTGCCTGTACCTGTGCCTCCCTCTGTACCTGTCTGGGTGCCTGAACTGGAGCCTATCTCTGTACATGCTGGGGAACCTGTACCTGTCTCTGCACCTGTCCCTGTCCCTGCACCTGTCTAGGTCCCTGTGCTCTAGGACCCTGTGCTACTGGTACCTGTAGGGGCAATCCACCGCGACCCCTCACCACCACCTGGGCTGGTCCCTCCTGTCCTCCCTCTCTCCGAGGTGCTACCCGCCTCTCCCCCACTACTCCCCTCCGCCTCCGTCGGCCCCTACCTCCATCCCCTCCACCATCATCATCATCATCCCCTCCAACCTCTCCCTCCAACAGCTCTCCAGGATCTGTCAACCTCAGAAATGGATGCTCTGCCCAATATGCAGCATACTCTGCGTCCATCCCTGCATCCTCCACCTCTGGCCACATGTCCCAGGGTAATGGCATCATCTCAGCCAACTGTGTGACGGCCTGATCATACGATAACAATGGCCCGAACTATGCCTGATCCCTGACTGTGCGGGCATACATGCCCGAGCCTCGCGGCATCCTCTGGATCCTGCCGAACTATCTCCCAACCCTGTCAACCAGTTGCCTCTCCAGTATGTAGGGCGTACGCCCAATCAGATATCTGCTCCTAAATGTGTATGGCAGCTCCATGGCATCGTCCTCCCACTCCTCACACCCCAGGTACGACCTCTAGATAACCATATCAATGTCATCTATGACCCGCCTCTAGTGCTCCAGCCGGCCAATCCGAAGCTGTGACGTAATCATATCATACAAATGTACAAAACTTCGTCCATGTCCTCTGCCCCTGAAGTGGATAGGCCGTGTGATAGGAAGGTGCTCATATGCCCACACCTGTAGCAGTGTCACTCCACAGCCCAAGCCCATTGATATGTGGTAAACGAACTGGTGCAGCTCATAGTACAAATGTCCCAGGACACATGGCCCCCAGGCATATCTGGTGTGCTCAGTCACCAGTATCTCCAGTGCTCCTCCCCAGCCCACTGCCAATCCCCGCGTAGCCCTGTCAAGACATAAGAAACCACTGATGGCTCCTCCAATAACAGCTGGCAACGCTAACCCTGTCGCGGTCATGGTATCCCATGCCACGTGACCTGCTCTCATCTCCAACCCGGGATCCTGGAATACCCGTCTCAGCGCCTCCCTGTCTCCATCTCGATCATATGGAATCAGCTCTCCATCGATCGGTATATGCAGTATCCTGTACACATCCTCGAGGGTCACTGTCATCTCCCCCATAGGCAAGTGAAACGTGCAAGTCTTGGAGTGCCATCTCTCCGCCAGTGCAGTCAGCAAACCCATGTTTGCCCGAAACTCGGGCACATATAGCACATGTCTGAGGCCCATCTCCTCAATCGCAATCCTGTCCTGAATCGACAACTCTGGTCGCAATCTCTGTGTCGACGGGAATCTCTCTCGTGACTCCAGCATAGGCAGATACTCCTGCAGTCAACCAATCAATCATGTCAGTTATCGTGGCATTCACTGTTCATCACAAAATGCTACTTGCTATCTAAATGCATATGGTTATCTATCCTAGTGACACTCACTGTTCATCACAAAGTGTTGCTATCTACCCTAGTAGTGCTCCCTATTCATCACAAAGTACTACGTGTGTGAAATTCCCTGTTCATCACAAAGTGTTACTCACATTTGTACTCCCTGTTCATCACAAAGTGCTGCCTATCTTGGTGCTCCCTGTTCATCACAAAGTGCCTTGATCTATCCTAGTCTTCCTAGAGGACCTGCTTGAGTGTATCCTCTCAGCAGCTTATCCAATCGACAGCGTATGTTCATCACAGAACTGTCGATTTGACCTAGAAGACTTAAACTATGCATTTTACACTCACAAACGTGCTTTAAACTCATACACGCGCTTATAGACTGCACAAACGCGCTTCTGCAACACAGACGCGCTTTCTGAACACATACGTGCCTAAATCCTTCATAAACGCGGCCAGGGAACACAGACGTCCCTAAAGCGCACAAACGTGTCTGGAATTCGCAAACGCGCTCGCATTACTCACAAACGCGGTCCCAGGCATAGACGCGCCTGGACCCGACACAGACGCGCCTGTTGGACACAAACGTGCCTGGCACTGACACAGACGCGGTTGCGCGTTTTTGCATTTTTTAGCTACCCTATTCCTAGCGCATTTATTGCTACCTATTGAGAATTAATGACAAAACTTGAAATGCGTGAAAGTACGAGGAGGTTTTCTGGTACTTACCGGCTCTCCTGCATCTGCTGGCCTCTGGAATCGGCGAACGCGGTCGAATCTATGAACGAAGGCCATCGCTGCTGATTGCTGCTGCTCTATTTTCGCTCTGCACTCTGCCCTCGTGGATGTGTAGATGACAATGAGGATGTCTTTTGCCCGTGGTCTATCTTATAGCCTAGCCTAGCCCTCGCCCTCATTTCCCGAGTCAGTATTCTTCATCCTGTGACTTTGTCACTTTATTCGGTCAACCCATTCTAGCCTTTCTTTCTTATCGAGAGATTGTCTGCAATCTTTGCAGACATTTTCATCCAATCTCTCGAGGGGGCATATCATTCCCATTCTGGGGCAACTCTGTATCAGTTCATCTTATCTTCTTTGAAACAACGCGACAAGCCGCATTGTCTCAAAGAGGGGCAAAATGTAGACACCTAAAATTGTCATGTCTAATTAAATAAATATTTTATTTATTTAATTATCTAAGCCTAATTCTTCTATTAATTAAATAAATCCTTATTTATTTAATTAATTCATTTATCCTCTTCTAGCCTTATTTCTCATTTAAATAAATACATTTATTTATTTAAATTATCCTTTTCCTAAATTAAATAAATATCTTATTTATTTAATTATCCTACTTCTTCTATTAATTAAATAAATCTTTATTTATTTAATTAATTCATTAACCTTTTCTACCCATGACACATGTCATTCATCTCTTAATTCATACACTACCTACCTCTTTCATTATTTTGGTATTTCTTCTACCTACCCTCTAATCTTAGCCGACCTCTCTTTTTACACCTCTCAATCTTAACCCTCCATTTCTTATTGTGTCTTCTATTTAAGGAGATGCTTTCTTCATTGTCAAACCCTAATGACACATGTTAATAACTGATTTTGGAGTACTTGACTACACTACGATCCTACTTGCAACCACATTCCGTTCTTTGTTGAGCTCTTGTGCATACAAAAATCTGAGAGCAAATATATCAAGCAAGATCAATGGAGATAGGAAGAATGGAGATCAAAACCCTATTGGACATGTGATGGTATAATCTTTGTGATTTTGTTTTATTTGCATTGTCTTAGGTAATCTTCATATGTTATGGTGGATCTTTGTTGATTGTTAGGCTAGGGTTTAGTGGTTGAATTCATTTAGCCTTTCAATATTGTTATTATTGTTATCCATTTTCACCATAAACACCAATGACTAGACAACATCTAAACAAAGGATTTAATCTATATGAGTATGAAATTGAGCTAAATGGATGCAAGATTTAAGCGAGATATGCAAGATTATGCTAGATGGATGCAAGATTAATCTAACATGATTTAAGCAATATTAACCTAGATGATTTAACAAATATGCAATAACTAATATGCAAATACTCTTAATATGAAATGTTAATGAACCTAGAGAAAAAACAACATGATAACAATATAATCTCCAGGATCCTTGACTAGGAGATGAGAGCCTGAATTTATAGACAATTCATAAAGAAACCAATGGCCGAGATCGAATGATGATGAGCGGTCAAAATTTTCCAAGAAGAAGCACAATCCAAGTGAATTGATATGATTGGCTACTTTTATCAGTTTTAAAGGAAATTGAACTAAAATTAAGATAAAATAAAAAAAATGATTTATTCTCTATTTCATTCAATTGAGATTTAATTGTTTTGATTGCTTTTCTGAGATTTTTTTTAATTTGATTTTCAAGATTATCTCCATTTGATTTCTTTTTCTCAATTTTTAATTCTTTTTTCCAATTAATTCCTTTTTTTTGTGATTTAATGGCAAATTGATTTATTTAATTAAATATGCTAGGATATTTAATTAAAAAAATAGGATAATTGTTTAAAAATGATTTACTTGAAATGATCAATTAATTAAATATTTATTTAATTAATTCAGAGTGATTAATTTTTCATGTGATATTTGATGATTTAAGAAATTAATTGTGTGCTCAAGATTAATTTTAATTGCCTTTGGTTAGGACCTTGGTGATGTTGTCGAGATTAGGGGGCCTATGGTTTAGATGACCATTTTTAGGGTATTACACATCCTATTTGCATCTATCGCTTCCCTCTATCTTAGTCTATGCATTTCATCTTTTGCATTCATTGCTCTGAACCATTAGCAGGAAATATGCAGCTCACTAACAGTTATCAATATTTGACATACTTAGTGTAGTCATTGTCTTGGATTTTATCAATCATATTTGCATTATATCCTGCCATGATTTTATATTTTGATCATTTTTTCGTACATCTGTGATAATGTTTGTTTCCGTTGGGGGCAAAATCCTAAATTTCTTTTGCTAAGGTGATCTTTTAAATCTTTGAAAATCTAAAACATTCGGAAAACTTAGAAAAACCAAAACACCTAAGGTTTTGAAACAGATAATGGGCAACAAGGCAATGAAGATCAAGGCATTTGTAACAAACTGAATTGTGAAACTCAAAATACAAGGAATCAACCAACAAGTAATGAAGGATTATCAATTATTATTCATCAAGTTGATTATATCAGTTAATGACCATGAGAACATGTGTATGACATAAGATTCTGTGTTTATATCTTGATTTTCAATAATCATGTACTCTATGCAACTCGATGATGTTCATGACTAGAGAAGCTATGATGGGGCATGATTATTTTCTTTGTTTGTTGTATGTGGTTCATCTCTTATTAAGGTGTGTACTTGTCTAAGGATATGATCAGTAAAAGATCAAAGAGGACGTTCTGAGTCATGCAAGAAAAGGGATAATCCTTGTTTGTTTTGCAAGAAATACTCAGGTCAAATTGATTCATCATATCAAGTTGCCTGTATAAACTTGCTAAATCAAAATCCATGCAAGAAATACTCAAGTCAGCTTGAATCATCATGTCAAGTTGCTTGTATTTTCTTACAACATTTTAAAATCTCAATGATGAAATCAAGCACTACTATAAGACAACATATGAAGAATGTAAGTATCATTTTAGTTAGATCATTTTAGATTAGCTCATTATTCATCTGCATTATAAGCATTCATTGTCGGCTACATTATAAACATTTCATTCCATTCAAATATCAATGGTCATAAATTAAGATTGAGTATACTTGGATAAACAAAAACAATTTGCATTTGATTATTTTAGGTTCATTTATCTTTGGAATCATTAGGTTTGCATATTAATCATTATCATTCATTTCATTAGTTTGCATTAAGTGTATTTCATTGATCTTGTGCATTATATCACTATTATTTGCATTAGGATCATTATTACTGTAGTTCATTTTTATCCATTAAGGTCATTTAATTGCATCTTTGCACTTAGAATCATTTATCATGCATTATAAGCATTTCATTGCAATCATAACATCACATCTATAAGTATAACACTATCATCTCATTGATATAACATATGCATTATCTTATAAGTATCCATCACATGAGTTTAATCAAGCATATCATTTAAGATAGTATTATAAGCATTTACATCCATAATCATCATTTATATTCAAAATCATCAAATTTTAAATTAAATGCATCTCATGTAGATCAATTTATCATCATCATTATATGCATAAACATCAAGAGTACAAAAAAATCAACATTCATTTATCATTAGAAGCATTCTCATATAGATCATTGCATTTACATCACTTAAAGCATTATAGGATCAATTTCATTTGCATCCATGATCAGTAAAATCAAAAAAATCAAACGCATTTTTATTTCATCATCACTGCATCATATAGATCACTATCATTATCAAGACATATAGATCATCATGAAAATAAAAGAAAGAAAAGATCATCATAACATCATCCATCTAATCACTGCATATATATATATATATATATATATATATATATAAAATCTATGTAGTCAATGCATATAAATCATCATCATATAAAGTAACATGCATAATAAATCGTGAATCATCAGCATCATATAGAGTCCATGTATGCAGATCATCATAAAACAATAAAAAGTCCAATTATAAAATGATATCAAATAAATAATAAAATACAGTGCCTCATCAATATAAATCAAGTCTAAACTCAAGGTTGTCTTGTGCCGCTACCACCTAACTTTGTTCGTCTCTGTGGATGTGGATGAGACGATTCCCCAAATGGCTATGCACCTTGATCTCTAATCCTCTGAGGAGGTCCCATAACTCCACCACTGTTGGAATCCATCCTACCAGAAACAAGAGTAGTCTGATAACTCCCTACTATATGGCTCTCTGAGACTAAATCCTCATATCATCGACGCCAGTATGATGTCTCCTTCACAGCCCAATATAGTGCTTTGACAGTATCAGCTGAGAGAGTGCCAGATCCAGCCTGTTGAATATGATCAAGAAAAGCCTGAGCATCCTGTTGTCTCCTCACAACTCTATCTCTCTTAGTCATGAGTGTTTGGACCTGTGTCCTGAGCTTCTCTATTTGTGCTCTAAAATCATCTAAGCTTTCCTACTATGGCACATCTTGTACATGTATCTCTCATGATCCATCGCCTAATGAGAGGAACATGATCCTTTGATTCCTCCTCTCCCTCATCCCAACCACCTTGAGCTGCAATCACCCTAGGATCTGGATGAATCTGACCAAAATCAATACCTCTCCCATGGCCCCTATCCAATCCTCTACTCCTGCCTAGTCCTGGAGAGGGAAATCCTCTTGCTACCCTCATCACTTCTCTCTCGGTATCCCGACCAATCCACCCTGCATCTCTGCCTACTGGAGGAAGTACTCCTCCTACCCTCCCAACCCTTCCTGTATCTCTCCCTACCATGGGAAGTGGTCTCCCAATCCTGTCAACTAGTCCAAAAGGTCCTCCTCAGACTCTCAATCGGCCTCCCCTCCATCCACGTCTCCTTCATCTCCACCCTCATCTCTTCCATCTCCTTCAGCCTCTCAAGTAGCTCTAATCTCTCACCTTCGTCTCTATCACCTAACAACAGGATCATCCTCCTCATCCTCCTCATCTCCTGAGCTGGGAGGAGGGTCTATTGGATCAATGATGCGTGGAAAAGGGTGTGCAAGCATATACTAAGCGTAATCTATTGTGACCCCAGCATCCCAAAAAAGTAATCTCAAATCATATGCAACCATAGGAGCGGCCAAAAAATCTACATGTGCTATCTCAAAATATAAGGAAGGGCCCTAATCTCACCTATCCTTGTATCGTCATGCATACATGGTAGCACCAGACGACATGTGCTGAATAATCCTGACCTGTCTCAAAATGCGACCAAATAACTATCGCTCAACAATATATGGAGTGCGACCAATCAAGTACCTACTCTGCAAAATCAATGGTAAATTTTGTGTGTCCTCCATCCAAGGCTCACAGTCGATATAAGGTCTCCAAATGATGGTATCCATCGAATCTAGAACCCAACACCAATACTCCATCTTACCCAGCTTTGGCTGAGTAAGGATACCTCCATATAAATAGACATAAGGTTGTCCATCACCGTGAAATCTATGATGAATAGGTTGGGTAGCAATAATGTGCTCCCAGCACTAGACCTGTAAAAGTGTGCAACCAGTAAAAAGACTAACACTATCATCATAGACAATTTGATGAAGATCATGATATAAATGAGCAAGCATACAAACACCCCAAGCATAGTGAGTTTGATGCTGCATCATGCTCTGTAAGATCCCACCCCACCCAACAACAAAACCTTGAGATCTCCTATCAAGACACATGAATCCCCCAATCAAGCCTGCTAGAATCACTGGGAGAGTCTCATAGTACATAATCATATCCTCCCATCGAATCTCTCCTCTATCAATACTCTCATCACCGAACACGGCTCTGCAAGCCTCTGTCCCTCCAAGATCTTGGTAATCATACTGGACTAGCTCACTAGTAGCAGGGATGTGCAAGATCCTGTAGACATCCTCGAGCATCACACTAATCTCACTAGTGGGAAGGTGAAAAGTGTTGTGCTCGCTATGCCATCTCTCAACTAATGTAGTCAAGAGATCCATGTTATGCATGATAACATGCATATACAGCAAATGGCATAATCCACATGCATCTATGTGTCTAATCTCAGCCTGTGTCAGCTCTGGAACTAGATGGCTCATGGCTAGGAATTTCTCCCGACACTGGAGAACATCAAGTTTCTCCTGTTTAACAAGAGAATTTGATCTCTATCAATCATCTATCTATCAAATCTAAGAGATCGCCAATCTATCAATCTATCAATCTATCAATCTATCAATCAAATGATCAATCACATCAACAATCGATCAACTCTTTTCTACGAAGCCAAATCAGGCTATCAAAACAAACCTAAAACTATCAATCATGGTTTTCTATCAAATCAATGAGTTAAATAAAACTCTATCATGCTCTTCATTAGAGACTAAATCAACCTCTTAGAGCTATGTATCAATCTATCAATTAAACCAATCAATCATTTATCCTATCAATCAAATTTTTCAATTTCTCTATCAATCAGACATCAATTGAATACTTATCTATCAAATTCGTACATCAAAACATCCAATCAAATTCATTAGCTTTAATTTTAAAATTGCAAAATAAAAATAAAAATCAACTTTCAACAAAAGCGCTAACTTCTTTTGCACAGGCGCTAAAACACACAAAAATGCTAACCTTTCTAACATATGCACGAACTCATTCAACAAAAGTGTGAAAACAGTTAAAAGTGCAAACCTTTTCAACAAATGTGCAAACACATAAAACAAAAGTGTTGACCTAGTTAATGTGCTAACATTCAAGACAAAGGCGAGAATAGACAACACAGAAGTGCTAAACAAACAAAAGCGAGAAAATTCATAACATAAGTGCTAACCTACGATGCATATGTGCTAAACCAAAATGCTAAAAATTGAAATTTTTAATAATAGCCCTAACACGTGCCGAAAAACATAAAAAATTGTATGGAAAACTAAAAACAAGCTTGGGATAGGTTACTGACTGGTGGCCCGTATTCAGGAGGTCTCTGAAAATGTCGAACACACTCAAAACGATGGTTCTCGAACGAGATAACCATTTTTCCAACTCAGCACACCAATTTATTTTCACTCCAAAAGCTGACAAGAATGAAAATGAGGATAAAATTAACCTCGGTTAATTTTATTATTACCTTTTGAAGGGGTAATAAATGCTTTTTTTTAAAGGGGCAATGTTATTTATTTTTCAAAAATGAATTTAATTGAGAGGTCTTTTTTCCAAATCAATTATTGAGAGATTAATTGCTCATCCAAATTTTTCAATAATTTCACGATCAAACTCCCGAGGGGGTACACAATTAGGATTTTCATCTTCATCAGGCGCATTATCGAGACTTGATTTAATCTTTGAAACAATGTTGTCTCAACATCATTTCAAAGAGGGGCAAAGTGTATACACATAAAAATGGCTATGAGCAATTAAATAAATATTTTATAATTATTCTTCTATTAAATAGTTAAATTGAGAAGATTAATTAATTTAATTAATTTTATATTCTTCTATTAATTAATTTAATTGAAACATTTTATTAATTAGTTCGTTATATCCTTTTCTTTTAATCAATTAATTAAATATCTAATATTTAATTATTCCTCTATCTACTATCCTATAGTCTCATTAATTAAATAACTTCTTAATTATTTAATCCCTTTTCAACTCATCTTTCCATCTCCGCTTCATCTTTCCTTTGCCAACTCATCCATCATGTGGCTAAATTAATTCAACAAAATATTAAAAAAAAAAATTATTAGCCACTTATCTCCAACTTCCAAAATAAATGAAATATTGTGTACGTACACATATTTCCTAACCTTCTTCTATATTCTCTCTAACATCCCTATATCTTAGGAGGACTTGAGTCCACTTGTCCTCTCATTCCTACATCTTCTCCAACTATCCTATATCCTCTCAGTCTTCAACTCAGTAAAGGTGAGATGAGTGACACTTGTCTTCTCCTTCCCCCTTTCTCTCAACCTTCAACCTCTTACTCATAGCCATCCAATTTGCAAGATTCGATCATGACCATTGATCTCTGCCACCTAAGCTCATGCACTAAAAAATCTATAACAAGAGGTCTCCTAAGCCATTTTGAAACTAATAGCTAATCTTATAGTCATTATAGGAGTTTTTATCTTGCATCTGTGAGTTTGAGTTTGAAGCAATTAGTAATTTTGGAATTTTTTATCATAGCTTAATATCATGTTAGCTTAAATCATTTGCATATGCATATCATAGTATTAGTTAACTATTAGTCAATTCTTCATATGCCATCTTGGAAGCTAGCAGTGCTTGTCTGAGAGCAAAATTATCTGCAACCAAGAACAATGGAGTTAGGACACAATGAGACATATATCATGAAGGTATAATCTTTTTTATTTATTTTTATTTCATGTTGTTTCATTGGTTGAAGCTAAGTTTTCTTGTAGCTTTCTTTTATATCTCATGATGGACTAACAAGTTTTAGGACATTTCTTTGGAGTTCAACTTTAGCCTCAACAATAATATTAACATTATTTTTGAAATTAGGTTAGGGTTATTCTCATATAATTATATCACTTATAAGTGAAATAGAATTAGAAAATATTATAATATATCTTTCTTTTTTTTTCATAGATAATGGGCCATTGGCCGAATAATTTTATTAATAAATAAGAGTTACATAAATTTACAACCCGATTCAGTGTGGGCACCGGTAGGAAAGAATTGGGCAAAGAAAACCTTTGGTCTTGCCCAAAGAAATTTATTCCTGGATTTATACAAAATAATTACAGAGAGTGGCAAATTTCCAATAAGGAGCTATACATTTGAGAAATTGCTTTAATTACATCGATTCTGCTTAAAGCAAGGTATAGAAGACTTTGCTAAGTCGGAGCCATAACATCCCGAGACCGATATAATCCAGCTACCTACAAATACAAATCTACCTTCCAAACTATTGTTCTTATCACACGGTTATAAAATCAATTTCCAGTTGAGTCCAAATATAAGAGAATCTAAAGAACATGGCATAAATAAATCCATAATAAACCTGTGAGTGCCTATCAATAAATACCAAACCCTGCCACTCTTCTGAGTTGGGCTTGTGTTTTCTAGCTACCTTAGCACTAGAAAACAAAACAAATAGTTCCTTTTCAAATTCAACATAGCCAATATCTACCATTAGAAAATCTAGAAAGAGACGCCCATAATATAGCAAAATAGATCTAAGGTTACATAGAACTCCCAAAGACGATACAGTAAGCATTACAAAGCCGAGAAGAAAGAAAGGAAAGTGGGATAATTTCGTTAATATACAAAGTAAAGACTGCTAGTTATGAAAGGTCGGAGACCAATTTACCTTAACATGTCGCTTGAATGAAAGAAAAGAATTGCTAATCTATAGTAAAGGAAAGATAAACCAATCTATGAAAAGGAAAGAACTACAAGCAATATTAAAAGAGGCAAAGGTAAACTAGATATGAATATGTGAAAAAACTAGGAAACATAGAATATAAAAAATATATATACTAATATATATCGAATAGGGACCGAATATATATATATATATATATATATATATATATATATATATACGTACGTATGTATGTATGTATGTATGTATGTATGTATATATATATGTGTATATTTATATATGTATGTATATGTATATATGTATGTATGTATATATATATGTATGTATATATGTATATATGTATATATACATATATGTATATATGTATATATATGTAAAGTGGAAAATTGGACTCTAGTGACTCCCCACCTAGGAGAGAGAAAGGAAGTCACTAGGATGATTTTCGCTTGGAGAAACTTTACATTCAAAAGAGGGAAACAAGGATGTGAATTCCAAGTGGATTACAAGGGTTGAATTGTGATTTGCCCTCTTTTGTAAATGAGAGAGTTGACTTGTTGACTATGTAGGAAAGAGAGATAAAATGAGTGAAATGAGGAGCTACCGGTTCTGGATCGCGTTGTAACTTCGGATCTGAGATATTTAGACTGATATGGATCTGCCCTACAAATTTGGAGAAAAGTTGTCAGGACTGTGTTGAAAGTGCACACGGTCATCCAAAAAATCCGCGAAATAAAAAGGGTTTATCCACCTCTGTAAATGGAGTCCAGATCTGACAATACAGTTGCGCACCTACAACCTACACATAGAAAATAAGGGAAGAAGGGTTGTGGATAGGGGTTTGCCTCACTCAAACCTCGGTTGAGGAATCAACCTTGAAGGAAAGTAATTGAAAATGCTTGAATGTAAACAGTGGAAATGTACACCTTGTAGATTTGCAATTTGTTGATGATGATTGCTTTGCTTCTTGAATGAAATCACAAGTGCTGCATGAAATGGCATGTAACATAATAAAACCATAACACACACATATGCTTGCAAATGAATGTTGTAAATGTTTCTCCAATGGATGAATGAAGAAGACACATGAAGAAGAAGACTTGATGGGTGCTTGAAGAAGACCTTTCGCTTCAATTTTGCCTATCATATCTTTCATGTATATGCAAATGAGAGGACTAACTCCCTTTTATACATGCCTCAAAGAATTAATTCATCTCACCCAAGGCCAACACCGAAGAAGTTTGGAATCCCAAAATGCAGATAAGACCCGAGGGACCTATCTTGGGGCTAACCTAAGATGGGGGGGACAGGGGCGCCACACCCCTGTCCTACCCTATCTTGGGGTCTGGACAGGGTCTTGAGGCCATCTTAGGGCTTAAACAAGGAGAGGTTCAAGGTGAAAATGTAGAGAGAAGTCTTAGTTGGGAAGGAAGATGTTGTCGCCAAGGTGAGGACCTCAAATGTGGTTAAAATTGCTACGGTCACAATTTTATGACACTACAATATATATGTGTGTGTGTGTGTGTGTGTGTGTGTGTGTGTGTGTGGTGAAAATGGATAACAATAATAACAATATTGAAAGGCTAAATGAATTCAACCACCAAACCCTAGCCTAACAATCAACAAAGATCCACCATAACATATGAAGATTACCTAAGACAATGCAAATCAAATGAAATCACAAAGATTATACCATCACATGCCCAATAGGGTTTGGATCTCCATTCTTCCTATCTCCATTGATCTTGCTTGATATATTTGCTCTTAGATTTTATATGCACAAGAGCTCAACAAAGAACGAAATGTGGTTGCAAGTAGGATCGTAGTGTAGTCAAGTCCTCCAAATTGTCGATTAGGTCATTAGGATCATTAGGGTTAGATAATGAAGGAAGCATCTCCTTATATAGAAGACACTATATGAAATGGAGGGATAAGATTGAGAGGTGTAAAAAGGAGGTCAGCTAGGATTAGAGGGTAGGTAGAAGAAATAGTAAAATAGTGAAAGGGGTAGGTAGTGTAGGAATTAAGAGATGAATGACATGTGTCATGTGTAGAAAAAGATAATGAATTAATTAAATAAATAAAAATTTATTTAATTAATAGAAGAAATGGGATAATTAAATAAATAAAATATTTATTTAATTTAGGAAAAGGATAATTTAAATAAATAAATGTATTTATTTAAATGAGAAATAAGGCTAGAAGAGGATAAATGAATTAATTAATTAATTAAAGATTTATTTAATTAATAGAAGAATTAGGCTTAGATAATTAAATAAATAAAATATTTATTTAATTAGACTGGACAATTTTAGGTGTCTACATTTTGCCCCTCTTTGAGACAATGCGACTTGTCACGTTGTTTCAAAGAAGATAAGATGAACTGATACAAAGTTGCCCCAGTATGGGAATGATATGCCCCCTCGAGAGATTGGATGAAAATGTCTGAAAAGAATTACAGACAATCTCTCGATAAGAAAGAAAGGCTAGAATGGATTGACCGGATAAAGTGACAGAGTCACGGGATGAAGAAGACTGACTCAGAAAATGAAGGCGAGGGCTAGGGTAGGCTATAAGATAGACCACGGGCAAAAGACATCCTCATTGTCATCTACACCTTCACGAGATCACAGTGCAGAGTGAGAAAAAGAGCAGCAGCAGTCAGCAGCGATGGCTTTCGTACATAGATTCAACCGCGTTCGCCGATTTCAGAGACCAGCAGAGGCAGGAGAGCTGGTAAGTACCACCAAACCTCCTCGTACTTTGACGCATTTGCTTTTGTCATTAATGCTTGTCGAATAGAGCAATAAATGCGCCTAGGAATAGTGTACAAAAAAAAGTGCAAAAACATGAAATCGCGTCTGCGTCGGTGCCAGGCGCGTCTGTGTCCGACAGGCGCGTCTGTGTCGGTGCCAGGCACGTCTGTGTCTGGAACCGCGTTTGTGCCAAATGCGGGCGCGTCTATGTCCTTCAGGGGCGTTTATGTTGCAAAGTCGTGTTTGTGAACAATTTAGGCACGTTTATGTCAAACGGGCGCGTCTGTGTTGTTTAGGCGCGCTTGTGCAGGCAATAGGCGCGTTTGTGAGTTAGAAACGCGTTTATGTCTGAAAATGCAAGGTTTGGTCTTCTAGGTCAAATCGGTAGTTCTGTGATGAACATACGCTGTCGATTGGATAAGCTGCTGAGAGGATACACTCAAACAGGTCCTCTAGGAAGACTAGGATAGATCAAGGCACTTTGTGATGAACAGGGAGCACCAAGATAGAGTACTTTGTGATGAACAGGGAGTACCCAAAGTATGAGCAGCACTTTGTGATGAACAGGGAGTGCAAAATGTGAGTAACACTTTGTGATGAACAGGGAATGTCACACACATAGTACTTTGTGATGAACAGGGAGCACTACTAGGATAGATAGCAACACTTTGTGATGAACAGTGAGTGTCACTAGAATAGATAACCATATGCATTTAGATAGCGAGTAGCATTTTGTGATGAACAGTGAATGCCACCATGACTGACATGATTGATTTGTTTGACTGCAGGAGTATTTGCCTATGCTAGAGTCACGAGAGAGATTCCCGTCCACACAGAGGTTGCGACCGGAGTTGTCTTTTCAGGATAGAGCTGCCATCGAGGAGATGGGTTTGAGACACGTATTGTATGTGCCTGAGTTTTGGGCAAACATGGGTTTGCTGACTGCGCTGGCCGAGAGATGGCATTCAGAGACATGCACATTTCATTTGCCGATGGGTGAGATGACAATCACCCTTGAGGATGTTTATAGGATTCTACATATACCGATCGATGGAGAGCTGATTCCATACGATCGCGATGGAGACAGAGAGGCTTTGAGACGGGTGTTTCAGGATCCCGGCCTAGAGATGAGAGCAGGACATGTGGCATGGGACACCATGACCGCGACAGGATTAGCCTTGCCAGCTGTGATTGGAGGAGCTATCAGTGGGTTCCTATGTCCGGACAGGGCGACACGGGGGTTGGCAGTGGGCTGGGGAGGAGCACTGGAGATATTGGTGACGTAGCACACCAGATATGCATGGGGTCCATGTGTGTTGGCCCACCTATATTATGAGCTTCACCAGTTTGTCTACCATGGATCAGTGGGACTGGGTTGTGGAGTGACACTACTGCAGGTTTGGGCATACGAGCATCTGCCTATCACGCGGCCGATACACTTCAGAGGGAGAGGTCATGGATGGAGTTTTGTTCATCTGTACGACATGATCACTTCACAACCTCGGATTGGCAGGTTAGAGCATTGGCGATGAGTGATAGATGACATTGACGTCGTCATCTGGAGGCCGTATCTGGGATGCGAGGAGTGGGAGAATGACGCAGTGGAGCTGCCTTACACCTTCCGGAGCAGGTATTTGATTGGGCGGACGCCCTATATACTGGAGAGGCAGCTGGTGGATAGAGTATGTAGGCAATATGGCAGGATCCAGAGGATGCCACGAGGCTCGAGTATGTATGCCCGTACAGTTAGGGATCAGGCGCAGTTCGGGCCTTTATTGTCATATGATCAGGTAGTCACACAGCTGGCAGAGATGGTGCCCCTACCTTAGGATATGTGGCCAGAGATCGAGGACACCGGGATGGATGCAGAGTATTCCGCATATTGGGTAGAGCATCCGTTCCCACGGTTGACAGATCCAGGAGAGTTACTGGAGGGCGATGGAGGAGGCGATGATGATGAGGATGGTGGGGGTGATGGAGGTCGAGGCCGACGAAGATGGAGGGGAGTAGTTGGGGAGAGGAGGGTGGCACCTCGGAGAGAGGGTGGACAGGAGGGACAGGCCCAGGTGGTGAGGGGTCGCGGTGGAGTGCCCCTGCAGGTACCAACAGCACAGGGTCCTAGAGCACAGGGACAGAGACAGGGACAGGTGCAGGGACAGGTGCCAGTACAGGCACAGGGACAGAGATAGGTACAGGGACCTAGGCATGTACCGAGACAGGTACTCGTTCAGGCACCAGTACAGGTACAGGGACAGGTACGGGAGCAGGCACCCGCAGAGGGAGAGCCACAGGCAGAGGCAGAGGGTGGGGATCCAGAGGAGGATGAGCTGATTGAGCTCAGGGAGATCTGCCAGGGCCAGGCAGACAAGATCCAGGAGCTGGAGAGGGAGAGGGACCGACTCAGGATCAGGCTCAGGGATACTGAGCGGGAGAGGGATCAGGCGATTTAGCGCTACACTGAGGCTGAGACAGCGCTGAGGGCAGGGAGGCAGGCGACGAAGGACACAGGAGCAGGCTACGCATATGTCCTGCGAGCCGAAGAGGATATTGCCTACTGGAGGGACCTATATTATGGTGTCGTGCCAGCAGATCAGCGGGCAAGGCGCTTCCATAGACCATCGCGGACAGCGACAGCTACGGGAGGGAGCCGGAGGAGACAGGCATCGAGTGGTGGGGTCATGGGTCCTCCACCACCACCAGATAGGGGGGACAGGCAGGATGATCCTGGAGCGGGTCCTTCTAGGGCTTAGATTCCGTCGAGGCCAGGCGGCTCCGAGGGAGGGAGTTCATCATAGCCATAGAGGGCTCCCTTGTATCAGTATTTGTACCATTTTTTGTATTGTAGACACCTGCGGGTGATTGTAGCCATATGATTTTTTTGACATCATTGTATCATGACACTTTTGATTATATATCTAAGAGATGATTCATTTTTGCGGCAGCTATATGCATGTGTACCTATGTGATGAGATGTTCTTATAATGTATGTTTTATGATATGGATGCTTATGATATGGATGCAAATATGTACATGATGCAATGCAATATTTTTGTTCTTTTATGTTGTATATGTGATGCATGATGCAAATGTGAATGTATGTGATGCAGATGAATATAATAATGTAAATGTAAATTGTGCTAACAGGTGTTGTGTGCAGGATGTGATGCAGTTGTGATATCTATATGTATGTATGAAATGATTATATGTGGTAATGCAGGTGCAGCTACATGAAATGCAAATGTTTTTGGTGTGTCATTATACTCAGTCATGTGATAGCGGGCTACGCGGACTCAAGAAGGACGGTGGAAGTCAATCAAGAAAGGGGGATGAAAGACAGAAGATATGAAAGTGATAGAGCTTCTTGTGCGTTATCATCATTGAGCTTATTATGGCAAGTAGGTTATGACAATCGAGGCATATGTTCGACCCAGAAAGTCATTGTACCCGTTTGCATGGAGATAAGACAGTCACCAACAAGGAATGACCCAGTTCACACTAGACTCACAGTGTCCTCATATCCTTGGACAAGTCATAGCATTACTAAAAGACAATCCACAGACAGCAAATACAAATAGGTGACAATACCCCATCCTCGCCTTTCTAGTCAAACACATCCTGGAGATAGAATCTCTAGTCAGAGACATCCTGGAAAAGCTAAAAGACATGTCACCAAAAGATAAAATCAACAGAAAACCAAGACTCGACACCAACATCCACTGTAATCCTCAAGTTTAGTGTCTCTTGTCACCTGTATAAGTCTTATTTGATTGTGGTCACAATGTTTACTTTCACAAAAAGGATAGATAGCACTGAACCATATGTTGTCTAAGTCTGTTGAAAGATTTGATTTGTTGAAGCTCATTGTTGCTGCTGTGTCTCATCTGAAACTGACTGAATCCATGAAACTGATACTTTATTGCGGAGAAGATGAAACTTTATTGCAAATCTGTGATGCAAATGTTGCTTTATTGCGGATTGCGCGTGAATAGACTGAAGAAAGCTGGAAGAAACTGTACTCCTCGAAATATGTGGTGTTCTCAGTTCCACACCCATCACTAGACGTAGGATTTGCCTTAGCCACAGATAGGATCTGATTTATTATGGATAGAAAGGGAGTGAAAAGGGGGGTTTATTATGAATGGCTAACCAATCTTGGGTAGATCAATAACAAGCCATGATGGGAATGGGTAAGTTTATTGTGAGTGAATAGGTTGTGAGTGTGTGCAATGTGAAGTGATGAAAGTGAATCCTGAAGGAGGGAGGAGCAATGTCTCTATGCATGGTGCTGGTGACCCAGTTTTCACCATGGTACTTGCCCAGGGCGCCACCGAAGTGGTTTTCACCGTTGGACGAAATTATTTCTTTTTACTTTTTTGATTTTTCAATATTTTTTTGTGTCACAAGGCGCCTGTTTGCCAGGTTTTCACCAAGTAACAATTTTTTTGTTTTATAATTTTTTTTTATTATTTTTGAATTTTTTTGATTTTTTTGTATTTTTGAATTTTTTTGATTTTTTTGTATTTTTGAATTAGGATATTCCGAAGAGCTATGTGTAGAACCTGCGAAGGTGCATGTTGTTGATAGTATCCTCCAAAGTTTCACCTTCTGTAGTTGAGAGCTGATATGCACCAGATCCATAGGCTGCTGTAACGATGTAAGGACCAAGCCAGTTTGGTTCAAACTTGCCCTTCTTCTCTCTGTCTTGCTGATTTTTGGGATTTTCTCTGAGAACTAAGTCACCTACCTCAAATGTGCGAGGCTTGACTTTGTGGTTGTAGCTGCGACTCATTCGTTGTTGGTAAGCCTTGAGATAATTAAAAGCAATTTGTCTCCGTTCATCCAGCAGTTCTAGTTCTTGTAAGCGAGAGACCCTGTAATTTTCATCGCTGATGATGTTTTGCAAAGAGACCCGTAAAGAAGGTAACTCGACCTCAATAGGCAAGATGGCTTCAGCGCCGTAGACAAGTGAATATGGTGTAGCTCCTGTAGGTGTGCGGACACTTGTGCGGTAGGCCCAAAGTGCAGGATTGAGTTGGATATGCCAGTTACGGCCAGCGTCGTCGACTGTCTTTTTGAGGATTTTAAGAATTGTTTTATTAGACGCCTCAGCTTGGCCATTACCTTGGGGGTAATATGGTGTGGAGAAACGATGGGAAATATGGAAGCAGTCACAGAGTTCACGAACATCCTGATTTTTGAAGGGACGCCCGTTATCAGTAATAATGGACTTAGGAATACCATATCGGCAAATAATATAGTTAAGGATGAAGGTAGCAATTTGTTTCCTAGTGACTTGTGTGAGAGGCACAGCCTCAATCCACTTTGTGAAATACTCTGTGGCTGTGATAATGAATTTATGACCATTGGAAGAAGGAGGGTGAATCTTGCCTATGAGATCGAGTCCCCACTGACAAAAGGGCCAAGGAGACGCAAGTGGTTGTAGTTCTTCTGCTGGTGCATGTACGAGGTCTCCATGAATTTGACATTGCTTACATTTCTTGACAAACTGATATGAGTCTTTTTCCACATTGGGCCAGTAATATCCAGTCCTGATGAGTTTCTTAGCCAAGGTAGGACCACTAGTATGCGGACCACATATCCCTTCATGCACTTCACGTAATGCAATCTGAGCTTCGTCGCTTTCTAAAAATCTAAGAAGAGTGCCATCTAGACCTTGTCGGTATAGGATATCAGCTAGAATGACATATCGAGAGGATTGGCGAATGAAAGTGCGGCATTGGTTGTTTGATAGATCAGGAGGTAAGATATTGTCGCGAAGATATGTGAATATGGAACCATATAACTGGGATTCGGGACCAACAATGCATATCATTTCAGTAGGAGTGATCTCATATGAAGGAACCAACAGATTGTCTACCAGGAACTCATAGCAGGTTTCATTTTGAGGCAGGTCAATTAGTGAAGCAATTGTAGCCATGGCATCTGCAGCACGATTTTGCTCTCTTGGTATCTGCTCAAAATCTATCTTTGTGAAGTGTTGTTTCAAATCATCTACCAGTCACTTGTAAGGCATTAATTTTTCATCTTTTGTTTGGTAATCATCAGTTGCTTGACGGATGACAAGTTGAGAATCCCCAAAAACATGAAGTTCTTGGATCTTCCACTGAACTGCAATTCGTAATCCAGTTGTTAATGCCTCATATTCCGCTATATTGTTAGTGCAAGGAAATGATAAGTGGTATGATTTTGGTATAGAATCACCTTGAGGAGTTATAAAGAGAATACCAGCTCCTGCCCCATGCTGTGTGTATGAGCTGTCAAAGTACAATTGCCATGGCTTTGCCTGTGATATTGTTAAAATGGATTCATCTGGAAATTCTGAATTTAGAGGAACATCATCTATCATGGGAGCATCTGCTAATTGATCCGCGATTTCCTGTCCTTTTATTGCTTTTCTGTCCACATACTCAATGTCGAATTCACTCAGGATCATTACCCACTTGGCCAGTCGCCTAGTAAGTGTAGCTTTTTTAAGAAGGTATTTTAATGGATCAATTCTTGCAATCAACTTAGTCTTATGAGTGAGCATATAATGTCGTAATTTCTGTGAAGCAAAGACCACAGCGAGACATGCACTCTTGATTGGTGTGTAGTTTAGCTCATATCCCACCAATGTGCGACTGATATAGTATACTGCTTTTTCCTTGCCGTCAACTATTTGTTGCGCTAGGAGTGCCCCCAGTGCTGTTGGAGTAGCTGATATGTATAGCAACAAAGGCTGATCTGGAATTGGTGGCATCAAAACTGGCGGATTCAAAAGATAATCTTTGAGCATCTGAAAAGCTTGTTGACAGTTATTATCCCATTTGAACTTGATATTTTTATGTAGCAGGTGTTGAAAAGGATTACACTTATCTGCAAGTTGTGCTATGAATCTTCGTATAGACTGGAGTCTCCCTTGTAAGGATCGAAGTTGACTGATATTTCTGGGTGGCGGCATGTCCAAGATAGCCTTGACTTTTGCTGGATCAGCTTCGATTCCTCTTTTGGACACAATGAATCCTAGGAGCTTCCCGGAGGTTACTCCAAAGACACATTTCTTGGGGTTTAATCTTACCTTGTACTTTTCCAACCGATCAAAGATGACTGAAAGTATGTCCAAATGTGTATCTCTGTCTATTGATTTACCCAAGAGATCATCAACATAATCTTCCACGGTTATGTGCATGAGATCATGAAAGATAGTGGTCATCGCTCTTTGATATGTAGCACCTGCATTTTTTAGCCCAAAGGGCATGACATTCCAACAGAAAGTTCCCCACGGACAAGTGAATGATGTTTTGTGTTGATCCTCGGGTGCAATCCTGATTTGATTATAACCAGAAAATCCATCCATTAAAGATAACATTTAGTGACCTGCTGTGAGATCAACGATCAAGTTGATATTTGGTAATGGGAAGTCATCTTTCGGACAAGCTTTGTTGATGTCTCTAAAATCTGTACATATTCTGATGTTGTGATCTGGTTTACTGACAGGTACTAAATTGGAGATCCATTCGGGATAATCAATTGGGCGTATGAATCCGACATCCAGTAATTTCTCCAGCTCTGCTTTGACTAGTAATGCCACTTGTGGATGCATTTTCCTTAATTTCTGTTTCACTGGCTTTGCCCCCGTTTTGACTGTCAAATGATGCATTACCAAATCTGGATCTAGTCCAGGCATATCAGCGTATGACCATGCAAAGTTGATTTGTCATTCTTTGAAGAAGCTTATGAATTTTGATCTTTCAGACTCTGTTAATGATTGAGCCAGGAATATGTTGTGTGGAACCTCTTCTGTACCAATGTTTGTTTTGATAGTCTCCTCTACCAACATGGATGATTTTTCCTCATATGATGCTAGGAGAATGTCGAGCCTTCCATCTTCGGGTGCCTTAGAGAGGTTTTCGCCCTCAGATACGTCCTTTCTTTTTATTTTTTTGGAATCAGATAGCGCCACAGTGTGGTTTTCGCCATAAGACCCTTGATTTGTTCTTATTTTCACATTTTTGCGACTGGAAGGTCTGACACCCTCACCAAAATATGCCATGTTGTTGAGTTCTATGGTGTATCCTGCTTTGTGGTCCCCAGGGGGAAGATCATCTCATATGCCAAGATAGTCAATAATAGCTTCATCATTTTGAAATGTGTCAAATTGTGCTGGTCCTTCATAATCCTAGTCAATGAGTTGGTGGTGAACAAGGGGAAGGCCTTTAATGTTTTCGGAGTTTGCAGGGCTAAGAGTAAAGATGTGGTTATATTCGGGTATATCGAGGCAATCGTCGAGGTCATCGATGGCACTCTCCTCATCAATTTCGATTGCAAGCAAATCCAAATTGTCGTCACTAGTAGCGCCTTCCGGGACAGGCGTCCTCATCCTATGTGATTTCGACCTAGAACCTTGAGACGAAGACTGTGCGGAATCCTTATGGGTTGTTTCTTGACCAACTCTAAACTTTTTATAAAATTCCTCTTCTTCTGTGGGTTCATCTGGCTCTCTGAATGTCTTGGTGAGCTCATAGTCACTGGAGGATTTGTCTAAACCCCATTCCCATTCGTTGGAATCTGTGGAATAGCAATCCTCTTGTTGAATTTTGGCAACTTTGATTTGTGATTCCTCTTCTATCCTTTTAGTGTGGATCTTGGAAGTCAGAAAACCAAGTCCCTTTGAGCGTTCCCTTTTTACAGTGAATTCAGGTTGTAAGGGTTCCATGACGCCTTCTTTGCGTAACCCAAGAGGGCTTTTTCCATCATACCCGAATTTTTGTAGAATCTTGAAGCCTTTGCCATATTTCTCACAAGGTATATTGATCTGATCATGTGTGTCCTCTTCAATGTCTTTATAGAGCATTTTGTATAAATCTTCCTCTTCTAATTCGCCCCATCTTTGAAAGGTAGTAGGATCCCATTTGAGTATCATGATGGATATTTGCTTGTTAGGATGTGGCCTTCCATATTCTTTCAGAGAGCTCATGACTTGTCGTAAATACATGGTCTAATTTAAAGTGTATTCTCCCATGCCTTTGTCTTGAAATTTGCCTTTAAGTTCACCTTGTTTTGATGTCGAAGGTTTCAATGACTCAGGGTCAATGTATGCCGAAGAAGGAACAGCTTCACGATTACTGGGAATGATGGTCTCCATATGTGATCTTAGGTTATTGCAATATATGAACGGATTAGGATCACCGTTAACTGTTACCTCGACTCCATTATGAGGAAACTTAATGCATTGATGATATGTTGATGGGACTGCCCTCATCTCATGAATCCAAGGACGTCCTAGCAATATGTTGTATGTGAGATCCAGATCTAGGACTTGACAAACCACATCCTTTGTGACTGGCCCAATTCTTAGAGGTAAGGTGATTGTGCCCTTGGATGAACGCTCTTCATCATCATATGCCTTGATGGTGATTTGATTTGTTGAATTCACAGCTTTATCAGAATATCCCAATTGTTTAATGGTGCTCAATGTACAAATGTTTAGACCAGCTCCTCCATCTATCAGGACTCGCTTTATTCGATGTTTGTGTATGAAGGCTTCAACATGTAAAGGTGCATTATGTGGCTGACTTACGGAGGCGTCATCAGCTTCTATGAATGTAAGGGAATGTGGAATGGAAAGGTATCCCACCATGGCTTGAAATTGGTCCACGTTCAGATCAGTAGGAACGACAGTGTCTCTCAAGATTTTGTCAAGAATAGCTTTATGAGCGAGGGATATACGTAGGAGCTCAAGGATGGAGATGAGCGTGGGTGTCTTCCCTAACTGTTCTACAAGGTCATACTCAGGTTTGGTTGATGAAGAAGCTGTATTTTTAGTGGAGGCACCTGGCAACGTAATCTTACCTCGACGAGTTGTAACATGACATTCAGAGGTAGGTTCGGAAGAAGATCCAACACCTCTTAGAACAATCTTGGGTCTCTGAGGAGGATTCTCAGGATTTTTGTTCTTGATGGTAATAGTAGAGATATGATTGTCCATTGAGATGTGATTGATAGTTGAATCATAGTTGTAAGGTGCTCTAGTATAGTTGGCTTGATCATCTGTGACTTTGGCTTTTCCCTTGTCATGCTTTGGGAATGGTTCCTTAAACATCTCATGTTCTTGATTGGATGAGTGTCCCTCAATCTCAATGTCACCTTTATCAATGAGATCTTGCACAATGTTCTTCAGTCGATGGCAATTTCCTGTCTTATGACCCTTGCTCTTATGAAACTCACAATACTCATCATCATTCCACCAATTTGGTTTGACCTTTGGTTCATATGGAGGAAAATCTGGAACTGTGATCACTTTGTTTGCCACTAGCTTTTTGAAGACTGATTCAAGTGGTTCTCCCAATGGGGTGTACTTCCTTCATGATCTAGAAGTTGTTTGAGTATTCACTTGATTGTTTGTAGAACTTGATCCCGAAAAGATGAATTTGGGTCTCACTGTATTGGCATCAACAACACCATCATTGACTGTGTTCTTGTTTTTATTCCAAAATCTTGGCTTGTCTTTTCCTTTAAAGTCATCTTTGTTTTCCTTGAATATCTTAATGACTCCTTGCTCAATTAAGACCTTTTCTGTTGCTAAGCCCTTTTCAATAACATCCTTGAAGGTGGACAAACAAGCTTTCCTTAGATCATAGCCAATATCCTTGTTAACGTTTTGTGTGAACATTTCTACCATTTGTTTTTGGGGAATTTCACAAGAGCATCTGCTGGCTAGATTTCTCCATCTTTGTAAAAATGACGCAAAAGATTCTCCCTCCTTTTGCTTAGTATTGCACAAAGTAGTGACTGAGATATCTGTCTCAATATTGTAGGAGAAATGCTGAATAAATGCCTCTGCTAAGTCACCCCATGACTTAATACCAGGAGGTAATTGAGAGAACCATTCCATAGCTTGATCGCCTAAGCTTTGCGGGAACAACCTCATCAAATATGTTTCTTCTGCCGCTACCTCTATGCAAGCTATGAAAAATTGTCGTATGTGTGCCTTGGGGTCTCCTTTTCCTCTATACTTGTCAAATTTTGGCGTCACAAAGTGTGCAGGGAATGGAGGCATTGGAATGCTCTTATCAAATGGATAAGGACATATGTCTCTCATAGTGTATGTTGGTTTTGGTGTACTCATGTCCTCCATTTTCTTTTGTAAATCTCTGATTTGTTGCTCCAAATTATTCTTAGGTGGTGATCGATTTCTTGTAGCATACCCCATGTTTGAGACACCAATTTCAGGAGGAGCTTGTTGCATGTATGGATGATATTGATCATAGACATGTTCATATGGAGGAGGTTTATATTGATGCGGCATATATGGAGCACTTGGTATAGCTTCATGTTGAGGAACCCCATATCTATTTTGTGCATATATACCATATTCTATAGGCACGTCATGTTCTATTGTGTTGCCCCCAAATTTGACATGAGGTTTCCTTGTGTGCAAATTTTGAGCATGCCTTTGAATGTCCACTTGTTTTGATTGATCCATAGCTTGAGCATGTGATTGAGAATATCTATCTACATAAGACTTCCATAATGGTCTTCGAAGGTAAGTATCATATGTTTGACCGTGTGTATGTGGGATTTCTAGTTTTTGAAGCAAAGCTGATGGTGATTCAGGTACCATATGCAGTCCTCTATTTCCTCCACTATTGGGTCTCCTTTGATCCATGTTGGAGTGAGTTTGTTGCGAGGGTCGGTTTTCCATAAGTTGAGACATGTCAAAGTCATGAGGTATTTTAGCTCCACTTTGTGCCATCATGTGTAAGAAGTATTGTCTATCCCTCTTCATTATCTCTTCAACCAATCTATTGAAATGAGGATTCATTATGTATTCTTCTACATCTGCTGATTGTATTGAAAAGTTGTCCACATTGTCATTGTGTGTAGCCTTGTTGTTTGTAGTGTCTGCGTTTTCCACATTTGGAATGTGTCTATAAACATCCATGTCAGGCAGTGTAGTGTGCTCAGGATTGAAAAATAAATCATTGTCATACTCATAAGAACTCATGTTTGCGGACTCTTGAGCTTCTTTAGCTTTTCTCCTAGATTTTTGAAGATGGGTTTCAACCATGAACTAGGTGTTTGACCAAGATGTGAGAGACTAGATGAAAAATGGAAAGAGTATGGAAGACCAAGAGTTGTATGGAGTGTAAATGAATCTGAGGTGTACTTGCAAATTTCCAAAGTGTAAGACCAAGTATGTAAGTAGTAGAGTAGGTGTGACTTCCAAAGAGATGATTGTTTCTCTTGATGAGGTAAGCTGACCTTGACTCTAAGTAAGACCAAATGAGACCCAAAGGTAAGAAACCTTGATGAGGGACCACTTAGTAAAATGTAGTTGTATGTAGTATGTTGACAAAGTATGATGAGGACAAGCAAGTGACCTTTTGAATCAAGTTTAGACAAGTATGAATGTAAAATGAGATGTGAAGCAATGATGGACTGTATGAGACCCAGAGACAGGTTGAATGCTAGATGAAACCTGAAGAAACAACCTAGGAAGCTCAAGTATTCCGAAACTGATTTCTCTTGTTTGTTGGACTGTGAAATTTTTCAATTCTGGACACAGACGCTTCTGTATACTTCACAGATGCGATTCCCAGACACAGACGTGTCTCTGTTCGACACAGACGCTGCTAGACACACAGACGCTATTATGCGCTTCACAGACGCGCTTAGATGACTCAGACGCGGTTAAAACAGACACAAACGCGTTTCTGTAAACTTCGTGCAATTTTTCCAATCTGTGAAGTTGTTTTGTTGTGACCAAATCCGATTGTGTGACTGTTTTTCGTGACAAGAGAACACAATGTTGATGAGGACTCAATGTTTGCAAGTGTTTAGACTCCAAAAGTGTGTTGTTTGATGTAAAATGTTTTGCATACACTTGAAGACACAAAAGACACAATGTTTTGTTGTTTGGTCTTGAATGTTTTGAATGTTTAACATAAGACAAGCACAATTCTTATGGCTGGCCAAGACAATAGTTGTTGATCCCACATAGGGTTTTACCCCCGAGGCTACACTATTCAGAGCGGATACTTAGATGCTTGACCTCACTGGCTCCACCCTTGGCACTCACTTCTCGGGTCAGCCAAGCATTAGTCCCCATGAAAACTCCCCATGGCGAACTTTGTATCTCTACTAAGAACCGTATGTGTGTGGGCCGCTACCAGAGGTCCGACCTCCTGCCCCAACAACTAGAAGGATTTGGGCTTCTAAAACAAAAAGGTGCTAGTAAGGGCATCCGCTCATGTGGCCATACATGCGGCACTTTCAGCTCTGTAAATACAGAAGGCTCCCAGCCGGTAGGGGTTACGCCCTACAAATGATCAAATAAATTTGATCAAACGGGTTTATGGGGAGACATAGTGTCGGTATGAACTAATCAGCACATGTTATTCATAGTTTTCACCATGAATACATTTGATTATAGTGGTTTGGATGAGGTGGGTTTTCCTCACTACCACTTGGGTTGTTCTCTTCTCACTAGTAGTCCTAATGACCACACGGGAAGACAGGCCCTCTAAAGATTAAACAAAAAGAGCCTATTGCTCAAGACACAAAAGACAATGATTCAATTTTAGTGCACCAATGGAAGTGTTTTCTAGTCTATAAAAACAAGGCACACAACAAAATTTCAAAACCCTAGCCAAGGACCTGCAACAAAATTTGTTAGTAGTTTGGGTTGTTTCAAATGATCACCCCTTCCTGCAAGCACACAAGTTAGGTAAATTTTAGAAACCCAAAAGACTTTGTGAAAGAGGGGCCTTCAACCAAAACATTTTTGCTTGCAAAACAAGCTGCACAAACTTAGTTAGCTAGATCTGAAAGGGTTAGTCCAAAAATAAACCAGATCTGAAACCCTAAGTACGAAATCCGAAAATTGAATCAAAGAAAATTTGAAAATTCTGAAACAATAAAAACACAGACGCTGTTACCCACGACACAGACGCGTTTATATGACACAGATGCGGTTCTGTGACTTACAGACGCGGCCAAAAATCACAGACGCCCCTCTTCGACACAGACGCGAGCAGAAATAACACAGATGCGCTTATAAAACACAGACGTTCCTGTTTTAGACCTACAAAATAAAACTTGTCAAAAACACAGACGCGACTCCAGTATCCGCAGACGCTCCTGAAAATCAGAGACGCGATCCGAAAGTTCGCAGACGCGGAAAAACCTAAAATGTCGTCGAAAAATGTCCGACCTGAAACTTCAAAAACGCAAAATCTGCAACAAAAAGGTTAAATGCAAAGGGACAAGAGTCCCACCGGGCATGCCAAAATGGTGTATGCTGAAAATGGATAACAATAATAACAATATTGAAAGGCTAAATGAATTCAACCACCAAACCCTAGCCTAACAATCAACAAAGATCCACCATAACATATGAAGATTACCTAAGACAATGCAAATCAAATGAAATCACAAAGATTATACCATCACATGCCCAATAGGGTTTGGATCTCCATTCTTCCTATCTCCATTGATCTTGCTTGATATATTTGCTCTCAGATTTTATATGCACAAGAGCTCGACA